>NW_027555847.1:229172038-229772038 GCF_003287225.1 Phascolarctos cinereus | reverse complement strand
CTTGCTTGAAATTTCTCAAGTTCTTCTGCACTTTATCCATGGTCTTATTGCTTGATTATTCTCTAATATTCCAGAACTTTTTTATTGTGCCAGGATTACTTTTATTCAAATTGTTCATTGTTTTTCAGCTTCATTTCAATTTGCCTTGTCATTATTAGTGTTACTTTGCTGTAGTACCTATTGTACTTTCCAAGTTATCTATACTTATAGTTGATGGGTTGGTATTTAACACGTGGTCTTGCTCACTCTTCCACCATCCCAAAAGTCAATGAAAATCCTTTCACTCACTCACACACACACACACACACACACACACACACACACACACACACACACACACAGAGTTTCCTAAAATATTTTTGGCCATTTGTTCTACCTTTTAATCTATACCTTATTATAAAATTGAAGTAACCTTGAGCTTTCAACATCCATGCCAATAGATCACAAGTTCTTTCATCATCACTATCATCGTCATCATCACCACCATCATCATCATCGTCTTTCCAAGATGTCTGTTCTTGTATTTACAGGGTCAATATTCATGCAATGATCTTGCTCACTCTTCCATTGTCCCAAAAGTTAACCAAAATCCACTTATTTAACCTTATTATTGCTGTTTGCAGTGGAAACCTTTATAAAACCAAGAGGGTGGACCAAAGCCAGTAATTTATCAAACTTAGCTGATAAAATGATTAAGGAAAGTATGTTGTGTGATGGAAAGAACATCTGATTTGGTAGTCAGAAGACATTAATTCCAGTCAGTTATCTGCTATTTATTTTCATGCAATCTTGTATAAGATGCAATAAACTTTTATGGGCCTCATTTTTCTTAGCTGCTTAAAAAAAAGGGTTGCACTAGATCAAGGGTTCTTAATCTGATATTCATGTGCTTGGTTTTTTAATATTTTTTAATAGTTGAATTTCAACATAGTCATTTCCTTTGTAACCCTATGCATTTTATTTTATGTATTTAAAACCATTATTCTGAGAAGGTCACCAGATTTCCAGAGGGATCCATCACACACACACACACACACACACACACACACACACACACAAAAGAACCCTTATATTAGATGATCTTTAAAGTCCCTTCTTATTCTAATATTTCGTGATTCTATTATTCCATGACATCGTTTCACACATGAGTAATAATAGATAACATTGAGAGACAGGGTGGTAAGACTGAAAGAGTATTAGATTTGGAGTTCAGAGATGTGGCTTCATATCCCAGCTCCAACATATATATTGTGACATTGGGCAAATCACTTTTTCTCTCTGAGTCTCACTACCTAAAGGGAATCTACTTACATTGGGACTTTATGCAGAATATCCTTCAGGACATTAGTAAGCATCTTTCTGAGTAATCAGTTGCTGAATGGAGTTAAGTCTGTGAATGCAGTTATTAAATATTGTATGATCTTAAAATATGCCCAAGATTCCTTGCTGGTGGAAGCCTTTCAGGCTGGTCTACTGGGTCAAGTGCTTTTTGTTCTCAACCAACAATAATCACAGTGGGATCTTGTAATCACTCTACCTTCAGTCAATTGCCTGACCATAAAGGTGTGATCTTCCATAGAAAATCCTTTGTTAAAATCTGTTCCCTTCTCATATATCAAGATTTTATCCTTGATACATGAACAGAACATTCTCATATCAATGTTATAAAGCTGAAGAAGTAGGTATATGTGTCAATAAATATTGACATACTCTTGATTGCTTTTTTGGGTTAGTAAAGCCACCCATGACTCTTTCCATTCTTTGAATATCTTTCTTTCTTTGAGCTATATCAGAAAATGATTGTTCAGTTCTTTCAGAATTATGTCAACATTTTCTCACTGTGGATTTTGCTTGTGCTGATTGTACGCACTGAACAATAAAGTAGACAAATTCTTTTGTTTGCTTCTCCAAGAAGAACCTTTCATTTAGTTGTACCTTCCTCTTGCTGTGATAAATGTTTCATTACTTTATCATTGTATTCTCAGCAGTTAGCATAGGGCCTGGCACAAAATAAGAGCTAATAAATGTTTGCTGATTGATCAATCATTTTCTGGCTTTGTTTATTACAAGAAAATGAGATGCTAATGTGATTATATATATATGTATATATATATATATGTATATATATATACATATATATATATAAAATTTTATTTTTCCCCAATTACGTGTTAAAACAATTTTCAAAACATTTTTAAAGTTTTGAGTTTCAAATTCTATCCCTACCTTGTTCCCTCTCCCTCCTCCTTGAGACAGTAAGCAATTTGACATAGTTTATACATATGTGGTTATATAAAACATTTCCATATTAGTCATTTTGTACAAGACTCAAAGAAAGAAAGAAAGGAAAGGAAAGGAAGGAAGGAATGAAAGGAAGGAAGGAAGGAAGTGAAAAATAGCATGCTTTAGTCTATATTCAGATAGTATCACTTCTTTCTCTGGAGACAGAGAGCATGTTTCATCATTAATCCTTTGGGATCATTGTATTGCCAAGAATAGCTAAGTCATTCCTATGTGCTTTTACTGTGCACAATATTCCCCTGGTTCTGTTCACTTCACTTTGCATCATTTCATGTAAGTGTTTCCAAGTTTTTCTGAAATCATCCTTTTTGTCATTCCTTATAGCATAATAATATTCCATCACAATCACATACCTATCTGGTTCATTCTGACAAATGATGTTTCAATTCACTTTTGTACTTTTACAACACAGCCAGATCTCAGTGCAAGTAACGAATCCCCTGAAGTCATCTCATGTATTGGAATTTACACTATCTGAAGTTTAATTATATAAATATTAAATTAATTTAAATTAATTAGATAATAGTTAATAAATCAAATTAATTAAAATTAAATAAATACATAATGTAAGGATTCCAACCCAATGTAAATGTACAGTACAAATTTGAATAATGTGGCTGCTTCAAGGCATTTGCCAGTCTCACTAACTGGGACCTAGGTATACCAACCAGTATTAATCTTTGAGATGCTTTCGGTGATTCTTAGCAACCTCATTCTCTTTTTCCTGCCACTCTGTCATTGGTACTGCAGAAGCAAAAGGGAGTTCTCCAGGGCTAGTGGCCATAGAAACATTTTTTCTTTGTTTCCACTATTACTGTAACCAGAGAATTAATTTCTTAGTGGCCAACCCATGTATATTTTTGGACAGCAGATTCCAATTTGCTATAGGAGCCATCCTTAATACTTTATAGAATTAGGCAAAATGAGAACAAAAATCATGTGAAAGAATATGACTTCAGTACATTAGAGATCTTTGATTTCTTGTATGTATGTATATAGGCAGCTAGGGAGCACATTGGATTGAGTGCCCAGCTTCAGATCAGGAAGATTCATCTTCCTAAGTTCAAATCCGGCCCTAGACACTTACTAACTGCATGATCCTAGGTAAGTCACTTAACCCTGTTTGCCTCAGCTTCTTCATCTGTAAAATGAACTGGGGAAGGAAATGGCAAAGCACTTCAGTATCTTTGCCAAGAAAACCTTAAATGGTGTCATAAAGAGTTGAACATGACTGAAAAATGATTGAACAACAACAACAAATGTGTGTGTGTGTGTGTGTGTGTGTGTGTGTGTGTGTGTACACTTTGCATTACTGCAGATCACAATCTGTTTACAACATAGGAATTTTTAAGATTTCAAAAGCCAAAAAGTTTCATCATTCTTTGGCCTCTGTGGTGATGAGCTCCTTATGGTAGCCTGGTCCTTGGATGACAGCAGACAATTCGTATTTAAAGCCTTTCCAGGCTAATATGAGTTGAAAGAACTTGTGATCTACTGGCAAGGGCATTGAGAGCTCAATGTAACCCTCAGATTACAGTGAAGAATCAAACTAAGAGGTAGGAGAACAAATGGTCAAAAATATCATAGGAAGCTACTGGAGTGTTTATATAAAAAGAAGGAAGGAGATTTATACAGTCAGATCCTGTTATTCTAGAAATCAGTGATTATTAAAACTATCAGATATAGAATAAAAAAATTGATAAATAGTTCAGTAAAATATATTTTCTAATCGTTATTCAGAACCAAATGTATACAGTAGACTAGTATTTGTGAAACCCAAGGTCATAAAAATCTGGAGAAAGAATTCATTATTCAAGAAAAATCATTACAATAATTGGATAGCAGTTTGACTACGAATGGGAGTAGATGTCACCTCACTCCATGCAGCACAATAAACATCAAGGAGAACAATTATCTAACCACAAAAGACACATCATTTTTTTTAAACCTGATAATGAAGTATTGTATCTTTCACTTGGCTACTGTGGAAAGGGGAAATTTTCTGAACCATCCACAACTTAGAATGTATTATAAGAGACATAATAGAGGAATTTGATTATATGAAAATAAAAGTTTTTGTACAACAGAAATCAATATATATATAAAGTAAGAATAAAAGACAGACTAGGGGGAAGAACTTTGCAAAAATAATTTCTGACTTAAGTATGGTATCCCAAATCATAAAGAAATGATTCAAATTAGTAAGTGTAAGAGCTGTCTTCTAGTCCGTAAGTAATTAAAGTATGTGAACAGGGAGTTCTCAAAAGAAGAACCACAACTAAGAATGGTGAAATGAAAAAATTATAGAAATGCAAATTAAGTCAACTTCAAAAGAATATTTTATATGCATCAAATTTGGCAAAGATCAGAAAAATCAACACTAGTGTAACTACCAAAGCACAAGTATTCTAACAAATGAAGCTCTCGTAGGCTTACAGATCTAGAGCTTAAAGGCATGTCTAAGGCCACCTAGAACAACGTCATCATTTTACAGCTAAAGAAACTGAGACCCAGAGAAGGGAAGTGATTGGTCCAAGGTCACACTGATATTAAGCGGCAGAGATAAGTTTTGAACCCAGATCCTGACACCAAGTCTAACAAGCATTCTGTCTGTTGTACCACATTGTCTTTTCTGTAAGTTGGTTTGATCTTTTTGGAAAGGAATTTAGATTTAGACACATTACCAAAAAAAAAAAAGGTTCATATCCTTTGAGCTAGTTACTTGCTCCTAGAATTATACCCTAAGGTTGTTTTTAACAATCATTAAAAACAATCTGCATAAAGATACTCCTAGAAGCAACGGTTATAATAACAAAATACTAGATACAAGTTGTATGTACATTGATGGGAGGAGGGCTAAATGAATGACCATATGTAAATATATATTATATAACTTCCTTCAGCCTCAGTTCCTCAGTGGTAAAATGAGAAGGAGGTGAGAGAGTGGGATAGATAGCGACTGAGCATCTTCTAGCTCTAGATCTTATTACATACTACGAGCCTATGTACATAAAAACAAGAGTAACAATAATAAAGCCACATTACATATACAGATAAGAAGTTCATAAGGGGGTGATCAGACAAGATATTTTGTTGCCTATCATACTTCCTATCTTAAATTTAACAATTTGAATTTAACATTGGGGGGGGGGATTGTCCCAGGATTTGTTTTTTATGTTGTTTTCATTTTTACCTTATTTGTCTGATTAAATATTTATGCATGTTGATGGAAGCTGAAATAAATTTTATTTTGGAAAAAAAAGCAAAAGAAAAAAATAGAGTGAAAATACTAGTTTAATATTAAAATAATTTTTATTCCAGAATCCTTTTAATTTTTAACTTGTTCAGTTGTCTGACTCTTCATGTCTTCTTAGCAAAGATACACTGGAATAATTCGCCATTTCCTTCTCCAGGTCATTTTACAGGTGAGGAAACTGAAGCAAACAGGGTTGAATAACTTGCCCAAGGTCACATTGAACTCAGGAAGATAAGACTTTCTGACTTTATGCTTGACACTCTATTCACTGCATCATCTAGCTGATCTTACTTTTTATTAATTTTTATGTCGTCTGGTTCTGTTCCCTATCATATATAAAAGGGTTACATAGTATTTTTAAAAAATTTCTATTTAGGCCTGGTTTTCAAAATGTCATGGTCATCTCCTGATATGCTTCAGTATGAAACCTCCCTTTCTAGCAAAGGCAGTGGTGCAGTACGTAGAATGGCACACCTGAAGTCAGGAAGACTTGAGTTCAAATCCTACCTCTAACTGGGAAGACAACTTACCCAGAGAGTTTTCAGCTATAAGTCACATGTTCTGGCCTCTTTCAATGAGAAAATTGAGGCTATCCATTGCGACTTCCTTCCCTCCTTTTCCCTATTCCATATCTCAAAACTCTTCCCAACCTCTCCTCCCTTACTTCTGTCTCTGAGGAAGTGGTGAGCCTTCTTCCGGTCAATGTTAACTTGGCTCTCCTTGCTGTTTTCCTCCTGATTCCTCCAGCAACTTGCCCCCTCAATCATTCATTCCCAGTCTTTCTCACCTCTTTGCATCAAAATTTCCTTATCTATAAAATGAAGAGTTGGATGACCTAATCCTTAAATCACTTCTACTTCTAAAACTGAGCTATGCTCCAGCTAAGCTTCATGGGTACAGAGGTCATTTATTATCAAAACCTTATGCCCAACACAGGGCTGTGCGTAAAGTAGGGACCTAATTAATATACCTTCAACTGAAAACCAACTAGCAGATGGTAGCAGATATTTAGTTTTTAGTTGCTCTAGAGTTATTTTGATTAGTAGAGTCATTTGTTTAAAGATTTATTCAGTATATTCTTATGACTTTAACACAGTTGTTATGAGGATCAAACAAGATAAGGTATGCAAAGTAAGCCTTTAAAAAGTGTTATATAAATGTCAGCCATTATTATCAGCATGAATACTATTGAACTATAAGGGAGATTTTTAAAATAAACTAGGGAAAAATTCAAGTGGCATTTCTTATTTTTTTCTGCCAAAATAACGGTGAATCAAACACTTCCTGGTGCCTGACAATAAAAATGTAGCAGAACTTGATTCTCTGCCTAGAAAAAAGACAAGATTACGTTTTGTCTGGAGGTATAATGCTGATTATTTAAAAATCGGGATCATCATTTGGCCTCTACCAGAAGAGAGTTTGCCAAGACCATAGTGTGTCACTGTTAGAGCTGTTTTGTAGAACAAAAGCTTGAGGCTGTCTTGACATTTAAAGACAAAACATTCAGAATCTGAAATAAACCAATCAACTTATTCAAATGAATTATTCTCACATTGAAATGCCAAAAGAATTCTTTTTAAAATGTATTTATCAGTTGAAAATTCACTTGCGAAGGCTTCAAATTCAATTGCCTTTGAAACTGTAGCCAGCAAGAAGCCATTGTCCCTATCATATGAATCAAGGCAAAGTAACTGGTTGGTGTCTGGCCCTGCTCTAAGTTTGTCAGTTCCCTCCAAGAACAGAAGAATTAAAGTGAGAAAGAAAAATGGTCATACTGATTATCTTTATGTAATCTTTTGTCATACAAAATTTACATAACATGTCACTATAATGATTTCATGTAGGTAATACATATATAATATGTTATAGATCTGTAATTTTCTTTGGGGTTTATACCTGTGATTTTGTCAGTGTGGAAGCTCTGGAATGGGAATTCCTTCCAATGATGCTGATCACCTACTTTTCTCTAATTTGTAGTCTTGGAGAGGGGTCTGGGAGCCCTGAGAGGTTAAGAGTCACTCCCATAACTAGTATGTGTCAGAAGCAGGACATAAACCTAGCTCATCTTCTCCAAAGCCAAGCTATCCACTATGCTATGTGTCTATACATACATGTGTATATGTGTAATGTATGTATACACACATATGTATATATATATGTGTGTATATATGTATGTATGTATGTATATGTGTGTATATATATATATATATATATATATAAATTGTTGTCGTTGTTGTTGTGGAGTCATTCAGTACTGTCTGACTCTTCATGACCCATGGACCATAGCACATCAATACTGTCCAGGGGGTTTTCTTGGCAAGGATACTGCAGAGCTTTATTGTTTCCTTCTCCAATGGATTAAGGCAATCAGAGGTTAAATGACTTGCCTCAGTCCACATAGCGAGTAAGTGTCTGAAGCTGGATTTCAGTTCAGGTCTTCCTGACTCCGGGCCCAGTACTCTATCCACTAAGCCATCTAGCTGCCAAATATGTGTGTGTGCATACACATCTGTGTATATATATGTACATACATATGTACATACATGTATGCACAAACACATATACATACACACATATATACAAGAATTATGTATATTATGTATGTATGTATGTAATACTGTATATGTTATATATTTTTATATGTGTATATACACACATAAATGGATAGATAGATCATATATCAATATAAATCTAGAGCAATTAATATATCCACTTAGGCACTGGACAAAGATTTAGAGTATTGACAATCTATGTGCATATATGCGTAAAACAAAATAATTTCTTAATGTGTCTATATTACTTCAACTCAATTCAGTGAGAATGCTTGTTACGTCAGAAATTATTCAGGAAGGTAAAGGGAATAGAAGGACAAAAATAAAAATCTCTTGCCATCAAGAAGTTCTTATTCTAAGTGCTTCAGTATATAAAAGAATAAGTAAATACAAGGTAATTCCTAACATACAAATGATGTTTCACCTGTTTTTTGAAGATATATATCATATACCTAGAGAGGTAGGGTAGCATAGCGGATATAGTGGAAGGATCGGTGTCAAGAAGACTTGAGTTCAAGTCTTACCTTGGCATCTACTAACTTTGTGACTGTGGGCCAATCACGTAGCCTCTCAATGCCCCAAGTACCTCTCTGAGACTCTGAGTTAGAGAGGAGATGCTGATCTACATTAATCAAGTGAATTTCCATATCAAGGACTTAGATCCATTACGCTGTGAGATTCTTAAGGGCAGGAACTATCTTTTGCCTTTCTCTGTATTCTCCATGCTTAGCCCTATACCTGGCACATAGTAGCTACTTAATAAATGCTTTATTGACTGACCAGCTGACTCCCCCCACACTAATGAAATCACAGTTCCAGGTCAGGGATAAATAGACTTTATCTATATCCGTATCTTATGGATGTAGATACACATTTTATATGTATGTGTATATGTGTGTGTTTGTGTGTGTGTGCGATGTATTTCGCAGCAATTCTAACAGTCAGTAGGAAAGTTGTAAGCCCAGGGGAGGGGGTGGAGAGAAAAGGGGATTGGAAGAGAGAGAAGATTGCTATTTTGCAGCCAAGGAAGTTTGTCTTGCGATAGACTGCGTATGGAGAGATAATCATGTGGCCAAATAAAGATTTATTCATGTGGGTAGTTGACACAGGATGACAAGGCTGTAGCAGGGCTCTAGTCTGCCTGAGGGTCTCAGGGTTGTCTAAGGGGCACAAACTGAATTCTGCTTTGCCTTTGCTTGGCTTTCCAAACTGTGCAGGTTTAGGGGCAATGCTTAGCTTTTGGGGAGGGGGGAAGGGGGATGATTAGCATCAATATTAATGTGGCTGACTCTTATTAATATTGTACTATCTCAAGGCAATTTACGGGAATTGTCCTAAGCCACAGATTAGAAAACAAGCTGAAACCAATTCATGGAATTTTATTAAAGGTAATTCAATAAAATCCAATCCAATCTATTGGACTCAGGAACAGAGTTAAAGACTTAGCTTCTTCTGTCACATTTAGCTGTATGATAACAAGGATGGAGACTTTTTACTCTTAAGGGCCACGACCTACAAAGGAGAAAGAATAGGTAAAGCTCATTCCCCTTGTCCCACAATGGAATCTTACAGAAAGCAGTCAATAAGGGAAAAGTGATGGGCTTGACCTCATGAGAGACCTGAATTTGAATCCTGCCTCTGACACTTACTTACTCTGTAACCACAGATGAATTATTTAGCCTTAGTCCCTATTTTCTTATCTGCAAAATGGTTATGATCACAACCTGTCTTACAAGGTTCAAGAGATAGTGTGTGTTTGTGCTTTCTAATGGAGATGCATGTTAGCTGTTATTATGTAATCCATCCATCTTCTTACTCTGATTCATGAATTCCCCCTACAAGATCACTGACAATCAATCATCCAGCTTCTCTTGAATACTTGAGTGATAAGGAACTCATTACCTGAAAAGGCAGCCTCCAAAAGGCTTGAAAGAAATCGGGGAGGTTAAATTTATCCATTTTAAAAATTAAGAATAGAAAACACAAAACTTTATTCCATGATGTAATACTCTTATATTTATATATGTACTTCATTTATATGTGTGCTTCATCTATGCTCAGTTAAGGGAGGGGTAGGGGAAAGAAAGGCAGGGAAGGAAGAAAACAAGCATTAATTAAGCACCTGCTATGTGCCTGAGCACCGTCCTAAACACTTTGTAAATATTATCTCATTCGATGGTCACAGTAACCCTGGGAGGCAGATGCTATTATTATCCTCATTTTATAGCTGGGGAAACTGAGGCAGACAAAAGTTAAGTGACTTGTTTTAAATGCCAAACAGGAGAGAGTTTTAGTTGATCCTAAAGGTAAAGGGGAGCACTAGAGTTAATTGGATGGGAGGGACAGTGACGTGGTCAGACCTGCCCTTTAGGAAATCATTTTGGCAAGTGCAAGCTAGGGGTGGCGCAGTGGAGCACCAGCCCTGCCATCAGAAGGACCTGAGTTGAAATCTGGCCTCAGCCACTTACTAACTGTGGATCCTGGGCAAGCCATTTAACTCAGTTTCTTTGCCAAGAAAAATCCAGCAGCAAGAGATAGAGAAATTCCATTTAAAATAACTGTAGACAAGGTAAAATATTTGGGAGACTACCTGCCATTACAAACTCAGGAGCTATATGAACACAATTACAAAACAGTTATCACACAAAGAAAAGTCAGATCTAAACTCACCCTGTTTGCCTCAGTTTCCTCATCTGTAAAAGAGCTAGAGAAGGAAATGGCAAACAACTCTAGAATCTTTGCCAAGAAAACCACAAATAGGGTCAAGAAGAGTTGGACATGACTAATCGACTAAATGACAACAGTAACATTGGCAGCTGCAATCCACTAATGTGTTGGAGTGGGGAGAGATTTGAGACAGAAAAATTGGAAGGCTGATGCAATAGTCCAATATGAATGGCAGCTTATGCAAAAGCACAAGATATGGGAGAAGGAATGTTATGTAAAAGGTGCAGCAATTTGGCCAATTCAAATACATTATGGAATGCATAGATGGGATTAATGTGAAATATGCCCAGAAAAACAGGCCTCTTTCTTATTCTACAGGCAATCATAAGCCATAGGAACTTCTTGAGCAGTGGAGCAATATGGTCAGAGCCATGCACTAGGAACATCAAGGTAGCCTTTTGGAGGATGCATTGGAGAAGTGAGGAACTAGAGACGAGGAAAAAAATTAGGAGGCTTTTATAAGTCAGATGATGGGAACCTAGCTTGGGGGTGGTATTGACATGAGTAGAAAGAAGGGGATGGATGAGAGAGATAGAGTATCTATTGTCCGTATCAGAAAGCTCAACCAATCCTCTTCCTTGCCTTCCCTTCACATTCACATGCATTTTCCTCCACTGAGGCTAGGGTTTGCAAAGTCCAGATTTAAACAAATTGGACATAATATATCACAGTGTAAGAAGCAGCTCAGATTGTATCACATAGCACCAATCAGATCAATTAAGTACTGACCTCTTGGGGCACCCTACCTTTGAGCCACATCAGGCTGTCAGAAGACTCTATCCATCCCATCTTCTCCAGCAAATTGTCTCCTTTATCATTTCCATTCTCTCACTTCTCTTTAATCTCTTTCTGTCTACTGGCTGCTTCCATACTGCTTAGCAACATGGTTGTCTCCCCCAAAACCCCTCACTTGAACCATCCATCCCCATTAGCTATCATCCCATATCTGTCCTCCCTTTTGTGGTTAAACTCCTTGAAAAGGCTATGATAGATGTTTCACTTTCTTTCCTCTCGCTCCAAGTCTATGTTTCAACTTCATTAATCCACTGAAATGACTCTGTTCAAAATTGCCAATAATCTTTTAATTGCTAAATCTAGTGATCTTTTCTAATCCTCAATCCTACCTGTCTGCAGCCTTTGACACTGTTAATCACCCTCTTCTCCTTGATACTCTCTTCTCTTTAGGTTACAGTGATACTACTATATTCTGGTTCTGCTCTTATCTATTTGACGTTTTCTTCTCAGTCTCCTTTGCTAGATCTTTATCACATCTAATAATGTCAGGCATCCCCCCTTGGGCTCTGTCCTGGGGTCTTTTCTCTTCTCCCTTTATGTTGTTTCACTGAGTGATCTTGGATTCAATTATAAGCTCTATGCTGATGACCCAACTTCTCTCCTAACCTCTAGACTCACATCTTCAACTGTCTATTGGACATCTCAAATTGTTTCGTCCCAGAGATATCTTAAACTCAATATGTCCAAAACTTAACTATCTTTCCCCAAAATTCTTTTCTCTTGCTAAGTTTCCCATTACTGTCAGGGACACACCATCTTCCCAATCACTCAGTGTCAAAACCTTGGTGTCACCCTTGATTCTCTCCTACAGCCCCCCTCCGCCGCCATATACAATCTGCTGTCAAGTCCTGTCAATTTTACCTTCATAACATCTCTGGTGTATGCCCCCTTCTCTCCTCCGGTATTGAAATACATCACATGGTACAGGTTCTCATCTCCTCATGCCTGGACTACTATAATAGCCTTCTGGTTGGTCTCTCTCTCTCTCTCTCTCTCTCAAGGCTTTTCCCAGTCCAGTCTATTGATCTTCTGAATATACAAACCTGACTATATTACCCCCCTATTAAATAGTAGTTGTCTATTACTCCAAGGATCAAATATAAAACACTCTACCTTTCATCACCTAGCCCTCTCCTTCCTTTCTGGTCTTCATTCATTTCACTCCCTCTCATGGGCGCTACAGTCCAGTGACAATGGCTTTCTTGCTATTCTTTGAAAAGGATATTCCATCCCTGGACTATGAATTTTCACTGGCTGTCCCTTCATTACTGGAATACTCTCCCTCTTCCTGAATTCCCTGTCTTTCTTTAAGGCATAGCTAAAATCTCAACTTCTACAAGAAGCCTCCCTGATCCACCCAAACACTAATGCCTTCTCTCTGTTGATTATCTCCAATTGATATCATATATATCTTGTTTGAATGGATTTGCATGTTGTCTCCCCAATAGACCTTCTTTCTGTTCCTTGAGAGCTGAAACTGTCTTTTGCTGTCTTTGTATCCCCATAATTTAGCACAGTTTCTGGTACATAGTAGGCACTTAATAAATGCATATTGATTAACTGACCCCCAAATCACATACAACCCCTATGTCCATGTGAATATGTACTTGGAGTGATAAGTCTCTGTGAAGAGAAATAAAGATTTAGACAATGATAGTACAAAGGATTATTAACTGAAGAAAAATTAGCCATTTGAATTGGAGACAACTGGTAGGTCACTTAAATGTCATTAAGTATATCTAGTCTTTTTTATGATTTTATCTTTTTGTGTATATGGCTTGTCTCCCTAAAGAGATTTATGGGTAGAAACTTGCCCATTCCTCTTTGCATTCCTAGCAGTTAACATAGTGATAGTAATTTTAATACTTAACAAATATTGAAAGATGAAGGAGGAGGAAGAGTGACCCTCCACTGACCCATGCCTCTTGGTGGCATGGAGGTAACTCCAGATACCCAAAAGTTATGTTAACAAAGTCTAGGCTATGATAGTCTTACCAAATTGGAAAGGTTTCGAGCATGTGTTGTGTATCTGAAATGTAGCTAAGTGCACAAAGGCTTATATACCAGAGGGTTACCCACCAGGGGTATTTATTTAGTTACTCCAATTTATTAATATTGTCTACAAAGTCTTTCTAAGTCCTTGACATGTTGGAAAATATTCTCCTCTTCATTCTCTTCCTTGTCCTTTCCAAAAATGCTCTTTTTAAAATGCAGATAATTCCTGGGAGGGGCAAACTATTAATTCTCTAGTATCTTGATATGAGTGAGTTTGTCATATACCCTTATTCAGGGTATACGAGAGAAACAGAATGTTCTATGGAGCATTGAGGTTATGGGACAGAGAGAATGCTTAAATTGAGTGAGGTAGCCAGTGGCTAAAAGAGAACTAAGGAAATCAAAGACAAAACTTAACTAATTGACATTTTACATCAGTACTGCATACCTTCACCAAAACTGAAGGTTTGGTAAGCGGTTCTATTTTCATAAGCAAAATCCAGCCAAATGGAAAAAAATAATTTGTGTTTAAATGTATTCTTGGTAGTGGCCAGGAGAATTGCTTTTAATTCTAATTTCTATCTCTCTTTTTCTCTCTTTCTCCTGCCTTCTCCAGTGTGATAATGCAAAAGGGCTAAAAGCATTCTACGATGCAATAAAATACGGGCCTAATCACCTCATGGTATTTGGAGGAGTCTGCCCCTCAGTCACATCCATCATTGCTGAATCTCTCAAAGGATGGAATCTGGTACAGGTAAGAAAGGTATAAATACAGCACCTGTTACTGGTTGAATGAAAATTCTTTTTAAAAAATTCAAGCAAATGATAAATACATCTTTAAAAGTAAGTTTGGTTGGTTTAATTTTTTTTTAACTCAGTGGCATATTCTGATTCAAATATGAATGACTCAGATTTTCTCCCACAAATACACACTTTTGTTTTAAGTTATGGGCTTGGAGAGGAACACAAGCTCTTTTGGACCCCTGTGGTACCAGTGTTATTGTTGTTTGCAAGTTCAGTTCATGAAATGTGGTTGTTTGTTATCTGCTGTCTGGCAGGCAGGGAACAGACAGCATTAAGGTTATAACCTTTTGTCACATCATTGGGAAATTGGAGATTCAGGTGCCAGCGTTAGAAGTCAAGCAGGACCAAGAGGACCAGGAGGCAAAACTTTTGGAAATAAATGTTCTTCTAAAGCAGGGAGCAGGGAGAAAGAAAAAAAAGAGGAGTGCAGAGAGCTACAGAAAAAAAAAAGGGCAGAGCTGAAGGAAAGCTCTGACTAGGAGTTCTGGAATCTGGGGCAGGCACGCCTTGAGTGTGGGGACAGAGAGGTCCTGGGCGAAGGAGGACCTTATCTGGGATGTGGGAAAGCTCTAGGCTCTCATCTTTCATGTAGAAGCCTTCGTCTTCATTGCTGTCACAGGAGACTTTCATGCAAACCACTCACTTTTGGGGTGAAGTTGCAAGAAGGAAGGTGCAGCCCATCCACCACCTAAGTGGGCCTCTGTGCCTCACAGTGCAGCCAATGATTCCTAAATCCAAGATGAAATGGCAGGGACAGGGAGAGGGAAGTAGCAGAAAAAGCATCAGTGGTCTCCTTTGAGCTCAGAGGAGGGCAAAAACATGAAACGGATACACCAGCAGGCCACAGGATCTCCCAGACGTCATGTTATAGTTATAGGCTGGCCGTGGCTTGGGCCAAAGGAGATCTACCAGAGAAGGAAGACCAGGCCACTATAGCTCGACACCCTAGATCAAAGCCCCGAATTGCCTTCTTCTAATTATAGCTCTGATCTAAAAGCACATTGACGTGTTAGCACACTAATAGCAAGAAGATTCCGGTGTGCATGCATAAATCTAGAGTCAAGAAAAAGTGGCATCCTTTGAAAGATCTCATGCCACAATCAGCAAGGGAAGTTAGAGGGAAAAAAAAAAACACCTGGAGGAGAGGGAGAAGAGGGAGCTGTGCAAGGGAGTAGCATAAATGGTGGTTTGACTGAAGAAAAGAGCAGAATGCCAAAGACAGGGCCTTGTCTAATACCACAAAGAGGGAAAAGAGGGAAAAGAATTAAAGAAAGGGAAAGAAGTATCAGTCAGAAAAAAGAAAGAAAACCAGGAGAGTCCATGGGGTCCATGGGTAGATTTCAGGGGAAGGGGCTCCATGAACTTGGATGGTAAAAAATTACATCTTTGTTTTCACTAACTTCAAATTGGAATTTAAGATGTCTTTTAATTATTTAAAAACATTATTCTGAGAATGGGTTCATGACATAAAAGGGTTAAGAACCTCTGGTGTAGACCATGCATTTGAGAGGTTTCTCATATCACTGAATTATAGATTCTCCAAAGTGTAAGGTATCTCATGTATCTATCTCCTCTTGGCAACATCCCTGACAGGAAGTCATCCATCTTCCATCTGAAGATCTCCAGTGATGGTAAATCCACTCTCTCCTGAGGCAGCCTTTTCCATCTTGGACAACTGCACTTTTTTTTAAGAGTCTGTTCCTTTCATTGTACCTAAATCTGCTTCTTGTACCTTCCACTGTTATTCCTAATCCCATTCCATGGGAACCTCCAAAACAAATTTAATTCCTTTTCTATCTGATAGCCCTTGAGGCATTTAGCTTTTATGACCCCCTCCCTAATTCTTCTCTTCTTTAGGACAGACATACCCAGTACCTTCAATGGGTGTGTGGTCTTTAGTATCCATAGCTGTAGGATCCTCATTTGAATGCAAGAAAACCTGAGTTTAAATCTAACTTCAGATACTTCCTAGCTGTATCACCCTGGGAAGGTCCCTTTATTTCTTTCTGCCTCCATTTCCACAACTGTAAAATAGGGATAATAATAGCACCTATCTCCCAGGATTGTGGTGAGGATCAAATGAAGTAACATTTGTCAAATGATTAGCACAACGTTTGGCTCATAGTAGGCTCTTAATAAATGCTTGTTCCCTCCGCTTCCCCTCCACTCTCCCTCATATTCTGATAACTCTTCTGTGGAGGACTCCAAGTTGTCAGAGTCCTTACCAAAATGTGCCTAGAAATGAGTAATTTAGCTGTAGGCTGACCTGGGCAGAGGAGAGTACACCACATTTCCCCTAATATAGCCTGGGTTTGCATTTTTGCAATTTTTGCATTTTTGGTTACTATAGAATAGTATTCCCTCATACTAAGATTGCAGCCCAGTCCAAATCCCCAGTCTTTTCCACACTAATTACTTTCTAGTCATGCCTCACCTGTTCCATACTTAGAGGTTTAGAGACTCAACTGCAGCTGATTATCAAAGTCATTTGGTACTGGCTTTTATACTTAGTGACTTGGAGCATTTTTCATTTGGTTGGCGATAGTATGCATTTCTTCTTTTGAGAACTGACTTCATATCCTTTGACCACTACCTATCGAATAGCTCTAGTTCTTATATATTTTAATCAATTTTATCTATATCCCAGCTATCAGAACTTTATCAGAGAAGTTGGATACAAAGATGTTTTCCCAGTAAAACTGTTCCCTTTTCATTTGAACTTCATTTATTTTTTGTGCACAACCATTTCAATTTTATGTTATCAAAATTACCCATTTTACCTCCTGTGATCCTCTCCATCACTTACAAGGAATCTTATAGAGAAAGAATTCTTTCCGTAAAAAATGAAAGGCATCTTGTTCTCTCCTCCTGGAATTTATTTATGACGTGACCCTTTCTATCTACATTGTATATCCATTGGGAGCTTATTGTGGTATATTGTGTGAAATATTGGTTTAAATTTAATTTCTGCAAGACTGTTCCAATTTTTCCATACGTTTCTAATACCATGTAGCTAGGTGGTACAGTGGATAGAGTGCTGGGCCTGGAATCAAGAACACTCATCTTCCTGAATTCAAATATGGCCTCAGACACTTACTAGCTAGCTGTTGTGACCCTGAGCAAGTCACTTAAATCTGGGTTTGCCCAGTATCTTCTTTTGCACAATGAGCTGGAGAAGGAAATGGCAAACGACTTCAGTGTCTCTGCCAAGAAAACCACAAATGGGATCACAAAGAGTCAGACACAACTGAAAAGGTCAAACAACAAACAAAACAAAAATGCTACTATATTTATTTACTTCTAAATCACAGAATCACTGAGCTAGAGCTGGAAGGGATGTTAGAGGCCATCTAGCCCAATGCTCTAATTTTATATTGAAGAAACTGAGGCCCAGAGATGTGATGTGAATTACCCGAGGTCATACAGATAATAAGTAACAGAGATGAGATTTGAACTCAGATATTCCAGCTCCAAATCCAGAATTCTTTCTACTGTCCTACACTGCTTCTTTTTATACCTTATCTGTTTCATTGATTAACTTTTCTATTTTAAACTAGAACCAAATAATTTTCATGATTACTACTAGTAGTATAGTTTGAAATAGGTATCCTTCCTTCTCACTGTTTTTTTTCCATCATTTTCCTTGGCATAATTAACCTTTTTGTTCAAATAGCTGAATTTTTATTATTTTTTCCTAGTTCTATAAAACAATATTTTGGTTGTGTGGTATGACACTGAATTTGTAAATTAATTTAGGTAGTATTGCCATCGTTATTATATTGGAATGGCCCAATCATAAGCAATTAATATTTCTCCAAATATTCAAGTCTGTCTATGAGTCTGTGGGTGGTTAGGTGGCCCAGCTGATAGAGTGCCACGCCTAGAGTCAGGAAGATTCATCTTCCAGAGCTCAAAATCTGGCCCCAGACACTAGCTGTGACTCTGGGCAAGTCACTTAACCCTGGGTTTGCCTCAGTTTCTTCATCTGTAAAATGAACTGGAAAAGGAAATGGCAACCCACTCCAGTATCTTTGCCAAGAAAACCCCAAATGGAGCTATGAAGAGTCAGACATGACTGAAAATGACTGAACAATAACAACATTTCTATAAAAAAAAGTTTTGTAAAAGTATTCCTACAACTCCTGTGTATGTCTTAATAGGTACATTCCCAGAGATATCTAAGACATTTTATTATTTTGAAAGGAATATTTTCTCTCTCTTCCTTTTTTTTAATTTAAATTTTTTTATTTTTTCCATATGCTTTTGAGTTGAAAATTTTTCTACCTTTTCCTCCCCCCCACCCTCCCCAAGACGGCGCACAATCTGATATAGGCTTTACATTTACATACCCATTAAACATATTTTCACATTAGTGAAGTTGTAAGTAACAATTAAAACCAATACGAGGGACCATCAGAAAGATGAAACAAAACTCAACAGAAGGTAAAAATAAGTGAGAGCGATTCGACTTCACAGTTCTTTCTTCGAATGTGAACAGCATTATCCATCCCGAGGCCTCTGGAAATGTCTTAGATCCTCATAATGCTGAGAAAGGTTCAGTTTAACAATCTTAGTCATTGCATAACGTGGCTGCTATTGTGTACAAAGTCCTCTTGGTTCTGCTCACTTCACTCAGCATCAGACCATATAAGTCTTTCCATGTTTTTCTGAAGTCAGCCTGTTCATCATTTCTTACAGCACAATAGTATTCCATTACATTCATATACCACAACTTGCTCAGCCATTCCTCAATTCATGGGCATCCTCTCTATTTCCAATTCTTTGCCACCACAAAAAGAGCTGCTATGTATATTTTCGTACATGTGGGTCCTTTTCCCATTTGTTTGATCTCTTTGGGATATAGCCCTAGAAGTGCTATTGCTGGATCAAAGGGTATGCACATTTTTGTAGCCCTTTGGGCATAGTTCCAAATTGTTCTCCAAAATGGTTGGATCATTTCACAACTCCACCAACAATGTATTAGCGTTCCAATTTTCCCACATCCTCTCCAACATTTATCATTTTCCTGTTTTGTCATGTTGGCCAATCTGATAGGTGTGATGTGGTACCTCAGAGTTGTTTTGATTTGCATTTCTCTAATCAATAACGATTTAGAGCATTTTTTCATGTGACTATAGATGGCTTTAATTTCTTCATCTGAGAACTGTCTATTCATATCCTTTGACCATTTATCAATTGGGGAATGGCTTGTGTTCTTATAAATTTGTCTTAATTCTCTATATATTATAGAAATGAGGCCTTTATTCTTTCCCAATTTTCTACCTTCCTTCTACTCTTAGTTGCATTGGCTTTGTGCAAAAACTTTTCAATTTAATGTAATCAAAATTATCTCTCTCTTTCTTCTTAAAGATTTTTCTATCTCTTTACTGATAATGTACAGAAAAGCTGATGATTTTCTTAGCTTTATTTTACATTCTGCTATTTTGCTTACGTTACTAAAGATTTCAATTTTTAGTGGAATTTTTAGGGTTTTCTAAGTAAATCATTATAACTTCTGCAAAGAGCATAATTTTACTTTTTCTTTCCCTTGTTCTTCTTCTCTTGTACTATTACTATAGGTTTATTTTCTAGGATGATGTCAAATAGTAATTTCAGTGGATATCCTTGCTCTCTCTTTGTTCTCCTTGGAAAAGCTTCTAGCATTTCTCCATTTTGGATAATGCTGGCTCTTGGTTGAGAGATGATATTTACCATATGATAAATGATCTATTTGTTCCTATGCTTTTTTAATGTTTTTAACAAAAAAAAGTGTTTTAAAAGCTTTTGCTGCATCATTAATGTAATCATGTCATTATTATTATTTTTGTCATTAATGAGATGTATTATGCTTATAGTTTTTTTTAATATTGAACCAATTCCCTATTCCTTGTATAAATACAAACTGATACTAGCATATAATATTTTTAATATGTTGCTGTGAGTTCTTTACTATGGATAAATATTTTATTTAATATTTTGCATTAATATTCATTAAAGATATTGGTCTATAGTTTTCTTTCTCTGCTTTGTCTTTCTTTATTTTATGTATCAAGATCACACTTGTTTCTTAGAATTTGGCAAGGGCAGCTAGGTAGTGCAGTGGATAGAGCACCAGCCTTGAAGTCAGGAGGACCTGAGTTCAAATCTGACCTCAGACCAAACATTTGACATTTACTAGCTATGTGACCCTGGGCAAGTCACTTAACCCCAATTGCCTAAAAGCAAAAAAAAAAAAAAAGAATTTGGCTAGATACATTCTTTTTTCATTTTTATAAATATTTCTGTAATATTGAAATTAATTGTTCTTTGGATATTTGATCAAGTTCATTTAAAAAATCTATCTGGTATTGGGGTTTATTTTCAGTTTTACTTTTAGGAATTCATTTATTGCTTATTCAATTTTTTTCCCCTGAGATTGGGTTATTTACATTCTTTGTTTCCTGTTCAGTTAATCTAGATATTTTATAATTTTGCAAATATCCCAACATGTGATTTAAGTAATCAACTCTGGGCAGCTAGGTGGCACAGTGGATACAGTGTGAGGCCTGGAGTTAGAAAGCTGTTGTTCAGTTGTTTTGGTCCTGTCTGATTCTCTGTGATCTCTCTTTGGGGTTGTCTTGGCAAAAATACTAGAGTGGTTTGCCATTTCCTTCTCCAGCTCATTTTACAGATGAGGAAACTGAGGCAAATAGGGTTAAGTGATTTACCCAGGGTCACAAAACTAGTGTCTGAGGCCAGATTTTGACTCAGGAAGATAAATCTTCCTGGCGCCAGGCCTGACACTCTATGCAGCACTTAGCTGACCAAGAAGTTACAAAGATCAGAGTTCAAATCCAGCCTTAGAGACTTACTAGCTGGTTTACCATGGGCAAGTCAGTTAACCTCTATTTGCCTCACTTTCCTCAGCTGTAAAATTAGAACAATATTAGCCTCTACCTGTCAGGGTTGTTGTGAGGATCAAATTAAATAATAATTGTAAAGAATTTAGCACAGTGCCTAGTAAATAGTAAGTGCTATATAGATGTTACCTATTATTATTATTATTACTGTATAATCGGGGAAAACAGTTTGTAATAATTCCCTTTATCTACTCTTTATTTGTTGTGAATTTTCCTTTAAAAAATTTTTATTGACAATTTGGTTTTTCTACCTTTTTTGATGAGATTAGGTAATGATTTATTTTAATTTTGTCTTAAAGCTAACTATCAGTTCATTGGGGACTTTTTTCATTCTTTCAGACTTCCTCTTTAATTCTCAGAATTTCCCTTTTTGTATTGTTTTTATTTACTTTTTCTCATTTTTAGTTGCATGCACAATTCATTTATGTTATTTTGTTGTTGTTGTTGTTGAAAGTGTTTAGAGATATAAATTCTCTCCTAAAGACCCCTTCAGCTGTAGCCCAGAAGTTTTAGTATGTTATTTCATTGTTCAGTTCCTTGATAAAATCATCTATTATTTTCATGGCTTATTCTTTGACTCACCAATTCTTCAATTATTTAAGTTTAAGATTTAATTCTTTCTTTAAATGCCCTTGATCGATTAAAAATGTTATTGCACTGTTATTGAGAAAGGATGTGTTTAATATTTCTGCTTTTCTTGTGTGGAAACTCCCTTTCACCAACGCAGATCAGCCATCTGTTTGTCATTTAAAGAATTGTCTGTGTCTTTAAAAAATTGCCTGGGGCATTGAAAGATTGAGTGAGTTGTCTTTGGTCTCACAACACCTGAGAGAATGCCTGGAATACAGCAGGAACTTAATGCCTACTAAATTTCCAACATTTGAGGGTCACAGAATAGAATGTGTTCAACCAGAGCTGGAATACCATCAAGATAGGCAGACCTGAACTAAAGTATTTGTATTACAATTCCCAGGAACTGTGACTCAAATAGGTCAGCTCCTAAGAACAGTCTGTATACAGCTGAAAGTATCACCCTCCTTGCTCACCTTCTCCAGGAGAACAGGAGACATTCTCATGACAGTAAAGTCCTAGCCATGCATTGTTACCCTGCTAACCCCAGCTCTTAAAATAGCTAAAGCAAGTTCACTTTTAGGCCCCCTTTAATTATTTGTGTGGCACTAAGAGAGGCACTGGAGATACAAAGATAAAACCAAAACAGTTCCTGCCCTCAAGGAGCATACACTTTTTCTTTAGCCTCCTACCATTGCCTAATTCTGCAGTTTTCCCTGTATGTGAGGTCTCGAAATTGTCTGAAGCTTCCACAGCCTCTGCCCCTAGGTTGGTCTTATTTATACATAGTCAGAGGTCAGCCAGTCAACTAGCATTTTATTAAGCACCCAGTATGTACCAGCACTTTCCTTTCTATGATAAAGACTGACCTACATTTTGCATATGTGTTAACTATTACATGAAACACAAGGAAAGCACAAAATTAACTGAAATTTCCTCTTGCCTTCTCTACTTTCTGGAAGGGAGATTCTCAGACCTCTCGTTATTGTCAGACTTTGTGGGTTCTTGTTGGGGACTACTGTGGCAAACTGCACATTAGCCATACTGGCAGCTTAATTAGTTCGACCCTAGGGATGCTGAGCAAGGCTTAATTTATTTCTAGCAGGCTTCCTGCCTTTCCTCTTGATAAGAGGCTAACTTGTTCAGCTCACTTTGATCCTTAATTAACAGATTTCTACCAAAAAAAAAAAGACCTAAAAAAAACCCCCAGAAACTTCTCTCAACTCATCCAGGTCCCTAAACTATTCACAATAAAAGAGAGATTTGATACTTGGAATTCTGAACATATATTCTCAAGATTAAATAAAATTGCCTTCCTAGACCTATTAGACCCAGGTGTCAAGAAGAAAAAAGAAGAGGATTCTGCCCAACTTTCAATTAATACCTATCCAAGTAACTGTTCTCCCGTTCTGCTCAACCTCTTACATCCCAACCATCTGACTCAGATTACTATTTCCAAGGTCAATAATGATTTCTTTGTAGGGGAATCCAATGACCTTATGTCAATCCTCATCCTTCTTTACCTCTCTCCAGCATTTGACACTAATGACCACAGTCTCTTCCTAGATACTGTCTTTTCCTTCTTTTAATTGCCTCTAGAATGGACTACAGACTCTTCTCTTTGGCATTTGAAACCTTTTGGCCCCAGCAAACATTTCCAGACTTCTTATCTACAGCCTCCCCACCCTCTATGCACTGCTACCCAGCCAAATTGGCTTGGTTGCTATTCCTAACACATTACACTCCAGCCTTTGCACTGGTTGTCATACTGCTGTATGTCCTCCTCATCTCCACTTCTTAGAATCCATTACTTCCTTTAAGATTCAGCTCAGGCACTCTTTTCTGCATAAAACATTTCCTGATCCTTTAATCTAGATTCTAGTACCTTCTCTCTCCCAAACTACTTTATAGCTATTTTTGATATATTTCATATATCCTTATATGTGTATATGTTGTCTCTCCATGTCAAATGTAAGTTCCTTGAAGACAAGAACTATTTTCTGTCTTTGTATCCCCAGAATTTAGCATAGGGCCAAACACATAATAGGCACTTAATAAATGTTGGTGATCAATTGAGTCTCTGGGTTTTGTGACGCTTCACTCTCATGGTTCTCCTTCCACATATCTGACTTGGCTCAGTCTTCTTTGCAGAATCATCCTTCACGCTTTGCCTCCTGGGTGTGGGTTCTGTCCAGGACTTTCCACTTCCCTTCCCCATTTTGTCTCTTTTTAAAAAAATTTTTAATTATTCCATTTCATTTTATTATTCCATTTTATTTATTTTGTTTCATGATGATCTTATCAATTCCCAGGAATCCATTGCCATCTCTATGCTGAAGACTCCCAAATCTCCATGTTCCGTTCTTTTGTCTCCTAAATTCCAGTACCACACTCCAGCTGCCTGCTTCGTAGATAGACCTGGTTGTCCCATAGGCATCTCACAATCAACATGTCCCAAATGGAACTCATTTTTATTCTGTCCCTTAAATCTATTCCTCATGCTAACTTATCTACTTCTGATAAGGATGTTTTTCTAGTTACCTGTGTTTGCAAACAAGAAATCTTCGTTCTTACTTAACTCCCCCATCTACAGAAGTGACAAGTCTTGTTGATTCTACCTCTGAAACAATTTTCATCTCTCTCCATTCCTAGCACAGTCATCATAATTAAAGCCTTCATCACCTCGTATCTGTATTACTGCTTTTATGTCCCAATTAGTCTTCTTGTATCCCAACTCTCTCCTCTAAAATTCATCTTCCACACGGTGTCAAATTTTTATTCCTAAAGTTGACCATGTCACAATGATCAGAAAGCTTCAGTAGCTCACTATTACCTCTAGCACAGGGGTTCTCAAACTCTTTTTTTTTTTGTGACCCATTTGGTGGTCTGGCAAAACCTCTGGACCCCTTCTTAAAATAGTATGTTGTTGTCTACATTCACAATGGGAAAAATGCTAAATTTCAGTTAGAGATCAATAAAAATAAAGATGTAATTTTTTTTCCTGTCCAAGTTTATGGATTCATTGAAATCTATTCGTAGACCTTGGTTCCATGATCCTTGGTTAGGAGCCTCTGATCTAGGACAATGTATAAATTCCTCTCTTTGGCATTTAAAGCTCTTCAGTCTAAATCCAGTCTGTCTTTCTAGGCTGACTATCTATTGCTCTTTGTTGCCACTCCCTGTTCCAGAAAAATTATCCCATTAACTTGTGTACATTTCATTTCTGTGCCTTTATATAGGCCTTAGCCATACCTGGAATGTTCTTCCTCCTCACCCTCACCCCTTTGGAACTCCTATATCACCTCAAGTCTTGGCCTATGGACCACATCCACCATGAGGCTTTTCCTGATTCCCCCAGTTATCCATGTTCCCCTGCAATTACTGTGTATATATTTTTATATATACTTATCTGTTTATATCCCCCTAATAGAATGTAAACTCCTTGAGGGAAGAGACTGTTTCATTTTTGTCTTTGAATCTGCAGTACCTAACAGAGTGCTTGGCATGCAGTAGGAACTTAATGACCACTGAATTGAATTTCTGATTTCTGGGAGTCACAGGATAAGAGTGGGTTCAACCAGAGCTTGAGTCCCATCAAGACAGGTAGACCTGTGCTTAGGCATTTAGGTCCCCAGGAATATGATTCAATCAGGTCAGTGCTGCCTTCCCAGAGCTCCTAGGAACAGTCTGTGTGAAGCTAAAAGTGTGGTCCCTTCTTAGTCATCTTTTCCAGGAGAACAGGAAAAATTCTGGTGATGGCAAAGCCCTGAACTGGTCTTGTCACCGTACTAACCTAAGCACCCTAAGTTAGTTAAGTAAGTTTACTCTTTGGCCTCCTTTAATATTTCAAAGGTAATTGGAAAAAAAAAGGCAAAATAGACTGAATTTCATGTATTTCATAATATTGCTTAAATTCAGACCTTTATTCCCATTAGACTGTGAGCTCCTTGAGAACAGGCACTACTGGTTTTTTGCCTTTCTTTGTATCCCCAGTACTCAGCACAGTGCTGGTACACAGTAGGTGCTAAATAAATGCTGGTGACTGGCCAACCTTGGCTGTGTACAAACAAAACCAAGCTAGCGGCAGAGGGTATTGAATCCTCAGGCAATTTCAAGACCTCACAAATAGGGAACACTGAAGGGTCTAGATGCAGAAGATAGTAGGAGAAAGAAAGAAAAAGTCTATGCTCCTTGAAACAGAAACTGTTTTGGTTTTGTGATTGAAAAGCAGAACATCTGTTTTCAAAAGGTGTAGTAACATCAATTACAGAGGCAGTATGGTTCTTATAGTAAAAAATTATTAAGTCCAGTCAAAGAGCCCAGAACAATCAAATTTACCTAACCTTCAGTACTTTCTAGCACTCTGATGGCCTTTGGTAGCCTATTTAAGATGGCATGGTACAATTAGGTAATAGCCCCCCTCACTAGAGGACCACAATGGTGCGTGACACATGAGAATGTTTTACTTGGTGCCCCAAACACTACCAGATTCGGCCCAGAGTCAAATCTCCTGGCCTTATTCAACAGAACACAATCTAATTTAGCTCATCACTATAGAGAATTTCTGGTCTAGAAACTTCCCTCACTGAAACAAATCAGCACTCCCACTGTATATGGAGAGTATATATAGACTTATATAAAGACTTATTTTAAAGATACAGATCTTAAATGACTGGCCCATGGCCATGGAGCCAATTAAGTGTCAGAAGCAGGACTTGAACCCTGTTTTTTCTGACTCAGTGCACAATAGCTGCCCCTCTCCATAGCAGCATCAAAAACATACATAACCACATAACAGCACCAAAATTATTTTCAGAGGAAAGGAAGAAACTCCTTTAGATTAAATTCAATCTAATTCAATTCAATCAGTCAACTGTTTATTTTTTTTAAATATAAATTTATTTATTTTTAGTTTTCAACATTCACTTCCACAAGTTTTTGAGTTCCAAATTGCTCACCCCTCCCCTCACCCCAAGATGGCATGCATTCTGAATACCGCTTCCCCTAGTCTGCCTTCTCTTCTATCTCTCCCCCTCCCTTCTCTTATCCCCTTCCCCTTCTATTTTCCTGTAGAGCAGGATAGACTTCTACACCCATTTCCTGTATTTCTATTTCCCAGTTGCATGTGAAAACATTTTTTTAAAAACATGTGTTTTTAAAACTTTGAGTTCCAAATTTTCTCCCTTCCTCCCTCCCCACCCACCCTCATTGAAAAGGGTTGTACATGTCCAGTTATGCAAAACACTTCCATAGTAGACATGCTGTGAAAAACTAACTCTATTTCCCTTAATCCTATCCTGCCCTCCCATTTATTCTATTCTTTCTTTTGACCCTGTCCCTCCTCAGAAGTATTTGCTTCTGATTACCCTCTTTCCCAATCTGCCCTCCTCTCTATCATCCCCCTGCTCTCTTGTCCCCTTCTCCCCCTATTTTCCTGTAGGGTAAGACAGATTTCCATACCCAATTGAATGTGTATGTTATTCTCTCCTTAAGCCAAATCCTATGAGAATAAGATTTCCTCATTTCCTCTCACCTTCCCCTGTTTCCCTCCACTGTGAGAGACTTTTCTGTTTTTTTTGTGAGATAATTTACCCCATTCTACCTCTCCCTTTCTTCTCCAGTATCATCCTCTCTCATCCCTTAATTTTATTCTCCAGATATGACCCCTTAATCTTCAACTCACCCTGTGCCCTCTATCTATCTATCTATATCTATCTATATCATATACATACATATTTTTTTTCCTCAACTACCCTAATACTGACAAAGTTCTCATGAGTTACAAATATCATCTTTCCATGCAGGAATGTAAACAGTTCAATCTTAATAAGTCTCTTATGATTTCTCTTTCCTGTTTACCTCTTCATGTTCCACTTGAGTCCTGTATTTGAAAGTCAAATTTTCTATTTAGCTCTGGTCTTTTCATCAGGAATGCTTGAAAGTCC
This sequence comes from Phascolarctos cinereus, assembly GCF_003287225.1. Classification (NCBI taxonomy): domain Eukaryota; kingdom Metazoa; phylum Chordata; class Mammalia; order Diprotodontia; family Phascolarctidae; genus Phascolarctos; species Phascolarctos cinereus. The sequence continues at coordinate 229,744,194 of NW_027555847.1, read as the reverse complement.
TCTATTTCACTGAATGACCATTTTTTCCCCTGAAGGATTATACTCAGTTTTGCTGGGTAGGTGATTCTTGGTTGTAATCCTATCTCCCTTGCCCTCCAGAATATTATATTCCATGCCCTGCGTCCTTTAATGTAGAAGCTGCTAAATCTTGTGTTATCCTGATTGTGTTTCCACAGTACTTGAATTGTTTCCTTCTGGCAGCTTGTAATATTTTCTCCTTGACCTGGGAACTCTGGAATTTGGCTACAATATTCCTAGGAGTTTTCCTTTGGGGATCTCTTTCAGGAGGAGATCTGTGGATTCTTTCAATTTCTATTTTGCCCTCTGGTTCTAATATCAGGGCAGTTTTCCTTGATAATTTCTTGAAAGATGATGTCTAGGCTCTTTTTTTGATCATGGCTTTCAGATAGTCCAATAATTTTTAAATTCTCTCTCCTGGATCTATTTTCCAGGTCAGTTGTTTTTCCAATGAGATATTTCACATTGTTTTCTAATTTTTCATTCTTTTGGATTTGTTTTACAGTGTCTTGATTTCTCATAAAGTCACTATCTTCCAATTGCTCTATTCTAATTTTTAAGGAAGTATTTTTTCAGTAATCTTTTGGACTTCCTTTTCCATTTGGCCAATTTTTCTTTTTAGGGCATTTTTCTCATTGGCTTTTTGGACCTCTTTTGCCATTTGGGTTAGGCTATTTTTTAAGGTGTTATTTTTTCAGTATTTTTTTGGGTCTCCTTTAGCAAGCTGTTGACTTGTTTTTCATGATTTTCTTGCATCACTCTCATTTCTCTTCCCAGTTTTTCCTCTACTTCCCTTACTTGCTTCTCAAAATCCCTTTTGAGCTCTTCCAAGGCCTGGACTGATTCATATTTTTCTTGGAGGCTTTGGATGTAGGAGCTTTGACTTTGTTGTCTTCTTCTGGTTGTATATTTTGATCTTCTTTTTCACCAAAGTAAGATAATATAGTCTGACTCTTTTTGTGCTGCTTGCTCATGATCCCAGACAATTACTTGAGTTTTAAACTCTTTGTACAATGCAGAGAATGTACTGTCCCAAGCTTCAGGAGTTTGTATAGCTGTTTTCAGAGATACTTGTAGGGACCTGTAAATTTTCAGTTCTCCCAAGGTGGTATGATAAGGGGCGAGGTGTTTACTCCTTTCCTGCCCTGTGACCACAAGTATTCCTTTCTGTCCTGTAACTGTGAGGAGGGGTTCCTCTCTGCGCAGCCACTACAAGCTCCACCATTCCAGCACTCTTCCTCACCCCAGCACCGCTGCCCAGAACTGTGACCCGGATCCACACACGGGCAAAGCAAGAGATTCCTGCCTCAGCACTGGCAAAGAGATCCCTGCAGTCCTTCTCTCATCATCCACTGGATTCCCCCTCCGTCTGTGGGCTGGAAGCTCAGGAAGCAGCTGCCCCCCTCCAGGGCCACGCTCTTGGGGAGTGAAGCTGAAACCCTGCCTTCCTCTCTGAGCACCGACAGAAACAGACTTTTCCCACTGACCTTCTAAGTTGTCTTTGGCATTTGTGGATTGAGGAGTCTGGAAACCGCCACAGCTGCCCGAGATTCAGTCCTCTGAGGCCTGCTCCAGGTTCACTGTGAGCCTGCGCGCTGCTCTGCACTCCCAGCACAGAGCGATACACCTTTCTGATCAATCATCCAGGTTGTCTTGGGCTGGAAATTTGTTTCACTCTGTCTCTTTGTGGGTTCTGCTGCTTCAGAATTTGTTTAGAGCCATTTTTTATGAGTATTTGGAGGGGTTTGGGGGAGACAAGTCACTGCTTTCACTCTGCCATCTTCCAGGCAACTGTTTATTGAGCAATGTATAGAGCCCTCACCTGGGCAAAGGGAGGAAAACCAACTTTGGATATGCCATAGTATCTACTCTCATGGAACTTGTGGTCTCGTTGGATTTTGGTACACATACAAAGAGAGCTATCATACATATGTCAGTGTGTTGGAATTACATGAAGCAAACTGTTTTATGAAGTCTGAGGGAGAAAAGGTCTTTACTAATGGTGGAGGGAGGATAGAATTAGGCATGGCTTCATGGAGGAAGATACTTTTAAGCTGTGCTTCAAAGATATGTAGGAACTAAATAGATAATGAGGAGAGGATGTCCCAGGCATAGGAAACAGGGTAACCCAAGGTGAAAAGTCAAAAAAGCACAGGGCTTATTTGGAGGACAGAAAATAGTCCAGTCTGGCTTTGTTGGGTATATAATCTTTTCTTTTATACTGTGATGACCTATGAATTCCTCAGTGAGGATACTCTTTCTGTTGACACAGTAGCATCTCTTTTATAACTTTATGTCCAGTGTATCCTTTATCTCTGTTTTCCTACAAATTCTGGGAAACTGCTCACCAGAGGCAATCCTCATCCCATTTGTACCTTGGAAATCATAAAATCATAGAATTAGAGCTGGAATGGATATTAAAGGTCATTAAGTCTAGCCCTCTTCCCTCATTTTTATAAGTGAGGAAACTGAGGCAGAAAAAGGTCAATTGACTTGCCCAGGGTCACACAGTTAGTAGGTGTCAAAGGATTTTTTCAACTCAGGTCTTCCTGACTGTTACGTCTAGTACTTTTTTTTCACCATATCTCCTAACTGCATCAGAAAGACTGAGAAAAAAGAGGGCTTCAAGAGATGAGCGATAAAAATCAGTGGCATTCAGACTCTCCAGCCTTGCCCAGAATTTAATGAGTTGAGCTGGAAAGAATCGATTCCGCAGGGGCAACAGATGAAAGGAAGGCTGTTGGCCCCTCCTACAAGCATCTCAAAGCAGAAGACTCATGCTGAAGTTCCTAGTTACACCCACCCACCTCTTCAGAGACTGAGGGAAGTTCCAACAAACAGTCTGCTCTCTACCCAACTTCTCTTCCCTGTGCCTATCCAGAAATAGTAATAAAAAAAATAACCAAACATTTTCCTAAATGTTCAGAATATTTTCCTAAATGGGGCTCTGAGCTACTTTATTTTGCTACCAATTTTCCATCAAACAAACTCCACAAAGCAACAGAGAAGGGGACCACATGGATTTCACTCTATTGTCTCATTGTATTGTCTCAGCCTAAAAAGGAGCTAATTATTACAATGGGGCAGGGCTGATTAAATGTCCAGAGACAAATGGGATAGAAAGGAGAGGGTAGTTACAAATATCAGACAGCTAACTGTAATCTCCACAGGGAACCCACCGTCACCAGAGTAATAAGAGCACAGGATAATAGATGGAGACCTGCAAGTGACATCGGAGGTCAACTAATCTAGTTTCATCCTTTTAAAGATAAAGAACCTGAAGCCAGAGAGATCAAATACCTTGCAAGCCTTAGGTTACGTAGGTGCTATTTGGCAGTCAGGATTCAAACTGAGATCTTTTGACTTTGTGGTCTTTCTACTGGACCATGGTTGTCCATTCATTTATTATTATTCTTGGCATTCGAGTGGTCTTCCCTCCTTAGAGACAACATGGTTGAGAAGAAAGGGTGCTACTCTTGGATTTAGACGTGGGTTTGAGCCTTGGCTTTGCCATTTATTACATTTAGTATTTACTTTACACTGACTTTGCCACTTGATGACATTGGATAAGTCGTTTGCCCTCTAGACCCCAGTTCTTTCATCTGTAAAATAAGCATTTAGACTAATTGACCTCTAAGATCCTTCCAGCTCTAAATCTATAATCTTATGTCTTTTACTCTGCTTGCATATAAATCATCCTTGGTAAAATGCTGCCGCCTACTTACACCCACCATGGGCCTTTCCATTTCCTTTCAAATTGTTTGTAATTGTAATTCTTCCAAGATCATAGTGTTCCATGATTCATAGCCATAAAGCATCACCAGGAAATCCTTCTACACACTGAAAATATTTAATGCAGTGACTCCTTCTTCCAAAGGCTCTGAGTAAGTTGTCAGAAGAATACTGGGGTGTTTCAACCTTACATTTTAAAAAAGCACTGTATTTATAAAGGATTACCTGTTGCTCCTTTCCAGCTATGAAACAATCAAGTAACAAAGTAAGGCAACCTGATTGGGGAGGATAGAGAGATAATTTGTTAGAACATGTTGGCTTGTCCAATGTGGCCAAATCCTATTGAATTAAAACACTAGGAGCATCTCCATGATCATATCACTGATTTAGGATTGTTTTTCCACCTTCTAAAATATCTTGAGGCTTAAAGTTCAAAACCATATCTGTGGCAAGGCCCCTAGCCCATGGGTCTGCTGCAACATGGACTGACAATAGGCATCATTCCAGGTTATAAGTAATATGACTTAATTTTATGTTTCTTCTACTCCAGGGTTCTTATCTATTTCCCATATAAGCCCATTTGCATCTTTTCCATTTTATGCCTTTTAATATGTGATCCTAAATCTCAAAGAGAGATAGTTCTTACCTTAAAGATGCTGGTTTTCTTCCAAAGGCATATAACATGGTGACAGATTTTAAAAATGCAGGGTATCTATAAAGTAAAAGCACAGTAATTTGTGGAGCAGGGTTCCTACCAACTGGGGAAATCAGTAAAAGAGGTAGTAGCATTTGAGCTGGGCCTGGAAGGGAAGAGCAGAGCAGACAAAGGCACAGAGGACAGTCTGTCAATAAACATTTATTAAGCACCTACTAAGATAAGACCAAGAAGACTGGGGATATACATGTTCAGTATCTTACCATGTCTGAAGGGCTCTCCTATGAAAAGGATTAGATTTGCTTGTCCCCAAAGGGAAGAACTGGGGAAAATGGTTTAAAGTAGTGGAGAGGCAGATTTCAGCTCAGTAAAAGGAAATATTTCCTATAATCACAGCTGCCCAAGAAAAGAGAATGGGCTGACTCTTAGATGTGCTAGGACCCTCTCACTGAAGGTGAGAGACTGAATAGAACAATAATAGAGACTGAACGAACCTTTCACACATGTTGTACAGTGGATTCCTCCCAGAATCTCTTTCTAAAGAAGGGCCCAGACCTTTGGACTTTGCCACCATGTTTTAGCTGTCCTCTCCCAGGGTCCCTGTGGCCCTCTACCCCCACTGGTAAGTTCCTCCCTGAATTTCATTTTAAGGAAGGGCCCAGACCAGCCATCCCTTACTCTCCAGACTTTACCACTATCCCCCACCCCATCTTCTACCCCCTATGCCCACCCCACCCATACTGCAGCTTTTCAGATCCCTTTCATGTATTACCTTCCCCCATTAGAATGTAAGCTATTTGGTAATAAGGACTGTCTTTATTTTTGCCTGCATTTGTATCCCCAGTGCATAGCATGATGTCTAGAACATAGTAAGCACTCAATAAGTCTTGTTGATTTGACTTGACATAGATTCCTGCTTTAGGGAGTGGTTGGACTAGATGACCTCTGACATTCGTACCAGCTCTGAAATTCTGCGATTCAGACTTGTTGCTGTGGCCGGTCTTATCATTGTTTCTTATCTTGTGTTTCCAAACCATGGGACCTGTGCAACAACCATCATTCTCAATTTCTCCATCCTTCTCCCACAGAGCCTTTGACTCTGCCCCTGTACCAACTCTGGGCTGATAGGTGAGCTTTTGACCTTATCTTCCCCAGAACTAGGGGAATGATTCTCTGAATCATTTCCCAGATGTTTCCAAACCATGTTCCTCCCCTTTCCCCCTTCTACCTACCACCTTCGTTTATCGTAAACTTCTTTAAGCAAGTTTACAAAATAGGAATCCTTTTTTTGTATTTGTATTCTCAGTAAGTAGCACTTACTACATGCCTGGTACATAGTAAGTGGTTAATAAATGCTTTATCATTCATTTGTTCATTCATTTCATTTGCCATGAATGAACCATGGGAGAATGGGACTAGATGGCTTTCAAAGTCACATTTAGATCTAAATCTATCATCACATGACTTTATATTTCGCAGAATCACAGAATTTTAGGGTAGGAAAGACTTCAGTAGCCATCTATTCTAATTCATACCAAAAAGTGAGTCTCCACTAAAAGATCCTTCTTGATCTCTCTGCAGCTTTTGATCTGGCCAACCACTCTCTCCTACTAGAAATTCTCTCCTCTCTAGGTTTTTGTGACATGGCTATCTCTTAGTTCTAAGTGCTTTATCTCAGGTTCCTTAACTATGAATGTAACCCAAAGCTCTACACCAGACCTTCTTCCCTCCTCTCCCTCTCCATCTCCCTCTCTTCTCTATCTGTCTCTCTCTTTCCGTCACTTTTAATAGGATAAGTTATCATCTCTACCATGTCTACCCTGAGTCTCTTTCCTACACTCCAGTCCCACATCATCAACTGCTTTTTCAACATATTTAACTTGATGCCACATTCAAACTCAACCTATCCAAAAAGTACTTACTATCTTTCCCCCTTCCTTAACCGATCTTCCAGACTTTCCTCTTTATGTCAAGGGTACCACCATTCTTATAGTAAGTCCCCTCTCGGCTTTTCTTTTTACTTTCTGGACTTTGCCACCATACCTTAGCTTCCATCTCACTTTGGAATTTCCCTCAGTGCTTGGGACCTCCTCACTCTGGAACATCTATTAATTCCTGCAACATTCTTACCCTGGATACATCCCTCTGCCATGCTGGTCCCCTTCTTCCATTACTAAGTTCTTCCTGATACTTCCATTTTGGGGAAAACTCATTCCCCTCCTGGTCTTGCTTCTTACTTTCTGGCTCTTGAATACACTTGTACCTCCCAATATCCCAACCCCCACCACACACACACACACACACACACATCACACACACTTTTGGCTCTATTTTGTCTCTTGGCTCCCATTATTATAAAGTAAGTTCCTTGAGGGCATGGGCTTTCTTTCTTTTTTTGCTTTAATTGTCCTTCCAGTATTTAGCACATTGTCTGGCAAGTAGCACTTAATAAATGCTTGTTGTCTTACCTAATCTTAGCTCACACATTCCAAATCATTAACTCTTCTGTCTTTCTCACCCACACATCTATGGGGCTGCCAAGTCTGGTCTGCTCTACCTTCTACAATACCTCTAGCTACAATAACTACAGTAACAATAACCTTCTCTCTGTCCACATGGCCACTACTCCTATTCAGGCCTTCCTTACCTCATACTTGAATTATTATAATGTCCTCCCAATTGGTCTTCCTTCCTGGGGTCTAACCCATCCTCTACACAGCTGTCAAAATAATGTCCCTAAACCACAGGATCATATGATCATAAATTTAGAGATGGAAGAGAGATTTGACACCCCTTGTTTACAGATGAGGAAACTAAGTTTGAGAGACCTGAAGTACCTGGTTATGACTTAACCCCAGATCTGACCATATCACTTCTTTACTAAGGAAACTCCAGGGGCTTTGTATTACCACTAGAATCAAATATAAATTCCTCTGTTTAACATTTGAAGCCCTTCACAATTTGGCTCTGACCTACGTTTCCAGACTTATTGTCCCTTTAATGCACTCTAGCCGTCTTGCTACTTACTGTAAATGACATTGTTTTTATTGCCTCTGAGCCCCAAGTCTTTGTGCAGACTCTCCACCATGTCTGGGATGCATTTCCTCCTCATCTCTGCCTCTTTGGAACTTTAATGTCATTCAAATCTCAGATCCAATGGCATCTCCCACAAGAGGCTTTTCTTGATCACACAGCTACTAGGACTCCCTTACATTATATGGTTTTTTCTGTATATATTTTATAGACCCTTATCTATGTACACGTTCTCTCCTCTGATAGAATAAAAGGTCACTGGGGACAAGAACAATTTCATTTTTAACTGTATTCCAATGGCTTGCACATAGTAGGTGCTTAAACTAACACTATAGTATATAGCACTAAACTATATAGCACACTGAACTAAACGTATAGCACACAAGATGATTGATTGATTGAGCATACCTCCAAAATGGTTATGAAGCCCCTGCTTGAAGACTCGGAATGAGAAGAAACTCACTCCTTGCCAATTTGGCCCATTCCAATTATGGAGAGCTCTAATTTTGAGGAAGTGTTTCCTGACTTGAAAACTAAATTTGCCTCTTTGCAACTTTCAACTGTCATTCCTGCTTCTCCCCTCTGGGACTATATAGAACAAATAGAATTTCTCTTCCACATGACAGCCTTTCACATACTTGCAGATAGCTATTATTTCCCCCCTGAGTCTTCTCTTCTGTAGGCCAAACACCCCCAGTTCCTTCAACCTGTTTTTATTTTTTTAATGTATTGCTATTAGATTTCATCTCATTAAATTCAGGTCATTGTTTTAGCCTGTCAAGATCTTTTTGGATCCCGACTCTGTCATTTAACATGTTAGATATACCTCCCAGCTTCCTGTCACTTCTAAATTTGATAAGCATTCCTTCTGTGCCTCCATCCAAATCGCTATTAAAACACTCAACAGCACAAGGCTGAGGATAGAGCCCAGCGAGGAACTAAAACATCTTGTATGCCTCAGGCTTCCGTCTGGATGCTACTCACGCAGTCCATTCCTCAGCCATCATGTGTCTTTATGAACATGGTGGCTTGGTGGATAGATTGCTGGGCTTGGAATCAGGAAGACTTATCTTCCTGAGTCCAAATCTGGCCTCAGACACTTACTAGTTGTGTGACCCTGGGCAAGTCATTTCTCCCTGTTTGCCTCAGTATTGTAAAATGAGCAGGAGAAGTAAATGGCAAACCACTCCAGTATCTTTGCCAAGAAAAACCCAGAATGGGGTCACAGAGAGTCAGTTATGAATGAAAAGGACTGAACAATAGTCCGTGTGTATCAATGAATTAATTTGCACGTTGGCATATAGGAGCTGTCCAATTGGGGCAGGAGGGAGAAAACAGAAGCCTTATTATCAAGTAAAAACAATCTTCACAAAATGAGTTACGTCCCTCCTTACCCATCTTAGGTGGATTAGGAGTTCTTCTGGTTGCCATCTCCAAAGATCAAAAGGGAGCTCTATTTAAATACAAGAACTCTAACATCCTTTTAGCTCCAAAATTCTATGCTTGTAAGAAAGACTGCTCCCTTTGTTGCTGGCCTTTCTTCACTGCCTTCTTCCTGACCATACTTCTCTCTCTCTAGGCAGCACAGAAGGTGGGTTCACAATGAGGCAGTGAGGGACCATGGGCACAATGCAGTATTGCTTTGACCTCCTTTCAGAAGACTCAGAGGTGTGTTCCTGCCCCAATTTCCCTCACAAACCTTGCCTGAAAGATATGCATTATCACCAATCAATCCAGAGTTCATTGAAACAGGTGTTGGGGGACTGAGATTCTCAGAGAGATACTGCTCTTTGACCCATCATCTGAACTAGACAAAGCTTCATTTTTGTGACATCCCAACTTTGTTTCAACCTGAATAGCGTCAGTAACTCAAAGGAGAGACTAACAATATGTTGGAGATATGCAAATGACACAGAGAGAGTTCTTGTGATGTGTTCACTTATTTTACTATAGACTTATTCATTTTTTCCTATTATGTTTTATATAATATAGGGATTTAACTATAAAATAAAATATAAAATAAAATGGAACAGGAAGGTGGCAGAGAGGATAGAACACTGGACCTGCAGTCAGGAAGAAAGGAGTTCAAATCTAGCCTCAGAGACTTACTAAGCTGTGTGAACCTGGGCAAGTCACTTAACCTTGTTTGCCTCAGCTTCCTCATGTGTAAAATGGGCTGGAGAATAAAATGGCAAACCACTCCATTACCTTTGCCAAGAAAACCCTAAATGGGGGCTCATAAAGAGTCAAACAGGACCAAAATCACTGAACAACACCAAATAACAAAATAAAATAAAATAAAATTTATAAGAGGGGAAAATGAGGCAGCATGGGACAGTAGAGAGAGTTCAAGATTTGGAATCAGAGATTTTGAGATAAAATCCTGACTCTACCATGTACTACCCATGTGACCAAAGAGAAATCAGTTCCCTTCCTCAGAGTCCAATTTCTTCAACTGTAACATAAGGGGCCAGGACTAGACAACTTTTGAAGTCTCCTCCTTCCTTAAATCTATGAGCCCAAGAAGGCAACTTAATGGCATGAGGGAATTTTATACAACCTACTTTTCTAGCCTTATTATTCATCTCTCCCGTTCATGCACTTTGACCTTCTTGTTTTTCCTTGCATGTAACATAGCGTCTTGCACTGTCCCCTATTCATGGGATGCATTCTGTCCTCACGTCTGCCTCTTTGTTGCCTAGTGTCCTTCAAAACTCAGTTCAAACAGATTAATAATAAAAACTAGGAAAGGGGACAATAGACAAAGAAAGGAGTGAAGAATTACTCTAAGGAGTAGAGCCTGGGAGAGTGAGGACATTGATGGTACAATTGAGAGAAGTAAGTCTAAACAGGGAACAGGTTTGGGGTGGTTGGGAGTGGGCTAGGTAGTGGATTTGATTTTAACCACGCCAAGACAAAGCAATGAGATATTCATCTATAGAGAGAGCTAGCAGGCAGTTTAGAGTTTCGGGAATGAAATTCTGAAGAGAGACATCTGGGCGAGAGAAGTAGATTTGGAAATCACCTTCATGGAGTGGATGAGATCTCAAGGGAAGAGAGACTAGAATGAGAAGAGATTTATCTTCCTGAGCCAGCATCCTCTACAAGGTTTTGCTGATTTCATGGCCAAGTATAGGTTTTTTTAAAGGATTAACTATTCCCCATTTAACACTGTCAGCTTGGAAACTTGTTGGTAATTTGGATGAACACATTCAGTGACCTTGCTTCCTCAATCCTTAATGCTGCATTTTTGACCTGTTTCATCTGTTTTGTTCTGACCTTGAAGGAGATGAAGAGCAGATGTTTAACATCCCTTTTAAATAACTTTTCATATTTTCAAATAGTTACTGTTGACCCTTTTAAGGAATAAGAATTGGACCTTTGATTTCTTTGATATAGGAAACTCCTACTAATTCAGCTTGGCACCTTCCCTGAAGCTTAGTAGTCTTAGAGTGTTGTGTAGAACATTGAGAGGTTAAGTGCTTTGTCTGTAGTCTCACGGTCAGTATGAGTCAAAGATGAAATTTGAACCCAGGTCTTCTTAGCTTCAAGGTAAGCTCTCTAAGCACCATGCCATGCTCTCTCTCCATCTATTCTTCTTTAGGCTATGTAATCCCAGTTCTATCACTCTTTCCCAAGATCACTGTGGTCTGCTTCCAAGCATTATGTCTTTTATTTTTGAGTTTCACTATTTATGGCTTTCCATGTAAAAAATCACCTGCCCACAAATCTCACCATCTGTCCATTGGACAGACAGAATGCAGTAACCAAAGTCTGGAACATTATCTCTAGTACTAACTGTAACAACAAAGCCAATGGAGTTACTTTATTGTCTACAGAACAATCTGCTATAACAATTCCATTCATCCCCCACCCAAAATATATACTTTTATGCAAACCATTGTGAGGTGTTTTTTTTAAATTTTAGTTCTTTCCTATACTTATCCCACACATAGTGATTATCTCAGTTCTTAGGCTACATATGTTCCGTAGGTAGCTGATGTTGCATGTAAATAGGAGACTGACCAACATCCTATAGGAGTTCTTCAGTTTAGGTCCTAAATTTTAGGCAATCAAGTTGGGTTGGCTGCTCCAAACCTGTGCACTGATGAACATCAGAAAATTGGAAGATGAAGTACTAAGTCCCCTTCCCAGCCATACAGGTCTTAAGTCCTGTAGTTTGAGGCAACATAGTGTAGTGGAAAGGGTATAGGATCTGGAGTCAGAGAACCTGGGTTTGATTCTTGGTGCTGTAACTTAACAAAAAGTTGGGGCATAATCAGGATCCAGAATGATCTTGATAGGCTAGAACTTTGGGCTAAAGCTAATAAGATGAAATTTAAAAGGAATAAATGAGAAGCTTACACTGCAGTTCAAACAATCAGTTTCAAAAATATGACAATAGAAAGATATAGTTAGATAATAGTTTATCAGAAAGAGATGGGGGAGGGGGCAGGTTGAGTGTACTTCAAGCTTAATATGCATCAACAGAATGACAGCCAAAACTGTTTTCTTGAGTTGCATTAAGAGAGGCAACGTAACCTGGATTATGGAGATGACAGTTCTGGAGTATTGTGTTTGATTCTGGGAACGAGAGTCTGGAATAAATATTGGTAAGTTGGAGAATGCCCAGAGGACAGTGATACCAAGATTGGGAAGGTCCAGAAAGGTGACTTCCACACTATATGAGAATCAGTGGGAAGAACTGGGGATGTTTAGTCTTGAGAAGAAACAACTCAAAGGTAATCTGATGGCTCTCTTCAAGTGTTTGAGGTTCTATATGGCCTCAGAGAACAGAACCAGGAGCAATTAAGTGGAAGTAGCAAAGAAGCAGGTTTAGACTAGATGTTAAGAAACACTTAAGAATACATCACTGGAAAGAGCTGCCTTGAAAAGTAGCCAATAAACATTTATTAAGCATCGTTATGTGCCAGGCAATGTGCTAAGTGCTGAGGATATAAAAAGAGGTAATAGTCCCTGCCCTCAAGTTGCTTACATTTTAATGGGGGAGACAACAAGCAAATAGATATGTACAAACTACATACAGGATAAAAAGGAAATAACTAAGAGAGAGGGAAGGCACTAGAATTAAGAGGGGGGGTGTGGGAAAAGCTTCCTGTAGAAAGTAGGATTTGAGTTGGATCTTAAAAGAAGCCATGGAATACAATAGACAGGGATGAGGAAGGAGAGCATTCCAGGCATGGGGACAACTATAGAAAATGCCCGGATCCAAGAGATGGAGTGTCATGTTGGTGGAACAGCATGGAGGCCAGTGTCATTGGATGGACATGGGCGGGAGTAAGGAGTAATAAGATCATAAAGGTAAGAGGAGACTAGGTTATGAGGGGCTTTGGATGCTAACAGAAGAATTTAATTTGATCCTGGAGCTAATAGGAAGTCAATAGAGTTTATTAAGTCAGGGGTGATATGGTTGGACATACACTTTAGGAAAATCACTTTCATGGTTAAGTGAAGGATAGATAGGAGTGGAGAGAGATTTGAAGCAAGAAGAACCATCATCAGGCTATTGCAGTCATCCAGGCATGAGGTGGTGAGGGCCTGCAATAGAGTGGTAGCAGTGTCAGAGGAGAGAAGGGGGGATATTTAAGAGTTGTTGTAAAGGTGAAATTAGTAGGTCTTGGCAACAGATTGGATATCAAAGGTAGGGAGGAGTCGAGAATGACACTTAGGTTGTAAGCCTGAGGGGTTGGGAGAATGGTGTAATACAGTAATAGGGAAGGTCAAAGAGGGGAAGGATTTAGGGGGGAAATAAATTACATTTTAGACAGGTTGACCTTAAAATGTCTACTGGACATCCAGTTCAAGGTGCCTGAAAGGCAGTTGGAGATGCAAGACTGGAGGTCAGCAGAGAGGTTGGATAGGTAGACAGGTAGGTATAGGATAGGTAGATATGAGAATTCTCATCATCGATGGTAATTAAATCCATGGGAATTGATGAGATCACCAAGTGAAGTAGTACACAGGGAGAAAACTCTGTGGAACACCTATAGTTAGACGTCATGATCCAGAGGGTATTTTCAATGTCAAAGGCTGCAGAGAGGTCAAAGAGAATGAGAACAGAGAAAAGGCCAATGGAATTGTCAACTAAGAGGTCATTCACAACTTTAAAGAGAGCAGTTTCAGTGAAATGATAAAATCAGGAACTGGATTGTAAGGGATTAATAAGAGAGTGAGAGGAGAGAAAGTAAAGGCTCTTATTATAGGCTGCCTTTTGAAGAAGTTTTGCCACAAAAGACAGGAGAGATATAGGATGACAATTAGTTAGTGTGGGTGGAGAACCAAGTGTGAGTTTTTTGGGAATGGGGAGACTTAGACCTGTTTGTAGGCAGTAGGGAATGAGCCAGTAGAGAGGGAGAAATTGAAAATAAGTTTAAGAGTGGGGTTGACAGAGGGTGCAGCCTGTTGAAGGAGATGGGATGGAATGAGATAGCTGAAACAAGAAGAGGTAAGGTAACTCCTTGGTAAGGAGTAATTCTACATCATTATGTGAGATGGGGTGAAGAAAGAGTTAGTGGCAGGAGGCATCTGAGTGATAGAAGATGAGGAAAAGGGAAGATGAGGGAGCTCATAGTGAATAGCTTCAATTTTTTTTTCTCTAAAATAGAAGGCAAAGTTCTCAGCTGAGAGGATGGGTGGAAGTGAAGTTATGGGGTGGTGTGTTTCAGGAGGGATGAAAAGGTTTGGAAAAGCTACTATGAAGAGTGGAAGAGTTGATAAGAGAGGTATAGTAAGATTGTCTAGCATCAGTGAGAGCCTGGTTGAGACTGTATAACTTAAATTTGTAATAAACCCAATCAGAGTGGTTGTATGATTTTCTTCACCTTTGTTCAGCAGCATATGTGTCAGAGGAAAGGTAGCATGAAATGAAAATGATCCAAAAATGAGGCCTTGCAGGGCACAATTGGTAAAATGATAAGGGGACTAAGGACTCAGGAGAAGAGGAGAGTGTAGAGTTGATTAGTTGACCAAAGAGTCAAGATGGGGAAAAGAAGAAAGAATGATTAGTTAGATGGCCTGGCAGAGATTTGAAGGGTCAAGGGAATAGGGAGTCATGGAGTGGACAAGGAAGAGGATTTATAAGGACAAACAGTAGTCTTTACAAAGGGTGAGGGAAGGGAAAAGGAGAGATGGAAAGCCAATAGATTATGGGTGGATAAGGGGATTTCTGAATTCTTGAACATGAAGGTGGCACATTTGCAGGTGATGGCAAGATCAAGGGTGTTTGTGTATTTATATATCCTTGTGTGTAGCTGAGGTGGTGTGGAGGAGTCAGTCAAGGGATGTGAGTTAGGTTGAGGAACTGAGTGGTTGCGATGCTTGAGGGAGAGTCCATATGTATATCAGTCTCCTAGTATGAGGACAGGCATTGGGGAGGAGAAAAATATGAGCCTTATACCTAACTCAGTGAGGAAGGAAGGGGAATGACCTGGAGATTTATAGACAACAGCTAGCAAGATTTTGATTGGGTGGTAGAGGTGAATTACATGAACATCCAAGGAGGAGAGTTTACTGAATGATGAAGGCAGGATGGCTGTCTCATCAGTCAGGGAGCCAGTTTTCAGTAAAATCTAGATTGAAGTAGTGGGAAAGGAAAAGATTTAGGATGAAAGGAAGCTTGTTGCCTATGAAACATGATTCCAAAGAGCACAATGGAAGGGTGGGTGTATTTGGTTGGAACTTGAGACTTGAGAAGGGAGGAGAATAAGTAATGAGATGGTAGGTGTTGGGAATGGGATTTGCATGACGACTCACGAAGGTTCAGAATCACTAGGATGCAGAGGGTACGACCAGGCATGAGAATATTCGTCATTGAGAAGGCGCTACTCCTCTTCCCAAAGGAGGCTAGGGATTTTCAAACGGTGGATGTCTTCAAGCAAAGGCTGGCTAACCACATATTGGGCATGAAGTCAGGTGTAGCTTCAGAGGTCTCTTGCAAGTATGAATCTGTGTGATTGGGTATAAATATCTGGTCTGAGAAATCCTGGATTCAAGGATACTGGCTGACTGCTTCTAGTACCTAGTAAAGAGAAAGAACATGCAACTCAAGGAACAATCTGAATGATATGGAATTGATGAAAGGTTTTTACTAATGCTGTCACACCGAGTTCTAGGGAGCATTCTGGGAGAATGGCTAGAGGCCGAGTCTCCAGCTGCATGGCCTCTTTCATATAGACAAAGAGCATGGTGCATGTACCATAGCCATACAAAGATGCTGTCTTGGACCGGTTACTTTTGTGAAACAAACTGTCGGTCACTGAATCACAAACTTCCTAGTGTTTTCATCAGTCCATGAAGACATATCTCTCCACAGCCCAGCTCATCCCCACTTACCCAGGCTTCACCACTTTTATTCATAGTCTCTCTCTTTCTTTCTTTTTTTCTCTTCCTTCCTTTCTTTTCTTCCTTTTTCCTTCCTTCTTTTCTTTGACTTTATCTTTCTTTCCCTCTTCTTTCCTTCCTTCCTCTCTTTGACCCTTTTTTTTGTCTAGTTCTTTGGGCCTGTTAACTCTGTGGACTTGTGGTTTGACTTACCTCACAGGTTACTTGGAGCTCCTCTTTCCCCAGGCTTTAGAAAAACAAACAAACAAAAAAACTGCTTCTGTATTTGTGAATCATCCCATCATATACCATTCCCACCCTACCCCCAAACCAGCCCTGGGAATAGGAACTGACATTTTATGCTAAGCACTCTGAGCCCGGATCCTATCCTTGCCCGATCATTTTAGATGGTGATTGTAAGCAAATGTGGCTGGAAGAGCCAATGTACAATTAGCAGTCACTCCTTCTCTCTTTGATTTGTGGCTTCAGATTGCTGTCTGTGACTTTGTTTTATAGCCTCTCATTCGGACCAAAGCTTTTACTAAAGGAGAGTCAGCATAGCCTTAATTGCTTCATGCCAGCCTGGGCTGCTGGCTGTTGTTCCCCAGCTGTCCACAGCTGTGACACATTACTTCAAGTTGTGCTTCAATAAACCCTTAAAGTGTTTCTTCTTTCTTCTCCCCTGGGAGTTGCCGCACTCCAGTGCTCCATCTTGCAGCTGCTGCTTCATCTGGATTTTCATTGGAAATTTAGGAAGGCCCTGCAAATGGAGCCTCTTCTATTGTGCCATCCCAGAGTATTCTGTTTTCCAGACTAGAGGAAAAAAGCATTAGCCATCAGTGTTTAATTGTGTCCTGACTGTGCTTAAGAATATATATTGACTGAATCAAGTATGCATGGAGTCATTTGTGTAAGACTATCTCTTGACTGAGTCAAGTGTACACTCTAATTTTGTCCCTAATTGTGTCTATTACCATCTTCTAAACGACGCCAACTTTGGTCTCTAGATATGCCTTGGTTTGCTTTAATTTGGTATATAATTTATTGCCTTTAACACATTACAAATCTTTGAGGGAGAACTTTTTTATAGATTTAGCTGAAGCAAGGCTCTCCACCTAGCTGTGCCTGTTGGCCAGAACAGAGATGAGCTTCTAATTGAATGATAAATCCCCCCCAGTGACAAAAATGATCTATTAACTGAAAATTTAGGTGGGGTTTGAACAAAGCATGATTCTCACATGGCCCTGGAGTCCCTTTGATCTGTCTCACAGGAAATTCCTCTTTCCCGAAACTTCCTTTTTTTCCTAAAGGATTTTAACCCCATGATCAATATGGTTGTTTCAAATAACCAGCTATGAAAATTAAGGCTTGCAAACCGCACTCTATTTCCAGACCACACAAGAGGCACATAAGTCTAATAGCAAAAACATTTAAGACATAAAAATTATAAATAATAAAAAAATAGAGTCAAGTTGTTTTCTGCAATGTATGGCAATGGAAACAATCTCCCACACCTCCCCATATGAAATAGAAAGCTTATAAGGGGGTAGAGAAATTGTCATTCAGTATCTAAGTAGACAGGGCAAAGAACGGTCAAGCAATGTTCCATCTCCATTTGACCCACTCTCGGTGGCTAGCACAGAGATTGGCTAATCACTCAGCAAGAAGGCTGATATCTCCTGAAGTACCTCACCTTGGCTTTTGGGTGGTCAGGATCCCACTGGACTCTTTTCTATTCTTGCCTTTAGCATCCCCAATTTTCCTACTTTTTCTTTAAGTTAATCCCTCTGATCACGTATCTTTGGTTTCTCCAAATGCTCAGCCCAGTCTCCTCTTCTCTAACCTTTTTAGCCCCTTTTTTGTCTCTTTTTTTTTCTTTTCTAAGTTCATGCTTCTGACACAAGCTCTTGTCACAGAACAGTTCTCTCTGGGTATCGTGATATTCTTGACACTCTCCATTGCATAGGAGCTCCCCATCTCCTACCTGTAGATAATGAAAATAGAGCTGGAGAGCTTCTATTAAGTGGAATCTTCTCCTAATACATGAAGAAAAGAGGATCGAAGAATTACCCATGCCCCTCTATTTATATGTTCTAGTGCAGATGATTCTACCAATGTTTTTCAATCATTCCTCCTTTTAATTCATTTAATTCAATAAACAGTTAAGTGATTACTGTGTACAAGGAACTTTATAACACTCTGGGAATACAAAGATGAAAAATAAAAGTTCCTGTCTTCAAAGATCTTACAGTCTAACAAGAAGGATACAACACATAAAGACATAAGTATGATACAAGGTAGCATATAATAAGGGCAAATGACAGATCGAAACAAAATGAAAAGGCAAAGTTCCCTTTCAGCTAAGGAGAGAAATAAGGGCTTCATTGAGGAGGTGACATCTTAAACTTGTCTTGAAGAGGGAGATTTCAATCAGAAGTATCAATGAAAGTATATCTTCTGGGATTTGAAGGATAACAGGAGGAGACAGAATAAGACCATGGAATACCTGTAATCCATTTTTGGTTAGAACATTGTTGCACATGGGCTCACCTTCCCAACCCAAATTCTCACTGGCATGTTGGCTCTCTAGAAGGACACCGGCTACATCTCCCCTCAGGCTCTAGAAGTCACCCTGAGAGGTTAAAGGAGTTGACTTAATACCATCACTTGCAAACTACCATCTCCCCAACATCCATCTACAGATATCTCCCTAATATCATTTAACCAATTAATATCCATAAACTCTTACAAAGTTGTTTATTGAGAAGATATAACAAGAACCAAAGTCATTTGACTTTTGCTATTAAAAGAAGTAGAACCTTAATGTCTTCAAAAGGTATTGAGGGAGTTAAATAAGACAAAGGACCTAGGAGTTAACTGGTAATGTTCTGAGAGTTTTAAGAGGGGCAAAGGGGAAAGGTAAAGGAAATACAGTAATGTAGACAGAAGGAAAAAAGAGGGTAGAACAAATGATTTTTCGTGTGTGTGCAAAGAAGAATGTATAAACAATAAGGAGGGGATTGTAGAAACAGGAATCAGATGAGCACTACTCTTACCTGAACCAAACAAATGAAGGTTGAAAACATACACACGCACACATGAGTTCTGTGTAGAAATACATCAAAATCAAGAGGGAAACAGGCAGGGATAGAAAGGTGAAGATAATACTGAGGCAGAAATGGTTGTAAGTCAATACACTTGAGTTTTGGAGAGTAGATCCTAAAAGGGAGATTGAAAGAAAAATAAAGAACTGGAAACTAAAGGGGTGCCCATCAGTTGTGGGATGGCTGAACAAATTGTGTATATGAAGATTATGAACTAATATTTTGCTATAAGAAATGACCAAATGATTTCAAAGACTCCTGGAAAGATTTTCATGAACTTGAAGCAGACTGAAATAAGAAGAACTAGGAGGTCAATTTATATAGAAACAACATTCTAAACAAATACAGCTTTGAAAAAACATTTTTTAATCTGATCAAAGCAATGGTCAACCACATCTCCAGAGGACCTAAGATGGAACATCTCAGTTCCTGACAGAGAAGTCAAAATGCAGAAACATACATTTCTATACATCATTGTGTGGATGATGATGATGATGATGATGATGATGATGATGATGATGATGATGATTTGCTTGACCATGCTTAAATGTCATTAGACCTTTTTTCTGCTTTTATTTGGAGAGGATTGCAGGGGGAGTTAGAGTGAGGCTAGCAATGGTAATCCTAAATCAAAAGAAGAAAAGTTAAAAAGAGAGCCATTTAATTTTTTTAATGCACAGAAGGGAAGAGAAGGAAATTCAGAAGGAAACACAAATAAGTAGAAGAGCTGAGAAAGAGAGTGAGAGGAGGAAGAGAAAGAAGAAAGGAGTGAAAGGAGGGGAGGAGATGGGAGAGGAGAGAGGAAGGAAGAAGGGAAGGAAAGAAGGGAGAGGAAGGAAGAGAAAGAAAAAAGAGAGAGAGAAATGAGTTCTATTTCTTATAAACCTTTCCCAAAAGATTATTTATTTTCAACCATTTATTATCTTTCCCTTCCCCTGCCTCCCCCATTGAATTTTTCAAAAGAAAAGGAAAACAAAACCTTTATTATGAATATACATAGTCCAGCAAAAGAGATTCCCATATTGACTATGTCCAAAGCTGTAAGTCTCATTCTGCATTTTAAGTTTACATCCTATCTGGCAGGAGATGGTTGACTTGTTTCATCTTCAGTCTTTTTGGACTCATGGTTTACTTTGCGTTGATCTGAGTTCTAAAGCAGATTGAAGTTGTTTTTCTCTATAATGTTGTCACTGTATAAATTGTGATCTCTGGGGTTGCTTCTAGCTTTGACTTTATGTAGTGTGTGATTCTATTAAAGAAGGAGCAGGAGGAGGAGGAGGAGGAGGAGGAGAAGAAGGAGGAGGAGAAGAAGAAGAAGAAGAAGAAGAAGAAGAAAAGAAGAAGAAGAAGAAGAAGTAGAAGAAGAAGAAGAAGAAGAGGAGGAGGAGGAGGAGGAAGAGGAGGAAGAGAGAAAGAAGGAAAAAGAAGAAATATTTATATATCAATCAATATTGAAAAAATATTTTTTACTTTTACATATTATCTCACTTGTTCTTCACAACAACTTTGTAAGGTATGTGCTGTTATCCCCATTTTGCAGATGAGGAAACTGTGGCTGAAAGAGGTTAAATGACACAACTTTTCTATGGTTCCACAGCTAGTAAGCTGTGTAAGAACTTCCTGACTCATCCAGCATTCTGCACTATATCAACTAGCCTTACACACAATGTAGGGAGAAAACTATGACTTGATGTAAGTTAACAATCTGCAGGCTGTGAATTCAATTGCTTCTATGGCCTTGGACTATCTTCTTCTATATCCCTAAAAATATATATATATATATTATATACATATATATATGAATATATATATGTATATATATATATATATGTGTGTGTGTGTGTGTATGTGTGTGTGTATGTAATTTACATATGTAAGTACACATATATATACATACATACGTGTGTGTGTATGTGTGTATATATTCCTAATAAAAGCTTCTTTCTTTACCACAAGTCCAATCTTATCTCAAATAAAGTAAAAAGGGAGGAAGGAATTTGTCTGTACTAGGACAGCTGAGGAGATCCAAAGAGCAGACTGATGGCTGGGTCCTCTCTCTTTGGAGAGGACTGTTAGATTTATATATCCAGCCCTAATGAATCTTACTCCCTACTTCCAACTCTGTGTCCTATTAGGCCTGTAGAGAATGCTCTTTCTACAAGCACCTCAAAATCAACATGTCCCAAACAAAATTCATGATCTTTCCCCCAATTCCCCACCCCACCCCCTTCTAAACTTAATTTTTTTTTTTTGGTCAAGGGCATCACCATCCTTACAATCACCTGGGTTCACAACTTTGGTTTCATCCTCCAATCTTCCCTTTTCCTTACTCCATACATCCAATCAGTTGTTAAATCTCATCACTTCTCTTTCTATAACATTGATCATATAAATTCCCATTTCTCTACTCATACAGCCCCACCCTAGTTCAGGCCCTCCTCACCCCTTGCTTGGACAATTATTATAGTAGTCTCCTTACTGATCTCCTTGGCAGCTAGGTGTTGAAGTGGTTAGAGTGCCTGGACCAGAGTCAGGAAGATGCATCTTTGTGAGTTCAAATCTGGCCTCCAACACTTACTAGCTGTGTGACCCTGAGTAAGTCACTTAAACTGTTTGCCTTAGTTTTCTCATCTGTAAAATGAGCTAGAGGAGGAAATGGAAAACCACTCCAGTATCTTTGCCAAGCAAACCCCAAATGGGGTCACAGACAATTGGACATGACTGAAAAATTATTCACCGACAACATAAACTGGTTTCCTTGCCGAGAGTTTTATCCACACAGTTACCAAAGTGATTATTCTGCAATGCAGATGTGACCATGATACCCCTGTACTCACTTAACTCCAGTGGCTCCCTATTTCCTCTAAGATTAAATATAAACTCTTTTTGGGGTATTTAAAGCTCTTCTTAAGCTGACCCCTTACCAACTTTCAACCTTATTACATGTTATTCTCCTCCACATACTCTACAGTTTAGCCACACTGGCCTTGCCAGATCTTCATGCCTTTGTATTGACTGCCTCCCATGCAAGAAATGCTCTCCCTCTTTACTCCACCTCTTCTAGTCTATCCTTCTTAATTCTAGTTCCTCCCCTCTGTTGATTATTTCCTACCCTGCCCAAGCACCACTTAATGGTTATTTTCTTGGGCCCTCCTTGCTCAGAGTGAGTGTAAATTGAAGCTGTCTTTTGGTGAGCAACCTTGAGGGTCTTCCCCTCCCAGTTTTTTTTCTTTTTTTCTTTTGTTTTTTTAAATTTTCTTATTAAAGGGGCCATCCCTTGACTCACTCCTTAAAGAGGCCTATTCATTGAATGGGCATTGCCTCACTCAAAATGAGAACTTGAGAAGACCTTGGCCTCCCACTGCATCCAGGGCCATCTCCAGTCCTCCTGATCTATATCTTGACACTGGACCAAGAGGGCTGTGGAGGAGAGAGTGAGGCTGGTGATTTTGCACAGCCCTCCCTCACTTAAATCAATGTCAATTGCAAGTAGTGTCATCATCTCCTTGATGTCATGGTCCTCTTTGAGAATGAAGGACAAACACAACAATTTATCCTGTATACAATTTGTTTATACACAGGAACACGCATATACACACACACACAGAATTGTTTGCACATTTCTCTTTCCGCATTAGACTATGAGCTCCTCAAGGGCAGGAATTATCTTTTTTTATTTCTTTGTATTCCAGTACTTACCACAGTACCTGGCACATACTAGGCATTTAATAAAATGTTTATTGACTGACTACTAGCCTTTACCCTCCAGGGAAATAGCTGCCACTAGAGATGTGCCTAAGGATTCTGGTAACCTACAGAGTACAGCTGCTTACTCTGTGCCAGGCACAGTGCTAAGTTCTGGGGTTATGAAAATAAACAAAAAGAAAGTCCCAGACCTCAGGGGACTTGCCTTCTAATTTGGAGGATGACTCTCTGGAGGAACTGACCAGTGAGAAAAGGGAGAAAAAAACAAAAACAGTCTCTGCCCTCAAGGAGCTTTCATTTTAATGGGAAAGACAACATGCAAACAACCGTGTACATACAAAATATATACCAGGGAAATGGGAAGTAATCTCAGAGGGAAGGTGCTGGGTGGGGAAAAAGTGGAGGGGGAGGAGACCTGGAAAAGGACCTGCACAAGATGGGATTTCAACTGATTCTTCTTTTTTTTAATCATGTAAAATATTTTCATATTAGTCATTTTATACAAGAAAAGTCAAATAAAAAGAATGAAAGAAAAAGAGTGAAAAATAGCATGCTTCAGTCTGTATTCAAATAATATCAGTTCTTTCTCTGGAGGCGGATAGTATGCTTCACCATTCGTCCTTTGGGGGCGTTGCTGAGAATAGCTAAGTCATTCACAATTCATCCTGCAATATTGCTGTTACTGTGTACAACATTCTCCTGATTCTATTCATTTCACTGTGCATCAGTTCAGGTAAGTCTTATTAGATTTTTCTGAAATCACCCTGCTTGTCATTTCTCATAGCACAATAATACTCCATTACAGTCATATACTGAAGCTTGTTTAGTCTTTTCTCACTTGGTGGGCATCTCTTTGATGCCCAATTCTTAACCACCACAAAAAGAGCTAGTGTAAATGTTTTAGTACAAGTAGGTCTTTCCCCCTCTTTTTTTTATGCCATTAGGATATAGAACGGCTCGTTCTTGAAGGAAGCCATTGGAGGAATGACCTGAAAGTGCAGGGAAGCAAGACTGTACTAGCTCATTATGCTAATCCATTCAAGACTGGACTATTCTTTCACTCTCCAAAGACTGTTGTTGTTGCTCAGTCATTTCAGTCCTATCTGGTTCATCACAACCCCATTTGGGGTTTCCTTGGCAAAGATACTAGAGTGTTATGCCATTTCCTTCTCCAGCTTATTTTACAGATGAGGAAACTGAGGCACACAGGGTTAAGTGACTTGCCCAGTGTCACATAGTATCTGAAGCTAGATTTGAACTCAGAAGATTGATTCCAAGCCCTGCACTTTATCCACTGCACCACCCAGCTGCCCTTTCCATAGATACAGCCTCCCTAAAGACAACTACCCCTGTGCAGACTATGACTAGAAGCAACATATTCTTCTCTACCTTAACATCTCCCCTTTCCTCCTCCCAATTCCTTGCTCTTTGCTATTTTAGATTAGAACCAGATTGGGCAAAACTTCTCCCGCCATAGACTGTGTAAAATCTTCAGGCCACTTGATAATTTATTTCCAATAAAGAAAAGATTCCCTTAGCAACTAAATCTGTAGTTCACTCAATTAACTCTCCAGTGCCTTACCCCTATACTCAATTAACATTGAATTACTTCTTTACTAAGCCTCCTAATTTAACTAGTTTATTCAGGTCTACCTACTCTGGCTGACCTCCTAGAGGTACTAAACTTTTTTTTTCCCCTGAACATTTTAAATGCATACAAATACAACAGAACAGTTTTAAAAATATGTTAGGGCATTATTTTCTTCTACCATGCTTTGATTGCTCCTTGACTTGGAATACATTATACCCTAGACCCAAATAGAAGTGAGGGGCCACTAAACCATACATAAGGATCCCTGTGAGCTACATATTGACATAGTTTTAAAATAATATCTATTATATTGTATTTTTTATTTATTTTGTTAAATATTTCCTGCTACGTTTTATTCTGGTTCTGGTGGCATTCAGGAGCTTTGCAGGCCTCACGTGGGTGGGAAGCCTTGCACTGAATATCTCTGCTCTGAACTACTGAGAGCATGATAGGGAACAGCACACTAGTTTTAGAGTCTGGGATCTGAGTTGGAATTCTGCTTGTCAAACCCTAACCTAGGAGACCTTGAATGCTATTTTGTCTCCTTGGGCCTCCCTTTCTACACAAGTAAAATGAGTCTGACTCAGTAATATCTAAAATTCCTTTCAATTCTAAATCTACAAGCCTCCTTCCTTTCCTTAACTGTGGCAGGAGTGTTCTAGTAGAATATAAACTCCCTGAGGGCAAGATTATTTAATTTTTCTTTTTCATCCTAGCAAATGATATGGTGCCTTGGCCTTAGGAGATTCTTAATGTGTGGGACAGAGACCACTACTCAAAATTAAAATGAAGACTTAGATACCTTGAAAGCAGAAAGGAGTTTATTGCTTTCTCATGAAAAGGGTACCAGGGGAGTACGAATTCATTACAGAAAGCAAGGCTTATTTGTACCCTAACGGGAACTCCTCCTCCCAAATCCCCTTCCCCTTATCCCATTGGCTGGGCTTCAGGGGGCACAATCTATTCACGGAAATCTTCCCCAGCAACAAAGAACAAAGGTAGTTACACAAGTTTGCCCAGAGACAAGAAAAGGTGGGAAGTTTTGCAAGGGCAAGCAGTTCAGGTTGGGGGTAGGGCTATTCTTTCTGCTAGGTGCTTAAAAACAGGGTCTGAGTAGGGAAAGGTTTTGAAAGCAAAAGAACTATTAATGAGAACTATTGACCCTTTGAGGAGGCTTCACTTCTGAGAGATCATCTTTCACATTAATAACTGTTGAATTATTTGTTGTTTTCCCCAGTTTTTAGTCTCCACCCCTTCCCCAAACAGAGTTGGGTTCAAGTCCTGACTCTGACACATACTGGTTGTGTGACCGTGGGCCAATCACTTAACTTCTCAGTTCTTTGGGCAACTCTGTAAGATTATAAATTACAG
Organism: Phascolarctos cinereus; assembly: GCF_003287225.1. NCBI lineage: Eukaryota > Metazoa > Chordata > Mammalia > Diprotodontia > Phascolarctidae > Phascolarctos > Phascolarctos cinereus. The sequence goes on along the minus strand of NW_027555847.1, from coordinate 229,718,645 downwards.
AGTGCCTGTCTACATTTAGTGAAGGGAATTTCCTCACCCAGGGGTTTCCAATATCAGTGAATTCATGAGTTGGTCCCTAACTCTATATGATATTTTTTATAAACTATCTCTGTATGCATTGTCTCCATCACTGAATTGTAAATTCCTTGAGGGGGGGTACTGGTCTCTGTCTCTGTATGTCCACCATCTAGCAAAAAGCAAGATGCTTAATAAATATTTGTTGAATTAAATTAAATAGAATTTGATTAGCTATCTATCCATGCCTTAGGCATACTACCATTGCCTTCCTGATCTCACCTCCTCTGGTAATGTGACCCTGTTCCACTTTAATTCTAGTTATGCACTGGATTAGGCCATGATCACATTTTGACTACACAGAATCTGAGTGACTTTCTAGTCCAATTCCTACAGGAAAGGAATCCCCAATCATAACATACCAGACAACTTCATCTAGACTTTACTGGAAGGCTTGCAAACCCAAGATTTCTTGAGGTAGCCCATTCTACTTTTGGGTAGCTCTAATCACTAAACATTTATTAAGCACCTACTCTGTGCCAGGCACTATTGTAAGCAATGTAGATATAAAAAGAGACATAAGACAGTCCCTGCCCTCAAAGAGCTTACCATCAGATGAACTGCTAGGAAGTTTATCCTGACATCAAGTCTAAATTTGCTTCCAAAGCTTAATCCTTACCCCCCCTCCTCCCCCCCCTCCCCCTGGCCCCACCACCACATAGGACACCCTTTCAAATAACTAGAAAACAGTTGTCAAGTTCTACCCCCCCACACCCTGTCACTCCTCTCTCCACCCTGCCCTTCTCCAGGATAAACAAAGGCTTGACTATTCAGTTTTTGCCTGACAATGTTCTCATTGTAACCTCATGCTCTGACCACTTTCTGGTTCTTTGCTTTATCTATTATTTGCCTACAATTGGATTATGCCTTTTTTATTTTTTTTACTATTTCCATGATTTACTGTTTTTATTTTTATTTTTTTTTACTCTTTGCATGATTGTGCCCCTAAACTCAAACTAACCTTTCTCTGATTGTGCTCTTTCCTGGATTTGATTGTACCTCAGCTCTTCTCCAGCTACACTCCTGAAAAGATCCTCCATTGCTCTGACTGGGCAGTAAGAGTACCCCAGGCTGTGCCCTAGGGGTGCTCTGAATGTCCTTCTGATGTTATTGGCATGGCTGAGTTCTGCATTTGTTGTATCTCTGACTGCCTTGTCTGTAGGCTGCCAGGCTCTCAGCTGTGCTTTTAGAAGACTTTGGCAAATAAACTCAGATCTAAATAATGAAGTAATATCTATTGTTCATGGGTAGGTAAAGACAATATAATTTTTAAAATAACAATTTTACCTAACTAATCTGTTTATTCAATACCATCTCAATTAAATTACTAAAAAAAAAATTACTGAGTTAGAAAAAATAAAAACAATGTTCATTTGGAAGCACAAAAGATCAGGAACTTCAAAGAAACCAAAGGGAAAAGATGTAAGGAAGTAGATTCAGCAGTGTCAGACCTTAAACTATGTTATAAAGCTAGAGAATTGTTGAAGTATAAAAAAGGATAATTTCAATTATTTTAAATTAGAATTTTCTTGTAAAAATAAAATCTATGTAGCCAAGAACAGAGGAATGCAGAAAATTGGGGGAAACTTTCATAGACAATGTCTCAGATAGTATTTGATTGGGTTGGAATATTGCTGTGATGTAGGAAATGATGAGCTGGTTGAGATATGTATATATATCCATGCTTAATTGTAGCCTTCTGTTTTTGGGGGGAGGGGTAAAAAGTAGACAGTAGAGAACAAAAGAAAACCAGCAAGGAAGCAAAGAAAAGCAGGGTAGCTTTGAAAGCAATGTGTAGTATTTATTATATAGGGTTTCTTGAAATGGAAATTTATTGTTTTATATTGAATCCTCTTTTACAGTCTCCTGTGTACATGATTTTTTTATTCTTTTATCCTTTTGTATTTAAGTTTAAAATAAAAGAATTTTTAAAAAAATACTTTGGTTATGCCCTTGATTGGGTTCTTAGCATGTCCTAATATATCAACCTGGAACTAGGCCTTGGCCCCTATCCTTGACTCTTGGGTAGCTATAGTCCTGGCCATCCTGTGATTTTGCTTCTGAAAGTATTTATGGAGCTTAGGCATAGAAAGAAGAATTTCCTGTCTAGGAATGGGAGTAGATAGAAGAAGGGGGAAATGGTAGAAAGAGAAAGAAGAGGACCAAGGAACAGGTCTAGAAGAGGAGCCATGTGACAGTAAGTAGAGAAAAGGATGAAGAGGAAGGTGGTGTGCCATAATAGAAGAACATAGGCTTTATTTGCCTATGTTTTATTTGTCTGGATTTGAATCCAAACTCTGCCATTGACTAGCCATGTAACCTTAGAACTGGGATCCTTGAACTTGTTTATTTTTAACAGTATTTTATTTTTTCCAATTACGTGTAAAGACAATTTTTAACATTCATTTTTTAAAAAATCTTGAGTTTCAAATTTTTCTCCCTCCTTCCCTCTCCTCTCCCTTCCTAAAATGGTAAGCAATTTGATATAGGTTATATGTGTGCAATCATGTAAAGCATATTTTGATATTGGTCATCATGTGAAAGAAAGAATAGACCAAAAAGAAAAAAAAAACAAAAGAAAACAAAAAGTAAAGTAAAACAAGCATGCTCTTGAATTTTTTTAAATTAATAGATGTCAAAATTGCTTCAATATGACTAGTTTTTTTCATGATCATGCTTTTTTATTTTATATATTTTAAAATGTTATTCTAAAAAAGAGTTGAAGGACAGCTAGGTGTCTCAGTGCATAGAGTTCCAGCCTTGGAGTCAGGAGGACCTGAGTTCAAATGTGGCCTCAGACACTTGACACTTAACTAGCTGTGTGACCCTGAGCAAGTAACTTAACCCCAATTGCCTCAAAAAAAAAAAAGCTGCTAAAAAGGAGTTGAAGGGCAGCTAGGTAGCACTGGCCCTAGAGTCAGGAGGACCTGAATTCAAATCCAGCCCCAGACACTCACTGTGTGACCCTAAGCAAGTCACTTAACCCCAATGCCTTTTAAAAAAAAAAAGGAGTTGTTAGGTTTCTACAGTCTGCCCAGTGGGTCCATGACATGAGAAGGTTAAGAACCTCTAGGTTGGAATCCTGCTTTAGAGTCAGAGAGCCTGGATTTAAATCCAGCCTCTTCTTAACTAGCTGCATAAACTCAAACTAATCACTTCACATCTATAAAATGAGGGGTTTGGGTGGGATGACCCCTAAGTCTTCTTCAAGTCTCTGAGGCTTTATATCTGTGCCAAGCTAATCAAGTTATGGTGGACTGGGACCTTGCCTTCCACCAGGGCTGCTGCCTCCATATCCCCTTATTAACCTGAACTTGTGATTTCCTTGCTTGGGACAGTGCTAACAAACTCAATTAGAAACAGGGTCCACTGAACCAGATAAAAGCATCCTTTCGGACTGCATATTTCCTTAGGAAACCACATGTTATCTATTTTTATTTATTTTGTTAAACATTTTCTAGTCTTATTTTAATCTGGTTGGGCAGCACCATAGAGTATTGGGGAAACAAAGGGAAAGGAAAAGAGGCCTTTTTTTTTTTAAGAGCCTACTGTGTGCCAGGCACTGTGCTATGTGCTTTACAAATATTATCTCATTCGATCCTCATAACAACCCTCTGAAGTAGTATCAAGGTTTAGAGTTGAGACAACTGGTTCAGGTGTGAAAGAATTCACTTAGACCTTCTCTGTAACCATCGGTAGCTTTATTGACACAAATGCAGCGGGCTAGCTCTGGAAGGAGGACTAGCAACTTACAGAGGGCAAGGGGCTCATTTTATAAGGACAGGATGAGGAAGATAGTTGCTTACAGGATAGTTTTATGAGGGTTAAAGATTAGAGACAGGGCAAGGAAGGATTTTATGACATAGGGTGAAGGAAACAAAGGGAATTCTTTATGGTTTAAGGATTTAAGGACAGGGCAGGAGGGCACAGGTTAAAAATTAAAGGATGGGGGAACATAGGGTAAGGGACATAAAAGCAGTTCTTTTGGCACAGATTCAAGATAAGGGGGAAAGGACTTTAGGATGCCTTTCAAGTTACAGAATAAGCTGGGGTTTCACAAAGTACTGCAAAAGCAACATTAATATTCTCTTAATCCTTAGGGCGCTATTTGTATTCACATTTGTAGGTGCTGTTACTATCCCCATTTTACAGTTGAGGAAACTGAGGCAAAGTGAGGTTAAGTGACTTGCCCAGGATCCCAGCTGTTATTAAATGTTTGAGGTTGGATTTGAATTCAGATCTTCTTGACTGCAGACATAGCCCTCTAGACACAGCACCACAGAGCTGAATTGCTGATATCTCTGCTGTAGGAAACTTTCTGTGAGGGAACTCTACCTATGCAGAGAAGCTAAGGTTCTAGGACTTTGCCTGGGGCATTTAGAGGTTACTCAGGGCTTCACAGCTTGTATGTGTCAAAGAAGGTGACCTTTCTGAGTCAAGGATTAGATCTCCATCCTCTGCCTTAGGAGGCCTCTTAACTTCCCTTTAATGTAGTAAAGACCATTTGTGCTTCTTAAAATAGCTGAATATGTGCCATGCTTCAGCGGATATTGTGGAGAGGGGGACCCACAGGAAAAGGGGGAAAAGCCTGAATTTGCAGGGGAAAGAAGTCTATCTCCCCTCTCTTACGTTTGCTATTGTTGTATATATTGTATATATTGTTGTTCAGTCATTTCAGTTGTGTCTGACTCTTTGTGACCGCATTTGGGGTTTTCTGGCAGAGATACTGGAGCAGTTTACCATTTCCTTCTCGAGCTCATTTTGCAGATAAGGAAACTGATGAAAACAGGGTTAAGTGACTTGCCCAGGGTCACACAGCTAGTAAGTGTCTGAGGCCAGATTTGAACAAGAAGGTTGAGTCTTCCTGATTCCAGGCACAATGCTCTATCCATTGCACTACCTGGATGCCACCCTTACATTCCTCTCCCCTCCTTCAAACCACACACACACACACACACACACACACACACACACACACATTGCTTATGCAAAAATAAACTGGAATGAGGAGCCTTTGATGTGGGGCTGTCTATGAACAACCTACATCTCACAATCCTAGCAGGACCATGCCTACCCTCTGTCTAGTGCTCTAGAAATCAACACTGCTACTTCTAATTTCAAGGAAAGTGTCTAGGTCAGTTTTGTTCACTCCTTCATCCCTCTGTAAGCCCAGCTCCTGACTGTCCAGACTTTTCCACTCTGCCTTTCTCCTAACTCTTCCCCTCCCCTGCCTTTCTGCTTCCTCTTACTTGTTGTCTTCCTCCATTAAAATGTAAGCTCCTTGAGGGTGGGGACTGTCTTTGTTTTTATTTGAATTTTGTATTCCCAGAGTTTAGCCCAGTGTCTGGCATATAGTAATTGCTTAATAAATGCTTGTTGTCTTGGCTTGACTTAGAGTTCAGAATGTTCATTCCAACGAGATGATTGCCAGTCCCACACACTGCTTGTTTCCACTTCAGTCTTCTCTTTTTCTCTGACTTAGAGTCTGATGAGGTGTTGTGACAAGGTGAAATATTATAGTGCCATTTGTCACAGAACGGGGTGAGTTTGGTGGGGAGCTCTCCATAGATCTCTTGTCAGGGATGTGTAACAAGTCTGCAGTCTGATAGGCTGACTTAGCTCTAATTCTCCACTTGTATAGCTGAGTGGTAGGTTCACATTTAGAGGATTAAAGCATATGGTTAGAAGATCAAAGACCAGGAAAGCCAAAGCAGTGTACAGGAATAAAGTCCAGGGTTGTCCCAAGCAAATATTGCAGCCCCAGGATGGATACAAAAGATGGTGGCAAAAAATAGAACATAAGATCAAAGGTAATCAAGGTATTATTTGCAGGGATCACACAGAATGCAGAGATAAACTAGTCAATGCTAAGGAATCAGTCAAGGGAATAGACACAATGTATACAGCCACAAGAGGATCTGGAAAGGGTTCCATTCTTCCTCAGGCAAACAGATTCTTTTTTTTTTTTTGCTTTTTGGTGAGGCAATGGAGGTTAAGTGACTTGCCCAGGGTCATACAGCTAGTTAAGTGTCAAGTGTCTGAGGCCAGATTTGAACTCAGGTCCTCCTGACTCCAAGGCTGGAGCTCTATGCACTGTGCCACCTAGCTGCCCCCAAACAGATTCTTACCTCCTCCTTTTACAGCAGGAACCAGTAAGTAGCTTTCCAGCACCTGGTATTCCCGAAATTGAAAGGGTAATTCTGTCAAGCAGAAGCATATGCTTCCAGAGTTAAAGGGACTTCAGAAACTGTCTAGTCTGGTCCACACCTAAGCAGAAATACTCTATAATAAATAATGAATCTGGTCAAGTGGTCACATGTACTCATATAGGCACTGTTTTGAAATTATAAATATATAAGATATGGTAACTAGCTCTAACCCTATCAAAATAATCAGTGCTTTGAATAATATGACCACTTTATGTGATTCACTGTTTGCATTCACTGGGGCCTCACCGGATCCCTGCATTGATTTGTCCTTCATTCTCAAAGAGGACCTTGATAGTAGGAAGGTGACGTCATGACTTGCAAGGGAATTGGATTTCAGTGAGGAAGGGCTGTGCAAAGTCACCAGCCTCACTTTCTCTTCTGGAGCCCTCTGGGTCCAGTGGCCAGATATGGATCAGGACAACTGGAAATGGCCCCAAATGAACCAGCTTCTATTAAAGATCTATGGTAACGAAGAACTCACTGCTTCCCAATGGAGCCCATTCTATTTTCAGATAGCGTTAGTTAAAGAAATAATAGCTAGGATTTTCAATAGTATTTTATGCTCTGTAATTTGCTTTATATGTGCTATCTCTTTTGATTTTTTAATTTAATTTTTATTTTTATGTTCAGCTTCAAATTCTCTCCCTTCCTCACCCATTAAGAAGGCAAACGATATAACCATTATACATTTGAAGTCATGCAAAGCATGTCATTTAATTTTATTAGTATTTCCATATATTGAGCTAAAATCTGCCTTCCTGTCATCTCCCTCCACCCTTCAGCTCTTTGCATTTAATAGAGCAGCAGTTTGCTTGATCTATAAGATCTTGGCCATGTTCTCCTTCCTCCCTGACCATGATTAAAGGAGCTTTTCTTTAACTACATGTGAACTTGGTCAGCCAGTTTCATGAACAATTATTAAAGAAAGAGCCTAAAGGCAAGCTCTGGAACTTTTCTTTATTTCATTCCTCCAGCCACAGAACCTTATCTGCCACAGCTTCTCCTTAAATATTTTTGCATGAGTGAATATATTTCATAAGCATTCAGAGGATGAAACCTACTCTGGATCTTCTGATAATCCAGGACACTCTTTTGTTAGGGTTCCTCATGTCATTGGGCAAGTACAAGTGAGGATAGGGAAACCATTATTACCAAGGGAAAGTATTCCCTTCCTTGAAGTTCTTAATATGAAGTTGATCTAGACCTCCATGTAGATGAATTACTGCTCATTGATTGGCTGAGAATACTTATAACAATCAGAGCAGCTGGATGCTTTCATAAATGGCACCCATAATTTGCCAAATGTGGATTCTGTCTAACATGGACAAATATGGGGTATTGTAAATAGATTCAGCAAAATAAGGAAGGCATGGGACATGAGATACATTTTTAGAATATGCGAAATCCAGATTATTGGAGTGATCTATGGTAGGATAGAATAAGTATTTCGATATCTGTGATATAGCTTGGCCAATAAGGCAAGGGGTGGGGCTCTATGGAGATCTGAATGTTGTTCCCTACAGATAAAATGAGTGCTTCCTACCACTGGTAATCTTCTAAGTTTTGTTTCTTTCTTAATATTTGTTCCATTTTAGTTTTGTTCAAGAGCTGAATGATTCTTGTTTAAGCAACGAATGAGATGGAGAGGAAGGCAGTGAAGTTTGGCAGAAAAATCCCTGAAATTGAGCTAAGACCTGGGTTTGATCCCCTGGTTTGCAGTTACTAGCTATGTGACCTCATGCAAGTCACTTAGCTTCTCTTAGACTCAGTTTCCTAATCTAAAAACTAGAAATGGTTGTATTTGCACTGCTTACCTCATAGGGTTGTCATAAGGATCAAATGAGATAATGGATATGGATTTGCTTTACTGACCTTAAAGTACTCTCTAAGTGAAAGTTATTATCATTAAATCCATCAGGACCTCTGTACCAATGGATGATACTAGCTACAAAATAGAGAACAGAGGGACAGCTAGGTGGAGGAGTGGATAGACCCCTGAAGTCAGGAGGACCTGAGTTCAAATCTGACCTCAGGCAAAACACTTGACACTTACTAGCTGTGTGACCCTGGTCAAGTCACTTAACCCCAATTGCCTAAAAAAAAAAATTAGAGAACAAGATGCATTCATAAATGATATCCATATGCAAATATGGACTCTAGGAAGTGGATGTATTTGGGTTATTATAAATGGATTCAGCAAAATAAATAGTGATTTGAGGAAGGAAGGAAGGGAGAGAGGGAGAAAAAGAAGGAGGTGAGGGAGAGAGGAAGAAGGGAAGAAAGGAAACATGCATTTATTAAAGAACAGTCTGTGCCAAGCACTGTGCTAAGCACTCTAAAAATATTATTTTATTTGATCTTCACAACAATCCTGGGCAGTAGGTACTATTATTATACCCATTTTACAGTTGAGGAAACTGAGGTAGACAGTACTTAAGTAACTTTCCCAGGGTCATGTAGCTATCCGTATCTAAAGCTGGATTTGAATTTGGGGCATCCTGGCTCTAGGCTCAGCACTGTATCCACTGTGCTATGTAGCTGCAGTGAAAATGTTGAATATGAAATGCCTTGTAAAAGTTAAAGTATTATATAAATCAAAGTTCTTACCATGAAGCTGATCTAGACCTCTGTGTAGATGGATTACTACTCATTGATTGGCTGAAAATGCTTGTAATAAGACATAGCAGTCGCATGCAAATAATAAATGGTACCCACAGTTTGCCAAATGTGTACTTTGGCCAACATGGACAAATATGGGGTATTGTAAATAGATTCAGTAGAATAAATAGTGCAATGAGTAGTAATGAAGGAGGCTTAGCACTGCCAGACCTCAAATCATATTTTAAAGCAAAAAACATCAAAGCTATCTGATAATTTTTTCAATGGGAAAGTAGATCAATGGAACAGCTTAGATAAGCAAGAATCAGAAATAATTGAAAAAGTAGCCTACTGTTTCATAAATGACTAAGAGAAAATCTCCTTATCTGACAAGAACTGATGAGAAAACTGGGGAGTTGTCTGGCAGAAATTAAGCTCACTTGACCATCTTATGCCAAATAGGTTTTATACCACATTGGTCAGTGTGAATCTTGTGTCAGGTGTTTCTTTGGTGAGAAGTTTTGGGATTCTAGAACATTAACCCATTCTTAAATCTCACCATCTTTGTGTTGTCATAACAGGCACCCTCATAGAGGCTGACATTAGGATTGCATTTGACATTCAGCCAAAAGCTGGAAGACAGCTCGGTGAAACTTTCTTGATTTTTGAGGGAGCTGGGAGATAGGAGTATTGGTGATCGGTATCTACAGTCATAGGATTACAGCTTTAAAGTTTTTTTTAATTTAGATAGTATTTTACTTTTTCTATTTACATGTAAAAAAAGTTTTCAACATTCATTTTTTTAAATAAGATTTTGGCTTCCAAATTTTTCTCCCTTCCTCCCCTCTCAGTCTTCCCAAGGCAGCAAGCAATCTGATACAGGCTACACATGTACAATCATATTAAACATATTTCCACATTAATCATTTGTGAAAGAAGAAACATAACAAAAGGAAATAACCGTAAAAAAAAGAACAAAGAAAGTGAAAATAGTGAGCTTTGATTGGCATTCAGATTTTCTAAGTTCTTCTTTTGGATGTGGATAGCATTTTCCATCATGAATCTTTTGGAATTGTCTTGGATCATTGTATTGCTGAGGAGATCTAAGTTATTCATAGCTGATCATCATACAATGTACGATATTCTTCTGGTTCTGCTCATTTCACTCAGCATCAGTTCATGTAAATCTCTCTAGGTTTTTCTGAAATCCACCTGCTCATCATTTCTTATAGCACAATAGTATTGTGTTACATTTGCATGTACCTTATATACATCATATATACATATATGTATATATATATATATATATATGTGTGTGTGTGTGTGTGTGTGTGTGTGTGTGTATGTGTGTGTGTGGGTGTGTATACCATAACTTATTCAATCATTCCCCAATTGTGATTAGCATTCCCTCAATTTCTAACTCTTTGCCACCATAAAAAGAGCTGCTATAAATATTTTTGCACATGTAGGTCCTTTTACTTTTTTTATGGTCTCTTTGGGATACAGACCTAATAGTGGTAATGCTAAATCAAAGAGTATGCACAGTTTGGTTCCAAATTGCTCTCCAGAATGGTTGGATCAGTTCACAGGTCCACCAACAAAGCATTAGTATCCTAATTTTCCCACATCTTCTCTAATATTTATCATTTTCCTTTTCTGTCATTATGGCTTTAAAGTTAAGCAAAACAGATTGTCTAGTCCTGAGGTTCTTAACTTTGGGTCCACAGACCCCAGTGGATCCATGGATTTGTTTCAGGGGATCTGTGAACCTGCATTAGAAAAATTATAGCTTTCTTTAAATATATTTGATTTCTTTTGTTATCCTATTCATTTTATTTTATGCATTTAAAATATTGCTCTTAAAAGGGATTCATAGACTTCACCAAACTGCCAAAGTGATCTATGATACAAAAAAGTTAAAAACTTTTGGATCTAGTCCAACCACATCAATCAATCAATAAACATTTATCAAGAATCTACTGTGCGCCAGACACTGTGCTAAGCTCTGGGGATAAAAAAAAAAGGCAAAAGACAGTCATTGCCCTCAAAGAGCTTACATTCTAAAGGAGGAGACAAATATATATAAATATATATACAAATATATACAAAAAAGGTATGTAGAGGGTAAATAGGAAATAATTTATGTAGGGAAGGCATTAGAATGTACAGGGGTAGGGGAAAGCATCCTGTAGAAGGTGGGATTTTAGATAGGAAGCCAGGGAGATAAGTAGTAGGAGAGGAAGAGGGAAAACATTCCAGGCATGGTGGACAGCCAATGAAAGCGCTCAGAGCCAAGAGATGGAACGTGTTGTTCTTGGAATAGCCAAATGAGGCCCAGAAAAGTTGCAACTTGTCCAAGGTCGTAAAGGTAGCAAATGACAGAGGTAAGATTTGAATGCAGATCCTCTGACTCTAAACCCAATGTTCTTTCACTATACCATGCCACCTGTCTCCTATGGATGAAATGAACAGGCATTAATATAGGTATCCTTGCCTCATTGTAGTTTTCATTGAGATGACTATGGAATCTTGAAAGCTATGATAATGAAGCATAAGCTCTAGCTGGTTCTTGTGTTGTTGTGTTTGTCCTTCTTTCTCGAAGAGGACTGTGACATCAGGGAGATGAGGACATGACTTGCAATAGACTTTGATTTGAGTGAGGGAGAGCTGTGCAAGGTCACCAGCCTCACTTTCTCCTTCATCTGGGTCCAGTGGCCAGATATTTATCAGGATGATTGGAGATGGCCCAGGATGCAATGGGGGACTCTGGCCCTTTTAAGCTAAGGTATTTTCAGGTTCTCACTTTGAGTGAGGTAATGCCTATTCAGTGAAAAGCTGGTCCTACCAATCTGGAAAGGCTTAAAGTTCAGGACCTGGTGACCAGCTGTGTATCTACCATCATTAGTCTTCTTCTTCTCCTTGTTTGTCCTTTGTTCTTGAAGAGGACCATGATATCAGGAAAGTGATGCCATGACTTGCAAGTGAATTGGATTTAAGTGAGAAAGGGCAGTGCAAAGTTACCGGCCTCACTCTGTTCTCTGGAGCTCTCTGGCTCCAGTGGCAAGATATAGATCATGATGACTAGAGATGGCCTCCCATCTAGCTAAGTATAGAAGATACTCATAACTAGGTGATTACAGTTTTTGACTCCAGAATAATAAACACTATCTACTAAGGCATGGAGAGGTTATCCTCATTGGTGGAGATGGAGAAAAAAACCCACACAGATGAAATAAAAAAGATCCTTAAAGAATACGGGGATAAGAATTACTTTCTCTGTACTAAGTGTACCATTCATGGTGCATTCTCTATATTGAGAGGCAGCTAGTGGCACAATGGATAGAATGCTGGTCCTGCAATGAGGAAGAACTAAATTCAAATCCAATTTCAGACATTTAGTAGCTGTGTGATCCTGGGCAAGTCACTTAACCTCTGTTTGCCTCAGTTTCCTCAACTATAAAATGGGGACAATAATAGCACCTACCTTTCAGGATTGCTGTGAGGATCAAATGAGATAATTGTTTATTTGTTTTTTTTTTTGTTGTTGTTTTTTTGGCTAGGCAATGGGGTTAAGTGACTTGCACAGGGTCACACACCTAGTAAGTGTTATGTGTCTGAGGCCTCATTTGAACTCAGGTCCTCCTGAGTCCAGGGCCGGTGCTCTATCCACTGCGCCACCTAGCCCACATGAGATAATTGTTTAAAAAAAAAAGTATTTAACATAGTACCTGGTACACAGTAGATCCTGTATAAGTGCATATTCCCGCCCTGTCCCTATTGTAGGAAGCTATCAGAAATTATATTTCTTCTTATGACTTCACAAAACGTCAAGCTGGTAAACAATGCAGTTACAAATTGCTACCTGCTAAAAATCAATGTAGGGGCAGCTAGGTGGTGTAATGGATAGAGTACCAACCCTGGAGTCACTTAAGTCACTTAACCCTCTTTGCCTCAGTTTCCTCATCTGTAAAATAAACTGGAGAAGGAAGTGGCAAACCACTCCAGCATCTTTGCCAAGAAAACCCCAAATAGGGTCACAGAGAGTTGGACATGACTGAAACGAGTGAACAACCACCAAAAAGAGAATCAACATGTTCCTTCTTTGTAGAAAATGATCTTAAGTGCCATTTAAACAGAAAATTTCATGGAAGTTAAGGGCAATGGAAGCCAAAGTGGGGCAGAAAGTATTGACAATGATGCGGTGGTCAACCATGTCAAATGCAGTAGTGAATTCAAGGAAAATACAGACTGGGAAACAGCTGTTAGATTTGGTGATTAAGAAGTCATTGGAGAGAGGTACCCTGGCATGGGGATCGGCTTTGGAGTCAAGAAGACTTAGGTTCAAGGCCTAAATTTGAGACAAATACTGACTGTATGAACCTGGGCAAATCACTTAACCTCTTGGTACTCTGGGCAACTCTCTGGGACCATAAATTACAGAGTAGGTAGTAGATGGGGCACTTGGATTGGTGGAGGGAGTTTCCTGGCTAGGGGTTCTCACACCAGTGAAATCACTGGCATGGTTCAAAAACAATCACAAGAAGAAACAGAAGACCATGGAGAAAGAAGTTTCTATAAAGTGGAAGGGATTGAAGCTGGATGGCAAGGGTTGGATACCAATTTACAGAAGAATTACAGTCAACCAAGGTTTTTTCTGTTCTAGAAAGTCATGAAATTTCATTTCCTTAAGACATATTCTATAATTCAGACTGAGTTTCTATTTTGGTGAGTTGGAATGAATTCAAAAGAAAATGGGAAATAAAGGAAGGGTAGGAGAATAGCTGAGTTCACCAGTTTATACCAGCAACAACCTGGAAATAAGATGTCCAGAAGTGAAAGGACCCTCAGTTGTCCATCTTCCTTGTAACTTGCCAGGACTTCTCAACTTGACTTATTCATGTCTGTGGGAGGAATGGTACCCATAACAGCTGCTTCTTGTACATGATTAACAGTAGCAAATAGTGGAATACGCAGATTCTGCCCCCCCCATCCACCCAAGAATGAGGTCAAGGCCAAGTATCACTCCATCCTCCTAATCCTCCATATTACCCTGAGACAAATTCTCATTAGTGCCAGGGATTTGATGTATTCCTACAATATATCTCTATGGGAGTCTTGCCTAGAGAATCTATGTACTAATGAGATATTACGCGGAAATAATTTATTGCAAAGTAAACAAATCCTTAAAGGATTTAGAGGGGATAATGTATAATGGGAAAAGTGTTGGGATGGGTGTTAGATGGACCATATCTGAGTCCTGGCTCTATTACTTCCTAGTTGAGTGACTTTAGGCAAGTAACTTAACCTGAGACTCAGTTTCCTTATTTGTAAAATGAGAATAATAACACTTGCACTACTTAGGTTGTTGTTATGAAATCATTTGGCAAATTGCAAATCACCATAGAATTGGTGGCTAGTATTAAGGTACTAACCTATTTTTACAGAAGAGAAATACTTAGAAAGATGTGATTTATCTCAAAATAATTAATATGCTGCTCTATCCCCAAGGTAAAAAAGTAGACTTTATGGCAGGGAAGGAACCCTTTCTCCAGATTTCCTTGAATATCTGGCTAATTACCCCTCTCCCCCCCAAAAAAAAGCCCTTCTTTCATAGAGGATTGGAGGAGATTACTCAGATCCTTCCTTCCACAGTCTTCTATGCCCTTGGGTAGCAGGAAACACTCCCAGGAATCACCTGGTTGTATCTAGCTTTGAGTACTATGAGATGAATTCACTGGAGCATAGTAACAATCCTTCAGAGCCCCTACTGGAATATTACTCTGCCCCCTCACTCAGTAGCCTAAGTCAAATCTTAAAGCTGGCACTTGTAAGGTTTAGGGAGAGGACACAGGAGGGAGGGGGAGGAAATATTTCTTTCTCTGAGCTCATGGAAGGTATGCTTCCCAGCATGGAGGAGTGAAGAACAGTTTTATGATTGGTGAAATATGATAGCAAAAGAATTTTATGTAGGAGATACATAGCAATGGGATGAGGCATTATGAGTATAAAAAATTAAGGTCAAACTGCATTGTAGAATCATAGAATCTTAGATGTCATTTAATCACTTCTACAACATGCTTGAGTAGTGTTATTGGTTGAATATTTCCATTGACAGGAGACTCACTACTTTGCAAAGTAGGTTAATTCATTTGGGGGCATCTTTAATATCCTCATAGCAGTGAATGATTCCAAAGATGTAGTCTTTTAGATTTCCTAAGAATTTGGTGGATTTTTTGAGTTATTCAAACCTAGACTAGAAAATTGAGTTATACAGAAGGGAAAATGCATATAATTTTTATAATTGAAAAATAAATAAGTTAATGTGCTTTGGGGAATAGCTATTCTTAGACATAGAGATGGACTAAAATATATAATTCGGAAGTAGCAGTAACTGATTACATACACAAGTATCAGAAATAGACATCAAAGTACCATAGAAATGGAAAAAAGGAACAATTGCCCTCAGGTTAAAAAAAAACTGCTTGAATTTACTTACCATTCTCTTTATCTTTTTTTTTTTAATATCCTACATGGAGTAACTACTTTATAAAGAACATGATAGTATAAAATGAGATTGAAAACAATGTGTGTAATAAGAGAAACAATTAACTTAAAGTTTGAATCTCAGTTCAGCCACTTAATAGCAATGCTGGGTAAGTCACTCACTTTGAGCCTCAGTTTCCTCATTTGAAAAATGGAATTTAAAATAACTATGTGGACCCCCAATGATATGGTTTTAAATCCCATTACTATCCTAGTCCCCTTCCCTTGGAAACATGTCAGCCTCTCAATGTCCTTCCTAATAGTTGGTAGCCAGAGCTGGATACAATTAAACAATAAATATTGTATCCTCAGCATTTACTATGTGCTAGGAACCAGGAATACAAACACAAAAGGAAGACAATCCCTGTCCCCAAGGAGCCTTCGTTTCTCTTTTTTAAAATAGATTTTTATTGAAATCATTTGTTTTGACTTCAGCTACAGTTCCCACTGTATCCCTCCCTTCAGTCTCAGAGAGCCGTCCCATATAATAAATAATAAAGGAAAGGAATAAAAAGAAGTCTGGCAAAACTAACCAAAGCATTGAAAAGCCTGATATTATATGTAGTATCCTACACCTATAGTTCCTTGCCTTTTCAGAGAAATAAGGTGAAAGTGTCTTCTCATATCTTTTCTTTGGGGCCAGGCTTAGATATCTAATTGTATAGCATTTAGTTACTACTGCTGTTAATGTTTCCCCATTAACATTGTAGTCAGTCCTACAGTCAAAACAGCATTTATTATGTACCTGCTATGTGCTAGGCACTGTGCTGACCACTGGAGATACAAATACAAATAATGCCAAAGACACTATGGTCCTTGTATATAGTGTTTTCCAGGGTCTGCTTACTTCACTTTGAATCAGCTCATATGTGTCTTCCTGTGCTTCTCTGTATTCAAAATATTCCTTTCTGACAGCATAGTAATGCTCCATTTTGTTCATGTACCACAATTTGTTTAGTCCTTCTCTAGCTGGTGGGCATTTATTTTGTTTCCAGTTCTTTGCTACAACAAAAAGAGCTGAAAGATAGATAGATAGATAGATAGATAGATAGATAGATAGATAGATAGATAGTTGTATATACTGGTTTTGTGGGACCTTTCTTTTAGTTATTGACCTCCTTGGGATATATGTTTAGCAGTGGATTCTTGAGGTCAAAGGGTAGGGATTTTTTAGTTGATCTCTAAAGATAATTCTGAATTGCTTTCCAGAATGGTTGAATGAATTCACAACTCCATCAACAATTCGTTAGAGTGACCACCTTTCTTGACCCTCTAGCACTGATTAATCTGTTATCATCTTTGCCAATTTATTGTATACAAGTTGAAACCTCAGGGTCATGCTTAATTTGCTCTTCTTTCATAATTAGTGATGTGGAGCGTTCTTTTACATGGTTGTCAATAGTTTGTTCTTCTTTTGAGACTATTTAATCACATTCATTGATCCACTTATCTATTGGACCATGGCTTTCAGGCCTATGTATTTCTTTTAGTTGTGTCTGCATATCTTGGATATCAGATCTTGATCCGAGAGATTTGATATGAAGATTTGTCACAGTTGTCCCACTCCTTCATGTCTTAGTTGCATTAATTTTGTTCATGCAAGGCTTTTCAATTTCATGCAATCAAATGTGTATTTCATCCTTTTAATTACCTCTATAATTTCTTTGGTCAAGAATTCACTCCTTAGCCATAAGTGTGAAAGGTATATGATCTGCTTCTCTTCTTATATTTTTGATGATATATTCTCTAATATGGAGCGTACATTTCTGCTAAGTGCTTCATGTACTATAACACTTTAGATGAGACCTAAAAGAGGATGTGATGGTAAATGTTTAACAAATAGCTTGGTGGAGAGGCAGAGGGGGAGGGTGTATATATGACACACATTTAAGTATGATCTGCATTATTAGCATTTTCTCTTATCATTTTAAGCCTAGGCAATCAACAAAACAATGAATCAAGCCCTAATTTATGGTGTTTGCCAATTTCTAAGATGTAAATACTCACATTGAAAATTTAATAATCAGCTTTCATGAGCTGGCTCCAGCAGGTTTCAGCACATCCCTGGGTCTGATACCCAACTCTAGGGGATAAGGCAAAGAATCAGTGTGGGACCTGGGCTGCTGTTGTGTGCATGTGTGGCCAGAGTCCTGGTTTCTATTTCTAACCCAACTAATACTAATCTGGGACAATTCACTCAGATATTTTTAACCCCAGTCTTGCCTTCTACAAAATTTTTTATGAAATTATATTGTGGTAGAGACGTCTATGTCAAAAGAAAAAGTTAAATTTATACAGCGTTTTTTAAATGAGTAATTATTTCTATCCCTAAGTATTAAGGGTGTTACACTTAATCTTTATTCAAACCTCTACCCAAAAATCTGGAAAATCTCTTGAATCCATAGCTCAAAAGATTCAATCCGACTTCGCATTGTTATATCCATTGCTTATCATCAATAGCCTTTCCCAGGGGTGAAGTAATGGCTTGGTTGTAGATCAGATTTGCAGCTTTAGACTAAACCTACAGGATTCCTCGCCATCAGTTAGATCCCCTTTTATTCATTCATATATTTATTTGTTTATAATTTGTTTTTCAAAGGCATGTAAAATTTAATATTCTTTTTTTTTAATTTTGAGTTCTAAATTCTTTCCTCTCTCTCCCCATCCCTTGAGAAGGTAAGCATTCTTATATAGATTATACATGTACAATTATACAAAATAGATTTCCATATTAGCCATGTTGTAAAATAAAACACAAACAAGAAAGAAAGAAAGAAAGAAAGAAAGAAAGAAAGAAAGAAAGAAAGAAAGAAAGAAAGAAAGAAAGGAAGGAAGGAAGGAAGGAAGGAAGGAAGGAAGGAAGGAAGGAAGGAAGGAAGGAAGGAAGGAAGGAAGGAAGAAGGAAGGAAGGAAGGAAGGAAGGAAGGAAGGAAGGAAGGAAGGAAGGAAGGAAGGAAGGAAGGAAGGAAGGAAGGAAGGAAGGAAGGGAATGAAAAATTTTTTAAAAATGCTTCAATCTGCATTCAGACTCCATCAGTTCTTTCTCTGGAGGTGGATAGCATTTGTCATCGTAAGTCCTTCAGAACTGTCTTGGATCATTGTCTTGCCAAGTCATTCACAGTTTAGGCCCCTTTCAATACTTTTTTTGTCCTGGCTCCAAACTTGCCAGACCTTTGTGAAACTCTATGACATTATCATGAACCGCATACCATACAACACCACTAAGGGAGCTAGTCAGTCAGTACATAAGCATTTATTAAGTGCTTTCTGTATGCCAGGCATTGTGCTAAGTGCTGGGTGATATGAAAAAAGGCAAAAGATAATCTCCCTCCTCAAGGAGTTCACAGTCTGATGGCAGAGGCAATGTGAAAACAACTACATTAAAACAAGCTATATACAAGATAAATTGGAGATAATTAATAGAGGTAAGACATTAGCAATAAGGGGGATCAAGAAAGGCTACTTGCAGAAAACAATATTTTAGCTGGCCTTGAAGGAAGCCAGGCTGTGGAGATGGGCAAGGGGGAGTATCCCGGGCAAGTGGGAAAGCCAGAACAGTGGAGATAGAGGATTGGGCCACTAGGGAAGACTTAGAAGGCCACCGCTGAACCATTGCAAGCTTTCTAAAGCTTTGCATGGCCTTTTATTTTTAGTTTTTATTTAATTATTTTTATTGATACCTTTTTGGTTTTATATGACATTTATTTCCAAATATGCCCCTCTTAGGTAAACTCTTCAAGTCCTCCCTTAATAGTCCAAAGTTAAAAAAGAATTTTTTAAAAAAAGACAGCAAAACCAATGAACTATTAACTGTATCTGATAGTATAGATAGTGCAGGGTCAGCTAAGTAGTACAGTGATTAACTCACCAGGACTTGAGTCAGGAGGATCTGAGTTCAAATCCAGCCTCAGACACTTACTAGTTACATGATCCTGGGCAAGTCATTTAACTTCCATTTGCCTCACTTTTCTCAACTGTAATATGGGGATAATAATAGCACTTCCCCCCCCCGGATTGTTGTGAGGCTCAGATGGGATGATAAATATGAAGTGCTTAGCATGCCTATCATGTAGCATATGCTATATAAATGTTAGCTATTGTTATTATTGTTAATATTTTATATATGGGTTTGACAAGATAGCTGCCAAGGTCTCTTCCAGTTCTGTGACTATTCACATCCTTTGACTGCTCATCCTTTGCAGAATAGGTCTTTATATTTGTATTAATTCCTCACATATCTGGCTCTTAGAAGAGGCTTGTTTGGTTTTTACTGTTATTGTTATTGTTGTTTTCCTTTAGCCTGGGTATGCAGCCCATGGCTGAACATACAACAGTGACTTACAGGCCATTCCAGTGCTGAGGGTCACTAAGAGCTTTAATGGGTCTCATTTTTGACCTGGGCCGAACTGGTCCAGTTCACCCCTCCTTAAGCAGCCTGGTAACCCTGAAATCTCAGGAACCCACCATATTGGTGCTGACCTTAGTGCAGTAACCTGAGTAACTTTAGTTGCACTGCTGATCAGAATTGCCCAGACTCAAGCTATCCATTAACCTCAGTTTCCCTAGTAATAGAGATTAAAGTCATGTGCCACCACTCCTGCCTCAGAAGAGGTTTCTGAAACTAACAAAAATTTCCCAATTTTTTTATTCCATTTTACCCTTCCTGTATTTATTTTATTCCTTGTAAAAACTTTTCAATCACCTATAATTGAAATTATCTACTTTATTTTTGTGAACTCCACTATTCTTCATTTCTTGAGAATTCTCCCCCTCACCATAGTTGTGAAAGATGTCTCTATCCATTCTCTTCCAACTTTTTTTTTTATATATTTAAGTCCAATGTCTTATAGAACTTGCTCTAGTATATAAGACACTAATCTAACCCTACATTTTGCCAAACTGCTTTCTGGTTTCACCACCAATTTCTACCAAACTGATAGCCCTTCTTCAAGTAGTTTATGTTCTTGGATTTGTTCAAAACTGAGTTAAAACTCAGAGTTTGGTTATTTCTGATTCTTCTATATCTAGCTGGTTCCGCTGATCTTTTCTATTTTTTAGCCCATACCATGGTTTCGATGAGTAGTGCTTAATAGTATAATTTGAGGCCTGTGCCATTCTGGCTTCATTTTCACTTTTTGTCATGTGCCTTGAGAGTCTAGATCTCGTGTTCTTCCAAATGCTTTCTTTCTTATGTTGCCCAGCTCTATCAAATATTTCCTTGGTAGTGTAGTTATTATGGCACTAAATCTATAAATAAATTAAAGCAGCATCTTCATTTTCGTTATATTTGCTGCAGGGCCCAACCATGAACAATGACTATACCTTTGATTATTTAATTTATTCTTTATTTCTTTAAAGAGTGCTTTATAGTTGTATCTATAAAAATCTTGAGTGAGCCTTGGTAGACTGACTGTTGGATTTATGAATAACTCTAGGGTCACATATAAACTCTTCTGCCTGGCACTGAAAGCTCTTCAGAATTTCCCCTTGTGACCTTCCAGTCATTTTACATATTACAGCCGTCTATATATTCTATAGTCCAGCCATAGTAACGTACTTACTATTCCTCATGTATGACGTTCCATGTCCCTACCCATGCCTTTACATGGCTGCTCCTTGTGCCTGAAATGTTCTCCTCTTTTACCTCCACCACTTAAAATCTCTGGTTTCCTTCAAAACTACATTCAAATGCCACCTTCCAAATGAAGCCTTTCATGATAGCCCTGGGTACAAGTGTGTTTCCTCCCAAAATTAGCTTGTATTTATTTTGTGTACATTCTGTTAATAATTATACAACTTGACCATTGTGTTGGGGGTGGGGATCTTCCTTTAGGCCTTTCTGCCCCATTACTCCACTTTCTTGGGGATTTTTAATCTGGGAATTTTTTCAGGTGTTCTTTATATCAGACTATTGGAGAGATTTGCCATCTGGGATTTATTTGATACCCTAATGTCACATCGATCCATTAGAGAGAATAATTTCCAGTGTATTTTAGCCAGATCACTTCTGTGATATTGTTTTGATTGTTTTAATATTTAATTAATGTTAATATTAACATTAATGTCTATTGACTTTATTGTACCTCTAATAGACATGAGAGTTAATATGGGTAATCTAGGTGCAACACACCTAGAGCACTAGGTGCTTAGAAGAGCTAATTAATTAAGGGAATATCTGATCTAAGTAATAAAGATA
Source organism: Phascolarctos cinereus (assembly GCF_003287225.1). Lineage (NCBI taxonomy): Eukaryota > Metazoa > Chordata > Mammalia > Diprotodontia > Phascolarctidae > Phascolarctos > Phascolarctos cinereus. The sequence goes on along the minus strand of NW_027555847.1, from coordinate 229,697,024 downwards.
TTACAGATATTTTACAAGTTACTATTTAGAATGTAGGGATATGTGAACTACTAACTGAGAGCTTTGAGAAGAGACATGAAACATTATGTGTTTTCTGTAAATTACCCGAGGATTTAGACCATTCTAAAAATTCCTAGGAGGATGGGGGTTTCTGAAAATGAGTGGAATTTAATTGCAATACCTCTCACAGAGGAGGAGAGGGTACTTAATAGAGTTAAGATAATGTTAATTAATGAAGGAGTATCTAGAGATAAATTATTAGAATCAACTTGGAATAAAAAGTTATATGAAACACAAGAAACACTAGAGATGTTAATAGAATTCCTGACACTATAGAGTATAACTTCTCAAGGGAACTATAGATCCCATTTAGGATTTTTCTCAAGGAGGAAACCATCTCCCTGTGGGGAACAAATGTTGGGCATTTGAGTTAGAAATGTAACTGAACCATCACAACAGTGGAAAGCATCTGAAGTGTAAAAAAGATATACTTTATTAGAAAGTCTTAAAAGTCCAGTATTTGGAATCATGCAAGATATAAAAACCACAATACTTGACATCCTTTGGCAGGAATATTTGCAGATATTAAAAAGACAATTTGGCAATAATGGGACACCTCAATAAGCATATGTAGATTTTATGTAAACATGCCATCCAGCAAAAAGTTGAAGGATCATTTGCGTTTGTAACTGGAGTGGATAGTTAACTTCAGAGATCAAGAAGAAGAGGAACAATAAAGCCTGAATGAGCAGAAGCATTAGAATGGATAAAATGTGTCAAGGTATGATATATCTCCAAGAGTTGAAGGAATATTTCATTGGGCTTGGTTATGAGAAAAAGCTGCCAAATTTTGATGAATTATTTCAAATAGTTAATCAATTTAAATGTGTTAAAAAACATAACTAAATGCCAGCTCCAGAACATTAATCCAGGTGTGTGCTACAGAATCAAGAATGAGGTCACCTTAGATGGCAGAGATTCAAGAGGAGAAATACATGAACACTTGGCAGGCTAGACCATTCCATTTGGCATAATCAAAAAGCAAGGTACCGAAGATCTAGACCCTCTGATGTAAGATTGTTACAAACAGCAGAATAACAAATGTTGCTTTTGTTTTAATTATGGTTTGGATGGACAGGAGTGATGCATTTTTCAACAAGAGAAATGAATTTGAGTTGCGTGTGATGAATTCCGGAAGGTCAACCTTGGGAAATGGAAATGGAAGCCAGGGGTGTAGGGTGTCCCGGACTCTAAACACAATAAAAATTACTTCATTCTCAACTAATTGGCTATTCTTTGGTGTAGGAACACTACTATCAGAAGAGAATAATTATTATTTATTATAACTGTGGATAACCTAGTCATAAGTATGTTATTTGTAACATAATTCCTAGGAAACTGCTACCCATGGAAACAGTGTAAAAAATTAAGAGATTACTTGAGGTCCAAATTTGTTTCCAATGAGTGAAAGAAACAAAATTTTAACATTTTGTGGGAAGGCATTGTTGTTCACAAAATATAAGAGAAATTTAAGAATAATCTGGAAATTCTTTACCTTGCAATATCTAAATTGAAGAATAAAACTAGGAAATTATATGCAAAAAAATATAACCAAGTGATAGATACATCAGAAGAAGTTGCTACATTAAAACAGAAACCAAAGACTATATTAAAAATTTATGTGTTTCAGAATCACTAAAGATCAAAGAATGGAAAGAAGGGAAGGAAAGCCTTATTAGAGTGTTTACTGTGTGCCGAGCACTGTTCTAAACACTAGGGATACAAATAAAAGCAAGAAGAAAGAAAGTGTCTGTCCTCAAAGAGCTGGCATTCTAATGGGAAAATACAAAACACAAAAGGGAGGTGAAAACAAGGTGATAAGGGAGAGAAATGAAGGTACCCTTCCAGGGGCATGGTTTTGAAATCCAGAGAGTCAAGAATATGCCATGGGATGATAATGAAGGCAGGCCATTCAGGGTCCCTTCACCAAATAGAGGATCCTGGAGGAATTCACCATTGGGAGGAGGAGAATGAGCCTTACAACAGGACAGTCCAGGGTGAGCAGACCAGAAATATGTTGCTATGAAAAAGCCAAAAATTGTTTCTAGAACTGGAGATGACTCCAATTTGGATGGTGATGTTTCATTTGCATGGTGATATCCACCAGATTAGGGTAGTTCCACTATATGTATCAAAGTCAAAGGTGCGACCAAAGAGGCATAATACCTCTAAGGATGAGGGAGGCTCAAACCCCAAAGCAATCTCATTTTAACCTGATATGCCAGTTATATCAAGAGAATAGATTACATTGAAATGGGAATATAATAAGCTAGCTGTGAATATAGAAACTGATAAGAGTGCAAGAAATATTAAGCTAGATTTATACATGATAAACCAGGTTAATCTAAATAATTATTCACAAATATAAACACATTGTTTTACTGTGTTTGTATGCAATTACCTTTTATATGCAATATATTGCCATTCATTAAGACACATTTTGTGGTTTATATAATATTACTACATACATATTATTGTTATATTTGCATATATAGAATATTATATGTGAATTACATATTTGATTGTCTATATGCTAATATAAGTGTGTATATACAGTGTATATATTACATATAGTATATAGTATGTATAGTACATAGGGTAATTGTGTATATACAATCCTCAACTTTCACAGGGGTAACATTCCTAGAAAATGGCACAAAAGTAAAAAGATGCAAATGTAGATACATTGAACCTCTGGGAAATAAAAGGTTAGGTTTCCACAACCACCAAAAGCTGTAATCTTTCACTAGAGATTACTGAAAATATACTTTTCTGCATATAATTCTTTATAACAAAACATTTAGTCTGATAATAGGCGTTTTTCCTAACACAGTAACAATGAAATAATTCATAAAAAAAATACGCAAAATAAAATTGGTAACATGCAAAACATTTTTCTCTCTAGTAATTACCTTGAATTCTGCAGCCTTTTGTACTAACATCTCAAAAAAATATACATTTCAGACATTATGCACTTTTCATACCACATGAAAACTTTAGTATCATAAATACTATATAGCAAATACAATTTTCAAAACTAAAGCATTTTTTTAACTCCAATCTTATCTTTCATTCTGTCAGATGGTAGTGTGATGATCTTGTACTGTATGCAATACTGCTATAAACTTCTCTACATTGGCTGCCTTCTAAAAACCAAGGGAGAGGTTTCTGGGATTTTAGTCACTGCTGTCAAAAATGCCAAGATCGGTGAGTCATCAAGGGCTCACCTTAGAGCCCAAAGGACGTGCACTACACTTTGGGCGCATGACCACAAAACCAAATTTGAATTTTAAAGGCAAACAATGAAAATATGCAGTGAGTGCATGGGAAGCACTTTACAACAGTAGAGTGACTAAGGCTAGCGAAGCAGCTGATGAGATACCAGCCACTTCACAAACATGCATGCCTCGCACCTCTAATTTTTTTCTCTACTGTGCATAGCCACAAAAGCGCACAGTTGCCAACATGAAAGTGAAAATGAGGCCACTAACAGAATCACATGAATGCTTGAAGTTGTGAAAGTTAAACACGTGAATGTTGAGGATTGACTGTATGATGAATATCATGAATGGAAAGGTTTATTTTTGCCTATTTGTTGATTGTATGGAAGAGAAAATTATATTGTGTTGATTTGATGTAAAATATGGTAGTTAGGTAAATTACTTTTGTTGGTTATATGAGGTTTGTACATCTCTCTTATTTTGACATTTTAATTTGCTGAGAACTGCAAGTGTTCACTGAGGAGATGATGTAAGAGTGTCCTTTTCAGATACTGCTTTGTTCGTTGTACTGAAAAGGTTAGAAAAAGTATTTTTACAAAAAGGGAAAGAATCATCTATACTCTCAAAGGATGTAAAATATTGCTGCTGTTACAAATTAACATTTTTATTACCAGAAGGAATAGGAAAAGAATTTCGTTTGAATAAAAGCTGCTAATGTATTTGTTTGAAAAAAAACACCACCTTCAAATGGGATTTCATCACTGTTGGATAGAAAATTAACTGTGATGTAAACATGGACTCAGACGTTGTGAATGATGTACAATTGTGCCTTGCTTGCGTGTGAACTATTTGGTGGTTTAGAGGAACAAAGAAATAACTTTTATTTATTAAAAATTAGGAAAATATGAACATAAGGAAGGAAAGGTCAAGTTGGATATTGAAGACTTTATAGCTGCAGGGCATTATGGTTTGCTCAGCTTACTTGCATATAACTATTTTAATTTTTTTAGTGAGCAATGGCATAAACATTTGGTGATAGAGGTATAATTTTGAAAGACTGTTTATAAAGATTTGGAGAGTGATTGCTTTTTAAACTAAGAACCAGGAGGTTTTAATTTAAGCCGTTAAAAGATAAAGAAACCTAGAACAGGAATCTGATACAGGAGGCTAGTAATAAGACTTTGTGGTGCAAATTGAAGACATAGTAGAAGTGTACTGCTGTGATGGAGGCACTAGGAGCAGTCAGCTGACAGAAGGTTTCATTTAAGTGAATCATTAAGTGATTCCTGATTGATGGGACAGAAAGTTTATTTCATTGGTCAAGAGTTTCAATGATACCTATTGCTGTTCATTGCCATTTAGAATAGAAACAGATTTTTGTGTCTGTTTCTCCTTTCTACTACCATTGGTTTCAGAAGGAAAAGTACAAGGCAAGACAGGTTTTGCAACTGCTTGGTATCCTGGTGAGCAAACTAGGTTTGCCTTGCCTAAAGAGTCAACCTGAGCTATATTGCTATGATTAGATAATTAAGTACACAGGAAAGTAAACAGCTGTCTGAAATTATCTGTATACCCCAGAGATAGCTAGTTTTATGAGCTTTGCAGATCTTTAACTTAAAGGGAACTGTTATTCATATTAAGAGGAGCTACTTTCTAAACCCCCTTTTAAGAGTTATTATAAGTTGGAAGAGTTTATAAATGCTTAGTTCAAATAAAGAAAAGAAGATTTGCCCATTTGGAGAGTAGCGAAGACTACCTTATCAATAAGTAGTAAGCAGAGAAGCCTTTTCATGTGGCTGAATATGTTAGTGACACCAAAGTCTGCAGTCCAAAGTAGTAAGTTTTCCTAAGCACAAGGTTTTTTTCCCCCCTTCGTGTGTTTTTCTACCAGGATCCTGTGTGCCTTCAAGCCTTCCTGACAGATACTAAATACATTGGTGGGAGATTGTGACCAGATTTCTTTGTAGATTATGATATTTTTATTTTTATGCACTTGTTTTCATATGAGTGAGTACCTATGATATTATTTCTTTTGTTTTTATTAAATGATTATGTGTCAGATCTAAAAGCTTCATTGCTGTGAATGGTTGGAGGTAGAAACAGAAATACATTACAGGGGGTGGGGGGCATATTTTCCCTCTAGGTCCCTCTAAGGCCCTGAGAAAATTTGAATGCAGCCTTGTTGTTGTGTCTATCTCTGAGAAACTAGACCTGCTGCTATGTGTGAACAGGTCAGATGGGTATTCCTATCCAGAGAAGCAGTAAGTGTCTACGTGCCCATGTGAATTGTGGGAGTGGGAGTGGGGGTGGGAGTGACTTCATCAAACACCCCACCCTAGACTGCATGTTATCTCCCAGTTAGGGTGTAAGTTCATTGTGGGCAGAGGGTGTTTCACATTCTGCTGTATCCCAAGTATTTAGCACAGTGTCTATACCTTTTAATGGCTTAAATCAAAACCTCCTGATGTATAGTGGTCATTTAATACATGTTTGTTGAATGCTTGTTATTCAATTCATCTTCTTATTTCTCTTCTATTCTTAATCCTATATACCAAGTCATAGTCATACTTTTACTTGTTCCTTTTTATATTTTTTGTCTCTCATGAGGGTAGAGCTCTTGGAATACTAAATTTGCATCCTCTCTTCTATAGAATTTGTGTGTTATATGTTTAAGTGCTAACTCCTCCTTCATTTTTTGCTGAGACACACTCTGAGAAGGTATCACATAATGGTCTTATGGAGAAAATGGAAAGATATGTTCTATATAACAATACGATTGAATGTTTTCAAAAACGGTTGAATGAAGAGACATAAAGAGTAGTGTCACAGAGATTTGTGCTTGGTCCTGTGCTGTTTAACATACCTATCAGTGACTTAGATAAAGGTATAGATGGCATTCTCATGAAATTTGCATATGACTAGAAGAGATAGCTAACACACTGGATGACTGTCAGGAACCAAAAAGACCATGACGGGGTAGAACAGTAGGTGGAATCTAATAATATGAAATTCAGTAGGGATAAATTAATGTCTTAGAATGGTTTCAAAAACCAGTTCACTAGTATAAGATGGTAGAGTTGTCATTTGATACCAGTTTTTCTGAAAAATAAAAATATATAGAGTTTTTAATGGACTGCAAATTCATTATGAGTCAACAGTGTGAAGTAGCAGTCTCCTCTACCCCCAAAAAAGATAATGTGATTTTGAGTTATGTTATTTCTCCAGGAATAAGGAGGTGACAGTTCCTTAATACTCTGCTCTGTTCAGTCCACATATAAAGTACTCTATTTGGTTCTAGGTACCACAGTTTAAGAAGAACATAATAAGCTGGAGAGCATCCAAAAGAGGGTAATCAGGATGATAACATGACTTAGTTCAAGTCATAGGAAGATTGGTGAAAAGACCTGGGAATACTTAGTCTGGAAAGGAGAAGACTAAGCTTTCTCCAAGTATTGAAGGGTTCTGTAATATGAAGTGAAGAATAGACTTGTTCTGTTTGTCCTCACAGGGAAGAACCAGGGAGAAGTTGCGAAGAGACAAATATAGTACTGGAGTCAGGAAAATGATCCTAATAATTATTGCTGTCCAAGAGTAGAACGGGATGTCATGGTAGGTGGCAGATTCCTCTTCATTGAAGGTCTTCAAAAAGAGGCTGAACATTTGCTAGATATATTATAGTAAGAATCCCTTTGGATTATGGATTGGACTACATGACCCCTGGAGGTATAACTCTCAAACTTTGGGTTTTTGTTTTTGGGGTGGGTGTGTGTGTGTGTGTGTGTGTGTGTGTGTGTGTGTGTGTGTGTGTGATTCTATGACTCTCAGAAATATCAGTTCACAAAGGAAACAGTGTGAAATGGAAGCAGAATCATGGGCTAGGAGTTGCTCATTGGCCAAAATTATGAGGACTGCTCTTATAACCTACTCTTATCATAACCACTAACTACTTTTGAATCCAGATTCTCCTGTTCCTTATTCTTGTAGAGCATTGGCTGTCTTTGAGGGCTCCTAGAGCTCCTCTCCTGAGATCTGCTGTCTGGACGTGTTTGTAACTATCACCAAGAGACGTTCAAGGAGCTAAGGGAATGTTTCACACTTTTCCTTATGTAAAGGTAGCAGTGCATCTAACATTGCTATATACCCATGACTTCTATTCACAGTGAGAAAATAACCTGCGCTCTCTGGGGAATTGCTTGACACAGTCCTGGCATCAGGGTTTAACCTGACCTCTGAAGCTACATAGCAGTGATCAAATGCAACATCTCCTATGGCTCTACGGTCAGTTCTACCCGGATGACCCAGTTTCACCAGAGCCAAACTCAACATCATATGACAGAGGAAGTAGGGCCCTCTTGCTAGGACAAGCTGGAAATGAAACATCAAAAGAAGTATTTCATCTACCTACCCTGAGGAATATTTTAAGACTAATGAAAAAGGGAGAGGGAGAACTTTTTTGTTTGTTTTTTTTGTTTTGTTTTGTTTTTGTTTTTTGGCTGTTGGCTTGTTTGTTTTCCTAGAGAAAAATAACCTGGATTACACTTGGCAAATTGTATGGTGCTTCAATAATCCCTAATTGTCACCAAGACCAGTATTTAACATCAGTATGTTCTTGGGGATGCTATGTGGCTGTAAATCATGAAATATCATGATCTCAGAAGAATCAAGGTTGCAGGTGACCCACAAGGGCAAATGTGGGCATAAGCAAAATGCAACCAATGTTACCAATGATGTTAGGAAATTAAAGCTGTCCAAAAGTAGAAAGGACTGCCTTGGGAGGTTATATGAGGCAGCTAGGTGGCAAAGTGGATTAGAGCTGTGAACCTGAGTTCAAATCCTGCCTCAGATTCTTAGCTTCTTATGATAACTGGGCAAGTCACTTAACCTCTTTCAGCCCAAGTTTCTTCATCTGTAAATTGAAAATAGTAATAACTCCTACTTTACAGAGTTATTGTAAGGCTCAAATGAAATGACATGTAAAAGCACTTTGCAAACCTGTGTAATATGTTACTCATGACTTGCATTTGAGAAATATCGTAGACATTATACAAGAGCAGAATAAGGGGAGGGTTTGTCATGTAGGGAGCCTGAGGGATAATAGATAGTTTGAGTGCTGAACTGGTATACAATAGATATTAAAAGAAACAGGGTTAGGCTTTGAGCCCATTGGTTACATTTATAGAAAGATATAGACAAATCTTGACATTGGGGACTAGGGGTGAAACAACCCTCCTCCCACAGAGGGGTGGATGAACTCTAAGTAAAGAATAAGGTATCTATATTTAAGCTTGGCTGAAATGTTGGTTTGTTTTCTTAACTTTTTTTTTTGCTCTAAGATAGAACTATGGCTCTAGGACAGGGATACCTAACCTGGGTCTATGAACTATTTTTAAAATATTTTGATAACTGTATCTCAGTGTAATTGGTTTCCTTTGTAATCCTATTTATCTTATTTTATGCATTTAAAAACATTATTCTGAGAAAGGGTCTATCAACTTCAAGGTGTCTGTAAAACTCGCTGTCCCCCAAGCCTGGAATACTCTCCTTCCTCCTCTCTGACTACTGACCTCCCTGGCTTCCTTTATGTCCTAACTAAAATCTCTTTCAATTATTTCATATTTATCCTGTGTATATTTGTTTGCATGTTTTCTCCCCCATTAGACTGTAAGCTCCTTGAGGGCGGGGTCAGTCTTTCACTTCATTTTGTATCCCTAGCACTTAGCACAGTGCCTGGCACATAGTGCTTAATAAATGTTTATTGATTGAAAGATCATTGTAAAGTAACAGAATTTTTTAAAAGCCTCAACTTTTTGTTTGTTTTTAAAAGAAAAACACAAAAAACAATCACATAGGATGTAAAGATGTGAAAAGCTTGCAATATGCATCTCTGAAGGTGGTAACTTCAAATATGAGCTCAGAAATCCATCAAATAATTAAATATTTGGATAGCTCTCTGTTTCATTTTCATCTTCAGTTGAATAATAGCAGAAGTGTCCATATGGCAGAGTATTTAAGATCATGGATTTCAGGCTTAGAGAGAAATTAGAGGCCATCTAGTCCGACAACGTCATTTAAGAGACAAGGAAAATGAGGGTCAGAGAGGTAACTCCTCTAGTATAAAATTAGTAGATATTAGCACCAGTTGAACCTAGGTCCTCTGATGTCAACTCTGTTCTTTCCACTACTTGACAGTATAAACAGTGAAGGTAATTTTGGTGGATGAACACTTCTGATGACTCCATGAATATGTATGTCATGCCAGATCAGACCTACCTATCCATGGGGAACACTTCCCCTCCCCATTCAGCCATGATGATTTCTGCATGGATTAGTGCAAGCTATAATTGTCTTCATAGGTCATTATATCATTGCTTGGCCATGGGATCTGAAGGAATAGAAAGGAATAGGAAGAAGTTCCAAGAGAAAGCAAGAGAATGTGGAATCAGGCACTTCAGCACCTACCCTGCTCTGCTACCACTAGGCAATTCCATTGGTGCTGCATCTGCCCAAGAAACTAGGCAGATCATTTGAGCAAGACAACATCTCACTTTTGCAGTCTAGCCTAGGGACACACTAAGGCATTTTGCCATGCCCATCATGAGGTTTAAATAGCTCTACCCCTGAGAACAGTTGAAAGCTTGAGAATTCAAAACAATGATGAGGCCCATCTGTAGCAGTATCATCAAATTTGAAACCATGAAATGGTCATTAACGTATCGTTGAATGCAAAGGGTGTTTAGCCTGAAAAACAGAAGGATTATGCAGGACATGATTACGACTTACAAGTATTTAGATCACTGTGACATAGAAGCTGCCTAGAACTTAGTCTCCTTGATTCCAGAAAGTAGACTAATCAAAATGCAGAAGTGATAGAGGTAGATCTGAGCCCAATACAAGAAAACCCCTACCAGTAGAGAAATACAGAAGTGGAAAGAGTTGCTTTAGGCAGTAATGAGTTCTCCAGAATTGGAGATCTTCAAGCTTATATTTGTAGGTACTGCCTTCAGAGATGCATATTTCTGAAGCTTAAACCCATAAAGAGGGGTTCATGTGTAGGTAAAAAGTCATCTCCTTGTTCTATCCATGTAAATGAGACAATATGGCACAGTGAATAAAAACTGGGCTTTGGAGTCAAGAAGTCCCAAGTCTTCTGCTCTGTAACATCCTGACTGTGTGTTCTTGAGCCAATCTCTTTCAGCCAGCCAGGTAATTCTCTGATGTAGGACTTTTGCAGACATGTTAAGTAGTGAAGTGGGAGTTCCTTAGCCATTGAAATTACAGGTCCAAAATAATTTTTTTTTAATCTCACATAAATAACATGAGTAGAAATATAGAAAGAATTGTATGAGGGATGCAGAATTAAATCAGCAGGGTAGCTAGGTGACACAATGGATCTGAGCACCATGGCTGGAGTCAGGAAGAATTAAGTTCAAATCCAGCCTCAGATACATATTTACTTTATGTCCTTAAGCAAGTCATTTAATTGTGCTTCAGTTTCCTTATCTGTAAAATGGGAATAATAATAGCACCTACCTCCCAAGGTGGTTGTGAGAATCAAATGAGATAAAATTTGTAAAGTGCTTAGCACAGTGCCTGGCACATAGTAAGTTCTATATCAATGTTGGTTATTATTATTTTCAAACCTAGGATAGTATCACACTGATTAAAGATATATAAAGAGAAAAGGAAAAGACAGACAGAGGACAATGACTCCTAAGGCAGCAAAACTTCAGCTAGACCTGAAAGGAGATAGAGGGAAAAAAGCATTTACTTTGCTTGTCTTTGTGGATTCCCTTGGTTTTGCCCAGTTAAGAACAGGATTGGTGTAACTTTTTTATTTTTTTAATTATGAACTTGACAAACTTCAAAAAACAAGAACATTTCAGTGTATAAACAACAGAAAAGAGGATTATTTATGAAACTGCAAAATTTTATTTAGTTTGTGTTTTTAAAAAATAATGTCCATTACACTTAGCATAGGAGTAACAAAACTGTTCTGCTTGCCTATGTCCTCTTTGGAAGGATCTTCTGCTTTCTGCTATCTTTTTTATAATGTTGCGTTGATGCTATTTTTTTCTCTGTTTGCATCTATCACTATCTACCAGCCCTACCCCCAGTCAAATTGAAGTCTTCCTTTATATCAAATTATTCCAGTTGAGTCATGTGGTGGGACACACCTATAATCCCTGCTGCTAAGGAAGCTGAGAATGGTGGATCACTTGAATTCTGCACCAAAGGCAATCAGATATCCGTATTAAGTCTGGCATCAATATGGTGTACCTCTGGGAGCACAGGACCACCAAGTTGCCCAAATAGGGTTGAGATGTTCCAGTTTGGAAATGGAACAGATCAAAGCTTTTGAGGGTAGTGGCCGCTATCCTTCAACCCTAGGCAAGATAGGGAGACCCTCAGGATAGGGAGACTATTGGTCTCAAAAAACCAACAACCAAGTTAATGTAGCTGAGGGGGAAAAAAAACACATTGGCTATATCTGAAAATGTATGTCACTTTCTATACCTCTCTAGTCCTTCTATTCAATGTCAAAAGGTAGGAGGTATGCTTCTTCATCAATCTTTTGAAGTCATGGCTAGTAATTGAATTGTTTCTGAAATCTTTTGAAATTTACCTTGTTGTGGTCATTGTGTAAATTATTGTCCGGTTCTGCTGGCTTCACTCTGTAGCAATCCATATAAGTCTTCCCAGGTTTCTCAGAATCTGTCATATTCCTCATTTCTTATGAACAATACTATTCCATTGAATTTATATGACATAATTTGGTGAGCCATTGCTCAGTTGATAGAAACTCATTTTGTCTAGTTTCACTATAAGAAAAAGTATTGCTATAAATATTTTTGTCTGTATAGATTAGTTGCTTCTGCCTTTAACCTCTTTGGTGCTTATGGCTAGTAACAGTATCAATGGGTCAAAGACAATGCAGAGTTTAATGATTTGGAGGTTGTAGTTCCAAATTATTTTCCTGTATAGATTGGTCCAATTCACAGACCAACTATACATTAGTGGACCTTTCTTCTGATAGCCTCTCTAACAATTGCCATTATCTTTTTTTTCCATCTTTGTCAATCTGATGGATATGATACTGAATTCTAAATTGTTTAATTTATATTTATATTTATTAGCAATTTGGAGCATTTTTAATATGGCTATCAATGACTTGTACCTGTTCATTAGAAAACTGCCTTGCAGGAGAAAATGTAAATGATGTAAAAAACAAAAGATAGCAATAAGAACATTTTTTAAAAAGGAAATTTCTTGATCATATCCTTCGAATGGTATTCATTTGGGAGTGGCTTTGTTTTCTATATAGTTTTTATAACATTTTGTCCTTTGTTTTTAATGTATATTTCATAGCTTATTTTTGTTGATGGCTATTAAGTTTACAATACTCTAATGGATCTGTGATCTCGCCTGAGTGACCTAACTTTATCAACTTGAAACTTAAACTTTTTAATAAGATTTGAAGGAAAAAAACAGAATTGGGTTAATAATCAGGGTAAATTAGAATTAGCAATATGTGAAGCAGATTGAGCCCCTCTCCTACTCTATAACTTCTACTCAATCACTAAGAAGAGTCCCTTTGGAATGGCTGATAATTTTTATACATTACACAATGCTTGGAGGCATATTCACTTGTCTGTGTATATATTGTATTCCTCCTAATATAATGTAAGCTCCTTAGGGGCAGGGGCTCTTATTTTTTTAATTTTTATTTTCTGTTGCTAGAACCTAGAAAAATGATTAAGGGGAGGAGGACAACGACGACGACAAAGAGGAGAGAGAGAGAGAGAGAGAGAGAGAGAGAGAGAGAGAGAGAGGAGGTAAATGTGAGAGATGTTATGAAGATGATAGTGACAAGCCTTGGGAACAGTTTGGATATAAGAAGTGAGAGAGGGGAGTGGAAGATGACCTCTAGATCTTAAGCCTAGGAGACTTGGATGATAGCGTAGCCTTTAATAGAAATAGAGAAGTTTGGAAGAGTAAAGGTATGAGAAAAATATGAGTTCAGTTTTGGACAAGTTGATTATAAGATGTCTATAAGACATCTAGTTCAAGGTGTCTACTAGATAGTTGAAGATATAAGACTGGTAGTCAACAGAGAGATTAGGGCTGGATAATCATGAAAATCATTAACATAGACATGATAATTACATCCATGGGATCTGATAAGATCGTCCAGTGAAACAATATAGAGGGAGAAGAGAAAAGGGCCTAGGACAGAGTATCCCTATGGGATACTCAAGGTTAGTGGGCTGACATGGATGAAGACAGAGCAAAGGAGACTGAGAAATACCTTGCATATTTAAGAGGATTGGTTGACACAGTGTCCTGACATCAAGGTTCAACTTGACCTCTGAAGCTACATAGCAGTGATCAAATCTACCATCTCCTGTATCTCTATGGTCAGTTCTACCCGGATGACCCAGTTTCACCTGAGCTAAAATCACATCACATAATAAGACAGTCCAAAAAGGGCTAGACACATGAGCCTTCTTGGTGGTTCAGGCAGAACATGAAGCATTTCAAAAATAATACATTGCATTTTCCTCTCTTGAAAAATTATTTAATACTGGAGGGGGGGAGAAGGAAGGATGATGAGGGAGAGACAGACAGACAGAAACAGACAGAGAGAGAATATATTTTTCTGAAGATTATCTCTGAGGAGAAGAAAAGAGGAGAATGGATTACATGTAGGAAATCGTACAGTGTGTTTAATATCCCTAGTTCTGCCTGACGTAAAGTCCTGTCTATTTAACATCAATATTTTCTCAGGGATGACCGGTGTGAATGGCCAGGAATCACAAAATACCACTGTCAAAGAAGAATCAAAGTTATGAGTGACCCAAAGGGCAGTAGTGGGTATGTGTAGACTAGACTGTATTACCCATGATGAATCACATTTGAGAAGTTACATAAAAGACATTCTCAAGGATAACCATGAGTAGAATGAGAGGCGAGCTAGTCGTGCAGAGAGAGTGAGGGATGACAGATGAGAAACCTGAATGTTGGTCTGGTAGTGATGAAATATTAAAAGAAATGGAATTAGGCTCTAGCACATTGGGTGGATTGTTTCTAGTGGATTTACAGGAAGGCACAGACAAATCTTAATCTTCACTTCAGGGGACTGGAAGTGAAGCATGCCTCCTCCCCTAAGTGCAGTGATTGATTATAGGTATAAAGTGAGGCACATGTTACCAAGCTTGGCCACCGTGTTGATTGTTTTGTGTAACTATTCTTCTTGTTACAAGAATTATTTAGGGGGAAGGGTCATTGGAATGTGACAGATTATGAAAGAAGCATCTCTCCTGCTCATTTATCTTCCCTCAGATCCCACTGCCAAAGCAGTATGGTTCACATTATCCATATGGAAACTAACATGGCTGAATGTGGAGAAGCCTTTTTCCCCATGTGAAGGCAGGGCTAATGAGACATATAATTCCCAGGCTCACCTGGGCATCAAAAATATTTTAAAATGAGAAATAAAGCCATAAATAAGAATCACACAGGATGAAAAACTATGGAAAGGCTGTTATCTCTCTCTGTGAAAGGAGTAGCTATATTTATGAAATCCCAGATCCAGTGTATCTATCTGTAGAAGTATCTTTTTGATTAATTTTTAATCATGATGTGAATGATAATAAAGTCTATATGGCAGGGTCATAGGATCATGGGTTTTGATCTGGAAGAGATCTTGACAGTCATAATAAAACTAGAGGTGAAAGGAACCTCAGAGGCCATGTCATCCAACCTTCTCATGTAACAAGTAAGGAAACCAAGGACCAGAAAGGTTAAATGCTTGACCCGGCTCACACAGATATTAAGTAGCAACTAATTTCAGGATTTAAATCCAGTTCCTCTAGTGCCAAAACAAGAATTCTTTCCGTTTCTACTTTAAAGTCTCAAGAGCCAAGGTGAGCCTGGGAATTCCCATGCCATATCAGCCATGCCTGAATATTAATTTCCACCTGGATAATGGGAACCATGATGTCTTCATGAGATTATCCCATTATTTCTTGGCAGTGGGATCTGAAGGAAGATAAATGAGTATGAAAGAGTTAAAGAAGGAACAAATGAAGAGCTGGGCACTTTCACATCTAACCTAGTCTGGTACAATGAGGCAGATCAATCAGTGGTGAAACTACCCCCAAATTTGAGCACATCATCTGGGCAAAACATTAGTTTTAGTGGTGGCCTAAAGGATTTTGCCATGCTGATTGTGAGATTTTATAGCTGCTTCCATGGCATCCCTGTTTATAGCTGAGAAGCTTGGGAATTCAAAACTACATAGAGGCTCATCTATAATAGTAGCCCCAAATTTGATCATATTATTATCATTTGAAGGACTAGGAATATTAGACCCAGAGAAGACTTATGGTGAACATGATCACCAAGTATTTGCCGAGCTATAAGGCAGAAGCAGGATTAGGTTTCTGTTGTTTTGCTCCAGAGGGAAGAACTCAGAGCACAGGTACAATTTGGAAAGAGGTAGAACTTAACCACAGACAGTACAGGGGAAAACTTCCTGTCATTAACACTAGCCAAGAATGGAATGGGCTGCCCTGAGATGTAATTAGTTCTCCTACTCTGGAAGTCTTGAAGCAGAAGTTGGAAAACCACTGGTTGAGAATAGCCTAAACGAGATTCCCACACAGGGAGTAGTTGCAACAGATGGTCTCTGGGATTCCTTCTAACTCTGAGATTCTTGGATTGTAACTCACTATACCTACTCAGCTGCTTACATGCCTGCAAACCCACCACTAAAACTATAACAAAAATTAGTATTTTTCCCTGTAGGTTATTCTTCTTTCTGCAAGATAAGAATCCATATGAGAAAAAAAAACACATTCTTGTACTGTTCCTATCAATGAATTAGTGTGAAAGAGTAGGTCGAGAGCTTGTAGGAAGATGACACTAGCTGGGTGACCCTGGGCAAGTCATGTAGGTCTTAGTTTCCCCTGTCTATTCTTTAAGTCTCCTGGTTGTAGAATAATTGCAGATTAATTGGGAGAGAGGAGATCCTCACTTAGCGTTTCCTATACTTATGAAATCACAGCTCCAGATATACGTAATACAAATTATATATGTTTTATATGCATATATACATATAAAATCTGGAATTCTGCCTGCCTTTCCCCTGCTTTTCTTCCTTCTTTTCATGGTTTTCTTTACATACTTACAGTCAGGGTGTCTTTTTTCTGATTCTACTGATTTCCTTTTATATAATCTCATGTAAATCTTACAATATATGTATTTATTATATTATGTAAATATGTATTATAGGTATACATGTATATGACTCGTTATATGTGTAGATATATTGTATATATGTATACATGTGTATATTTGCATACATAAATATAAACATATATGTTAATATGTACATTATAAAACACTTTTTGTTACTTAATATGAATAAATTACATATCTATATGGAATACAAGAGTATATGTACATATGTACATATAACATGCACAGATGTGAATATGTATATATATTATCTGTTATATGTATATAATATAAATATGCATAACAGAAATATACCACATTGTATAATGCATATAGAATATGATGTATATAACTATATTTGATGCTTACACATATAGAATACATTAACATATTACATATGCCTATGTTGTACATATACTGTATAATATATGCATAGTATATTGTGTGATGTATGTATTATAAACATCTAAAATATTCCATAAGCATGTGTGCATATTATGCACAAATAATGTATTAGATGCATGCATGCACACATAATACATATATACCCACATGATATATTGTGTTATATATTACATATAATATATTTATACACACATAATATATTCATATAAATATATTGCACATAATATATTTATATATACATAATATATTTATTTATACACAATATTTCTATACACATATATAACCAATCAAAAAGTTGTATGTCATGTGTGCATCTGTATTTATTATGTATAGACTATATATTCATAGAATGTATTATATTCAGTATATATTAATTTACATTACACACACTATTTATACACAAATTATATACAAAAGTCCATGTATGTATATATACATTATATTTACATATATGAGAAGTCATATACATGTACCTATTTATAAACATGTATAAGGTATGTTTATATGTATATAAATATTTATATCTGTGCATGAATTATATAACATATGTATCTGTGTAAGAAACACCCCATGCCTACTCAACCTCACCACCACCACCGATAAGGGGGGAAAGAATTTCAGGAAAGGACTAAAACCCAGCACAGATGAAAAGCATTTTTTGCTTGTTTGTTGATTGTTAATTCACTGACTTCTGCCATGTTGGAGAATAGGCAGTTTGTGTGCCATTTTGCCTCGTTTTCTATATCTATTTGCTATTTTGTTGCTGCTGCTGCTGATGGAGGTGGCAATGCTCCAGTAGCCCTGTGATTTTCTCTGTGTAGCCATTCCCTCCAGTGTTGGGGATTAGCCTCATTATTCTTGACCATATTGGAAAACATTTTTACATGTATTTCCTCTTCATAAGTTTAAGTTTGTAGCCTTAACTTATAGTAAAAAACAAATTAATAACTTAAAGTAGTGTCAGGTTGACAATCAGGGTAAATTAGAATTAGCTATTTTAATGGAAAGTGGACTCTGTACTATGCTGTAACCTATCCTTTTGTCTCTGAGAGCAGATGTGTAGTTGTTGATAATTTTAGTTAATAACACAATACTTAAAGGTATATTCACTTATTTGTGTACATGTTGCACATTCCCCCCTTCCCCCAAACAGGAGATTGTAAACTCCTGGAGCACAGAGATTGTTCTATTTTTTTTCATCTTTGTGTCCCCAGTAACCAGGACAATACCTTGAATTTAGTCACTGCTGAATAAATGTTTGTTGAATTAACGCAAGACATAGTTTATGTATTATAGATGGCCTATACTTACTAGATTCTTTTTGCCTCTCTGCATGTATGTGTATGTGTATGTGTGAGTGACAGAGACAGATAGACAGAGACAGAGAGAGATAGAGAGACAGAGACAGACAGGAGACACAGAGACAGAGAAGAGAGAGACAGATGCAAAAACAGAGAGACAGGAGACACAGACAGAGAGAGGAGAGAGAGAGAGACAGAGAGACAGAGACAGAGATAGAGACAGACCCAGAAACAGAGAGACAGGAGAGACAGAGAGAGACAGAGACAGAGATAGAGACAGAGACAGAGATAGAGACAGACCCAGAGACAGAGATAGAGACAGACCCAGAAACAAAGAAACAGGAGAGACAGAGAGACAGAGATAGAGACAGAGGCAAAGAGACAGACACAGAAACAGAGAGACAGGAGACAGAGAGAGAGAGAGAGAGAGAGAGAGACAGAGAGACAGAGAGACAGAACAGAGTGGCTGTGTCAGCAACCCAAACACTGTTTTAGTGCTAATATTTTATTAGGAGTATCATCAGGTTGGGCACTGAAAGAGTTCGTCTAGTACATCGCCTGCATTCCAAGTGCTTAAACCATCTGTTACAGACATGTGGTCATCCAAAGTACTATTTCATGCCTTCTTGTGTGTAAGTATAACAGTGCTTCTAACATTGCTGTGCACCAGAAACTACTATATACGGCCACACAATAAGTCGCCTCTTCTGGGAATTTGGTGGACATAAAGCTTTGACCTGGCATCAGGGTTCAACCTGACCTCTGAAGCTACATAGCAGTGATCAAATCTACCGTCTCCTATGGCTCTATGGTCAGTTCTACCCAGATGACCCAGTTTCACCAGAGCCAACTCAACATCACATGATGAAGCAGTCTGAACAGTGCTCTGCACAGCAAGCTCCCCCCACCCCCCCAATGGCTCAAGCAAAACGTGAAGCATGCCAAAATAATATTTCACCTCACTACCTTAAGGAATATTTCAAGACTAATGAGACAGAGAAAGAGAACTTAATTTTTTTTCCCTGAAAAGAATCTCTGAGAAGACAGACTGGATGGCATTTATGGTGCAGCCCTTTCAACAATCCCTTGTTCTGACTGTCACAATAGCCTATTTCACACCGTTATCCTCTCAGTTATCCATATGTGACTGTGATGAAATACCACCATCACTGAAGAATCAGAGTTGGAGGTGACCCAAAGTGCAGTTCTGGTCATTAGTGGGCTCTAACATGCTACCAGTGCTGATTCACATTTGAGAAGAGAGGAAAAAGCTGTTCTCAAAGATGGGTATAATTGGAAAAGGAGATGCGCTAGAGTGAGGGCAAGACAGCCTGTGTGCTGAGCTAGTATCCACCAAATAGGAAAAGGAGCAGAACTAGGCCTTCCTCCTCTCAATAGAGAGCAGACATCTGACCATCCAAGGTCATACATACTTCATGCTTTTCCTTGGGTAGGCACATAAAAGTGTCTACATTGTCAGACATGGCCAATGTGTTGGTTTGTTTTGCCTAACTGTGCTTTGTTACAAGGGAGAACTCTATAGAGATTGGGGGAAGGGTTGCAATATCATTAGAAAAATGGCAGACATATTTAAAAGCACCGATAAACAATTTTTAAAGAAAGAAATAAAGACGTGAACAAGAACTGCACCAGATGAGAAGGTGTAGAAGGGTTGCCATCTGCCTATGAGATCACAGATCCATCCATTAAAGTATCTATTTAATTTTTGTCTTTAACTGAATGTCAGCCAAGGCGGCCAGACAGCAGAATCATAGGATCATTGAATTAGAGGTGGAACAAACATTAGGGTTCATATTAGTTCAATCTCCTCTTTTGAGAGATGAGGAAAATGAAGACCACAGAGATTAAGTGACTTTCCCAAGGCCCCATATGAAGTGGCAGTACCAGTGGAACCTAAATTCTCTGATGCCAAATCTAGCACTCTTTCTACTATACCATAGTACAACAGCTAAGGTATTTTAGTGGTTTTACTCTACCAGTGAGTCTGGTCATACAAGTCATGCCCACTTATCCCTGCCTTCACAGGGAGAAACCACTCTTCTCTCCAGTCTGCCATGTCAGTTTCCATTTGGTTGGGACATGAGGTCCTTATATCATTACTTGGGAATGGAGTATGTGGGGAAAGCAATGAATAAAAAGAATCACAAAATCACAGAAAAACAGAATTGAACAGTTTGAAGGGACCTCAGTGGTCATCTCATCCAACCCACATTACCAAAGGAATCTCCACTCTACCAGACCCAACAAGTGGTCACCCAGGCTGTCCTTGAAAACCTCCAAGGAGTGGGTCTTTGTCACATCAGGAGGCACTTCATGCCATGTCTGTATAGCTCTAATTATCAGGAAGGCTTTTCTTCACATCAAGCCATAAATTGCCCTCTTTGAAACTTCTACTCACTGTTAAATGACAATTCTTCCCACTATTTTGTAGCCAAACAGAACAATACTTATCCCTCATAGGACAGCACCAAAAGAGTTTGTAGATCCCCATCACATCCCCCGAGTCTTCTTTTCTTCAGAATGACACACTCAGTTCTGTCAACTGATCCATCCATGGCATAATCTCAAGACCCTTCACCATGCTTACTGTCCTCCTCTGGACACTCTCCACCTTAATAATGCCTTTCTAAAACTGTGGCACCCAGAACTAAATACAGCACCCCAGATGAGGTCTGATGAGGGCAGTATACATGAGCCCATCACTTCCCTATTCCAGGGAGCTGTGCCTCCCTTAGGGCAGCCCAAGTTAACATTAGCTTCTTCAGATGTCATACCAAATGATTACTCATATTAAGCTTGGAGTTCTCTTGTTCCCCTTTCCATCCCAATCTTTTTCAGAACAATTCTCTATCTAATGTTAAAGGTGACAGTGTTAAAAGTCAGACACTTTAACACCCATCCTGGTCTGCCATTGCTAGAGAACTCCATCTGTGAAGAAATTAACCTTGAACATATCATCTGGGCAGAACAACATTTGCAGGCATCCTTGGGGACTCACTGGAGTGATCTTGCATAGTCGTTATTAGTTTTAATAGCTACTTTAGTGATAACCCCAAGAATAGCTAGGAAGCTTAGCAATTCAAAACAATACTGAGGTCCATCAGTAGCAGTAGCCCCAAATTCAAAATCATGCCATGTGACTATTATTAGTTCATAGGATCATAGATTGAGCAACCTTAGAGAGGCCATTAGCCCAACTCCCTCATTTTATATTTGAAGAACTTCAAGCTCAGAGTGAGTAGGTGACTTTCCCAGTGTAACAGTCAGTGGAGTCAGAAGGCAGACCTGAATCCAGATCTCACTGATTGAAAGTCCAACATTCTTTTCACTATGGCCCTCTGAAGTGTTTAACCTGGAGAAGAGATGACTTCTGGGGAACATCATTATTGCCTTTAAGTTTTTGTCAAGCTTGGCTCCAGATGTCAAATCATAGTGAAAATTATCTATATCTTGGGTCAGTTCAAGAAAAATCTTCCTCTCACTTGTTGCTTTCGAAAGGCTGCCTCTGGAGGTGTCTACTGTCCAAAACTGAAGGTCTTCAAGCAGAGACTGAATAAGTTTTTGTTGGGAAAGACATAAAAGGATGCCTGCCTGCTATGGTAGGGGTTAGACTAGATGACCTCTGGAAGCTGTATTTGCTTTTTTATTCGTATTCCAAGCCTTTTAGCAGTGTTCCTGGGATATAAAATGCTTAATGAATGCTTGTTGATTAAGTAATTCTTTCTAACTTTAGGATTCAAGGATTTGAATTCACTATACCTTCCCAGCTGCTTACATAATGGGAAATGTACCAAAATTACCAGTAAAAATTATTTTTTCCTTCTGAAGTTATTAAACTCACTAATAAAAAGTCATATGAGAAAAAAGTCACATTTTTCTGACCTCAATTTGGCAGCATAACATGATAAATAGAGCTGGCTTTTAATCTCTCAAAGCCCTGGCTTCCTCATCTATAAAATGCAGATAATTATGCGCCTATCTCATAGAGTTGCTATGTGGATCAAATAAGCTAAAATGTGTAAAGTGCTTTGCAAACATTAAAATGCTGTAAATGCTACTAATGGTGATGATGATGGTGGTGATGACTCTTCATACATGCTACCTGTGACCCTAAGCAAAATTACTCTATCTCCTAAATCTTTAATTTGCACATTTGCATTGGTAGTGGGAATTTTCTTGCCCTGAGTTCCCTGTACCCATGATTTACTCTATATTTAGACCCTCTTCCAAAAAAATTAACAAGTCAAAATATGAGAAGACATATATTAGATAAAGCAAAATGAAGTCAGCAGAACCAGATATGTGGGCATATTAACCATGAATATATAGAGAACAAAAATAAAGAAAAAATTAAAGAAACTAGTGCTACAAGGAGCAAAGTTTCAAACAGACCTAAAAGAGGATGTATAAAAAGAGCATTTTCTTTATTTGTTTGCAGATTGTTAATTCATTTGCTTCTGTCATGTTAGAGGGTGGGAGACGGGGGTGTGTGCCGTTTTGTCTTTTGCTTTCTAGGTTTATTTGATATTTTCTTGAGGTCAATTTTTTTTGTCACATTCAGTAAGTAACATATTACTTTGATTTCCTTGGAGCCAGTGATCTTTTGTTTTTGTTTTTGTTGTTTTGGGCAATTAGGGTTAAGTGACTTGCCCAGAGTCACACAGCTAGTGTCAAGTATATGGTCTGAAGCCGGATTTGAACTCAGGTCTTCCTGATTCCAGGGCTGGTACTCTATCCACTGCACCACCTACCCGCCCTATTTCATATTTTCTTTTTCGTCGAGAGCCATTGAAATGATAATATTCTTAATTGTTAATATTTTAGTGAATCTGTGATCTCATCTGTGGAAATGTTCTCTCCAGTGTTGCAGATTACAACCTATGCATGCCTTTCTATAGTGTGAAACTCCTGTATATGTCCTCCTATATGTTTCATTTAAACTTGGTTTTGAAAACTTGCAACTCAAATTTATAATATTTTCTTTAAGCAGAGAGATGAAATTTGCTAATTATTAGGGTAAATTACAATAAGCAACTTGTGAAGAAAATATAACCTTCTGCCATGATGTGATCTGCTGCATTGTCACTAAGGGCAGGAGTTGATCATTTTAGCTGATAACACAATGTTTGAAAATGTATTCATGTATTTGTGTGTGTTGCATTCCCCACCCCACCCCACCCCACCCCCAACCAAGATGTCAGCTCCTTGAAGGCAGGAATTGCTCCAGTATCCCCATTTCCTAGCACAATGCCTTACACATAAAAGCCCTTTAAAAATTACTGTTGAATGAATTGGTGCAAGACAGGTGTGTGAGGGCCTGTGGCTGTTGAATTCTTTCTTCCTATGAGAACAAAAGAATGTGTGTGAAATAGAGATAGAAAGACTGAGATAGAGAGAAAAGAACAGAGAGAGGAGGGGTGAGAGAAGAGGCAGAGAGAGGAAGAGAGGAAGGAAGGGAGAGAGCAAGGGGAGAGAGTAAGAAGAGACAGAAAGGAAGGGAGACAGAGGAGAAAGAGAAGAGAGAGATGAAGGGAGAGAGAAAAAGAAGAGTGAAGAGGGAAGGGAAGAGGAAAGAGAGAGAGAGAAGAGAAAGAGAGAGAGATGGAGAAAGGGAGAGAGAGAAAGGGAGAGAAAGAGAGAGGAAGGGGAGAGATCAAGAAAAGGCAAAGACAGAGAGAGAGATGGAGGGGAGAAAGAAAAAGAGAGTGACACAGAGACAGAGAGAAAGAAGAGATGGAGAGTCAGAGACAGAAACAGAGAGAGAGAAGAGAGAGAGCATTCTCTTTTTCAGAAATCTAAATAATACTGTGGCTGTAGGGGCTCATCAGGTTGTAAGGCGCTGAGTGAGGTTATCTAAAACATCATCTTCAGTGTGAGTGCTTAAACCATCTCCAAAAGACATCTGACTTGTAAAATTAGAAAACATCCAAATCAACTACTCTGTTTAAAAATAGGGCTCCTCAATTCAAAATAATTTTGATCCAATGACACTGAGAAGTTCAAC
Source organism: Phascolarctos cinereus (assembly GCF_003287225.1). Taxonomy (NCBI): domain Eukaryota; kingdom Metazoa; phylum Chordata; class Mammalia; order Diprotodontia; family Phascolarctidae; genus Phascolarctos; species Phascolarctos cinereus. The sequence continues at coordinate 229,672,773 of NW_027555847.1, read as the reverse complement.
TTCAATTACGTTGAAAATACTTTTAATGCCTTTTTTCTCACTTACATACAAATGCCAACTTCGGCAGCTTCAGATCTGTGCGGAGCCAGCATTTTTGTGCTTTTCATAAACTTTGCTGACTTGCTGCTGAAAACTCCCATATGTGTTGGCTTCCCCATTAGAGGGTAAGCTCCCTGAGAGCAGGGGCTGTCTTGCTTTTCTAATAAGTCTTACTTTTTCTCCATATTCTCAGCACTTTGCACATAGTAAGTGCTTAATAAATGTTTTATTCATTGATTCATTCATAAGCTGTTTCCTTGGCTTGTGTGCTTCCTGGATTATACTGATAGTATATTGCTAGGTAGGTATTGTTGAATTAGGTAGGTAGGTATTGTGCCAGCAGCACAACTCTACCTTGCCAGGTCCAAATTCAGAATACTTAAATTTCTACTTCTGATCTATTATCACATAGCATGTAGTACTTTAAGTATAAATGGGATACTTAACCATTCTTTGGGATTGTTAATAGAAATAAAGGTCTTATTGCTCCATTTAAAATAGACATCTAATGATTCAAGGTAATATACCATGCCTTTCTTTGTATAAGTACACAGTGTTCTAGCATTGCTGTACGATGTATAGTTGGAAAATATGCTGCATTTTCTGGGGTTGACACCGTATTTTGAGCAGTCATGTGGGTTCAGATTGACATCTGAAGGTATAAAGCAGGGATCTGACCCACTGTCTCCTATGACTTCTAGGTTAGAATCTACCCAAAGACTCAGTTTCACCAGCACTAAATTCTACATCACAAGCCAAAGTAGAGGCGCCACGAGCAAAATCCTGGAGCACAGCTGCCAGCTCATTTGAGTTAAGGCCCTGCCTGAGCGTGGGGGCTCTGTGCAAAGAGAGATCTGAAGACAGTGACAGGCTTTAGGAGAGTATGTCAACAGGCCTGTCCAAGTGTGAAAAGAATAGCATATTCCTTATCAGATTTGGATGCACCTCTTACCTGCTCACATTGACTTATGCTTCCTAATTGACTCTTCATGACCCCATTTAGGGTTTTCTTGGCAAAGGTACTAGAGGAGTTTGCCGCTTTGTTTTTTTTTTTAGGCAGTTGGGGTTAAGTGACTTTCCCAGGGTCACACAGCTAGTAAGTGTCAAGTGTTTGGTCTGAGGTCAGATTTGAACTCAGGTCCTCCTGACTCCAGGGCTGGTACTCTATCCGCTGTGCCACCTAGCTGCTCCTGGTATCAGGATTCTTAAGCAGCTGTTGGGTGGGCACCCAAGGATGGGTACTGACCACAGGGAGGAAAGGAGTACAGAAGAAATCCCGTGAAAACCCACAGTACAATGAGTCGTACAGCAAAGGCAATGACTGCTAATTTACTTCATTCACTGGACCTGCCTCTTCTAAGGTCCCTTGCAGCTCTAAATCTAAGAACATGTTTTCAGTTTCAGCTGAGATATAGAAATAGCCTGCATAACAGAGCAACAGCTGCAGCATTTCACGGTTATGTGCTGACATTTTTGTAGTGCTTTATGGTCACAAAGCACTTCCTTGCCCATTTCATCCTTACGACAACCCTACAAAGTAGGTAATTCATGTTATTCTAGCCATATTTTTTTAAAAATACCAGAAACCTAGAAAGATGAAATTATTTGTCCAGGATCACTTAGCTATTAAATATTGGACTTTGCACTCAAGTCCAAGTCTTCTGATTGAAAATTCAATTCTTTCAGTTATGGCTTTAGACCTGAGTCAGGAAGACCTGGGTTCAAATCCTGCCTCAGACACTTACTAGCTTTATGATCCTAGGCAAGTCATTTAAACTTTCCCTCTGCCTCAGTTTTCTCATCTGTAAAATAAGGATAAAAATAATACCCACCTCTAAAGGTTGAGAAGATCAAATAAGATAATATGGGCAAAGCATGTTGCAAACCTTTATAAATGCTAGCTATTATTATTATTGTTATTAAATAGCTTGCTTTGTTATAACAAACCCTTCAAAGGCACAAAACCCAGCTCCAGCGTGGTTTGCTTCATCATGTACCTTATGGGATTTATGTGGTTATGGTCTATGGCCAATCTAATTCTTTTTTTTTTTTCCTGGAAGAGAAAGGAAAGAAGGAGAAAATGAGGGGACAGATGAGGGGGAGAGGCAGAATCCTCAGTGGATTTCTCACTCATAAACCTGCTCTTATTAAGTTCAATGCTCCTTCTCTTCCAGTAACATTTACTTAACATTATGTTTTGCAGTTCATTAAGAGCATGAGGTGATTTAATAATAATAGCTAAGTACTTTACACATATTTCTCACTTGATCCTTGCAATAGCTTTGGGAGGGAGGTGCTGTTATAATCCTCATTTTACAGATAAGAAAACTGAAGCAGACAGAGGTTATTAGATTTGCTCAGGGTCACACAGCTAGTAAGTGTCTGAGGCCAGATTTGAACTCAGATCTTCCTGACTCTAGGTCCAGGAGTTTACTACACCATGCAGCCTACTCAAGCTGGTGAGAAAGGGATTTAAGTTCCACATCTTATACCATTTATCCCAGGGAATTCTAGATCAATGAGAGAATTAAACATTTTTCAAATTATTAAAAAGATGCAAGAAATGCAATTCTATAGTTATCTAAGTTGTAGAGGGAAGACGATTTTTCTTGATTCAACAAATAGTAAGATAAATACGTTTAACTACATGAGAATGTTATGGGAATAAAACTATACAACCAAATAGTAGAATTAAAATAAAAAGAATCAATTGAGAAAATATTTATAAAAGACATGACATTGACATGATATCTATATAGCATAACATGATATCTATAATATATATGGAAGTATCAAAAAGTTACAGTAGTAATTCCAAGTTCGAAATTGATAAATGTTCAAGGGATATGAAAAGTCTATTTTCAAAAGAGAAAGCAAATCGATAATCATTTGAAAATGTTCATCCACAGTAATAATCACAGACCTAAATTAAAACACTTGAAGAACCACCTTAGACACTCATCCATTTGTTGAAAATAATTAAAAGCAATTTTGTCATTACTCTTATTCTGGGAATTGAAGTTTGGGTTTTGGAGAAATAGGTGTACTCATTCATTGCTGGTAGAATTGCAAAGTTGTTAATTATTTTTTGTAGGGGAATCTAACAGTATATAGTAAAGGTTAGAAAAAAATCATATCCTTTGACCCCAAAATTATATTGTTAGGAACATATTTTGACAGTGCTATTTAAAAAAAAAGTAAAAATATACAACTTGAGTGTGTTCTTGCTTTCCTTTAAGATCAAAATTAATAACCACAACTTTCATGAAGCTTTTCCTACTATAAGTGATGTCTCCTTCTTAGAATTTTTCATCTCTGTTAGATCTTTTATATATTTATCATATTAGAATGTAATAGTCGCAGAATTTCAGAGTTCAAAAAGACTTCAGTGGCGACATAGCACAAAGACTATTCAAAGATTTTCATGATGATAATATATGTAAATGGCATTTAAAAAACCTTTAAACTTAAATTTGTAACAATAGGGGAATGATTAAATAAATTATGGTGCATTAATGTAGTGAAGCACTATAATGAAATTAAGAATGACAAGTAGGAAAAGTGAAAAGAAATCTGGAAATAACTCTATGAAATAATACCAAAAACAAAAAAAAAGCAAAACTGGAAGAATGAAGTGCATACTAGTCGACTTACATATGAAGGATGAATGAGAATATATGGACAATGAATCCTAATCAGGGCTTAGAGGGATTAACTAAATAATTGGTCTGATACTTTCTGTATTGAAATTAATGAATTTAAATGTAAATAGTTACTAAGCAAGTAAATTTAATAAAACATTCTTTTTTAATTTAGAAATATTTTAAAAAGAACATTATGTATGTGTTTACCAGAGCTGGTGGATTCAGAAGCAGCCATCATGGTGTGATGTATAAGGCCCCTCACCCTACAGAAAATGTGTTTCAGGGTACATAGGATAACCTAGCTTGGTTTTGGATGGCATTTTCATTCTGGGGCTTCAGTTTCTTCGTTTATAAAATTAAGGGTTTAGATTAGCTGATCTCTAAGGTTTGTCCCAGGCCTTATTCTATGGTTCTCCTTTCTAAGAGAAGAAAACCTGATTTGAGGCCTGGCATATAACACATGGATTGATTCATTAGCAGATTTGTAAATAGGACCGAGCTACCTAGGAGAAAGATTAAAAATAATGAAGTGAATTTTTAAAAAACACTCTGAATTGAAAATTGCATTTGAAAACTATTAAGTTAGTGGAAAATCACATTATTTTTAACCTCATTGACAGCACTTCTTCATTAACTACATTGTGTCTGAATCCACTGTTTTTCAACAAAATAAATGTTTTAAATTAACCTTATGATTTGTTAATCTCTGAATTAAACTTGCCTTTGACTTTCATTATACCTCACAGTTTGCAAATGGGCAAAAACTGCATTGGACATTCTAATATAAGGGGAGATTTGGTTTTTCCCTCAGTTGATGAAATCACAAGTAATAATGAGGTATCAATGTGTTAACAAGGTATTAACATCCTGTGCTTCCTCTTGAAATGTGAATATCTCTAATGGAGAAGAAAGCAACCTCATTGGATGACCAAAAATTGGTCTCACCTTTGGAGGGCTTAAAATAACTAATACCTGGCTTGAGGTGAGGTAATTAGAGTGAATGAGTATAGACTAGGAATTACCTATAGAAGAGACCCCAGGAAGGAATGAAGACAGCATGAGGTTTCAAAGGGTTAACAATTTGCCAACATTTTAACCCTTCATTATCTACAATTAAGTCCATTGAGCTGGGAGGGGGGCACCAAATCTCTCTCTATACTAGTAACTTAGAACATAAAACACAATATGTTTTATTGAGTCATTTCAATTGTTTCCAACTCTTTGTGACCCCATCTGTGGTTTTGTTGGCAAAGATGCTGGAATGGTTTGCCGTTTCCTTCTCCCATTCATTTTATAGATGAGGAAACTGAGGCAAACAAGGCCAGCGCTCTATCCACTGCACCACCTAACTGCCCAGATGCCCAATACATAGGAAACAACAAACAGTTCACAAGAAAGTTAGAGCTGAACAATGCTTTAGAGATAATAATGATGATAATAATGCATTTCTATAGTATTGTAAGGTTTTTGAAATGCTTTCCCCCAAACCCTGTGAATCAGATCATGTAAATATGCCATTCTTATTTTACAGATGGAGAAATAAATTCCTAAATGAATTGAATCACTTGCCCAAGGTCATATAATGAGTTAGGAACAGTGCCAGAAATTAGTACTAGGACTCTTGACCTATCCAGGGACAAAACAGCCAAAAAATACATTGATTTTGCAGAAATATAAGGGGTGCAAGAATTTTTACATATGCATAGCAAACAAAAAGCTTTTTAAAATGTTTTTGTTCACAAACATATAGATGTCTAAAAGAGGCAAGGGAGAACTATGGAATAAAGAGAACTGGGGAAAAGGAAGAAGAGAGAGATCTAGGTAAGTTAAGAAGCTATGAGGAAAGAAAAAAATAAAAGAGAAGAAAGAAAGAATCTATGAAAGGTAGAAAAGAGATGGGAAAATAATGGATAAGAGAGATTGGGGGTAAGTGAAGAATGCTGTCTGATAATATCAGCAGTTACCTCTCCATGAGTGATTTTTAAAAAGCAGAAGATTGGCAAGATTTCAGTTAGCTGGCCTTGCCCCAAGCAACTGGAATCTTAAAGTTTTGCCTCTTGAATCTCTCTCTTGCAGCTCTGCCTTAAGATATTTTTTTTAAAAATTTAATTATCAGAAATCTATTTTCTCTCCTTCCCACCATTAAAAAAAGAAGAAGAAAAAAATAAAACTCTTGTAACACGCACAGTCAAGCAAAACAAATTCTCACATTGGCCATGTCCAAAAAACACATCTCATTCTGCCCCTGAAGTCTATCACTTCTCTGTCAAGAGGTGGGCAGCCTGACTAGACTAGATCAGTCCTGTGGAATCATGGTTGGTCATTGTGTTGATGAGAGTTCTCAAGTCTTTCAAAGTTCTCTGTTTTCATAGTGTTGTATAAATTATTCTACTGGCTCTGCTCACTTCAATCTGTATCAGTTCATACAAGTCTTTCCAGGTTTCTCTGGAATCATCCCTTTCATAACTTCTTACAGCACAAGAGTATTCCTTTCATCTTCATAGAATTTGTTGAGCCATTTTCCAATAGTTGGGCCCCTCCCCCCATTAGTGTTCAGTGCTTTCCCACTTTAAAAAAAAAAAAGAGCTGCCTTGGGATTTGAAAGGTGTGCTGCATGCTGGGTTTTGTACGCCTTCCCTTGTTCTTCATACCATAATAGTAGCAAAAAGATACATTAAATGTTTTGAACAAGCGCTTTTCCTCTGGTGACTAAAAATGAATTAAAGTTCATTTTTACCATTTCCCCAGACTACGAATATAGATATATTGGTGATCAACAGAAGCATGGGGCTAGAAGTTAGACTGACCTGCATTATAGTGACATGCATTATAAGCTCTTGGAGGAGCATAAGATCTGAATGTGATCAATGCACTTGAGACAGAGCCTAGTACAGCACTGTATATAGATGACTACTTAAAAGATTTTTGAACCAGTCATCCAGTGTGTAATAACTGCTTACTATGGGCCAGGCATTGTGGTTTACAAAAGCCTTATTGACAAAGAGAACTGTGTATTTCTCAAATATTTATTCTTTTTTCGGAATCTATGACTTCATTGCTATAGAAAACACACAGTGGGGAAACTCCCTCAATCACTGTACATGTGCAACTATTCTCCAACTTAGAATCTTAGAGTTGCCTGTGGGCACGGAAAAGTTAAGTGATTTGCCAAGGGTCACACAGCCTGCACAGGTGAGAGGTAAGATGAACCCAGAATGACTTGTTCTCCATGTACTATATCATGTTCCTCAAATAGTAATAAAAAAAATCTAATGATTCAGCAGCCTTTTGGAGAAAGGATGCACACTTCAAAAACTGTCTTCCCTTCAGAATGTAAGTGACAGAGAGATGGTAGGAGTGATGGCAGTAGTAGGAGCAATAGTGGTAGAGAATTTTAAACACACTTTGAGTTGAAAATTACATTTAAAATCAGTTTAAGAAACACTGAATTTTAACTAACATAGTTCCTTAAACTCACTAAAAGCATTTTTATTAACTTAATTGTTTTTAAATTCATTGTTTTCCAACTCAAGAAAAGTGTCTTTTTACCTCACTTTTAAATAGGAATATCATTTACAAAGAGATTTCACAAAAATCACAGAATTTCTGAGTTGGAAGGGACTTTAGTGGCATCTGGTCCAACCAGTATCTAAAAAGGCATTCCCACCAGTAGCCATCATCCAAAGTTTGCTTGAAGATCTCTGTTGAGGACAACCCTACCACGTCCTTGGTCTCTATTTTTCCACTGTCTCTTTCCCATCTACCTAACAAACATGATCAGGTCTCTCCAATTCTAAAAGAAATATCTTTTACCCTGAAGCCTCCTCCTTCATCAACTTCCCTATTAAATGTCAAAGGCATCAGTCTCCTCCTTATCACCCAGGCTCAAAATCTAGGTGTCATCCTTAACCCTATTCTCTCTCTTATTCCCCATATCCAGTCTGTTGCCAATGCTTATCTATTCTATCTTCACAACATCTCTCAAATATGCTTCCATCTTTCTTTCTAACACTGAGGTCATCCTGTTGGAGGCCCTCATGACTTCATGCCTGAACTATTCTAATAGCCTGCTGTTTGATCTCCTTGACTCAAATCTTTCCCCCACTCCAATTCATCCTGCACTTAGTTACCAAATTAATGTTCTAAAAATGCAGGTTTGACCGTGTAACTTCCACCCATCCCATTCAATAACCTCTGGTCACTCCAGGGTTAGATATAAAATTTTCTTTTTGGCTTTTAAAGCCCTTTCTAACTTGACACCACCTTACCTTTACCTCAGCTTTATTCCCATCTATATACTCTACAATGTGGTGACTGGCCTCCTTGCTATTTCTCACACAATACTTCTATTCCATGTCCCAAGTCCAGGCATTTTCAATGGCTAGGCCTCATGCCTGGAATGTTCTCTCTCCTCATCTCCACGGACTGGCTTCTCTGGCTTCTTTGAAATCTCAGATAAAATCTCACCTTCTGCAAGAAGCCTTTCCCATTCACCCTTAATGCTAGTGCCTTCCCTCTGAGATTACCTTCAATTTATCAGATAGATAGATAGATAGATAGATAGATAGATAGATAGATAGATAGACGGATAGATAGATAGATCCTATATCTATTTATCTATCTATGATTTTTACACAGTTGTTTACATGTTTTCTCTCTTATTACATTGTGAGCTCCTCAAGGACAGACTATTTTTGCATTCCTTTATATCCTCATTACTTAACACAGTACCTGGTCCAGAGTAGATATTTTAAAAATGCTTGTTAACTTGACTTGTCCCAAGCAATTTCTACTTATATTTAATAATAATCCCAAAGTAAAAGATAAAATTCCACAGCAAAGTAAAACATGATGAATAGTTTAAGTGAGTTTTTTTTTATTTACTGAACAGAACTATGATAATGTTCATGCTGATGCACCTTTAGAGAAAATATTTACTTGAAACTAATCACTTCTTTAACTATTCTTCTTTCAGTCTGGCCAAAGGTAAAGAGAAACCCCACTTAATTGAATCAAACAAATACAGTTACACTCTTAATATAGTCATCATAAATCAAGTCCCATAGTTTCAGTAAATAAAGATCCCTCCATGAAATTGATTGTCTTTTATTCATAATACCCACTCTGGGACACTACCAAGCTTGGACTGGTACTTAAGGGTTAGGTCCCCAGGGGATGCCTGCTATTCTCAGGTCCTAGGGTTAACCCTGTGGATCTGCTCTCCTAACACTTACAGCTCGTGAGCTCCCATTCATGTACTTCTCATCAGCAATTAGTTGTTAACATTTACTCTAATTGAAAAGCAAGATCAATAGCTACAAAACATTCCTCCCGTAAACCTGGTGTACATACTCCCACAAATACACATGGAGTCCATTGGAAGAGTATTCTCAAACTAAGAATGCAATGGTAGCTAGACATGTATGTAGAATACGTGTCTGGGAAAGGCAACTCACAACTCCTCGTCCTGCAAGGCCTGGAAACTCTTTCTTCCTTCCTGGTTTGCAGGACCTGCTCCTCTCTATTGCAAAGGATCACAACCATTTAGACCTCCCAGAGGTATGGCTAACCTGCTTGGTCAACCAATCACCCTATTCCCTTCTTGACCTAATCAGAGAAACATGTGTAACTGCAATCAGTTTAATACCTCATTAATCCCCTGTGATTACATTCTAAGTCTTCTGTGACTTCAGTTTAGGTGAGATGGGGAAGGAAGGAGAACACCTTTACATATACAAGTCCAGGGGTGGTGAACCTGTGACCTTGAGGCCACATGTGGCCTTCTAGCTCCTTAAGTGTGGCCTTTTGACTGAATTCACATTTAAACAACATCTAAAATGTGGACTCAGTCAAAAGGCCACACTTAAGGATCTAGAAGGTCACATATGGCCTCTGGGCCACAGGTTCCCCACCCCTAGATTAGGCCTTTGATTCAAGTGAATCCAAGGACTTCAGACTAGGACACTGTCATGATATCATTTCTTGATGTTTTGTAACACAATTTCTGCCTCAGTGCATGTGCTTCCACACACCCTAGAACAGTACCTCTGCTTTTACACTTCCTACCATGATGATAATTGGACTATACTATGACCCTTTCCAGAGTTCTACTTAAATAATTCCATTTGTGCCTCCATCAGAAATAACCCCCTCATTGCTAACTATGAGTTCCATCCCCAGTTTTCTTGGCCTCTATCATTCAAACAAGAATACTAGCAGCAAATCTGGGGCAATATGAAATCATCCCAACCCTGAAAGACCACCTAAGAAGCCTTTGGGAGAGTAACTCCATCACCACCAAATCCTGAGAGACCCCCCGCCCCCCACCTTGCAGGTAGGGCTGAATTATGGTTCTCTACTAGAAACCTCATTCTACCCTACTAGGTAATCATATCTCCATCATATCCCTTTCTTCATCATATCCTATATGGTTGGGGTTTTTAAAAATTTTTTATTTATGGAATAAAACAAGCATTTTCATAACATAGCACAATAAAAAAAGATAAATTGCACGTGAAACTGCAAATCTACTTTGCACAACTTGCTGTTACTTTCAAATATACAACAAAATTACAATGTAAATTTCTTTTTTTCCCTTTTTTTCTTCCCTCTCTCCTCTCCTCCCTGAACTAGAAATGGCTACCATTAGACACAAATAGGTGTATATTTATATATGAATGTATGTATATATATGAAAAATTGTTCTATACATACTTCTATTTATCAGTTCTTTCTTCTGGATACAGATAGCATCTTTCTTCATATGTCTTTTATAATTAATTTGGGTATTCACAATAGTCAAAATAACCTATTCACTTAAAGTTGCTCTTAAAACAATATTGATGTTACTGTGTAACACTGTATATATGTATGTGTGTACATATATATATATATATATATATATATATATATATATATATATATATGTGTATATGTATAAATATATACATGGTCATTCTAACATCTGACTCTAGCTATTTGTTTCCCTATAAAACCATCTCATCTTTAATTTAATTTAATGGACATTAACTATACAACCTCCATTTTGCCCGAGTTTTGTCTGAATTTGCCTTACTTTTCTGAATTTTATCTACAAGTCTCAATCTCTTCCAGTGCTCATGGGAAGTCAGGAAAAGCTCGCAGTCCAAGGCTCTCCCCAATAGTAGAAAGGCTTCCAGAACCTGTGATAAATGAGCCAGAGGACAGGATCCCAAAATGGACCTAGATCCTCCACAAGGTACCACTGGTCACTGCATTCTCTCAGTAGCATCCTACAAGCTATCCCTAGCCTTATGATCCAAGGAGACCCTTTAGGAGAGGAGCACCATAGCAGGACATGTTGATGTGTACTCAAACCTGTGTGAAAGGAGGCAGAACTGGCTGGCCTACAAAGGAAACATACCATAAGCAAATGAACAGTTCAAAATATCTGTCTCACATGTAAGTCTTAGTCTGGTTAGGTTTTTAGAACCTCATCTCTCTGCATGCTGACTGTTCCATTCCTCAATGGCTTGATTTAGTGATATACACTCACAATAAGGGGAGGAGCTGGTATTCTAATCACAAGAAAAAATATGGCCCCTGGCAGAAAATTCACCTTTGAGGATGTTCTAAGGGATGTGATTGAAACTTGATAGGTCCAAGATGGAAGCCAACCTGAAGTTCTTGCTAAAGAGACACCTAAGAGATGTACTTCAATTATGACAGAAGGCAGCTGTCCAGCCAGGGTAACTGGGGGGATTGGTGGGGCAGATCTTCTCTGAGCCCAAGCAGAATACCAAGGAACTCAAAACACAGAGAAAGGAATGGATGGAGTATGGTTAATCCATTTTCCACAAACCAGCCTAAAGAGGCTTTGCTGTGGAACTGGAGACGGACCTTTAGATGTGTTCTTTTGGCGGGTAGATGGGGAGAGGAGAGAGGTTGGCTGGCTTTTGAGTATCAGCTAACTCTGCCCTCTTTTATGTAGGAGGGATTGTGCAGCAATGGGGGCCGCTGGGTGGGAAAAAGCAGGTCAGCTGATGGAAGAGCTAAAGCTTGGATAAGTGCCACTAGAGAGGGTGGGTAGTCAGGGAAGCAACTAAAGGATTCTTTTCAAGCTCCGAGATCCGGAAAGAACACCTTACTTCCCTAGAGTGTGAAACAGTAGCTACCACAGCAAGCAGAAATAGTCTAGCCAACTAAAATAAAAGCAGATTATTGAAGAAGAAATATCGACTGCTAGCAGGAGAAAGGAAACATCCTACAGCCAGAAAAGGCATTTAAGGATGTATGTCTTCAAAGAGAAGCTGCAGCTGTTGATTAAATATGTAGAAGCATTTCTTTCTGGAATGAGCCCAATTCTTGTATCTTACACTCTCTCCTCTTCTCTCTTCCCCACCCCCTAACCTCCTGCCTGGAGCACTTTTTCACTCCCCAGAGAGGAGATACTTTGGGAAGGGAAACCAACCTTAGTTTACATAACAGGGCTATATTCTTGGAGTAGCTCTTGGCGCTAGTAGAGGAGTGGAAAGGGAAGAGCATTAGGGAAATTGAATTGAGCTGTATAACCTTGCTAAGCCATTTTGGAGAATGAGTCAACTGAAATTTTGGACTTGGCTTATTGAAAATTCTCTAGTCTTTTCTCCTTTAAAAAAATTGCAGTTTCATATTTATTTGTTCCCAGTGTGGCTTATCAGACAAAGTGAGATTGTTGTTCACTATTTTCTTTCATGTGGAAAGAAATTTTAGATGATGCAGATTCTTTCAAGTAAATATCTTTTGTGGAGTAATTGTTAACCTGAGGAGTTAAGTAACTATTAGCAAACGTCATTTGTAGCAAATTGGGATATATAGATGAATACAAAGTACAAGGAAATGAGAAGATCACTTCCAGTTAGGGAATTGTTCATGCAAATGTGGATTCTAAACTGGGTCTTGAAAAATATCACTAGGTGGGAATGATTTTCAGGTGAAAGGAATAGAACAAACACAGAAGGGCATGAAGGTGGGAAGTGTAGGACAAGTGAAGAGGGGTGGAGAGTAGTTCTGTTAGATTTTACAGTAGAATATATGAAATGATCATATATGAGATGAGGCAGGAAAGAAGAGAATAACTAAGGTGGGGGGGGCAAGGCATTTGTACCAAGCTGGGTATTTGTACACAGAAGAGGGAAATTGTCTCAGGGCCAGCAGTTACGGGCTGCTAATAGCAAGTATACTCCTCTTAAGGAAGAAGGTAGGATGGCGCTTAGTTTCAGAGTCAGGGGAAAGGGGTACAGCCTGGTTATGGGGCAGGTGGTAAGAGTAGAAGTGGGAGCTCAGTAGTAACTAGAGGATCAGCATTTCTCTCATGGGGTTCCTTGGTGTCATTGTAGTTCTAAGTGAAATTCCGAGTTCTAAAATACAGAACAAGACAAGGAGCACAACAACCCTTAGATCAGGAAAAGACCATTGATTCCTGTGAATGGATTAGAAGCCATTTAAGAGGAAGTGAAATTTTAGGCTTAGTTGGAAACTTTTCGAGCTACTCTCTAAGAAAGGGAAGCATGCCAGCAAGAGTAGAGTCAAATGCATAACTGAGCCGTGGGGCCATTTCTGTTGGCTTGTCTGTCCAGAGGACATTTAATGCATTAATAATCTATGAGATGCTTCCATCTCCAATTACATTAAAAAAACATGGAAACCATTTAAACAGAAAGACCCATAAGCCATTAAAGGGGACATTAGGGAGTGGATGGGCAGAGGATGTATAACTCTATAGGGATGCTGGGCTGATAGAGGATGGCTCTGCTATCTTCTTTAAATATTGCTATAAGGATAGCAGGAAGGGATAGAAGAGTAGATCCCAACAATATAATTGGTGCCATCTTTCTACCCCACACATATTGGCCCAGGCCAGTACCTTAAATCCTAGTCTACAGTATCCCTCCCTGGCAAGTGGTCATACCAGTGACCTCAGTAATAAATATCCTATCACCTTTTGGGACAACCTGTTCCATTTTAGAACAGGTATAACTATTAGGAACTGTTACAGGCAGGTAGGTGGCATTGTGGAAAGAGTGCAAGGCCTGGAGTCAAGAAGACTCCTCTTTGTGAGTTTAAATCTGGCCTCAGACACTTACTGTCTGACCCTGGGCAAGTCACTTCATCTTCTTTGCCTCAGTTTCCTCATCTGTAAAGAGAACTGGAGAAGGAAATGGCAAACCACTCCAGTATCTTTGCCAAGAAAACCAAAAATGGGGTCATGAAGAGTTGGACATGACTCAAAAGTTGACTGAATAATACTAACTATTAGGAAATTCTTCCTTCTATTGCAGTGGCATTTGGTCCCTAAAATATCTACTGATTTGGCCATAGCTTTGCCTTCTGGGGCCAAGCAGAATAAACCCTGACTTTTTTTTTTAAATCCCCCTCTTCTTCTGATCAATTCAAATAATAATCCAGCTTGACCATCCCTCTTAAAATGAAGTCCCCCAGATATGTCATTCATTCAATCAACATGCATGTTATAAACCCTCACTTTGTCTCTTCCATTAGACTGTGAGCTCCTTGACAGGAGAGACTGTCTTTTGCCTTTCTTTGTATCCCTAAAGCTTAGAATAGTGCTTGGCACATAGCAGGCACTTATATGCTTGTTGACTAACTTGCTAAGAGTTAAAGATATAAAGAAAAGCAAAAATATTGGCCCTACCTTCAAGAAGCTTGCATTCTAATGGGGGAACAGCACGTAAAGAACAATGTACAAAGGAGAAAGAGAGAGAAATATAGTGTAAATGAGAAGAGGCATGAGTTGGGAGGGTAAGGGGGTTGGGATGAAGGACAGGGACCATAAAAGGGCTTTCTTCAAAAGGTGGAATTTAAACTGAGTCTTAAAGAAGGCCAGGGGATCCTGGAAGTAGGGGTGTAAGAGGGAGAGCATCGCAAGCATGGGGGACAATCAGAGACAGGGCAGATGGAGGAAGTGTCTCATAAGCAAGGAATAGCAAACAGGCCCTTATGGCTGAAATCTAGAGTTTGCAGAGAGGAGTAAAGTGTAAGAAGTTTGAAGAGTCTAGGTTATGAAAGGCTTTAAGCGCCAAACAGAGCATTTTATACTTGCTTCTGGAGATAATAGGGCATTTATTGAGGGTGTTACAAGTGGCAGGGAGTATGACAAGGTAAGACATATGCTTTAGGAAAATCACCTTGGCAGATGAACAGAGGTTGGGTTACAGAGGCTGGAGGCAGGGAGACTAACTAGAAATCTATTCCAGTAGGATAGATTATTTCAGATGTGATCTGACCAGGGTAGATGGAGCACTGCAGGTAGATGCTCCCATTCCTGCCCTCATCACCCCCACCCAGATCACAGTATTTCTATTAAGATAGCCTAAGAACATATTCTTTCCTTCTTTCTTTCTTTTTTCTTTCTTTCTTCCTTCCTTTTCTTTCTTTTCTTTTCTTTTCTTTTCTTTTTTTCTTTTTTTTTTAGCTGCCATGTTACTATGTTGACCCACATTTAAACTTTAGTTTACTAAAAACTCAAATTTTTTTTCAAAAGAACTGCCCTTGGGTCATGTCTTCACCACCTTGCTCTGGTGCAGTTAACTGAAAATCCAAATGAAGGACATTACATTTAATCTCTATTACATTTCATCTTACTTGGTCTGGCCCATCATTCTAGCTTGTTGAAATCTTTTTTGGATCCTTACTGTTATCCCACATGTTAACCATCCCTCCTAGCTTCCAATCATCTCACATTTGGTAAGCATACCATCCATATCACCAATAAAAATGCTTCACAGATTAGGGCTAAGGTCATTTACTCCATAGGGCTACCATTGCTGAAAGCATATTTTAAACTTCTCTTTTCAGATAGTAGCTAATTGAGAAAATCAGTATCGATTCTTCACAGGCAAAGCTCAATTTTCACTTACAAGCAGATTCTCCAGCTCTATTTCCCCCCACACACACACTCTCAATTTATTCAGAAGCTTTAGCCTGAGTTGACTTCAGCCATTGGAAAAATTCAAATTCAAAAGACAAACATTTGTCACCTTTACTAGTATTCAAAAATTTTTTTCAAAAATTTTTGAAATTTTTTTTTAAAAAAGAAAATACAATTTGCCCCCAAGCTGGGAAAGTAGTTTCAAATACAAATTTCCATTAGCTAAAAGTTCTTGGAACTAGCACTGTCCTCAAGTGTCCTGAGCAAGGGACTTGAGGTAGATGTAAACAAAGAAGATGTAGTAAGAATACAACTGAGCTAGCGTCTGAGACAGAATTGGCTGCCTTTAGCTGAGGAGGAAGGGTGAGGGAATTCCCAGTAATTAACACAGTCTCTGGCATATTCATTGTTGAGTCGTTTTAGTCATATCTGACTCTTTTGTGACCCTTTTTTGGGGGTTTTCTTGGCAAAGATACTGGATTGGCCTGCCATTTCCTTCTCTAGCTCATTTTGTAGATAAGGAAACTGAAGCTAGCAACGTTAAGTGACTTGCCTACAGTCACAGAAATAGTAAATGTCTGAGGCCAGATTTGAACTCAGGAAGATGAGTCTGCTTGATTCCAAGCCCAGTGCTATATCTACTGAGCCACCTAGCTGCCCTGCCTGGCATATAGTGTTTAATAAATGTTTGCTGGCTGACTAACTTAGGGGCACTGGTCACTCACCTGGACTGATATCTTTCCATCCACTTTGGAGACTAGAGCCACATTGACACCTTCTCTGACCTCCCAATCCCCACCACCACCACCACCCCCAAGGGTAGAAAATTAGATCCTCCCAGGTAGATCTTGATGCTGAGCTGCCCTTGCAGAAAGAAGGGTGCAGTGTGGGAAGAAATAATTAAGCCATGCCTCCTCCATTGTCCACAACCAACCCTAGAGAGCACAGACACCAGATCTCTAAATCCACCCAGCACAGAGTTTCTTCAGTACCCAGACTGGAAAGGGAAATGGAATCAAATCCATATCTAACCTGGAACCAGGGACAGAAATGCTTTGCTAAAGGGAGAGGGTATAATAACCAGCAACAGCACAACCCTTTGTTAAGGGCTTCTTACCACTGAGCTAATGTCTCTTAGTCTAGGACCAGAGCCTCAGCACCCACCCACAGAGGGACAAGAGCAGAGCAATATCCTAGTGGAGCCTAGCGGTTCAGATAAAAATTTCTTGTGACAGTTTACTGCCCTGGGATTAATAGTACCATCAATAACAATAACAACCATAATACCTGTTATTTATATGGCTTGATTTTATGATTTGCAAGTATTTTTTACATCTATTATTTCATTTGATTCTCACAATAACCCTGTGAGGTATATGCTACCATTATTATCCCTATTTTATAGCTGAAGAAACTGAGGCTAAGTGAAGTTAAATGACTTGCCCAGGGTCACACAACTAGAAAGCATCTGGTATCAGATACAAACTCAGGCCTTTCTAACTCCAGCTCCAGTTCTACCCACTCTTTCACCAAATTCACTCTCCTCCATTTTGTTCGTTGTGCCTCCTTTTCTTCCCTGTCATTCTTTTTTTTTTTTTAGGCAATTGGGGTTAAGTGACTTGCCCAGGGTCACACAGCTAGTAAGTGTCAAGTGTTTGGTGTGATACCGGATTTGAACTCAGGTCCTCCTGACTTCAGGGCTGGTGCTCTATCCACTGTGCCACCTAGCTGCCCCTCTTCCCTGTCATTCAAAGTAAACAAATGAAAACTCCTCCAGCATCTTCATCTCTACCTACTCCCTGCCTTTCCCAAAGCCCTGCACCACTTCTTCCCTTCCATCCTTTCTGTGTCCTCTGGGAACTTTATGTCATCCAGACTAGTTCATTTCCTTTTACATGCCTTTCATCTTCTTGTCTTCTTGTATTGATAGAATCTTGACTCCTTCCAGAAGTTGCTACATCCCCAACAATTATCTCTAACACTAGATACATCTTTTCTCATGCCTTCCACCACTCTGGGCTGGCAGAAGAAACAGACATGCTCTTGATTCTCACTATCACTCCCAGACTTCCCTGCACCTCTATCACTCAACATGTCATTGGTCCTCTTTGAGAATGAAGGATCAACAACAACAACAACAAACCACAACAACTCTTTGTAGCCATCTCACCCTATCCAGACTCTGGCGGCAGCTGCCTGCCAGCCTCTAAATCCATCTCTCCCTCTTCTTAAGCAGTTCAGCACCTGGCTCACAATCTTCCTGGCCACTCTTTCCTCTCCCACTGGGGAATTCCAGATTCGTGCCAATGTGCCCTCACATTCCTTGTCCTCTCAGTTCAACTTCCTCAAGTCCCATGATCTAGACTTTCCCAGAACCTGAGCCACAAACAAGGATGGAAATACCCTTGAGCTCAATATCTCTCATCATCTTCCATGATCAAGAACTATGAAATTCTTCTCTCAGACCGTAATCTCTTCTTGTTCCATCTCTTCCATGGTCTCATTCCTCCTAAACCTATTCTTCATTTTCATTAGGATTACCAGTCATTCTATCCCTCACTGCTCTCCCAGGCTATTACCTCTGCCCTGGTTCACTTTTCTCCCTTCTCCATCTTTAAAAGAGTTTTAAAAAATTTTTGACATTTATGTTTTCGTTTTTATTGGTGTCTTTTGTTTTTATTTCACTTTCCTTTCTAAATGTTTCTCCTTCCTTTCCCCTACATAATTAAGCATCCCTAAAATAAATGGATGAGTGAAAAAAATCAGTGAAAAAACATTTATGAATGAATAGGTAGATGGATGAACCAAAAATAATTTTATTAAATGCTTGTTACGTGCCAAGCCATGTATTAAGTTCTGGAGATACAAATAGAAAACATGAGACAGTCTGTGCTCTTAAGGAGCTCACATTCTAACTTGAGGAAGTAATGCATAAGAGACAGGTTGGCCGCAAGGCAGATAGTAAAGCCTGGAAGTCCTAAGAGTTCAGCAGCAAGATAGACTGTAAGGCCCAGGAGTCCTTAGGTTACATAAGTAGGGCAGTTCTAGGGGACTTCAGGGCATAGAAGCAGACCAGAAAATAAAGCATGATCTTCCTTCATCTCAACAGAAGGAATAGAACGAACTTCCATGTCATCTTTCTAAGGAATCAAGTAACTCAGTCAAAGAGGAAAGGCAAGGGTAGGCTACCTCCAGTAATGGCTGGTTTTCCATTTGCCCAGCCCTGGAAGGAAGGAAGTAGAAAGAAAGAAAGCAGGAAGGAAGGAAGGAAGGAAGGAAGGAAGGAAGGAAGGAAGGAAGGAAGGAAGGAAGGAAGGAAGGAAAGAAGGAAGGAAGGAGAAAGGTCTGACAGTATATGCAACATTCTGCCCTCATAGGCCTCTATCTTTGCAAGGAACTCCCTGTTCAATCTTGACTCTATCAAGCCAATCAGTCAACCGGCAATATTAAGTGTTTACTACTTGTTGGGCCCTATGCTGATCACTGGGAATGTGAAGGAAGCCAAAAACATAGTCCCTGCCTTCAGGGAGCTCATTTTTTTAATGATTTTTTTTTTTGCTTTTTTGGCTAGGCAATGGGGTTAAGTGACTTGCCCAGGTTCACACAACTAGTAAGTGTCAAGTGTCTGAGGCCGAATTTGAACTCAGGTCCTCCTGACTTTGGAGACTGGAGGCTCTATCCACTGTGCAACCTAGCTGCCCTAGGAGCTCACATTCTAACGTAGTTTTACTACATCATTGACCTTTGATCTCTTGCCCCACCTCATTCTATCACCACTCATTCCTTTCTAAACCCTCATGGTTGAGTTAACCCCTACTTTCTTTCTTCTCTATTCCTACTTTTTTGCTGTTACACTGTATGGACCCAGTAGAAATTGATGTTATTTTATCTCAACCAGATGCCATGACTCCACAAGGATTCTTCCTTTGTTGTGACTCTGTCACCCTCTCCAATGTCCACCCCAAACCTTCTTCCCCCAAGCCAACTACACTCTCCTTCCTCCTTCCCAACAGAGAACCTCACTTCGTTCTCTACTGAGAAAAGTGGTCACTTATCTTGAGCCTCCTAATTCTCCATCTCCAATCCTCTCAACATCATTCCCCACTTCCTTCTCCTTTGTTACAGTCTCTTACAAAGATGACATGTCCCTTCACAAACACAAAACCTTCTCATTTTAGCATTGACAAAAGTGAGACCCAAGTTGCCTAAGTGACTTGTTCAAAGTCACATACACAGGTTGCAATTGTCAAGTAACTTTGAATCCAGGTCTTCTATCTCAATGCTCTCTGTACTGTATCTCAACCCCAGCAGAACATCATCTGTGTCCACCCTTTGTACAGATCCCAGGCTGTTGTCCTGGGCATTTTTCTCTTCTTTCTATGTGTTTTCTCCTCTGGTGGACCCATCACCCACCATGATCATCAATAATCACCTCCACGCAGATGATTCTTAAATCTAAATATCCAGTCCTTACTTTTTTCCTTAAATCCATTTGAATTTCCTGTAGAAATCTCAAACTAAAGATGAACAAGATAAAATTCATCTTCCTTCCTAAATCCCGTATTTCAATTGATGATACCACCATTTTCCCATTCACCCAGGTTTACAACAAACCCCAGGAGTACCAACCTCATTTTTTTGCTCCCCCTCATCTCCCATATAGGGCAGCTAGATGGTGCAGTGGGTAGGAAGACTCATCTTCCTGAATTCAGATCTGACCTCAGACACTTACTAGCTTTGTGACCCTGGACAAGTCACTTCACCCTATTTGCCTCAGTTTCTTCATCTGTAAAATGAGCTAGAGAAGGAAATGGAAAACCACTTCAGTATCTTTGCCAAGAAAACCCCAAATGGGGTCACAAAGGGTCAGACATGACTGAAAATAACTGAAGAGTAACAACATCCTCCCTATCCAGTCAGTTCTTTATTTGATCAGTTCTCCACAGTATCCTTCACTTTTATCCCCTTACCTCCATTCACATCATAACCACCCTAATTCAGCTACTTATTACTCCTTTTTTGGATTATTGTGGTAGCATCCTAATTTGTCTCCCTCTTGCCTCTATGATAAAATACAAATTCCTTTTTTTTTTTTTTTGGCATTTAAAGCCCTTCTCAATCTGGCCCCATCCTATCTTTTCCCTTCAAATATTCTTTATTTCAGCCAAACTGGCCATTCCCTGTACATGATGTTCTATCTCTTGCCTCTCAGTCTTTGCATAGGCTGGGCCCCATGATGGGAATGTGCTCCTTCTTTATCCTAAGCTTCCTTCAAGGTTCAATTCAAGTGCTACCTCCTTCAAGACTCCAGTCTTGATTTCTGCAGTTGTGGGTGCCCCCACCCCAACAAATTGCTTTGTATTTATTTTGCATGTGTTTGCATGCATTTTGTATTGATTTAGGGTCATGGATCTAGACCCAAAAGGACCTTAGAGGTTATCAAGTCTAGCCCCTTCACTGTACAGATGAGGAAAGTGGGACCCAAAAACACTAAGTGACAGGCCTGTATGTTCATACGGATATTAAGAAGTAGCAGTCAGGATTTGAATTCAGATCCTATGATGCCAAGTTTTATATTTTTACTTATGTCTGTGCATGTTGTTTCTCCCAGTTGACTGTAATATCCTTGAAGGAAGGAACTGTTTTCTTTGTCTTTATAGGGGCAGCTGGGTGGTGAAATGGAGAGAGTGCTGGGCCTGGAGTTGGGAAGATTCATCTTCCTGAGTTCAAATCTGACCTCAGATACTTACAAGCTATGTGACTCTGAGCAAGTCACTTAACCCTGGGTTTGCCTCAATTTCCTCATTTGTAAAATGAGCTGGAGAAGGAAATGGCAAACCACTCCAATATCTTTGCTAAGAAAACCCCTGAAAGGGGTCACAAAAAGTCGGGCATGGCTCAAAAATGTCTAATCAACAATGACAAAATATTCCCAGAGCCTAGCCCAGTGTATGGCACCGAACAGGGATTTAATAAATAGTTGTTTTATTTTTACTTATGGCACAGTAATATTCTATTATATTCATGTGCCACAAGTTGTTTAGCCTGGAGTCAATCTGGACTCTACAGTAATATTCTATTATATTCATGTGCCACAAGTTGTTTAGCCTGGAGTCAATCTGGACTCAGACATTTAGTCTTTGTGTGACCCAGGGCAAGTCACTTAATGTCTGTCTGTCTCAGCTTCCTCAACTGTAAAATGAGTAATATCACCTACCTCTCAGGACTGTTGTGAGGACCAAATGAGATAATTATAAAAGTACTTAACACAGTGCCTGGCACATAGTAGGTGCTGTATAAATGTTTATTCCCTTCTCTTCCCTTCCCCTATTACCCAATCAATAAGCATCTACTTTATTTCCATTCTTTGCTATTATAAAAAGTGATGCTATAAATATTTTGGTATGTATGGGACCTTTTTATTTCTGTCTTTGACCTCCTTGGAATATATGCTTAGTAAATGGATCTCTGAGTCAATGGGTATGGGCATTTTAGTCACTTTCTAAACATAGTTCCTAATTGCTCTCCAAAAATAGTTGGACTAATTCACAACTCCACCTAGAATGTATCGTTATGCCCATTTTCTACAACCTTTCCATAATTAATAATTCTCATATTTTGTCATCTTTGCCAATTCTCTGAGTATGAGATAAGACCTTAGAATTGTTTTGATTTGCATTTCTTTTATTAGTAGTGATTTGGAGCAATCTTTCATTGTTAGTAGTTTGTCATTCTTCTTTTGAGAATTATTTGTTTATAGTCTCTGACCACTCACCCATTGGGAAATGGCACTTCATATTTCTATGTCAGTTTTCTATATATCTTGGATATTGGACCCCGACCAGAGACATTTTATGCAAAGTTATTTTTCCCCAATCAACTGCTTCCCTCTTTATTCCAATTACATTGGTTTTGATCATGCAAAAGTTTTTTTCTGTTTCATGCAATCAAAATGATCTTGTTTGTCTTTTGTCCTACATTCATGAGGCTGATTTTTTTATCATAAGAGAACTTTAAATTTAGCCCACCATTTTAGCCTATCAGTATCTCTTCTTTGAAATTTTATTATTTATTTTTAACATTTTTTGTTTTAAATTTTGAGTTCCAGTTTCTCTCCTTCCTTCCCTCCTACCCACCCACTGAGAAGGCAAACAATATGATATAAATTATACATGTGAAATCATGCAAAAGACATTTCCACATTAGCCATATAGCAAAAAAAGAAAAAGAAAATGAGAAAATCATAAATAAATTTGCACTCAGAATTCATTGGTTCTCTCTCTGGAGGCAGATAGCTTTTTTCATTATGAGTCCTTTGGAATTGTCTTAGATCATTGTATTGATCAGAGTACTTGATTCTTTCACAGTTGATCATTATAACATTGCTATTGCTGTGCATAATGATTTCCTGGTTCTTCTCACTTTACTTTGCATCATTTCATAAAGGTCTTGTCATGTTTTTCTGAAACCATCCTGCTTATCATTTCCCACAGTACAATAGTACTCCATCACGATCATATGCCACAACTTGTTCAGCCATTCTCCAGTTGATGAACATCCCTTCAATGTTCAATTCTTGGCCAACACGTAAAGAGCTGCTATAAATATTTTTGTACACATAAGTCCTTTTCCTTTTTCTTTGATCTCTTTGGGATACAAACCCAGTAGTGGTATTGCTGGATCAAAGGGTATGCACAGGTTTATATTTCTTTTGGCATAGTTCCATATTGTTCTCTAGTATGATTGAACCAGTTCACTACTCCACCAACAATTCATTAATGTACCTATTTTCCTTCAGCTTCTCCAACATTTGTCATTCCTGATAGTTGTGAGATGGTACCTCAGAGTTGTTTTAATTTGCCTGTCTCTAATCAATAGTGATTTAGAGAATTTTTTTCATCTGACTATAGATTGCACTTCTGAAAACTGCCTGTTCATGTCCTTTGACCATTTATCAGTGGGGAATGGCTCTTATTTTTGTAAATTTGAATCAGTTCCCTATGTATTTGAGAAATGAGGCATTTGTCAGAGAAACTTGCTATAAAATTTTTTGATATTACTTCATTGTCTTTTAGCAAAATGTAGTTTACCTGATTATCTCCTTTAATTAGGTCTATTTTTGCTTTTGCTTTGTCTGAGATCATGATTGCTGCCCTTGCCTTTTTTACTCCAAATGAATTGTAATAGATCCTGTTCCCATTCTTTATTTTAACTCTATGTGTGTCTTTCTGTTTTAAGTGTGTCTCTTGTACACAAGATAGTGTTGGATTCTAAAAGATTTCTAATCAATTCTGCTGTCCACTTCCATTTAATGTGTGAGCTCATCCCATTCACATTCATGATTATGATTACTGTGTATTTCTCTCCATCTTATTTTCTTTGGTTTATCCTTTTCTCTCTCTCTCTCTCTTTTTTTATCCTATCCCTCCTCAAAAGTCAGTTTTGCTTCTGATCCCTGCTTCCCTTATTCTGCACTACCTTTTATGATCCTCCCCCTGCCATATCTCTTATCCCCTTCCCCTCTACTTCCCTGTCAAGTAAGACAGATTTCTATACCCAACTGAGTATGAATACATATTCTTCCCTCTTTGAACCAATTCCAATGAGAGTGAAGTTTAAGCAATGCCCACCACTCCTTTCCATTTTCCCTTCCCTTATAAAAACTTTTTCCATGTGCAACTTTTATGTGAGAAAAATGTCCCCATTCTACCTCTCCCTTCTCCCTTCTCCCAGTACATCCCTCTTTCTCACTCCTACATTTTTGAGATCATCCCAATATAATCAACTCATACCCATGTTCTCTATTTATGTAGATGCCTTCTAACTGCCCTAATAATGGTAACATTCTGAAGAGTTATATGTATCATCTTCCCATAAAGAAATGTAAACAGTTTAACTTTATTGAGTCCAATTATTCTTTCATGTTGATCTTTTTGTGCTCCTCTTGAATCTTCTGTTTGAATGTCAAATTTTCTATTCATCTCTGGTGTTTTCAACAGGAATGCTTAGAAGTCCTCTATTTCATTAAATATCCATTTTTCCCCCTGAAGGATTATATTCAGTTTTGCTGGGTAGGTTATTCTTGGTTGTAATCCTACCTCCTTTGCCTTTCAGATTATCATGTTCCATGTCCTCTACTTCTTTAACATGGCAGCTGCTAAATCTTGCATGATTCTGATTGTGACTATATATTTGAATGATTTCCTTCTGGCTGTTTGCAATATTTTCTCCTTGACTTGAAAACTCTGGAATCTGGCTATAATATTCATGGAAGTTTTCATTTTGGTATGTCTTCAGGAGGTTATTACTGGATTCTTTCAATTTTTATTTTACCCTCTGGATCTAAGATATCAAAGCAGTTCCCTTGACAATTTCTTGAAATATGATGTGTAGTCTCTTTTTTGTTGACCATGGCATTCAAGTAGCCCAATAATTACTAAATTATCTCTCCTTGAGCTATTTGCCAGGTCAGTTATTTTTTAAATGAGATATTTCACATTTTCCTCTATTTTTTTCCATTCTTTTAACCTTGTTTTATTGTTTCCTAAAGTCTCATGGAGTCATTAGTGTCTATTTTTTAAGAAATTCTAATTTTTAAGAAATTATTTTCTTCAGTGAGCCTATGTACCCCTTTTTCCATTTGGCCTATTCTGTTTTTAAGGGGGTTCTTTTCTTTAATGAATTTCTGTTCTACTTTTATCATTAGGCCAATTCTATTTTTAAAAGTGTTATTTTCCTCAGGTTTTTTTTGTGCCTCTCTTACCAAGCTGTTAATTCTGTTTTCATAGTTTTTTTTTTTTTGCATCACTCCCATTTCTTTTCCCAATCTTTCTTCCACCACTCATCACTTTCTTTAACTCTTGCTGGCCTTGGGTACAATTAACCTCTTCTTCTTCTTTTTTTTTTTTTGAGGCTTTGCTTGTAGTGGTTTTCATATTGTTGTCTTCTTCTAAGTTTATGTCTTGGTCTTTCCCTGCTACTCTGATAGCTTTTTTATGTCAAGTTCTTTTGTTGTTGTTTGCTCATTTTCCCAATCTATTTTTTCACTATGAACTTAATGTTAAAGTTGGGCTCTGCTGACCTGAGAGTGGGAAGGCACTGTGCTTCATGCTTTTTTGTGCCTCTGTTTTCAGAGCTAGTTCTGGAGATCTGCAAGTTTGCAGTGCTTCCAAGGTGATGTTATCCTAGGAGAGCTGTGGTCACTGCTCTCCTGGTCTTTGCTCTGGCCTTTACCTAGGAAGGGTTCCTGCTCCCCTGTAGTTACAAGTACCAGCATTCTTCTTGGCCCTAGAATTGTGGCCAGAGCCTCTACTCCCTTGTGACTGACCACAAGTGCTCCTCTCCACCCTGGAACTGCAACCCCAGAACTGCTTATGGGCAATAGAGTTGTTGGTCTGTGTCCACCGCACCCAGTGCCAGCAAAGGGTCACCTGCAATCTCTGTCTGAGCAGTTGATTAACCCCCTTACCATCTCTGGGTTGAGAGGAAGCCACTGATGCTGGTGCTGCTCTCACCCTCCTGGCTTCCACCCATCCTGGTATTACAGACCTCTCCTGTGAACCTCCTAAGTTGTCTTAGGCTGGAAAAGTGGCTCCCTCTCACCTCTTGTTGGTTCTGACACTCCAAAATTTGAAGTGTTATTTTAAAGTTTTTAGGAGGGAATGTTGGAAGGTTTCTGCTGGGTCCTGGCCTGTACTCCACCATCTTGGCTGCCCTCAATATCTTCTAGATCTCATTTCAGTCATCCAGAATGTGAGCTACACCTCCATGCTTCATGCTATTTGAACAAGAGTCTCCCATGCAGCTTGCCTAACAAGCAGTTACCCAACTTTCACCTGAAGACCTCCCATGAGAGGTCAACCTCTACTTCCTGAGGCAGCACATTCCACTTTTGAATAGCTATAATTGGCAGGAATGTTTTTCTAGCATCAGGCCCAAATTTGTTTCTTTCTAACTTCTCCCCATTATAGTGTCAAGTCAATTAAAAAATTAAATTCTTTTTTATCAAGCACTTAACTCTGTATAAGGAAATGTGCTTGTGTAGTATGTGCTTGGCATTGAATCTGATTTCCAGATTCATAAGAATTAATATTGTTGTTGTTACTCTTTGTGACCCCATTTGGGTTTTTTTTTTGGGGGGGGCAAAGGTAAAGAAGTAGTTTGCCATTTCTTTCTGCAGCTCATTTTATAGGTGAGGAAACTGAAGCAAACAAGGTTAAATGACTTGCCCAAGGACACATAGCTAGTAAATGTCTGGAGCCAGATACAAATTCAGGAAGGTAAGTCTTCCAGACTTCTATCTGTTGCGCTACCCAGCTGCCCAAGAATTAAAATTACCAATAGCTTAAAGGGTAAGGAGTAAGCAAGCTGTAGCAAGTTACTAAGGATGATTTTCATGCAAGATGTAGAGTGAAAATGGGGTTTGTGAGTAGAAAAGTGGTCTTCTGAAGTAGTCTCCTAATTGGTCTCCCTGTCTCCAGTTCCTCCTTTCTCCAATCTGTCCTCCATATCGTTGCCAAATTGATATTCCTACATCACAATTCTGATCACGTTATTTCTCTGTTCAAGGATCTCCTGTAGCTCTCTATTGCTTCCAATATAAAGTACAGCCCTCTCTGTTTGACATTTCAGGCCCTTCACACGTGGGTTCCCATCCTGTCCTTCTAGAATGATTACACATTATAATTCTACGTATAATTCTCACACTTTCTACACTCTAATCAAACTAGCCTGCTTGCTGTAACCCAAATACGATGTTCCCTCTCCCACTTCTCAACCATTTTTTTAAACTCTGTTCTCCTATCCTTGGAATCCTCTCTCCTCACTTCCACCTCTTAGAATTCTTTTCTTTATGGTGCCAGTTCTAGCCATCCTCTCATCCCTCCCCCACCCCACCCCCACACAACACAAGCACTTCCTACCCCAGACCCCAAATTGTAATGTGCTTACTTTGCATATATTTTGTATTTATTTATCTGTACCTCTATTATTTCCCCTCAACAAGCATAGTATCACTGAGGGAAGGGATGTTTCTAGTGCCTAAGGCAGTACCTGACACATAGTGAGTACTTAGTAAATACTTTGAATTGAATTGAAACCCAGGGTTGACTTATCATAGGCACAGATATGTTTGTATTGTATATAACTCAGACTAATGAATGAATATTCCTTCTTTTCAAGCAGAAGGGTCTTAGCTCTTCCCAGTTAGGTAGTTCAATGGTTCCTGCTTGACCACACTGGCTTAATTTCTTCATGGAAAGCCAGAGTTAAGGAAGACAGGATAGCTCCTTCATAAATGCCCCTTACTATCCTTCATCACCAACACCCTCCCCACCCTCCCCCACCCCCAAAATTAACCTAATTAAACCTAATTCTTCCCATTGGGCTAGTCCTGAAAATGTCAACACTCCATTTTCCCTGGGCCCATCTTTTCTGTCTCCTGTTAGCTTCAGTGGGTAGAATCCAGTTCCTCCCTCCATCTTATTAAGCTGCTCCCTGAAATTCAAGGGGGCACTTAAGACAAGCAGAAAGATTTGGAGGTGGTTCTAAAGCAAAGATGAGACAGAGAAGATTCCCCCCCCCAAAAAAAAAAACCTCAGCAATCACTCAGAAGAATCGTCTTTTCACCTCATCAGAGAGGAAACAACAGTGTTTTCAGAGATAGAAGAAGCAAAGGCAGGGAGACCACAAATAAAGTAGGCAAAGAATATTCCATCTCTACAGGCTGTTTCATAACCTCAGGGATCTCTCAAGCTCCTGTGGCACATGGATAATTCTGAGATCCCTCCAGCTGCCTGAGTCTTCAGTGTATGTTCTTAATCGATCATTTATATGAGTTTCACCATGGTCGCTGTCTGCAGAGAAGGATAAACACTGATGAATAGTGCCTGCTGCTGAATTGTCTCCTCACCATAGTGAATCATTTATGGCCACCACACCAGTTTTAGCCTCATTACTCAGTCAGTAACTTGATGTGTATAAAAAATAAATGGACCTTTTGAATTCAGAGAATTGATGGACTTGTAGCTGGTGAAAATCAATAACTATGCTAAATACCTATGATTTTACATGGAGTGTTTTTTGTAATCCTTGATCCTGTGTGACATTCAGCACATACTTGCTTTAGTGTGGGATTACAAAGGATGTGCTTGTGTGGATCCTAAATCGAATGAAATAATGTATTATTAAAATGTTATGGGGATTGGGCTAGGTATAACCAGGGAGACTCAGCTTTATGACAAACGCCAGGGCAGGTGGCTATTTAGCTAACGTGGGTAAATGTTTGCACTGAGGTAATTTGCTTAATGGTCATTATACACTTTGCTGCCTCTGAGAGGAGTAGAATTTTTCTATACCAGGTGATGCTTTGTGGATAGGATGTGCTCACCACTCTTAGAAACCATCTAACCTTTGCAGCTCATTCATTCCTTTATTCATTCATTTACTCATCCACTCAACAAAAGTATTGAGTATCTACAAGATAGGATGGAAATGAAATCTAGATTTCATGGAGGGAAATATGTAGCAGAGGGCACAGAATACTACTGTTGAAATAAGGCAGACCTGAATTCAAATCCCACCTCAGTCACTTACTATGTGACCCTGATCAGTTGACTTAACCTCTTTGTGACTTGGTTTCCTCATCTATAAAATGACTCAGTGGCCTCAGTAGACAAGTTATGGAGTGAGGAAGTAGAGTGAATGGAATGAGGTTAGACTCAGTGGCCTTTAAGCACAATGCTGGGCACATGACTGACCCTAAAGTCTCTTCCAACACTAAACCTGCCATCCTATGAGCCTAGGAAATGTAGGAAATTAAAAATGGTCTCCTAAGTAGTGGAAGAGTTAGGGGTCAGAGTAGAAATAGCACTGGTCTTAGAATCAAGAGACCTTAGTTTAGGGTACTGGTTCTGACACTCTGTGACCCTGAGTAAATTGCCTAATCTCTCTGTGCCTCACATTACTGGTCTCTAAAATGAAATCATGTCAGGATGAAATACCTCAGAGGAATATTGTGAGAAAAGCCTGCAGGTAGTACCTGGGGTACCCTGGCTTGGCTTGAGCCATTTGAAACCTACTAGTTGGCCATCTACAGCTGAGAAGTGAGGAAGCCAGTTGTGGGCTCTTCATCTTAAAGGACTAGAGAAACATGAGTTATTGTTGTTATCATTATTGTTTAACCCATTGTGCTCTGGGAACAGAACTTTTTACCCAATCCCATCCCCTCCTAAACCTCCTTATTTCTGTCACAAGTCTCCTAGCTATTCAACCTCAGTGTCATCCTCAACTCATCTTTCTCCCTGACCCCATTTATCCAGTCAGTTGCCAAATCTTATCATTTCTATCTTCACAACATCTCTCATATCTGACCCCTTCTCTCTACTCACACAGCCACCACTTTAGTTCAGCCCCTCATCACCTCTTGACTAAATTATTGCAATAGCTTCTTAATTGGTCAGCCTTCTTAAGTCTCTCTTCACGCCAGTCTCTCCTCTACGTAAGCATGAGATTTTCCTTATGCACAGACCTGACCATGGCATTCCTCTACCCAAGAAATACCAGCACCTCTCTATTGCTTCTAGGATAAAAAATATAAACTCCTCTGTTATGCTTTTAAAGCCCTTCACAACTTGGGTGCAACTTATCTTTCCAGACTCATTGAATATTAGTCCCCTCCTCTACTCTGTGATCAATTCAAACTGGACTCATCTATATTCCTCACACACAGCATTTCCTATCTCTATACATTTGCATTGGCTGTCTCTCATTGCTTGGAATACACTCTCACTCCTCACGTCTGCCTCATAGAGTCCCTCTCTTCTTTTTTTTTCTTTCTTTTCAGGCAGTTGGGATTAAGTGACTTGCCCAGAGTCACACAGCTAGTAAGTGTCAAGTGTTTGGTCTGAGGCTAGATTTGAACTTAGGCCTTCCTGACTTGAGGGCCGGTGCTCTATTCACTGTGCCACCTAGCTGCCCCCATCTCTCTCTTCTTTCAAGACAAAATGGGCTCTCCTTTTGATATGAAACCTTTCCTGATCCCAACTGCTAGTGCCCTCCCTCCCAAACTACTTTGGATTTGCTCTATATAATTTGCATTAATTCTCATATTTATCCTATATATATACTTTTGTTTACTTATCTTCCCACTAGAATGTAAACTCCTTGACAGCAGGGACAATTTTGTTCTTTGTATTTTTGCATCTGTAGCACCTACAACAGTTCCTGGAGTGTTATAGGTGCTTAATAAATGCTTGTTAATTGATTACACTTTCAGTTTTGTCTCTTAGCTCCTGGGTTCTCTATCTAAAAAATATTTTATTGCTCTTATTTTTTTAGCCACTGTCACTTCAAAATTATTCCCAACTCCTACATGCCCCAAATAAACTTCTCTTGTGAAAAATAAAAAGACACATAGTTAGACAAAATAAATCAATACACTGACCATGTCTGACAGCATGTGCCTTCTTCCGCACCTGTTCCCCACTGCCTCTCTGATGAGAGCCCAAAAACATGCTTCACCATCAGTCCTCTGAAATCACAGTTGCTCACTGCATTGATTGGAGTTCTGATGTCTTTTGATACGATTTTCCTTTATGTTGTTATGGTTGCCGTGTAAATTGTTCTCATTCTGCGTCATTTCATACACATCCTTACATGTTCCCAGCACCAAAATGTCTACAAGGGTCATTGCAGTTCATGCTCTCGCTTTCATCCCTTTCCTTACACCCATTTTCTGAACAATCTTTAGCATATGGCACAGCTGGAATTGAGAGATCATTAGATTCACAGCTTCAGTGCTAGAAAAGGAGACCAAGAAGCGCTTCTCTGTTTTATAAGGTAGGGAAAACTAGGGGTAAGAACAAGAGCCAACGTGTCTATACATGGAGAGTTTTGCATTCACCTTATCGTTTGATCTTCATGACAACTCTGTGAGCTAAATGCTATTGCTGCCCCCATTTTATGGATTGGAAAATTGAGACTGAAAAAGATGAAGCACTTTGCCCAGAGTGACGAACACAGCTACAAAGTATCTGAGACAGGATTCAAATTCAGATTGTTCTGAACCCGTGTCCAGATCACTATGTTACACTGCCTTTACCTGTCCCCTGCTTCCTCTCAAATGGGGGAGATAGTGGGTACACATCCAGACAGAGGCCTCAATTGGTAGCATTTCCACTGGTGAGTAACGCTCTTAATGACTAGACCTTCTAGATCTCTGATTCATAGCTCAAAGAATTTAATGCTATAGAGATTATCTGAGGCTCAAAGAGAGTGAATGACTTGCCAAAGGTCACAAAGCTAGTTGGCAGAGATAGAGTCTTCTGACTCTAAATCCAGTGCTTTTTTTAGGGTGAACTATAAATTGGCATAGGCCAAATATAATTCACTAGATGGTTATAGGTGGCTAGGATGATTGTGAGTAGTGTATGGGCTAGAGAGCAATCTAGTTTGTCTATCAGTCTAACAGTAGTGGGCTACAGAGGGAGCTGTCTTCACCTGGAGAACAGAAAAGACATTCTTCAACAAATGAATCTATTCCTCATGGTCTGAACACGCTCTTTCATTAACCCATTAGGTTCATTAATGGAACCTAAAGTTTGTGTTAAGCTTTTGTTTAGTAAGCATCCACATTGCATGAGATTCTGGACAATTGTAAACCCTAGATCTTTGTATATAAACCATTTAGCTGAGTATCCTGTATTCAGTACTTATGGATTTTTAAAAAATAATGAAAGTATGACTTTCCACTTATCTCTGTTGAATTTTGCTGATTTGGACGCAATGTTTTAACCTGCCAATAAAATTCTGTATTGTAATTCTGCCATTACTTATATCAGTTATCCCTCTCAAGTTTTATATTCTCTAAAATTTTAATGAACTTGATTTTTTTCCCTTTTTAAGTCACTGATTTTAAAAAACAATGACTTTAATTAGTATAGGTTCAATGACAGCCTTGCATCATTCCACTAGAAATCTCCCTCCAGGTTGGTACCAGCCCACTAACTGAAACTCTTTCAATGTAGTTGTTGAACCAGCTACAAAAGGTCAGTAAGAGTATCATCATGCATGTCACCATATGTATGCACCAGTATGTCATGGAAGGCTTTATCAAATACTTGAGTTAAATTTAGCTACCCTGTGTCAATAACATTTTTCTAATTTACTAATCTAGTAACATTATCAACAAAAGAAATGATGCTAGTTTTTTGCATAATGTGTTCATAATGAATCCACATTGGCTTTTAGTAATCATTTTTCTTAATATCTGCAAATCATTCACTTCATAAACTCTTCAGAAATTTTGCTACCTCAATAGGCTT
The DNA here is from genome assembly GCF_003287225.1 of Phascolarctos cinereus. Lineage (NCBI taxonomy): Eukaryota > Metazoa > Chordata > Mammalia > Diprotodontia > Phascolarctidae > Phascolarctos > Phascolarctos cinereus. Next base: position 229,639,861 of record NW_027555847.1, on the reverse strand, counting down.
GTTTGAGGACATAATCACAACAAAGAAGGACAAAAGGTTAGACACTCACTACCTCGTTCACTAATATTGAAGAATTTATTTTTGTTATTGAGAATGACTGATTGTTTTCCTCCTAGTTGAGTAAAGTATACCTCCAGTCTTAAAATCTATCACATTTTTGCAAAAACAACAACAGTAGCAAATGTTCATATGTCTTCCTTGCAGTATTCTGTTGCACCACATTTTGTTGTAAGAGACTTGGGTGAACGGAGAGAAGGGGAAAGCTGCAGAGTCCCCCACTGGGGAAGAACACATTCTTCTGGACTTTTCCCCCAGTGACTTGTCCTCTCTCCCACCACCCTCATCTCTCTCATTCTGAACTTGACAATATCTCTTTGTGTGTCAGCTGGAGAAGAAAGAAAATGTTCCTAGGCCCTGCCAACTCTGAGAGCAGAAATCATTGCCAAAACTGAATGGTATTCTGAGTGTTGCTTGGCAGTGTTCTGCTGTCCCTGGACAACGAGGAGAATGCAAAACTTTGGCCTCCGACTGTCTTTCCTGGCTAAAGTGGTGTTGAAGTGATCACCTACGTACTATAAAGCAAAGCATTCTTCAGAAAGAGAAACATGAGCTACCTTTCCTTCAAAGTCTACTTATTCAAAATTATTCTGAATTCATAGCATGTTCCCCATTGTACTGTATAAGCACTGGGAATACAAAAATCAATAAATCAAAAGAGAATAACTAGATCAAAATTTTAGATTGGGAAGGAACCTTAAGGATTATCTAGAACTAGAACCTGGGTCTCCTCACTCCCAGTCTAGTGCTTTTTCTGTAACATTGCCTTATAATTCCAGTTGAGCACACATATCCCTTGCTCAGCATCTCTTCTCATGTGCTTTTCCGGCTTCATTCTATTTATTCCTGCTTACTCAAGCATCTTATTTCCCTGTTCCTATTCCTGCCATTTTCTTATTGTGTATTGGCAGGAATTTACTGTTACAGACATGTTTCTCATCCAAACTACTTAACCCCTTGCAAACAAGGAGTTTGCAGGATGAGGGGAAGAGGAGGGTTATCGCTATTTTTCACATGTAAATATGCAACTTCTGAGCCATGCTCAATTACACCATGAGTTTTGAGTGGTGTGTCCAATGAGATGATGGTTTTGTGTTGAGCCATTCACGTGCTGGGTAGAAGCCTATCTCACCATCCCTTTAACTTCTTTGAATCTCAGTTTCCTCATCTGTAAAATGGGAACCCTAAGGCTTGAATTACCCACTTTACCATTATTGTGAGGGTCAGCCCACATTAAAAGGGGGAAATGCAAAGTTTATATAAGACACCTGTTCTGCCCTCAACAACCTGACATGTACAGAATAATTGTAATGCAGAGTGACAGAATCTCTGAGATAGAAGTCCAGCCAGACTTATTTTTTGCCATTCTTCACACATACCACTCTCTCCTGCTGTCCACTTTCCCACCTACTATGCTTGAAATGCATTCCTTCTCACCTGCTACTCATGGGATCCCTTTTTTATTTCAAAGCTCAGTTCAGGGGCCATCTACATGAGGGCTTCCTAATCCTTCCTCCCCTCCCAATCCAGCTAGTAGAATCTGCACACACACACACACACACACACGCACGCACGCACACACACGCACGCACGCACACACACACACACACACACACCTCTCATAATTTATTTTGTTTAAACTTATATATGTATGTATTATCTCTCCTGAAAGAATGTAAGCTCTTTGAGGGCAAGGACTATTTCACGTCCATCTTTGTATCTTCAGTGCCTGGCAGAGATATAATATTGACAAAATACTTTGCAAACCTTAAAGGACTATGTAACTGTAAGTTATGATGATGATTGGTTTAATACATACTGATTTATTGATTGATTGATTGACCCATACCCAAACCAAAATGCCCTTTACAACTTATCTGACAAGGGGTCAGATGGCTTTTACCTGAAGATCTCCAAGGAGGGGTCACTCCACTGCTTTCTGTTCCTCTTTCAGCTAGCTTTAATGGTAAGGAAGTTTTTTCTAACACCAAGTGTGCCTTATTATAACTCTCTTTCAATACAGTCTGAGATTGTATTAGCTTCTTTTTTGGCAGCCATATCACACTCATATTGAGCTTGTTATCCCTTTTAAAAGCCCTAGACCTTTTCCAGATGAACTACTATCTAACTATAATCCATGATTGTGAGGTACAATACAAAGTATCTATGTGAGGAGGAATAGGAATAACCAGAGAAAACGTCATGGAGGAGATGGCTTTTGAGTTAAACTCTAAAGGATAAATAGGAATTCAGTAGACCAGGATGTGGATAGCAAACATTTCAAGGATACAGAAGATCATTAGCAAAGACAAAGAGGTGGACAACTACAGGATGTATTTGGGAGAAAAGAGGAAAGTCCAGTTGAACTAGAGCATAGGATATATGCAAGGAAGACAACATGGTATAATGGAAAGTACATTAAATATGGCACAAGAAGACTGTCACTTACTACTTGTATGACACTGGGCAAGTTACTCGGCCTTTCTGGGACCTCTGCTTATTCATCTATAAAATGAGGACTTTGGACTAGATGATCTCTGTGGTCCCTTCAAGCTCTATATCTGTGATCCTGAGCTCTGGGAAATGAGGACCACCCCTGCTTTACTGGAACCAGATATCACTTCCCATCCATTTCCAAACCATGGAATGGTTGGTCCACATGTAACACACTCCCTTACTAGCTCCTATTTATATGTTGTCTTTCTCTATTAGAGTGTAAGTTCCCTGATTGAAGGGATTGGTTTGCTTGCTTTTTTTTTTGCATCTCACTGCTTAACAGTGTCAGACACATAGTAAGCTCTTAATAAATGCTTTATCATTCATTCATTCATTCATTCATTCATGATCCTGTGAAAATATGAGAAGAAGCACCAAATTGTGGAGAACCTTGAATGCCCATCAAAGTTTATACTTTAGTTGGAAGACAAAGAGGAGCCACTGAATATTTTGGAATTGAAGAATGATAGAACCAGATCAAGGCATGAGAAAGTTAAGTCAAGCTGTAATTTGAAGGATGGCTTCATAGCTCAATCTGAAGGCAGAGCAGCTTGTTAGGAAATAATCTCCCTCATGTGGCCACCTAGAGTCCTCCCAGGCCCCAGCCTATAGATATTTCCTTTTTGCCTTTCTACCACAATCCTCTTCCCACTCTCACCCAAACAGAATTTACCTAACCTTTGCCAAATTCCTTCTAGGGGACCCTAATGGGCTGGTACTGGAAAAAAAAATACCTCCCCTTTTAAGATAACAATGAAATAGATTACCTCACTATTACCTTATCATTGAGAATTACATATTGTCAAGGCATTCTTATGCAACAAAAGAATTGTTAATAGTATAGGTGTAAATAGATATCATGGCAGATCAGCAAAAGACCCTCTCCTCAATATTCTTTAAAGCACATGATGAAAAGAAGTACTTTCTCTTGTTTCACATCCATGTTTCACCTCCACTTCCACTCTCTTTCTAATTCTCTCTCTAATTGGCCCAACCATTAGCTGGGCCTGGAGCTTTCAGAAAGGGTTCCAGGGGAGGGTTTGAAGGGGGGAAATTGGAATTGAACACTGTCTAGACTTGGAGAAGTAAGAACTCTACAATCAGTCAATCAATAAACATTTATTAAGCACCTACTATGTGTCTGGCACTGTGCCAAGATCTAGGAACACAAAAACCAATCAATCAATAAACATTTAGTGAGCATCTACTGGGTGCCAGGCGCTGTGCTAAGTGTTGGAGACACAAAAAGAGGCAAAAAACAGTCCCTGCCCTAAGGGAGCTTACAATCTAATGGGGTCCATTTGATACTAAATGGACCAAGTCTTAAGATTCCTCATCTAGTACTTTTCCCATGTCCTCTGCTGTCTCAAATGGGACATGTTTTCAAAAATCCTTTCTTCCACTAAACTGTTTAAACCTGTCCTACAACTTCAAAGGGCAGCACAATGCTGTTGAAATGCACAACTTTTTTTTTCTTCCAATAGACTTGCTCTCCACCTATTGGCTAATTAGAGGTGATAAATTGGCATGAGGAAGCATTTTTTACAGTGTTGTAATTAAAAGGCAGTTGGATTCACAGCTGCTTTCACACAGGGATGTCTCTTACCCCTAAAGATATCAGCTGGAAGAAATGTGTAAAGTAACTGAAAAAGTAAAAAATCTTTCTAATATAATTAGTTCATTTCCAGCATTTGTCACTTGCACAGCTGTGAGGGACAAACTGCATATTTTATCAGAAATTAAAGAAGGCTGTAAGGTAAAGTTTAATTTGATGTAATTAAAGCAGCCAGAGATTTTTCTTAAAAAGGAATACATTTTTAAGCCAGACCTATGTCCTTAGACACATGCAGTCAGGGGTGAGGATAGAGCTGATTGCCCTAGAACCAACACTTGGGGAGATAAAAAGTGGGAGCCTGCTTTGGGTTAGGAGTCCTTGGCAGTGGGGACTCTGAAGAGATAAGAGGAGAGAGTAAAATGTAGATGTTCAAGAAGGGAGGGGAAGAAAAATAAAACCCATATAGGGTATTTTTTTTCTAAAAATGTACAAATTAAGAAATACAATTTAATTTTTAAAAATCACTACAAAATAAAATTTATTCTAATTCTAGAAATTGTAGATATAATATCTATTTCCAGGATCTCAACTGGTCCAAAGACAAAGTTAGGGGTCATAGCAGACCAGGACAGTGCATTTGTACAACTTGAATATTGCCCAGCACACCTCCACATTTGAGTCCTAGGTGTTATTGTCCACTGGACCCTTTGACTCATCACTGTAATATAAATTATTTGACCTTATGTAAAAAAAAAAGACCTACCTGCCACAGACAGTAGAATTTAGGGGTATAAAAATATGCATATATGAAAATGGATTATTTTAAAAATCTTGTTGCACCTCTCTGTGTGTTACACCCTCAGTAGCTGCCTGCCTTACTATTCCTCATCCTGGCTCTGTAGTAGGCCTAAACAAATCATCATTATCATAGCATTTAGAGTAAGAAGGAACTATAGATATTTCCTTGTTCAGAGTTCTTAATCTTTTTTGGTATTGTAGACCCCTTGGAAATATAGTAAAGCCTATGGACCTGTTCCCTAAATAATGTTTTTAAATGTATAAAATAAAATACTTAGGATTACCAAAGAAAACAATTATATTGAAATACATTTATTGCACTAGTATTAACAATAAAATAATAGACTCCAGATTAAGAACCCTTAGTCAAGACCAACTTTTATATGAGAAAACTGAGATCCAGAGAAGGGAAATTATTTCTCCAAGATCACATGGATAGTTAAGTGGGAGATCAAGGTTTCCTATAAGATTGCTACCCATTTTATAGATAAGGAAACTGAGTTATGGAGACTGACTTGATCCCAAGTCACATAGCCCTAAGGAGTGGGGCCAAGATTTTGACTCAAGTCTTTACCACGGGAAAATTTCTCTTTGGATTGTTTCTATTGGTTGCTTTTGTTTCTTTCCATGTTTAATAGTTAGTATCAACATTTTCATTGTGCAGACTGGGCCTTGATTTCTGTAACCCAACTTATCTATTTCACTTCCCCTACTGATGAGCCATAACAGCGTTACCACTTGGGATTTCCCTCTCTTCCTCTTCCATTCCTCTTTATTCACCTTGATGCTGCAAACCCCAGCCTATGTCTATGACTCCTCTACTATCCCGGGTCCCCATGAGACCTCTCTTCTCACTAACTTAATTAGCCTTGTCAAGTTGGGTAAGTCATAACCTTTCCAAGCATCAATTTCTCCTTCTATAAAATGCAATCATTCATTCCTGCTCAACTCTTTCTCTTTTGTAATCTTTTATTAGTAATGTAGATAAGTATAATATAAAAAATTGCATGATAAATTCATCAAAGGGATACACAACAATGTGAGGTCCCTTATTTCACTACAATTGCTAGAATACCTGTCCCAGGATATGGGAAACACCTTCAGAAGCCTAGAACCCCAGGAGTCCCCACTAGCTAGGTGCTATAGATTTGGAGTCAGGAAGACTCAAGTTCAAATCTTCCCTGAGACACTAACATGCTGTGTGACTCTGGGCAAGTCAACTTAACATTTTATCCTCACTTTCATCATCTGTAAAATAGGGATAATAACAATACTAAGCTCACAGTGTCATTGTGTGAATAAAAAGAGATAACACATGTAGAATCAATCACAATAGCTACTACTACTTCTTTTTCTTCTTCATCTTCCTCCTTCTCCTCCTCCTTTTCTCTCTCTCTCTCTCTCTCTCTCTCTCTCTCTCTCTCTCTCTCTCTCTCACACACACACACACACACACACACACACACACACACACACACACATTCAGCAGGGAATGATGTGCTCCTAGAATTCCAGATTGGAGCTCTCACCCATACAAACATTCTAATACTCCTGGTTCCTTTCTTTAGCACGCTTAATATAGTCATGACCATACGTACACATATTAGCTAAATATTGGTAGGATAATAACTACCACATATAACATTGTTTCTGTAAAGATTAAATGGCATCCAAGTTGCAAGCTGTGCGACCATTTTAATGAACTTATGAAAAATCATCCAGTCAATGGGCTAGGATCTGATGGTCTAGAGCTAAGTAAGAACTAGATGGCAATGGATAGAATGAGCTCTTCTACTTTATTTTTTAGAAATGTGACTATTATAAAGAAAATTAACAGTCCCTTTGGAAATTATAGAGTTGTCATCAGCTATCTGAAGATGAACTTTGGACATAGCACTTGAGAAAAAAATGTCAGCAAAAGAGATTGGCTGGGGCATTGGTTTAGAATAAAGAAACAAAAATAAAAATGACATGAGAGTCTCTTGAGTGCTCAGCCATTTGTCACTTCTCATAATGTTTAACACGGGTTGATTAACATGACATAGTTCATGGTTACTCCATTGTTTGAACAAAGGCTACAATTTCCCCCCAAATCTGGCTTGCATAAGGCCTGAGAAAGGCTTATAATGAGAGCTATTTTTCAATGTATATCAATTTGTGTATATCTTCCCTTTGAAAAATATCTTTATATTTGAAAAATAGTTTATATTTGAGAATAAGCCATACCAGGACCAGTAAACACATCAAAAGGGATAGGTCAATGGCTTATAGTGCATGGGACTCATTATTTCACTTATGTTTATTCTAAAAAAGGAAAATAATTTTGAAAGAAACAATAAAACATTAACAAGGAGTTGAAATCCAAGATAAAGTAGCAGATAGTTTAATACTACCTTCCTGTCCCTAATTAACTCAGGGCATTGAGCTCAGAGGAATTACATCTCACCAGGTATCTGAAAAAAAAACTGGTTGATACAACTGGTAATGCTGTAGCTAGTTCTTTTTTTAAAATCATGGAGAATAGGAGACATGCCACAGAACTAGGGATGGGAAAATCTCGTTCTGGTGTTTTTTAGTGAGGCAAATGGGGTTAAGTGACTTGCCCAGAGTCACACAGCTAGTGAGTGTTGTGTATCTGAGGCCACATTTGAACTCAGTTCCTTCTGACTCCAGGGCAGGTGCTCTATCCACTGTGCCAGCTAGCTGCCCAAAAATTTTTTTTAAAGATACTTCAAAATGTAGGCTAGTGCTCTTGACTGCAATTTCTAGCAAAATTCTGTCTAGAACATATTACTAAAGGCTGGTCTGTGAATATTTAGAAAAGCAAGACAGTCACTAATAGCTAGCCTGGCTTTTATCAATAACAGTGAAAACACTTTTTTGACAGGGTTACTAGACTAACAGATCAGGGAAATGTTACGGTATTTCTGGTTTTCAGCTAGGCATTTAAAAATCCAATTATAGTAGCCATATGAACAATATGGAAAGATGTGAGCTAAGTGATAGCAGAGTTTGGGATTTGGGATTGGGTGAATAATTGGACCCAGTGATTGGTGATTAACAGGTAAGTGTCGAACCAAAAACAGTCTTCTAGTGAAGAACTTCAGGGCTCTCTCATTACTCCTGTGCTAGTTAACATTTTTACCAATGACTTGGATGAAAGCACAAATAGTATTCTTATCAAATCTTTTAATGACTCAAAACAAAGTATTGCTGAACTGTAGGATGACAGAATGAGCATTAAAAAATACCTTAAGAGGCCAGAATGGTAGGATGAATCTAATAAAATGAAATTTAATAGTGAAATATGTAAAGATCTACATTTGGGTTCACAATATCAATTGTACAAGTAAAGATGGGAGAGTCATAGATGGATACCAGTCTATGTGGGGGTAAAAAAATACATTTCTTGTAGACTAAAATCTCAATATGAGTCAGTAGTATAATATGGTAGCTGAAAAAAACTAATGTAATTTTAGGCTTAATAGATAGAAAACCAACATACAAAAGAAAAATAGCATTCTGCCTTGGTCAGAGCACATTTAAAATATCATATTCAGCTCTGGGTTTCACATTTTAGGGAAGACATTGACAAACTGAAGTGTGCTTAGAAGAAGGTAAGCAGGATAGTGAAAGAACTGAAGACTGTATCATAAGAAGATCAGATGAAGCCTTAAGTAAAGTACGATAATGTCCTTCAAGTATTGGAAGGGTTGTCCTGAGGAAGAAGGATTGGAACTGTTTAGTTTGTTGGGTAGAAGTTGCAGATAAGCAGATATAAGCTGAATATAAGGGAAAACTTCTTATCAATTACAACTATCTAGAAGTGAAATGATGCTGTCTTAGGACATGGTGGGTTCTTGAGGCAGAAGTTTTGTTTCTTAAAAAAATTAATAACTGTCACATCACAATCACTGTCTTCAAATATCTAAGAAAATGTCATGAGAAAGAAGAATTAGCCTTCATAGTTCCAGAGGACAAAAATAGGACAATAGGTAGAAGCTATAGTAAGGCATATTTCAGCTTAATGTAAGGATGTACTGTCTAATATTTACAGCTTTTCCAAAATGGAATGGACTGCCCTGGTAGGTAGTGAGCTCCCTGTGACTAGAAGACTTCAAGTAGAGATCGGATGACTCCTCTTAGAGAAGTGATTCCTTCATTAGGGTGGGATAAATTGGACTAGATAACCACTAAATTCCCTTGCAACTCTAAGACTCTATAATTCAGACTTATGGAAAAATTATGTCGAATAGACCTTCATTGATGTAACACAATTTCCAATATAAGCTCAGAAAAGAATCGCAAAGACTTTGAGCTGATTAGTCACCCATTACATAACTCAATTTCCTTATTTGTTTCTTCTCATTTTCTCAATATAATTGGTGTGGAGACTCAGCCCACGTTACTAGGCACCAAAGTGTCCATTTTAGGACTAGTAGGTTGCATGTCTCTTCTACCCTTGATTTTTAGTGAGGGTGATTTGCTGTGTTTGGGGAGCTTTATTGATTCCCACAGTTACTCACTATTAGCAAGCTGTGTCTTTGCAAATGTACAAATTTAGCCAGTCCCCCTTGCTACACCAGAGCAAAGTATTAGAGCAACCTCAGGTTAAACATTTTCTTCAGTTATTCTAAATATATGGATTGGTGTGTTAGCAATAAAATGGATATAACAATACTGCTGGATTAAAGAGGAAAATATACTGGACTAGGAGTCGGGATTCCAGGCTCTGCCTCTAACCAGCTATGTGAGTTTGCATAAAACCCACATCAGAGGTATAGCACATTAGGTTTAGCAAGACATGTGTATATGTGTATATGATTGGATTAAAATAATGATATTTAGGATAGAAGCAGCATGAAGTTGTAGATAGAGAGCTGGCCTAAGAGTCAAGATGACCCGAGTTCAAGTCCCACCTCTGACATATGCTGGCAAGGTGACCCTGGGCTAGTCACTTAACCTCTTAGTCCTTCCAAACAGTTCCCCAACATTGTATATAAGTTGGCATTGGTAGAGGGAGTCTCTTACCTTACGTTGATGAATCACAGGACTAGAACAAACCAAAAAAATTGCTATTTACACTATCCTACTGCCTCACGTGGTTGTTGTAAGTAAAGTGTTTTGTAAGCTTTATAAGTTTAAAGTGCAGTATAAATGTCAGCTATTATTTGTATCTTAAAACAGCCACATGAAGTGGGACAGTACTTTAAGGTTTACAAAATGCTTTCTTCATGCCATCTCATTTGATTCTCAGACAACACTATGTAGTTGGTACAAATACTATTATCCTAATTTACAGATGAGGAAATTAAGTCCAGTAAAAAATATTGTCACTTGCACAAGATAACCCAGCTAGAAAGTAACAGAGGTAATATTCAAACCTAGGTTGCCTGACTCCAGATCAAGGAGTCTATTATATTGCATTGCATCCCTAAATTCCTTTGGGTTTGGGTTTTCCCATATATCATGCATGGCAATTGAACTAGATGAACTTCAAAAGGTTCCCTTCTGCCTCCCAATTCTATAATTCAATTAGTCCCCTTATTTAGATTCCTTTGATAATAAGCACCCCTCAAATAAATCCCTGTTTTACTTCAAATAAGCAAATTGAAAATCAACACTTTTTAAAATTTTGATAGCTGGTAAAGATTACTTTTCTCTTTCTTCTTGTCTTCTCTCTACAGTCTTCAGTTTGTTAGCAGAGAAAGGATTATGTTCCCAGTAGCTGCTGGATCTTCTCAGACTAAGGGTTTTTCCATCCCAGTTTCTTCTATTAAGTGTTTGCATGCTACCCTGGGAGAGGTTTGCCAGAAGCTTTTGTTGTCTTTGGATTTCCAGATGAATCAAGCACCAAACATCCATTTGCCTTTCTTAAATAGAGCAATACTTCTCAGCTCATCAGCATCACATTAACCTCTCAGGCACCTATATTGGGACACTCTGTGTCAAAACAGTTTTCCACTCAGTGTCATAACAGCCCAGCTCAGACCTGAAAGCTGTTCTGAGCTCACAATGTACACGGTACTACTTCTTTGTACACATTCTGGCAATAGCTAAAAACAGTTTTGTCCAAACCAGCCTGAGAAAGTAGGCTACCATTCAGACCAAGTGAAAGAACCTTGATTCCAAATACTTTTCTTATAGAATTGTTCACATAACACCAAACCCTGTGTAAAAAAGATTTAATCTGGCCCAGAAAAGAGCAAATCCTGAAGTCCTCCTCACAGATCTGAGCTAGTAGCTTTTAACAAATGGAACCATCCTCATATCTACACAATGGTTGATCTCTATGCAGAAATAAAATTAAAATAGATAAAAAAAAAACAAATTGGCCACTGAATTTTTATCATCTATGCACAAGCATTCTACATTTTGAGACACCCATTACCCTGATGATTTCCAATTAAATTAACATTGAAATCTCAGAACTTATTTTTGGTACCACCTGTATTCCAGCAAGTCACTTAACCCTATTTGGCTCAGTTTCTTCCTCTGTAAAATGAGCTGGAGAAGGAAATGGCAAACCACTCCAGTATCTTTGCCAAGAAAACCCCAAATGGGGTCACAAACAGTGAGACATGGCTGAAAAACGACTGAACAACAACATTTCAGCACTCCATCATGTGCTAATAACTTCATCTACACTGTTGGGTCTCCTCAAGTTTGCACAATCCCCAACAGCATGCCATGTGTCTTTTGTAAAAAGTTGCTAGCACAGTTCTAGGCACACAGAGAGTGATGAGTTGTGGAGAGAGGCAGTCTAATCAAAAGAGCATTGGTCCTGAAATCTGGAGAGACCTAGGTACAAATTCCACCTCTGACAAATTACTAGTTGTGATGATGAGTGAGGTTCTTAACTTCTCAGTCTGTTTCCTGAACTGTAAATTGGGCATAGTAATCCCTTATGATCTATCTACCTCAAAGGGTTATTGTATCAACTGAGATGATGTATCGAAAAGTTTTATGTCAATCGCTGTTATAAAAGGTGCACAATAAATGTACATTGAATCAAAAAAGTAAAATTTACAGCCATACAAATGTCAAAAATGTTGCCAAATATTTCTTGTACTGAAAAAAGTGGGAAAAAATAGGTCAGGACTAAGGAGGATTTGCTCAGAAAAAAAAATGGTTTTGGCCCAGTTACCTTGAGGAAGGAAGCATAGTAGCAATTTATTTCACACTAGAACACTGAATTTGGGGTCAGAAGACCTGAATTTTAGTCCTAGTTCTTATTCTTACTACATGTATGGGCAAGTCACTTTACCACACAGGGCCTCAGTTTACTCCTCTGTAAAATGAGGGGGTTCAACTAGATATTTTCTTAGGTCTCTTCTTGTTTAATATCTTATGAGTGATTAATTCAACTACTTTTTTGGGGGGGAAGGGGTTAGGCAATGGGCTTAAGTGACTTGCCCAGGGTCACACAGCTAATCAGTGTTGTGTATCTGAGTCTGGATTTGACCCAGGTCCTCCTGAATCCAGGGCCAGTGTTCTATCCACTGTGCCACCCAGCTGCCCCCAATTCAACTACTTCTTGGCACAGCATTTTTACCTATTTGGGATTGTTTTCTTATCTGTCGGCAGCTAGGTGGTGCCATGAATAGTTCACCAGGCCTAGAGTCAAGAAGATTCATCTTTGTACGTTCAAATCCAGCTTCAGAGACTTACTAGATGTGTGACCCTGGGCAAGTCACTTAACCTTGTTTGCCTCAGTTTTTTCATCAGTAAAATGATATGGAGAAGGAAATGCAAATCACTCCAATATTTCTGCAAAGAAAAACCCAAATGGGGTCACAAAGAGTCAGGAACAATTTCCTTATCTGTACATGACAATAATAATATTTATACTACTTAACAGGGTGGTTATGAAGAAAGTGCTTTGCAAACTCTAATAAGTTTCTGAAATATGAATGATTATCTAGAGAAAAAGGAATTGAAGTAATTGACCCAGATCCTACTCCTGGAGTACACAGTAACTCAGGGAAGTAGGTGGCTCCAACAGCAGGTACTACAAAAGACTACTTATCTAGATCTTGGTGGCAATTATCTACCAGCCCCCAGATCATTCTCTCTCCTTTCTCAAAGTCAGTGCCTAGCTTTTATTTATCTCCCTTTCTACCCCATGACCTGTCCTTACACGTGGGGATTTTTTTGCATCAGTTCATATGTCTTTCCAGGCTCCTATGTATTCATCACACTCTCTATTCCTAATATTCATTTTATTAATGTACACCAATTTATTTAGTGATTCCCCAACAATAGGAGTCCACTTTGTTTCAAGTTCTTTGCTACCATAAAAGGTGTTGCTATGGACATGAAAACAAAATTTGGGGTTTATAGGGAGTTTTTTTCTTTTATAAGACAATCCTTTTATTCTTTTCTAATTGACTCAACCCCTCTTTCCCACATCAGTTCATCCAAATTTTCCCTTTACTCGTCACACCATATACATGACACCCTTCACTGATCTTCTCAACAGAACTTCTCAACCAATTTTGTTGAGAAAATAATTATTATCTGTCATGAGTTCCCTCTTATCCCCTATTCCAAACCTCAAAACCCATTGCTGTCATCCTGCAGTCTTGCCTCTTGTGCTCCATGCTCGTTGCTAATGTCAGCTGTATTATGTATGACTGTCCCCACCTCTTTCAGGAGCTCTAATCCTTCCAGCCATTTCAATCATTTCCCCTCTCTCCTCCTGGATTCCTCACAGTCTCTCATGCCTCCTATCCAAGCTATTGTCAAGACCTACCAAATTTCACCTCTGCAGCGTCTCTCAAAAATGCCCCCTTCTCTCCTCTGACACTGCCACCAGTCTAATGCGGCACCTTTTCCCCCTCCCACTTTAATTCCTGCAATAACTTAGTGGTATGTCTACCTGTCTTTAGTGTCTCCCCATTCCAATACAAGTTCCATTCAGCCGCTAAAGTGATTTTCCTAAAGTACAGGTTCAGGCAGGTCACCCCCTTACTCAATAAACTCCAGCGGCTGGCTCTCTTTTGCCTCCAGGATCAAATGCAAAAGGCTGTGTTTGGCATTCAAAGCCCTTCATAACTTAGCCCCCTCCTACATTTCCAGTCTTCTTATACCTTACTGCCAGACACATACTCTTCAATCTAATGACACTGGCCTCCCGTGAACAAAACACTCCCTCTCTTGGTTCTGAGCATTTTGTCTGGCCGTCTCCCAAGCCTGAAATGCTCTCCCTCCTCATCTCTTGCCTACCAGCTTCCCTGGCTTCCCTTAAGTCCCAATTAAAACCCTACCTTCTACAGGAAGCCTTCCCTAACTCCCCAATTCCAGTGCTTTTCCTCTTTTAATTATTTCCTGTTTATATTCTATGTAGCTTGCTTTGTATATATTTTTGTTTGCATGTTGTCTCCCCCATTAGACTGTAAACTCCTTGAGGACAGGCACTGCCTGTCTCTTTTTGTATTCCCAGTGCTTAACACAGTGCCTGACACACAGTATGGGATTAATAAATGTTTATAAATTGATGGATTTCCTTTTCAGTCTCTCCTTATCCACTAGCCCCTTCCCTGCTGCCTACAAGCACATCAAGGTTTCTCCCATCCTTATAAAACCTCTACTTGACTCGACTGGACACTGAAGCTGGTATACCATAGCTTTCCTCCCTTTCAAAGCCAGACTCCTAGAAAAAGCAATTTCTTCTGCTTGTATTGCTACTCACTTTTCAACTTGTTCTAATTTGCTTCATCACATAAATGATACTCCTCTCTCCAAAGTTACAAAGATTTCTTATTTGATAAATCCAACAGCCTTTCCTTAGTCATAATCTTTCTTGAACCATCTATGGCATTTGACACTGTCAACTAACCCTTCTAATTTTATCATATGCCCAACTAATTGACAAAAATGATGAAAGATGGGACTAGTTAACGTTAGAGGGGCTGTAGGAAGATTGGCACACTGAGGCACTTTTGGTGGAGCTGTGAAGTGGTCCAGCCATTCTGGCTACAAAAAGTATTAAGATGTCCATACTCTTTGACCCAGACATCCTATTGTTAATCATAAATCCCCAGGAAGGTAAAATACAGACACATAGGTCCCATATTCACCAAAATATTTATAGCAACACTTTTTGTAGTAGCAAAGAGTTGGAAAAAAGTAGAGCCCATTGATTGGAGAACGGCTAAACAAATTGTAGTACATGAAAGTAATAGATTATTTCCGTGCCATAATGAATGATGAATACAGAGAAGCATGGAAGACATAAATTGGGGCAAGATGAAGTAAGCAAAAGCAAGGGCCAAACAGAGTGAGTACAACAATATAAATGGAAAGAACAACAATAAAAACCCCAACTGAATATTGTGCAGTTACGACTAAGCTCGTCCTTGAAAAGATAAGGATCTCATCTCTTTGTCAAGGTGTGGGACTACAGCTATAGAACATTGAATATCCTGTCAAATTTCTTTGATGTCTTTTTTTGCAGAATTGCATTTTCTTTTCCCATCTCTCCTCTCTCTCTCTCTCTCTCTCTCTCTCTCTCTCTCTCTCTCTCTCTTTCTCTGAATCTCTTTCTGTATGTGTGTCTTATAGTGGATGGTAGTAAGGGAGGAGGAGAGACATATTTGGAAATGAATGTAAATTTAGAAATGATGTAAATGCAAAATATCAAGAATTTTTTTTTCATTTTAAATGAGGATAATTCCACTTGTACATCTCAGAGTTGCTGTGAGGACAGTTCTTTGTAAATCTTAAAGTGCTTTAGAAACATGATTTTGTTGTAAATATGAGTCCTTTTGCCTTTCTCCCTCCCATACTGTTCCCTCCAAAGTTCGATGATTTTCCTTCTGTGGTCTCTTTCCGTCCTTTAAGGTGGCCCTGATATTCATGGTTTCACGTATGGGAGAAAAGCAAACAAAGGTGACACAAAGTCTACCCTACAACACCCTAGAGTTGTACCTGACCTCTCAAATGCACTTCATCCAACTTTGCCAGAAGGATCCTGAAGGCGTTATCTTGCCAGAACCCTCCTAGGGAAAAAATGTTATTGTTCTGGGACTCTGAAGAGTCAAGTGGTAACAATATACATGGATATGTAGAGACAGTGATTTCATGGTGCTAGTAGCAACCTCACCATGTTCCATATTATACATGTTATGTGTACAGTAAGACTCTATAAAAATTAAGAGTTTCTGTTTCAGTTGGATTTTCTTATTTCTAGTTAGTAGATGCTAGTTGAGTAAGTGTGTACTGTGTATGTGGTCCTTGGTTGCAGAGAGAAGGTCTAAAGTGTGGCTGTGTAAGGAGCAGCTGAAGTGAAATATGGTAGAGACCACAGGGAATGAAGACGTCTCATAACTGTGAGGCCCTTCCCTCTCTAGTGCCTTTCTTCCAACTCTGCCTGTTGGACCCTAAAGAGGTCTTACAGCTTTGAGGCCTAGGGTGTTAGGACTGTCAACACAGATATTGATGTTTCCAAAGATGTTGATGGTTGACATAGTGAAGAATAAAACTGAGTCAGTTTCATCATTGATTAGAATTCTTCTATCATCTGGAAGTCCAAAATCCCCCTTCTCTGATCACTATCATTTATTCCTCCATATCTCCTATTCCCTCGCTGTTACTGAACATGCTCTTCGTTCTGATCCCCCTGGTTTTTGATTCATCACTCTTCTGACTTTAGTTTCCATCAAAACTCATCATGGACCCTCATGGTTAGCCATTTCAGCGATTTGCTCTACCACTTTAGAATTCTACATACACACACACACACACACACACACACACACACACACACACACACACCCTGAGTTTCTGCTGTGCCCACCTTGCCAGTTTCTAACCTTGACTAACCCACACTCTGTGCTCCTTCTGCTCTAGTCAGTTAATAAATATTCATTGTATCTACTATGTGCCAGGCATGCTGCTAAGTACTAGGGATACAAAGAAAGGTCAAAAAATTTTTCCTGTTCTCAAGTCTAATGAAGAAAACAACATGCTTAACAAACTCACATTCTAATGGGAGAGACAACATGCAAAGAACTACGTAGAAACAAATTATACAGTATAAATTGGAAATAATAAGCAGAGAGAAGGTGTTAGAATAAAGGGGGAATCAAGTTTCCTCTAGAAGGTGAGATTTTTAGTTAAGGCTTAAAGGAACCCAAGCAAGCCAGAAGGCAGAGATCAGGAGGAAGAACATTGCAGGCATGGGGGACAACCAGGGAAAGCACTCAGTCAGGAGATGGAGTATCATGTGCAAGGAACAGTAAAGAGGCCAGCAGCATCACTGGATTACAGAGTTTGTGGAGGGGAAGGTATCGTGTAAGATAAAGAGGGGCAGGTTACGAGGGGCTTCGAATGCCAAACAGAGGGTTTTATATTTGTTCCTAATGATGATAGAAAATTTATTGGTGAAAGAAGGGTGGGGATGAAAAGGTCAGATCAGCACTTTCAGAAGATCATGATGACAGCTGAGTGGAGGATGAACTAGGGTGGGGAGAGAGAGATACGTGGCAGGGAGCCCAACCAAGAGGCTATTATACTAGGCCAGGCATGAGGTGATGAGGGCTTCACCAGGGTTGTGACAATATTAGAGAGAAAAGGCTCTAGGCTACAGTGTTGCTAGAGGATGTGAGAAAATTGTGCTGATCACATCAACTATGCCATTTAAATATGGAATCAGAATCAATAAACATTTGTTAAGCACCTACTATGTGCCAGGCACTGTGCTAAATGCTAGGGATAAAATAAAAGGCATAAGATAATCTCCGCCCTCAAGGAGCTCCCATATATTTTTGAGTCCTCTTTTTGTGGGGTGAGGCAATTGGGGTTAAGTGACTTGCCCAGGATCCCACCGATACTAAGTGTCAAGTGTCTGAATTCACATTTGAACGTGGGTCCCCCTGACTCCAAGGCTGATGCTCTATCCACTGTGCCACCTACCTGCGCCTTACCACATAATTTTGATCACATCACTTTCTAGCCCTTCTTACTAAGGACATCCTACTTCCTACTAAGCCCTGGCTTACCTTGTTAATTATCATCTTTTCTCCTTGGATCTTCTTCCTGTCCACTGGCTTTTTTCCCTCTACATACAGTCATATTCAGAGCCGTCCTTTTCTTAATAAAAATAAAAACAAAAACTGTTTAACTCCCTTAAAACATTAATTACTCAAGTTAAAATCTTATCTCTTTCTTGTCAAATTCCTAGAAAGAGTAATCTATAACTTTGGTAGACTTAGCCCTTCTCAGCAATACAAGGGTCTAAGACATCTCCAAAATCTCGTGATGGAAAATGCTATCCACATCCAAAGAAAGAACTATGGAGTTTGAATGCAGATTGAAGCATACTATTTGCTCTTTTTTTCTCTTCTGTTTTGTTTTGTTTCTTCTTTCTTGTGGTTCCTCCTATTGGCTGTAATTCTTCTTTACAACATGACTAATGTGAAAATATGTTTAATAGGAATGTATATGTAGAGCCTATATCAGATTGAATGTCATCTTGGGAAGTGAGGCGGGGAGGGAGGGGAAGAAAATTTAAAACTCAAAACTTCTGGAAATGATTGTTCAAAACTAAAAAATAATTAAAAATAAAATAAAAAAGAAAGAAAGAGTCATCTACAGTCATCAGAGCCATAACTAGGTTAACTAGAGAAGGTTAGGGTTACAGGAATTTTTTTTCCCAGTGTGCCAAAATTTAGCTTATTCTAACAATACTTCAGCACCATAGAGATAACTAAAATTAGCCAGAATAATTAGCTAAAATTGGAAACATCAGGAAAGGAATCTCCTAGTGGCTGACCCTCAGGTAGAGTCTTTGACAGCCTAGCCAGACCCCCAAATTTTTGGAAGTTGCCTCCTCAGCAGCAGCCTCCCACATTCTTGAAACACAGTTCTCTCCTGGCAGCTGTAAGTACGCTAGTTGAGATCTTCCTTGGCGAACCCCTCCTCATCCTAGTGGTTTTTTGCTTCTTGCCCTGAGCACAAAATTTCTGTTTCCAGTTCTGATACTCAATATTCTTTTTCACCACACTCTAACTCCCAAACTCCCTGTAGTCAGGTTTCCATCACTACCACTGAGTTCTGACTGCTCTTTTCCAAGGTGATCAATTACCTCCTAGTCACCAAATCAATAGCCATTTCTCAGTCTTCATCTTCCTTGATCTGTCTAAAGCATTTAACAATGCTGAGCATCTATTCCTTCTTAAAACTGTTTATTTCTTCCTTTTGAGGGACTTTGCTCCCCTGGTTTTTCCTACTTTTCCAATAACACCTTATTTCCTCCTCTTATGCCTTCCCTTCCTTCTCTACTCTAAATATGTTGCCCAAAGTTTTATCTTTGTAGAGTAGGGGAGCTTCATATGTAGCAGTAATTAGGAGTTAGGTCTCCTCCATGTATAAAGGATTGGTGCTGTTGCTGAAGATAGCACAGGAAGTTTTCCCACGTACTAAAGTACCTGCCCCCTACCTTGGCCTCAGTTCTGCTCAGCTCAGTGTAGGGTTTAAAAGGTAACATCATTTGCATACATTGTTTTATAAATTTATCAAAAATTAGATCACATTTTGTCCTCAGACTATTAAGATTCTTATCACCATCCTAACTTCATGTGACCTAAAAAGAAAACACATTCATTCTCTATGTAGTTTGAATCCATTGACTATATGAAATCAGAATTTTAAAGATATAGTATTAAAATTCCAAGTGACTGAGCATCACTCAGAAGTTCTGCCACATCCATTCCCAATAGCAACCATTGTCTACATGAACAATTCAGTTTGCAACTTTAGTTTTGCCAAGAGAACTACCATGCCTAAAGAAATCTCCAGTGGCTAAGAACATGCTGTATTTAGCAAGGTCTAGATTCCTCTAGTTCTGCACTCCCAGTCTTTAGTTACTGTAATCAGGGGTGTCTGAATGCTTTATTGGAAAGCATTTCTTATTCTATAGTCAAAGTCACAAAGAGAAAGGGAAGGAATCATCTAATCAGCATCCTATCCTGCCCCCACAGCTTTGGGTCCTTTGAACTCATGTTCACTGTCCATGTTGCACATAGAGTTGATTTTCTTATCTAGGCAGCCACCAGTAAATTTTGGACTGCTAGCTTTCACCTACAGATGAGAGAGAGAGAGAGAGAGAGAGAGAGAGAGAGAGAGAGAGAGAGAGAAAGATTGATTCCTCTACCTAACAGTGCACATACATTAAGTCTCTCATTGCTATGTCTCTTGAGCCTAGCTGCCTGGCATGATGCCTGAGCATGCCTTTCTCTGGCATGGTGCCACCAAGCAGTCTAGACCCTTGGGATTTTAATTGCTTCACTGAGTGCAGCAATTTCGCAACAATCTTGTTGCTTTCCAACTTCTAAGCCCTTCTTCCAGCCTCCTTTTTCTGGTCCTCAGAGTATTATATATATGAGGGAAACAAGGAAATGTGAAGACCCGCATGTAAAAGCAGGTGCTATATTCCTCCTTAGTGAAAGATTTTGTGGTTCCTGCAAAGATACACAGAGTATACTTGAACACCTGCACAGATACATCATAAGCCTCATGATAAACATAAAATTTTAATACACATGGGGTAACGTATCACAACACCACAAATAATCATCCCATGATACTTCTTCCTATATCACATCCACATCTATATTACATGCAATAAACATACCACAATGCAAAGTATCCTTTGATAGAGCTACTTCAGTGACTAAATTGCTAAATAGCAGGCAGAATATATTTCAGGAACACATAACAGCACATATACATGCCCTTGGAGTATAAGCCAATGAACATAAAACAACCAAAAAAAGTATAGCTAACAAGCGTATATATCAACAGTACATGCATATCATTGGTGCCAGAATGAATAAACAAAAGTAGCAGAAAATGGAAAATAAAATGGAAAATAATAGTTGACACATAATAAACCAATATACACAGTTACAACCAAATCATACATCGCGTGATCATTAGTTTTGCCACTTGGTAACATGTATAACCATGTCTCCTATTTTTCCTGCAAATTCCTAAGTTAGTTTGGTCAGTGGTTGGGTGGTTTCAGACCTTCTGAGACCTGCTAAGTATCCTGCATCTGTACCAACACTGGTTATTGGTCTAGGCTGGTCGTCAGTATATTCAGGTCTACTAGCCCACATTCTCAAAACTGAACGGGTATTAATATTCTGAATCTCTATGGATCAATCAGTCAATAAACATCTATTAAATGTCTGCTATATGGCAGACACTGAGCTTAGGTCCTGGAGAGGCAAATGCCAAGAACGAAACAATCCCTACTCATAAGGAGCTTATATTCCAATAGGGAAAGCAACAAGTATGTGTGTATGCATACATACACATATACATAAGTCTGTATGTATATATATACATATATGCATGGGTATGTGTGTGTGTATGTGTGTGTGTGTGTATATATGTGTGTGTGTGTGTGATCTCATTTGGGATTTTCTTGGCAAAGATAATGGAGTGGTTTGCCATTTCCTTCTCCAGCTCATTTTACAGATGAGGAACTGAGGCAAACAAGGTGAAGTGACTTGCCTAGGGTCACATAGCTACTAAGTATCTAGATTTGAACTCACAAAGGTAAGTTTATGTGACTTCAGGCCCAGCACTCTACCCACTGCACCATCCAGCTGCCCATATGTTTATATACATATAGAAATATATAAGATATACGTGAAGAGAATATATTCACAGTAACTAAACACAAGGTTGTTTGGGAGGGAGGGCATTAACAAGAGGATCAGAAAAGGCTCGTCTTTATAACTTTGTGACAATCTCTACAGCTGATACACTAAGCCAAAAAGAACTTGGGCTCAACTCTCTCCCAGCCAGATCTGGACAGAAGTCTCCCTCAGTCTGTGGCATAGTTGGTGGATCCAAAGTTCCTTCATCTTAATCATCATCTTTTGGGCAATTATCTAGCTCACTTTCTCTAAAAGTGAACTGTATCTTCTCTTCACTCATACAGCTTAGCAGACTGTCTGTCACTCCAGAGAGTCTCACTAACGCCACAGTAGTCGATAGGAAGGTGTCATGAATTATTATAATAGGGCCCCTATCACTGTCCATGATTATTTTATGAGTAAAAAAGTGTCCCAATCTCTTAACTCCCTAGTATGGAGTCTCTTTCCATCAGTCCACTTTTTTGTATCTTCCCAGAACACCAAAAATTCTCAGTATTTCTCAAGGGTCTCCCTGCTTCTGACATCTAACAGACATCATACCATCATTTGTTTCTCTCAACATTCTTCTAGGCCAATCTTATGGCTAGATGCCTGGTATAGTTTCTTTTCTGGGCTCCTTTGTCTATAAACATGCCCAATGCAGATACTGCTGTCGGCTGAATCAAGATATGAGCAGAAAGATAAGAAATCCAGAATCCCTCAAACCCTTCAAAACACAGGATCCTCCTCCAGCCGAAAGTTATGATTGTTTGAGTGAGTGAGTAATTGGAGTGATTGTGATGTGTTTCCACCTAGTTAAGGTACCAAGGCTAAAGTGAGATGGGGTGATTTTGTTCCCCACCCTCAGAATGAAATAAACAATAAGTTTAAAATATTTTTATTAGTCACACACACACAAATTTTGCTCACACTAAAAAGACTAATAATAATAGTTTTCAGTTAGAATAAGCAATTGAATATGCTTCATTATTTTAAAAAATTCAAAGAGTAGACAAATAATAATTGTTAATATTCTGTTAATTTGACAGATATTGCTAGCCATACAAGTGAATTTTTAGATTACTTTTTATTGAAAAATAACACAATACAACTATGTGATATGTCATAATAATCAGTGAATATAGTAATTTACTGGCTGGAGTCATATTTCTTTGTGTGTAGATATACCATATACAACGTAAAAAAAAAAGCAAAATTGAATTGTCTTTGATTTTAACTCAGAAGAAAGTTCTATGTATAGATTCATTCCTCTTTCTCTACATGGTTCTAATTAATAGACGGTTTTATACCTTAATTTCATGTTCATGTTTGGATATTTTTGTTGTGTTTTTATGAAAGTGTGGGAAATAGCAAGAAGGCCAGTTTGATTGAAACATAGAGTACATGAGGTGAGTGATGTGTAATAAAGGTCTAAAGGTAGATTGGCCCCATATGGTGAATGACATTAAATGCCAAACTGAGAAGTATACATTTGATCCTAGGTTCAATAAGAAGCCATTGAAGTAAGACAAATGTGTGTGTGTGTGTGTGTGTGTGTGTGTGTGTGTGTGTGTGTGTGTGTGTGTTTGGGAGTGGGGAGTGATGTTAGAACCTGTGCTTTAGGAAAGTCACTTTGGTGGATGTGTGGAAGATGGCTTGGAACGGGAAGCAAGTTGGGTCAGGAAGACTAACGAGAAAATGAGAAAAACTGCAAATAGTCCAGGTGAGAGTAAGTAAGAGTCTGAACTAGTGTGATAGCCACGTGAGTGGAGAGAAGAGTGTGTGTGTGTGTGTGTGTGTGTGTGTGTGTGTGTGTGACAGAGAGAGAGATGTGGAGATAAAAGTAGTAATATTTGTGAATTGCTTGGATATGTGGTGTAAGAGAGAGAGTGATGAATCATATTAATGCCCAGGCTGAGGACAAAAGAGCCCTTACAGAAATTAAAAAGTTTAGAAGAGAAATATTTGAGAGGAAAGGTAATGTAATGAGATTTGTGATGCAAATGACATGGGACTCATTCTATCCCACTTAAAATGAAAAGGAGAAGGATGGGGCTCTTACCATTCATGATCCCAGAGTTCAGAGTCTAGCCTCTAAAGGGTGCCTACCACAGTCAGGAGATGATCTGTGGGATATGTAGAGGGTGGAATATTCCCAATGCCGCTGGCATGGATACCCAGATCTTTATTAGGTTATAACTGCTATGAGGGGCTGATGCCTAGCGCAGAAGTGGAAAGGTTGGGAGCTTACACTGTGGTGGGAGAAATCTGAAATAACTGAGGAAACAAAGGTTCCAGCTTCTGAAAATATTGATTTATTAAGCAATGCATGTCAATTGCATAACAAATCGGGACGAGGACTACTCAGCTTGACAATAGGCCCCTAATACAGGGAAAGGCAGATTGTTATGCATTAAAAGAAAACAATTAACAGTATATAAACCAGGACACAAGATTAGGTAATCTGATTTCTAATGAGAGGAAAGATTAGGGATTTTCCAAATTGGGAGGGGGAGAGCAATCAGGTACAATTTCCAGAAAATCTTCCCCAAGTGTCTGTATTCAATTAAAGGAACAAGGAAACAGTAACTGATTGATCAGTATGGGGCTACTTTTCAGATAAGACATATGAGTTGCTTGAGATGTATAATTCTGAGAGAACTTTGCATCAGTCTTTGTGTCTAACTGGGTTTCTGGTCAGTATAACTTAGGTCCTTAGCTAAGAGTAAGGTAGAGATGGTCCAGCTTCCCAACCATGCAGGGCTAGGTTCAAACAATGCAATAAAGTTTTCTCACAATTCCCATAAATGAACAAGGTTCTCTCACAAGACAGATACTGAACTATACTCATAACTGAATAGAAAGAGAACTGAGTTAGATCCAGAATTGAGTCACATGATGGAGTCAGTGGGGTTCACTCAATTCCCCCAACACAGAGATGGGAATGGGGCAGAATGGAAGAAGGGTGGGTAATAATGGGTGAAGTAGAGGTCTAATGGTACTGGAAATAAGCTCTGTAATTGGCTATCTCAGAGAGGAGGGGATACAACCCTTCCACATCCTCCCAATGGTTCATCACATGACCTTCTTGGGGTCATCCCTGTGGCACCTGCTTTGGATATCTCTGCTTGATGGAATGAAGCTTGAGTCGACTAGGTTCACTTCCTCACCTTTTGCTTTGTATTTCTTGTCATAGTCCATCAATATGTATCTGTTTTTGCTTCTAATCTTCCAAACACAACTGAGGAAAAAAAGAATGGATGAATGGTAATGTTGTATCATGCGGTAAAACTCCCAGACTTACAGCTACATTTCCACTTGTCTGTGGCCCAGCTCCCTGCCTATTACAGACAGCCTAATTTTCTTCTGTGGATGCCCTCACAGCTTTGATGTCATATAGCCTTTGGGACAAGACATTTACATTCACTTTTGGCTTCCTAGGTCTATAACAATGTGTGCTGACCAAACTTATAGTTGGCAAAGACCACTGACTACCTATTGAATTCTGTCAGGCAGCATACAACTTGGCACTGATTGACATCAGCAAATTATTATCCATCCATATTAGAAGTTATCTCTAGAAATAGACTTTGAAATTCTCAGCAACAGCCCATTTCAAAGACTAATTCTGGTTTATGTATGGGATAACAAAGCTCACCATCAGCAAGAGCTATGTTGGCAAAAGCAACTGGTTTCTGATGACTGTCACTCTCTTGGTATAGAATTGCCCCCCAAGCCTTCTAGGCTAGCCTACATATGAAGTACAAAGGGCTTGCTCGCATCTGTTTTGGCCAACATTTGTCCATGTGTGAGGTAATTAATCAAGTCTTTAAAAACTTATTTGTGTTGGTCAGTCTAACAAACTCCAAAGAATTTCCAGGAGCTCAGGCCAAAGTGACATCTCTTGTCCTTCTGTTTCCAGTTTCCCAATCCTATATCCATGGCAAAATCATTCAGTAGTTTAGCAGGAACAGCACAGTTTGTGTGTGTGTGTGTGTGTGTGTGTGTGTGTGTGTGTGTGTTACAAATTTGCCATTGTATCTTAGAAAAGTCCTTAAGGCTTAAAGGGTCTTTGGACCTTACCAATTGAGGAGCTCACTCTTTGCTGAGATACATGTGATCCATATTCTTGATGAAGGACTTGTTAACTTGTAATTTCAACCTAGAGTCCTCTAGCCCCTTCAAATTTAAATCCTCTTTTACATGTTGTCTTCATTCACATAGCTTCCACCCTGATTCAGGCCCTCTTTGCCTCTTATTCTTCCAGTGCCTTTCCAAAGATAATGGAGTTATTGATACCCCAAACTTTCATGTCGTTCATGTCTTCAACCACCTTCTCTATAAACAAATTAAAAGTAGTAGGTGTTCCAAGGACATTTTAGGGGACATACTTGAGTTAACAAAATCCAAATGGGGGATGAAAACTGTCTTGACTTTGTCCTTTTCTGCTGGGCTTCAGGAAGACCTGAGTTTAAATCTGGCCTCAGACACTTACTAGCTGCATGACCCTGGGCAAGTCATTTAACCTATTCACCTTCATTTTCTTAACTGTAAAATGGGGATAACCTTCCTCACAAAGTTGTTGTGAGGACCAAGTGAGAAAATATTTGTAAAGGGCTTAACATAATGCCTGTCACATTGTAGATTCTATATAAATGCTTATTCCCTATTCCTTATAATGACTCTTTTCTCAAATGTGTACCTGGAATAAAATGTTCACTGTCCAACACAAAAAGACACTCCACATCTTCCATCCTTATAATCATTCCAATTGATGAAGTATTTATTAGGTGACTGCTATGTGCCAGGAACAGTGATAGGAATGCAAGGAAAAATGCAAAACAGTCTCTTGGTCTCAAAGTGTTTACATTCTAATTGGAGAGATAATATGTACATATAAAGGTATACACAAAACACATACAAAGCCCATAAGGTAGCTCTGGGAGAGAAGGAAGGCACAAAAAAAGGCCTCATACAGAAAGTGTTGTTTGAACTAAATATTGAAGGAAGTCGGGGATTCTGAGAAGCAGAGATGAGGAGGGCAAAATATTGTAGGGAAACATCAAGAATTCAAAAGATGGCAGATGGATTATCATGTGTGTGGGAGGAATGGCAACCAGGCTAGTGGAACTAAAGAGAAGAATTTGTGGAAAGCGCGACATAAGCCTGGGAAGGTAGGGTGAGACCAGGGTGTAAAGTAAAGTGCTTTAAATACCAAACAGAAGAGTCGATATTTTATCCTAGAGGCAATAATGGGCAGCTGGGTGGTGCAGTGGACAGAGAGTCGTGGACAAAGGGCCAGGCCTGGAGTCAGGAAGACTCATCTTCTTGAGTTCAAATCTGGCCTCAGACACGTACTAGCTATATGACCCCTGGGTAAGTCACTTAACCTTGCTTGCTTCCGTTTCCTCGTCTGTAAAATGAGCTAGAGAAAGAAATGGTATTTTTGCCAAGAAAACCCCAAAAGGAGTCATGAAGAGTCAGACATAAGTGGAAAACAACTTAACACAACAGAGGCAATAGGGAGGTACTGAACTTTACAGAGTATGAGGTAGACATAGTCAGACCTGTGTTTGAGGAAAATCACTTTGGCAACTGAGGATAGATTGGATTTAGGGGAGATTTAAGTCAGGGCTCGTGAGAAAAGCAATGAGGGTTTAGGGGTTGTGGGTGTGAAAAAATGTGAGAGATGTTGTGGAAGTAAAAATGACAAGAAATAGCAACTAATTGGGTGAGTGGAGTGAGGAATTTGAGGATGACACCAAGATTTTGAACTTGGGTCAGTCACTATAAAGATGGAGATGTCCTTGATAGTAATAAGGAAGTTTGAGAAAGGAATTTGTTTGAAGGGAAAGATAATGAGCTCTGTTTTGAACATGTTGATTTTAGATGCCTGCAGGATCTGGATTAGATATTAAATTTTAATAAAGTGAGACTCAAATGCAGGGAGGTTGCTGAGTCATGGAATCAGAGGGTCAGGAAGTAGCAATGGGAAATAAAAAGCATACTGACTCCCACTCCAGGATCAGTGAGTCAGAGGTAGAAGAGAAGACATAAACAGTGTTAGAAAAGTTGGCCAGGGGTTCAGTGTCATCAGAGAGGAGCCAGAGAGGTCCGTGTGAATGTGAAAGAAGATGACATTTATGATGAAGGCAAGTTGTTAATTATAGGTTGGGAATTCCAGAGGGCACAGTGAAAGGAACAGACAACTATGAAGTGGATAGAGGGGTAGGGTTGAAATTATGAGAGTGTGGGCATTAGGAGTTACAGAGAATGGTTTACTCTTAGGCAGTTGGGAATTCAGTATCATTGATATTTGAGGAGTAATCGTGGATGGTACTGGATAATGAGTCCAGGCAAAGTCTCAGTGAATGGAAGAAGCTCTGATGATGAAGGCAAGTGAGTAGAACACCTAAGATCCTGGTGCAGTTCAGGTCAAAGTAAAGATCTATCTTTTAATCCTCTGCCTGGTTTGGGAGTCCTGTGTTTCAGTCTTCAGCTCACATCACAGCAGAATGGTGTTCCTAAGAGTCTAGGTAGAATGGACCCATAAACAGCTGGTGATGAGGTTAGGCTTAATGTTTCCTGGGTCTAAGGTAACCTCTGTCTCAAAGGCAGTTCAGTGGACAGTAGTTTGAGACAGACTAAATCAGCATACAACTCAAACGCATACATGCTGTAAGAGACCGTTCTAAACCACAGCTGTAGAAGAAAGTTCTGCCATTTTGCCTCCTTTCTGCTGTGACCTATGCCCCTCAATCCTTTATTTCTCCAGTGGAACAATTCTGTCCACGCTCTTGTTTCTTAGCAGGTTTTATGTAAGTCAGGCTGGTCAGTGATGATATATTGCCTTGCTTCTATATCCCACCCATGAAGTTCTTCTGAAACTAGACAAAGTTAGATTTTCTTAAGCAATATCATTCTGGGAAGCTCTGGAATTGTTCTCTAACCAATACTCTTTGTAGCGACTTGTCATAATCCAGCTTTTTATGAACTAATATAATTCTAGTTAGGTACACTCTGAGCTCTTGGTGAGATACCATATCTTTACATACTTGCTTCAGTATGACTTTATCCAGTGCTTTGGGTTTTACTGATCCATGTTGTTGTTCAGGCACATCTGACTTTATGTGACCTCATGGACAAGTCCATGGAGTTTTCTTAGCAAAGATACCAGAGTGCTTTGCCATTTCCTTCTCCAGTGTATCCCCATTTTACAGATGAGGAACTGAGGCAAATAGGGGTCAAGTGACTTGCCCAAGGTCACACAGCTAGCAAGTGTTTGAGGCTATATTTGAACTTAGATCTTCCTGACCCAGTGATCTATCCAGCACACCACCTATCTGCCTTATGCCTATCCCAAAGTCAGAGGGCCTTTTCTCTTTCCAGTGAGTGACGTATTGGATGACATTTAGCATATAATTATTGTAGTGTCCAGTTACTGCTAATTTGCCCCTTTAATCTTTGCAGACATTTTGTCATGTGATTTTTGGCTTCTCAACCTTCAGAATCTTCACAAGTACAAAAACAGATCCCTCAATGCTTACCCCTTTTTTTTTTCCTAACTCAAGTGTGCGGCAATGCTATAGTGATTCAGGTGCATGATTGCAGACCTCCGGTGGTTGTTTTCCAGGAAAGATGTGCATCCTTACCTAAGAAGCTTCTTAATGCAGGCCTGAAATTCCACTGAAGTACAGAAGATAACAATAGCTAATACTAACAGTTATATAGCACTCACCATGTGTCAGGGAACTGTGCTAAGTGTTTTACAAATATTATCTTGTTTGATCCTCGCAACAATCCTGAGAGGTAAGTGACATTATTGTGACCATTTTACAAATGAGGAAACTGAAGCAGAGATTAAATGACTTGCCCAAGGTTACACAGCTAGTAAGTATCTGAGGGAAGATTTGAACTTGGGTCTTCCTGACTCCAGGTCAGCTGCTGTAACCACAGCACCACCTAACTACCCCATGATCCAGACTTTCAGCCACTGAGAAGCTTTCTCAGGGAATTACATTTTCCAACTGCCTATGCAAGACATCCTCTTTAGAAAGAATATTAATGGCCAGTTCTAAGAATTATCTTCTGCTATTAGCACAGAATTGAGAGATTACCTCTTTCCTACATTTTACAGGAAACATGAGTACAGTGGAAAGAGCACTGGATTTAGGGTCAGAGGACCTTGACTCAAATCCCAGCTCTGCCATTTACAAGCTTTGTCACTGTGGGCAAGTCACAGCTTTCCCAGGCCTTGTGTGTAAAAGGAGGGGATTAACTGGATGAATTCTAAGGTCCTTTCCAATTCTAAGTCATTGATCTTATAATTTAATGGAATCTTCCCTATTCTACATGTGAATTATTTTTTCATTTTTCCTCAAATTTCACATAGTTCCCTTCAAAAATTTTGTAAAGGGATATAGACGTTGATGAGGCAACTAGGTGGCACAGTGGATAGACTGCCAGGCCTGGAGTCAGGAAGACTGATCTTCCTGAGATCAAATCTGGCCTGACACACCTACTAGCTGTGTGACCCTGGGCAAGTCATTTAACCCTATTTGCCTCAATTTCCGCTCCTGTAAAATGAGCTAAAGAAGGAAGTGGCAAACTGCTCCAGTATCTTTGCCAAGAAAACCCCAAATGAGGTCATGAAGAGTCAGACATGGTAAAACAACTGAACAACCACAACAAATAGATATTGACTGATGTGCTCACCCCACATAGAATGATAGGGATGGACTTTCATGACCTGTCAGTGATCATTTCATATTTCCCCAGATTGCATAATTCCCATCAAAACTTTTGGAAAGGGGTATAGGCATTTATAGCTGTGCTCACCCCACATAGAGTGATGAATGTAGAACCTCATGAAATGAGGGGTTTTATCCCATGACTAAAGGTAGGGAGAGGAAATAGATAGTTCCCACACACACCTGATTAGTAAAATAGTTAGGAAATCGTCCTACCTGCAGCAAACACCAACTCCCTACCCCTTTACCCTGGCTCAGCTTCTCTAGACTTGATCTAGAGAAATATAAATTTAAAACATAAAAAATTAGTATTTAATACTGAAGAAATCTATCAAATTCAGCTTGTTTCACCCTTCCCCCATGTCAGATTTAAACTCTGAGGAAATCTCTAAATTTAGTTTGTGTCTCATTTCCTCATTAAGATTCTTATCTACCTCCTAGCATCATGTGATCTAAAAGGAAAACACACGCTCACATCATAGTTTAAGTCTATTTAATACAAGAATTGGAAAGTTCATAAAACTTAGCACTAAGACTCCCAAGTGCCACCCACTGCTCAGGTAGACAAAAACAAACCAGCCATCTGTAAATTTAACAGCATCTGCCAAGTTCAATGACCAAATGTACACATTTATTTCTCCCAGGAGAACCATTTGAGTTTGGATTCATCCCAAAGGCACCTGTGCTCCTGGAGTCATTGGCAAAGTAGGCTATTCCTTCTTTCCCTTCAGTATCACAGTCATTAAGGATATCAACAGGATAGGGATATGCACTGGATATATCAGTTCATTAATACAGGGAACCCCTAGATGAGGCAACTGCCTCTACCGATGCAGATCAGTACCTTCTCTGTAACTTAAAGTTGCAGAAAGTTGCCTGAAATTCTGAGAAGTCACACATTTAGTATGTAACCAGATGCAAAGACTTAAACGACATCTCCCTAGCTTGGAGGCCAGCACTCTATCCACCACACTCCAGCTGCTTTTCATGGCAGTCTTAGAGTCTCATTGCTTGATTGTCAACCTCAATTACTCCATCTCTGGCCATTCATCAAGTAAGTGACTATGGAGCTCTCCAAGGTGCTGCTAACTCCTGTTGGGAAAATGCTGGTCCTCCAACTTTGTCTGGGCCCAGGGATGTCTAGCTTGTCATCCCAGTATTTGCTGCTCCTCCATTGCCAAAGAAGGGGATAATGTCAATGCTCCTATTCAAGATGACCCCTCTTTCATAATATGCCTGTGGTTAATAGTGAGGTTTGAGTGTCGTCTTGATGTCTTTTGTGGCTGTCTTCTTCCCTAAATCTATGGTAGCAGGAGCAACAGCAGCAGTCATAATAGCCCCATAATCATACAGTCCAATATGTCTCTTAAATAGCCTTGTTCAACTTGACATTTTATCAGATCCACCCACTCTCTTAGTTCTGGTTTAGTTCCTTGAAGATCTCTATCATTTCTCCCAGGGGTACAAAGAGAGAAATGTAAAGGAAAGACCCACTCCACAATAAGAGAGGGGTCCTTTTCTTTTATAATATCCTTTTTTCTAAATTTAAACTCTACCTCAAGAGTTACAAGTCCCCTTTGTGTTTCCATAGATGCTACTACACATTTCTGAAAGCTTTAAATATCATTTTGTTCCAATTCTAGTTAAAATTGGCCTCAATGTGCCATGTGCAAAGCTAACAAATAATATATAGTACCAGTAAAAACCAGCACATACTATATCATGGCCTCTGTTGTTGTTCAGTCATGTCTAACTCTTTTTCACCCCATTTGGGTTTTTCTTGGCAGAGATACTACAGTAGTTTGCCATTTCCTTCTCTGGCTCATTTTATAGATAAGGGTTAGGTGACTTGCCCAATGTCACATAGCCAGTAAGTGTCTGTGGCCAGCTTTGAACTCAGAATCTTCCTGACTCCAAACCTGGCATTCTATCCACTGCACCACCTAACTGCCCATATCATGTCTAGGAAGACCTCTAAAATATATACCAGCAATTAGCATAAGAAAAGATAGGCAATATTAAGGGATTCAACACAATATGCAATTAAGCAGCAATGTGGTCAAAAACATCTCGTATTAATCAGTGTTAATCAACAGCAGTAAATAATGCTTTGAGCAAGGACACACTGGCATCATAATGCATTGTGCCTTTTTAACCTTATGGAAAATACTGGGTTAGTCAGAAAAAGAAATCATAATGGGTTTTTAAAAAATCAACTCGTAGACTACAATAGCAGAAAATTTTCACATTTTTAATGATGAAATTATCTCTCAAAATATGAAGGGTGATAATTTTAGTGGGAAAATACACCATCTTAACTGAAAAGAAATAATTCCAGGGAAAGAAAAAATATCAAATTTCAAACAAAAATTCAAATGTAGAAATTCAAAAAAATATTTTTCAGTGAAATAAAAAATTACATTTGAAAAAATCTAGATACCAAGTATCCATGGGCCACTTGAGAAACTTAAGCTCAAGATAGATTCTAAGATTTGAGGTACATAACCAGCAGATATTGTGGAATTGGCTAGGTATCCTTAATTTCTATATGGTTGGTGCTCTGGTTGCAGAATATTCAGGTAGTTTTCCTTTTTTCTTTTTTTTTTAAATATAAATTTATTTATTTTTAGTTTTCAATATTTGCTTCCACAAGATTTTGAGTTCCAAATTTTCACCTCATCTCACTCCTCCCTCCACCCCAAGATGGCATGCTTTCTGAATATCCCTTCCCCTAGTCTGTCCTCTCTTCTATTTCTCCCCCACCCCTTCTCTTATCCCCTTCCCCTTCTATTTTCCTGTAGGGCAGGATAGATTTCTATACCTCATTTCCTGTATTTCTTATTTCCCAGTAGCATGTGAAAACATTTTTTAAACATATTTTTAAAACTTTAGGTTTCAAATTTTCTCCCTTCCTCCCTCCCCACCCACCTACATTGAAAAGGCAAGCAACTCAATATAGGTTATACACTTCCATAGTAGACATGTTGTGAAAAACTAACTCTATTTCCCTTAATCCTATCCTGCCCTCCCATTTATTCTATTCTTTGTTTTGACCCTGTCCCTCCTCAGAAGTATTTGCTTCTGATTACCCGCTTTCCCAATCTGCCCTCCTCTCTATCATCCCCCTGCTCTCTTGTCCCCTTCTCCCCCTGTAGGGTAAGACAGATTTCCATACCCAATTGAATGTGTATGTTATTCTCCTTAAGCCAAATCCTATGAGAATAAGATTCACTCATTCCCTCTCACCTTCCCCATTTCCCCTCCACTGTAAGAGCCTTTTCTTTTTCTTTTTGTGAGATAATTTACCCCATTCTACCTCTCCCTTTCTTCTTTCTGAGTATAATCCTCTCTCATCCCTTAATTCCTTAATCTTCAACTCACCTATGCCCTCTATCTAATCTATCTATCTATCTATCTATCTATCTATCTATCTATCTATCTATCATATATATAATTTTTTTCCTACAACTACCCTAATACTGACAAAGGTCTCATGAGTTATAAATATCATCTTTCCATGCAGGAATGTAAACAGTTCAACCTTAATAAGTCTCTTATGATTTCTCTTTCCTGTTTACCTCTTCATGTTCCACTTGAGTCTGTATTTGAAAGTCAAATTTTCTATTCAGCTCTGGTCTTTTCATCAAGAATGCTTGAAAGTCCTCTATTTCACTGAATAACCATTTTTTCCCCTGAAGGATTATACTCAGTTTTGCTGGGTAGGTGATTCTTGCTTGTAATCCTATCTCCTTTGCCCTCCGGAATATTATATTCCATGCCCTGCGGTCCTTTAATGTAGAAGCTGCTAAATCTTGTGTTATCCTGATTGTGTTTCCACAGTACTTGAATTGTTTCCTTCTGGCAGCTTGTAATATTTTCTCCTTGACCTGGGAACTCTGGAATTTGGCTACATATTCCTAGGAGTTTTCCTTTGGGGATCTCTTTCAGGAGGAGATCGTGGATTCTTTCAATTTCTATTTTGCCCTCTGGTTCTAATATCAGGGCAGTTTTCCTTGATAATTTCTTGAAAGATGATGTCTAGGCTCTTTTTTTGATCATGGCTTTCAGATAGTCCAATAATTTTTAAATTCTCTCTCCTGGATCTATTTTCCAGGTCAGTTGTTTTTCCAATGAGATATTTCACATTTTTCTAATTTTTCATTCTTTTGGATTTGTTTTTGTCTTGAGTCACTCATCTTCCAATTGCTCTATTCTAATTTTTAAGGAAGTATTTTCTTCAGTAATCTTTTGGACTTCCTTTTCCATTTGGCCAATTTTTTTTAGGGCATTTTCTCCTCATTGGCTTTTTGGACCTCTTTTGCCATTTGGGTTAGGCTATTTTTTAAGGTGTTATTTTCTTCAGTATTTTTTTGGGTCTCCTTTAGCAAGCTGTTGACTTGTTTTTCATGATTTTCTTGCATCACTCTCATTTCTCTTCCCAGTTTTTCCTCTACTTCCTTTACTTGCTTCTCAAAATCCCTTTTGAGCTCTTCCAAGGCCTGGGACTGATTCATATTTTTCTTGGAGGCTTTGGATGTAGGAACTTTGACTTTATTGTCTTCTTCTGGTTGTATATTTTGATCTTCTTCTCCACCAAAGTAAGATAACATAGTCTGACTTTTTGCACTCCTTGCTCATGATCACCGGCCAATTACTTGAGTTTTAAACTCTTTGTTAAGGCAAGAGTCTGCTTCCAATGTGGAGAATGTACTGTCCCAAGCTTCAGGGGTTTGTACAGGTGTTTTCAGAGATACTTGTAGGGAACTGTAAATTTTCAATTCTTCCAAGGTGGTATGATAAAGTTTTCCTTTTTTCAAAAGCACCTGCCCCATACTTTGGCCCAGGTTCCTCTCAATTTAGGATTTAAAGTGAAAAATCTCTTGAATGTAAGAATTCATAAATCCATCTCAAATTTATGCATACTCTGCCCCCTCCCCATCACATTAGATTTGCTTTCCAACTTAGTGTGGCCCAAAAGGAAAATACTCACACTGCAATTTAAAGACATTTACTGCAAAAAAGAAATCAGAATTTAAAAGATACAATATTAAAACTCTGAGCTGCTGAGTAGTGGTCAGATAAAAGGTCTGTCATTTCCACTGCCAGATGGCTGCTGCTGCTCTCATTAAGAGCTGAGTTCACAACTGCAATTTCACCAAGGAAACTACTTCCCTCAAGCAATGCCAGACCAGTTCGAACTCCTCCCCTTCCCAGCTGCCAGTCTTTCAGCATCTTCAATCAGGTGTCTGAGCACTTTTATTAAGAGAGCACTGCCTATGTCCCATAGCCAAAGCCTCCAGGATAGAGGGAAGTAATCTCACCAACATCCTCTCTCATTCAAAACCTCATAAAGAAAGCTCCTTGCCCATGATGCATCTTGGGCAGACTCCCACCCTGGTGACTGTGGGAAAGGAAGAAAAGAGAGAAGGGAGAGAACTAGCATTTATCAATTTATATTATTTACATGCCAGGTACTTTACTCAGTGCTTTATAAATCGTGTTTCATTTAATCTTTACAACAACCCTGAGAGCTGTGTGCTATTATTATCTTATTTTGCAGTTGAGGAAACTGAGGCAGACAGAGCATAAGTGACTTGCCCAAGGATCATACAGTAAAGTCTAAGGTCATATTTGAACTCAGGTCTTCCTGATTGCAGGCCCAGCATTCAACCCACTGTGCTTCCTAGCTCTTCTGAAAAGATGGAAAGAGAAAGAAGGGGTGAGGGGGAACATTAGAGGGGGGAAAGGGGGAGAAAAAGGAGGGGGAATAAGGGAATAAGAGAGAAGGATAAGAGGGGAGAATGGGGAGAGGAGAGATGGAAGAGAGGGAAGAAGGAAAGAAGAGAGTAGAGGGGAAAGGGAGGGAAAAGAGAAGGGAAGGGAGAGAAACAGAGACAGAGAAGAGATGGAGAGGGACAGGGAGAGAGAATAGACTTGAAATAGACTTTATAGATTATTGAATCTAAAAGTCCTCATTTTGAAGATGAGGAAACTGGGGCCTCGAAGAAGTTAAGTGACTTGCCTAAAGTCACACAATCAAATTCAGTATTTGATTCCAGAATCAGTGCCTCTGATTCTAAATCCTACCTGCTTTCCCCTCTGCCATGATGGTGTGTCTCTCTGACCTGCTCGCCTGCTATCATAGAAGATTAACATCATGTTAATTGTGAGTTCCTTCATATAAGGACTCTTTTGCCTTTTTGTATCCCTAGTGCTTAGCGCAGACCCTAGCACATAGTAGGTGTTTAATAAATGTTTATTGACTGAATGAATGATGCTTGGACAAACTTCCACCAAGCAGTCCACTCTGTCTGGTTTTTAACTGCTCCACTCAGTTTGACAGTCTCCCAAGTCCCATTTCTTTTACAGTTCTGAGGACTTCCTTAACCTCCTTTTCTGGTTCCTAAAGTCTGATGTCCATTTATTATTTGTGTGGCTTTGGGCATATCACTTCTCTCTGGGCTTCAGTTTCTTCATCCATAAAATGAGGTGCTGGACTAGATCTCTCATATCATTTCTACCTGTAAATCAATGATCCTGTAATCTCCCCACACCCTGAAGGAGGAAAAAGGAAGATATTTTGCTCCTACTGTGCTTCCTGCTGAGTCCATCCCCCCTTGCCAAAAAGGCCTAGAACTCCTGACTGAGTCAACTTTGCTCCCCTGGCAGGGCACAGAGGAACTAAGGCTTGAGGATTTTTGAGGAATGTATATCGAAATTCCCTAGTATAAGAACAGGAGTTTGGGTGGAGAGAAAGACTGTGAGGCCCTTGCCCTGGCAACTACCATTCCCAAGGGCTCTACTCTTACCACCACCTCACCATGAGAATGAAGTCTCTTGTCAAGACAAATGAATCAGAGTCAAGGTCATAAGCTTTCTATTTCTCTGCCATCTTTGTCAGCACCTGCTAATCTCTCCAGTTTCACTCCAGTGGCTGGCAAACTCCCACCACTTATTTATTGCCCCCTCAGTCTGCATGAATCACCTGCTGCCTAAGAATAAACCAACACCCTCCCTAACTACACCTCCTGTTCTCTCAACCCTGGCCCTTCTATATTCCACTCCAGCCTGCTCGTATCCTCAATTTCCATTCTGCAATTAACAGACTTCCCTTCATTTGGACATCTCATGCTTCTTCTATCTTCTGACACTCACAGAGACTTGGCTGGTCTGAGATGATTCTACATCCCTTCCCACTCTCCTCAAAATGGGCTTTACTCTGTCATACACCCTGTGATATGCTGGTCTTGGAAAGGGAGTTGAAGATTCCTCATTCCCCGCTGCCACTTCTTGTAGCCACATAACTATTAGTCATCAATCCCTCTCCCTTTGAGAGTCACTCTGTATCACCCAAATGATATTCTAGTGGCGGTTATCTAACAATCTACTGGTCATTCTCCTTACATGCTTAAGGAATTTAGCACCTTGCTCATAGTCTTCTTCTCTAACCCCATCAACTGGGAAGGAAGGAAGGAAGGAAGGAAGGAAGGAAGGAAGGAAGGAAGGAAGGAAGGAAGGAAGGAAGGAAGGAAGGAAGGAAGGAAGGAAGGAAGGAAGGAAGGAAGGAAGGAAGGATTTATTAAGTGCCTACTATATACCAGGAACTGTGCCAAGTGCTTTATGAATATTATCTTATTTGATCCTCACAACCCTAGGAAGTAGGGGCTATTATTATTGTCCCAGTTTTACAGTTGAGGAAACTGAAGCGAAGAGGATTTAAGTTACTGACCCAGAATTACTAGAGTCAGGTTTTCCTGACTCTAGACCCAGCGCTCTCTCCACTGCACCAGCTAGCCACTGAACACCCCTAACTTCCTAGTTTCTCAATCTTCTCAGTTCTTGTGACGCTCTTCTCCATTCCGCCTCTTCTACACAAAGATATGGTCATGTTCTTGATCCTGCTATGACTCACAAGTGTTCCACTCCTCCATGTCTCCTTATGCCTCACTGGGCCCTCTAGTTCCTAAACTGCTTAGTACTTTCTGAGACCATCTCTTCTAGTCTTATTTCACTTTTCTCCTTTCCCAGTATTGACCCTACAGTTAACTAGCTCAACTTTACACTGTCTTCTACTCTCAAAACTGTTCTGCTCACTTCACTCTGCATTAGTTCGTACAGTTTTCCCAGGCTTCTCTGAAATCATCCCATTCATCATTTCTTTTTTTAAATTAATTTATTTTGAATTATCAACTATCACTTCCATATGCTTTTGAGTTTAAAATTTTTCTCCCCCTCCCTCCCCACCTGCCTCCCCAAGACGGCACATAATCTGATATAGGCTATATATACACATTCCTATTAAACACATTTTCACATTAGTGATGTTGTAAGTAAGAATTAGAATCAATAGGAGGAACCACCAGAAAGAAGAAACAAAACACAACAGAAGAAAAAAAATAACAAATAGTATGCTTTGACCATTCATTATTTCTTACAGCAAAATAGTACTCTGTTACATTCACATACTATAACTTGTTTAGCCATTCCCCAAATTATGAGCATCCTTCCCCAGTTTCTAGCTTTTTACTAATATGAAAAGAATTTCTACGAATATTTTTGTTCGTATGAATCCTTTTCCTCTTCCTTCCATCTCTTTGAGTTATAGTAATGGTAGTGTAGGAGGCAGCTAGGTGGTTCAGTAGATAGAGACCTGGAAGACCTGAGTTCAAATCCAGCCTTAGACACTTACTGGCCGTGTGACCCTGGGCAAGTCACTTAACCTCTTCCTTAAATCACTGGAGAATGAAATAGCAAATTAGTACAGTATCTGATAAGCATGGTAGATATGGCTTGTACTGTTTCTGTTCTGGGCTCATTCTACCCTGTTTAGGCAGCCTAGTGGCTCCTCATTTTGGTGCCAGACTTAGAAGGGACGCCAAATTAACCTTATCCCTTCTTTAGCACAGAACTTTTGAGCTTAACTAATCCACTAACCTCAGCTTCCCTAATAGCAGGGATTACAGGCATGCACCATCAGGCCTGACCCTCCAATTACTTCTTTAAATGAATTTTCCTAATACACAGCTCTAATTATATGACTCCTTTGCCAGCTTCAATGGCTCTTCATTGCCTAATGTATCATAAACTCCTTAACTTTTCATTCCAGGCACTTCAGGTTCTAGTCCAGGGGTGGAGAACCTGCAGCCTTGAGCTCACTAGTGGCCTTCCAGATCCTTAGGTGTGGCCTTTTGCCTATTTGGATTCAGTCAAAAGGCCACACTTAAGGATCTAGAAGGCCACATGTAACCTGAAGGCCACAGATTCTCCACCCCTGCTCTAGTCTCCACCTCCTCTGTTTGCCTTATTTTCTACTATTTCCTTCTATGCACACCATATTCAAATCAAATCATACCACTCTGTTTTCATAATGTATCCTACACCTACCTCCCTTGTGCTTTTGGTCACTTGGTTCTCGCTCCCCTTGGAATGCACTCCCCCTCCCTGTGAACAGTGACCAAGTGACTGTGGAGAAGCAATGGTCATCCCCCTGTGTGGTACAAAGACTATTAGGGCCAAGAATAATTACTATTGCATGAGCAATGCACATGCCGGACTGGAGGTACCTCTGAATGATCACACTTCTCAGTGAAAAATGATACCCAATAAACAAAATACAATTGCTAACAATCTGCTAGTGCTGGTCATTTTAAATGGTTCCTGGCATATGGCCAAGGCAAAACAGAGAACATTGTTGTGATGCT
Source organism: Phascolarctos cinereus (assembly GCF_003287225.1). Taxonomy (NCBI): domain Eukaryota; kingdom Metazoa; phylum Chordata; class Mammalia; order Diprotodontia; family Phascolarctidae; genus Phascolarctos; species Phascolarctos cinereus. The sequence continues at coordinate 229,599,852 of NW_027555847.1, read as the reverse complement.
TTTTGGTAGCAAATAATTAAGAACTTGACCAAACCTTACTACTACCACAAAATCATAGAATTTTAGGGTTAGAAGGGGGCCTGAGCATCCATCTCTTAAAAAGCCTTCCTTAGGGGCAGCTAAGTGGCGCAGTGGATAGAGTACCAGCCATGGAGTCAGAAGCACCTGAGTTCTAATCCAGCTTCAGACACTTGCTAGCTGTAACCCTGGGCAAGTTGCTTAACCCCAATTGCCTAAATGAATGAATGAATCTAGAAATAAATAAATAAATAAATAAATAAATAAATAAGCCTTCCATCTACAGCATACCTGGTGAGTGACCATCTAGGCCCCTGTCTAAAGATCTTCTAATGGCCTCCCAGACCAAGATCAAAAACTACCTTCTCCATGAAGCTATCTCTGATTCCTCCTCCTCCCACCAGTTGTAAATCTCTATCCTATTTTCTATAATTCTTTTAGAGAATTTGTCATCTTCTCCTTTATATTATAATGTATATTCTTATCTTATCCCTCTCCCCTAAACAATAAGTTCTTTGAAGGCAAAGATTGTGTCTTATCTAACACTGTATCTTCTCCACCCAAGCAAAATGCTCTACATGCAAAGATAATTAATAAATGTTTATTGTATTTCTTCTTTGTTTTAACTTTGTATTACCTGCAGTACCTAACATGATAGCTTAGCAAGTGCTCAAAAAATGTTTGTTGCCTAATGTGTCTATGAGACAATGACCTCCATTCATCCAACATTAGCAAGATATCTACTTTGACTTGGTTTTCCAGAGCTTGGGATTTATGCTGAGTCATCCACATCCATTTGTCTAATCTTCCTTGGCCATGTCTTGACCATAGGTGACTTAACATTGTAGAGACTGGTGGGACAACCAGGACTGGGAGAGTTACAGAAAAGTAGGTGGAACAGAAGCAGTATCAGGAAAGTTCTATTTAAGGGTTCAGAAGTGAGACAAATTCCAAGTATCCAAGAGATGCTTGGGCACTGAAGGTTAAGGGAAAACAGGGGGTCAGAAACCAGATGAGTCGCCAGGATTATAGAGTGACTCTGTAGTGATCAGCCCTTAAAACTGCTACAACTTCTACCTCGTACCTGAAGGTCAGAGTGGGGGAAGGAGGATGGGGATGAAAGGGGAGGGTTGGACTGAATCTCCAAGGGCTGTTTTAACTCTGCGATTCTACAAAGCACTTTTCATGCTTCCAACTGGAAGAAAAGTCATTCCCAGAGATGTGGCCAGCCCAGGTCTACATTCAAATCAGAAAGGCATGTCAGAGCTGGTAAATAGTCTAAGCTAATAGGAATGAAGAACATAGGGTTGGAGCAGATCCTGATACCCTAGTGACCATCAGCACACCTCTATAAGACATCGATTCAAAGTTCGCCATACTTCCTTGGGGCGGTTATGAAATAAAGTCACAAGATTATAAAAAACAGACAGCATAATGTAGAGGAATCTAAGCAAAGTGTACATTATCTCAAATGGTGTAGAAAATGTCGGTGGAAGTTAATATCTTGCGCCCAACATGAGTTAGACCAGGGGCATATATTGTCCTCAAAAGCCATTGTGGAAGCAAGGGATCATTTGTTCACTGAACAGTAACCACTGTAATTACCTGCAGGGCAAACATATGAGAAGGCTGTTTAGACAACAGTTAATTGGGATCCTGTAGCGGATGAGACAATAAAAGAAAAAGAACCATAACAGAAAAGTAGTATTTTCTAGGTGACACTCACATCAATATTTTTCCATGAGATCACATTCATCATAACCTAGGAAAGCTTGGCCATCATATTTTCCTAACTGATGATGACTGTTAGTGGGCTTGTAAGAGACCAGCAGTATTGTTTTTAGCTAGAGCAGTGATTATCAAAGTGTAATCTGGAGACCCCCTGGGAGTCCCTGAGACCCTTTCAGGGGGTATCTGAGGTCAAAATCTCTTTTCATAATAATACAAAACTGTTTTCATTTCTTTTTAAATTTTTTTTTATTTTTCTTTTTCATAGTATTTTATTTTTCCCCAATTACATGTCAAGACAATTTTTAGCATTCATTTTTCAAGATTTTGAGTTCCAAATTTTTCTCCCTCCCCACCCCTCTTCCTAAAATGATAGACAATTCGATATAGGTTATACATGTGCTATCACGTAAAAATATATTTCCATATTAGTCACAGTTGTGGAAGAAGAAACAGATCAAAAGGAAAAAAGACCACAAAAAAAGAATAAAGTTAAGTGGAAAAAGTATGCTTCGATCTGCATTCAGAGTCCAACAGTTCTTTATCTGGATATAAATAGCATTTTCCTTTGTGAGTCTTTTGTACTTGTCTTGAATCATTGTGTTGCTGAGTCATTCATAGTTGATCTTCACACAATGTTGCTTCATACGATGGTTTCCTGGTTCTGCCACTTTTCACTTTGCGTCAGTTCATACAAGTCATTCCAGATTTTTCTGAAATCTGCCTGCTCATCATTTCTTACAGCACAACAGTATTCCATTATATTCATATGCCACAACTTATTGAGGCATCCCCTCAATTTCCAATATTTTGCCATCACGAAAAGAGCTCCTATGAATATTTTTGCATATACAGGTCCTTTTCATTTTTTATGATCTCTTTGGGATACAGACTTAGTAGTGGTATTGCTGGATCAAAGGGTATGTGCAGTTTGGTTGCCCTTTAGATATAGTTCTAAATTGTTCTCCAGAATCGTTGAATCAGTTCACAACTCTACCAACAGTGCATTAGTGTCACAATCTTCTCACATCGTCTCCAACGTCTGTCATTTTCCTTTTTTATCATATTAGCAATCTGAGATTAGAAATGGAAACACACACCTCTCAATAGATAGAACCCATATAAATGAAAGCTCTTTGAGGAGTCCTCAATAATTTTTAAGAGTGTAAAGAGATCCTGAAAGCAAAAAAAAGAAAAATGAGAATAACTGAGCTAGAGCATGGGGTTCTTAACCTGGGGCCCGTGAACTTTTTAAAAAACAATATTTTGATAATTGTATTTCAATATGATTGTTTTCTTTTGTAATCTTATATATTTTATTTTATGCATTTAAATCATTATTTTGAGAAGGGGTTCATAAGCTTCGCCAGACTGTCAGAGGGGTCCATGACACACAAAACAAGATTAAAAGTCCCCCTCTAGAAGGAGACTGGTAGTCTCAGGAGCTGTACCACAGCCCATATTTTGAGTTGGCTTTTAGGATATAGTCCTGCTTTGGCTCTTGTCAGCCCTTTCTTCTCTGCCTCAGGAGGAAGTCAGAAACACCTTCTAGACCATTCTTCTAGAGTTTCACACAAAGAATACCAAGGCATTCCATACATTTTTGGGTAGTTCTGTTAGGATTTTCCTTTTGTTAAACTTCCATCTATTGCTTCTAGTTGTGAAGAGAAAATTTCTTGGCAAGATCACTACAGCTGCTTTCAAATCAACTAATATTTATTAATCATTTATTAAATGCCTATTGTATGCCAGACATTGGGGGATACAAGGACAAAAATGAAAGTCCCTGTCCTCTGGAAGCTTACATTCTATCAGAGGAAGCAACAAATACACAGATAAGTGTACCCATAAGGCTGTTCAAAATTATCTAGAATGGTCTAGAACATGATCTAGAACAAGATTCCACATTTAGGCCGTGAAACCCAAAGACATCATTGTGGATTAAGCTTTGGGAGTTGAGTGAGCAAAACTCAATCATCATCACTCAATGATCATCATTTCCTGTTAACTAAGCCATAGGTTCCTCTTCTTTCCTTCTTCTCTCTATTAGGAAGACAAACATGTCCACCTCCCCACCCACTTTCCCCTTTGCTTCTGGATTTCTCAGGCCAACATGGCCTTGTATGCTTGAGGGCTTTAGTGAAAAGCCCCTAAAAGCCATGAATTCTCTCCTCTCTAGCAATAAATGTCACTAATTGGTCATATAGGATCAAAAATTTAGAGATATAAGGGACATATAATATATATATATATAAAATCAAAAATGAGACCTTGAACAGTTAAGTGATTTGCCCAAGGTCATACTTATAGTAAGCATCAGAGGTGGGAACTCAGGTCCTCTGACTCCAAATCTAATGCAGCTCCATGGCACAATTTTGAATCTAGAGAGAAAACAACCCCGGGCTCAATTATTTACCTAAGTTTCTGGACTCAGCCCACAACATTATCTATTTCCCCAGCCAAACTCCCCTTTTTCTGGCTTAGCCAAAGCAAGGATTCAGGACCAGTGTTGCCAAAATACCAAGACAAGGAGGAATAAGCATTAGAACTTTGTAGAGGAGCTTTCTTGAGTGAAGCCTACACTAAAGAGAGGGTGTAGTTTCTATCCTTAGACACCCTCACTGTCTTAGTACAGGCAAGACCTGAACCAAAGTATTGGATCTCACGTCTGCCCATATCACCAAAATGCCCCTCTAGATGGAGATATAGATAGCAAGTGGGTTAGCTGGGGAAGGCTCTAAAGAAACAGGATTTGTGGGATATGCCTTAATGTGAGCCTCGTACAAAGGAAAGAGCCTTGGAGCCAGAGTCAAGAGATCTCAGTGTGTATCCCAGCTTTACCCCTTGGACTAGCTGTGACGTTGGTCAGGTTTCCTGAATTTGACATTCCATCCCTTCCTTTGCACAGGGAATACTCAATGCCTGAAATGCACTCTTCTTTTTACCTCAACCTTGCATCCTGTACATAGTAGGTGCTTAATAAATGTCTATTGACTCTTAACCTATGTAGAATCTGTCCTTCAAGATACAGTTAACATGCCACCTCCTACACAAAGCATTTCATAATCCCCCAGACTGCTAGTGCCTTCTCCCCAATCCCCAGAAGTTGTATTTACTTTATATATATATATATTTGTATTTTGTTGTTGTTCAGTCATTTTTCAGTTGTGTCTGACTTTGTGACCTCATGTGGGGTTTTCTTGGCAAAGATACTGGAGTGGTTTGCCATTTCCTTCTCCAGTTCATTTTTTACAGATAAGGAAACCGAGGTAAATAGGATTAAGTGACTTGCCCAGGATCACACAACTAGTAAGTATCTGAGGCTAGATTTGAACTCAGACAGAAGAGTCTTCCTGACTCCAGGCCAGGTGCCACCTAGCTGCCATTTTTTGTATTTATATATCTATATTTGCATTGCTCCCTGCTCCCTACCCGCAAATAAAATGTGAGCTCCATGAGACCAATTTTGTCTTCATAACCTCAGCATCTAGTATATTGGTACTTAACAAATACTTGACAACGAATATGTGAATGAATATGACTTTGTCTCTCTGAGCCTATTTTCTCATGTGTAAAATAGACCTACAAAGGGTTAAATAAAAGTAAATTGTTGTCATTAAATGGTGTTAGTGAGATTTTATTTCCTAATTCCTTTGTAAACAATAACATGAGTAATTGATTTCAAAAGATAATCTTTGGGGAGTGTTAAACAGACATGAAAAGGAATGAAAATAAACCTTTATTTCGGTAAGAGATTTTCTTTTAACCCTAAGAAGCCTATGGGATTTATTGCCCTCCTTTCTCAGTCAGCCTTTGACAAATTATTTCCCATCATTCCACATGGCCTTCTCTTCTAAAATTCAGTTCAAGGCCTTTCTCCTTGAAACTGAATTTACCCCACCCCCAGACACTTAGTAATAATTCATTACCTTCTCACAACTGCACTTCAGTAATTATAGAATAAAAGCAGAATTCTGTTGAATTCATGTTTGTCTGTCTCACTTCCCTTTTCTGACTGAAAGTCCCTTGATGGCAGGGACCATGTTGGTTATTTCATATGAATCCAGGACACTTAGTATGTTGCTCTCTCGATAGAAGTTTATTTCCAGAGGAAGGAAATTTACCTTGTCTGGATAGAATATCTGGCAAGTGTCAGACATCAGATAAACTGAGGGCATAGATTTTTTAACTAGAGCTTTCCTTTGTGGATTTCTTAGGAAGTCCTAATAGAAAATAGCAATGCAGGGCTCTAGCAACAAGCTGCACAGATGGTTGTATACTATTATATTTATTAGACTACAACTTCTTTGTACTCAAATCCCTAGCACTGTGCCTAGAGCCATAGTAAGTGCTTGATAAATACTTGTTAATTGCATGATTGATCGATTGGGGATAATTTGAGTTTTTCAGTGAATATTCAACTTGAATCTAGATGGAAAAGTATCCTAGTGAATGAAATCTCAAAAAGAGGACAGGGCAGGATAAATTCCATACTTTCCAGGGTTAAATCAGTTGATAGCAACACTCCACTACTGAAACAGAAAATGAACAAATAAAAACCCTTTAACCCTTTAATTGCCTATAGAATGGAGCACCAGCCTCCTGAGACCTGAATTGGACCACAATAGGACCCAGCCTAACTCTGCAGCCTGTTCTCACGCTGCTTTCTGCTTCAATATCTTATGTGTCAGCCAAGTTAGACTACATCATATCTCCTGAACACATCCTGTGTTTTCCTGCTGTTATATTTATACCAATCCCTACACCTAGAATGTTCTCCCTTCATCTCCCCTTTCGACATTTTGCCCATCCTTCAAGGACTAGCCAAAATGACACTTCCCTTATGAAACCATACTTCATACTGCTCTCATTTATGCAAGATGAATCTTTGTAGCCCCAATGTCATCCAGACCTCTCCTACTGCCATGCAATAATCATGATATTAAGTGACATACATACATATATATGTATGTATGTGTATATATGTATATATACACATACACACACACATATATCCATACATATATAAAATCTCATTTGACCTTCACAACAAACCTACACTTAATACAGTGCTTGCTACATAATAGGCTCTTAATAATAAATGATCGACTGATTGAAGTTATTGTTGTTCAGTCACTTCAGTCATGTGTGACCCTTTCTCTGTGACCCCATCTGGGTTCATTTAGTTGGTTTTCTGTTGTTGTTGTTGTTGTTTTTGCAAAGATATTGGAGCGATTTACCATTTCCTTCTCCAGCAACTGAAGTAGGCACTATTATTAGCCTCACAATACAGATGAAGAAACTGAGACTCAGAGATTCAGTGACTTGCCCAAGGTCACACAGTTAGTGTCGGAGCAGGGATTCAAACTCAGGTCTTCCTGATTCCAAACCCAGAACTCAACCTTGTAACTCATAAAAATCATCCCTGTTGCCTAGAATAGAATTTCTCCAGCTTTTTGGTATTGGGACCCCTTTATTGAAGAAATTATTGAAGAAATCCCCCCCAAAAAAAGCTTTTGTTCATGTGGCTCGTATCTACCAGTATTTACCTTGTTAAAAATTAAATCATCTTAGCATTGTTATTAAAATCATTTCTCCCTTGTGGGCTGCCTGAAAGGGTCTTGGGGACCCCTAGGAGTTCCTGGGCCACACTTTGAGAACCACTGCCCTAGGGCATTTTTTTACTCCATATCTCCATCTGTTAAAATGTTTCTCTTACAATCCAACTCAGGGACTCCCTCATTTGAGAGGCAGCATAGATTGGGCACTGGACTTGGGATCAGTAAGGCCCAGTTTCAGATCCTTCCTCAGACACTTATTAGCTCTAAGATACTGGAGAAGTCATTTAATTTTTCTGTGCCTCAGTTTCCTTGTTTGTGAAATTAAAAAAAAATAGGAGGAGGAGGGGGTTTGACCCAGTGGCCACTAGAGTCCCTTACACTCTAAATCTGTGATCCATGAAGCATTCCCTAATCCCCCCAAGCCGAAGGTAATCTCTTCTTCTTCAAATTTTCTTTTAAAATTTTGATTGTATCCCTCCTATCATGTTTTGCCTTAATCAGCCTTTATTGAATACAACTTAGATTTCCACTAGATCGTAAGTCCCTTGAGGATAGGAACTGTATTGGTTTTCATATCTGTATCCCTATTTCTTAGCACAGTGAGTGTAACTAGGTGGCACTTTAGATAGAATACTGCCCTTGGAGTCAGGAGAACCTGAATTCCAATCTGGCCTCGGACACTTACAAGCCATGTGACCCTAGGCGAGTTACTTCACCCTGTTTGCCTCAGTTTCCTCATCGGTAAAATGAGCTGGAGAAGGAAATGGCAAACCACTCCAGTATCTTTGCCAAGAAAACTCTAAATGGGGACATGAAGAGTCACGACTGAATCCTAGCACAGTCCGTCACATGTAGTAGATTTAAATACTTAAATATATCTGACAGTTCTCTAAAAGTTTGTGCTTCCTTCAGGCACGTGCAATGAATGCATCCCCGCCTTCTCATTCCATGTGGCTTGTCCGCTTGTCTGTTCTTCACTTAATATGCCAGAGGTCTGCCTCTGTGTGTCTTAACATTATGTGAGGGCCAAAGTCCTACAGAGCCTTTTGTTTTATACACATTGTACACTTAATGAATCTTTGTTTCTATCTTCACAACACCTCTTGCATCTGGCTCCCCTCCATTCACATTATATCCATTATAGTTCAGACCCTCACACCTAGATTATTACCACAGCCTCCTAACTGGTCACTCTGCTTCAGGTCTCTTTCCCACTCCAGTCCATTCTCAGCACTGCTGCTAAAGAGATTTTCCTTAAACACAAATCTGACCTTAGGATACCCCCAAGAACCAATTCCCTTTTGCTGCTAAAATAAAATAAAATTTCTCTGTCTGGCTCTTAAAGTCCTGCATAATTGGGTCCCAACCTATGTTTCCAGCCTCAATGGACATTACTCTGTCTCTTGAATTCTCTAATCCAGGCAAACTGACATTCTCCTCTGTTCCTCACTTAAGACATTCCATCATCTATCTAGGAGCCTTTGAATTACCATCTGCCATATTTGGAATGTACTCTTCCCTCCCCACCCATCCCACCCCACAGTTTCCTCCTTCCTTTAAGATATAGCTCAGGCACCATCTTATACATAAAGCCTTTCCTGGTTTTCCCCTCCTCCCAAATGGTAGTCTTCCCTCCCAAACAACCTTGTATTTACATTTTTACACTGTATATATATTTCATGTATACTTATTATCTCCCCCATTAGAATATGTTTCTTTCTAATAGGTATCACTTCATTCTTTGTATCCAGAGACTGACACAGTCCCTGGCACATGGTAGGTACTTACTCAACACTTGTTCATTGATTTGCTGAAATGGAATCAATTTGACCAATCCTGAGTGTGGTCATTGTATGTGCTTTCAGTGCTTATCACATGCTAATTTCTATCATCTCTATCTGAGGAAAGCTATTGATCTTTCTGGGTCCTATCATCATACTTCTCCAAGTGACTAGCACAACATATCACATACAACATGCCCTTAATAAATGGCTGTTGAAGGAATGAGTGACTGAGAGTCTCCAACACTGATCAGGGATTTGGTCCTAAGCAAATCACTTCAGTACTCAGTACTTCTGTTTCTCCATTTGTAAAATGGGTAAAATAATATTTACACTCTCTTCCTCACAGTATTATGAGGAAATTGCTTGAGAATCTTAAGTGTTATTAGTACAACGTTGTCCTCTGAATTTCCGTCGTGGAAAGAACAAGATGCAAAGAAGCGTGAAAGAGGTGTGAGGAAACCCTGTGTTAAAATATCAGTTTGAAAATAGTTCTGTTCCAATGCAACTATACCATTTCAAGGGGGGGGAAATTTCTATTCCTATGAGACACAAGTTTTTGGGTCAAAGCAGGTTACAAAATGCTGAAGCAGTAGAACTGAGTAAATAAACCTATTTAATGCTAATGTGACACGAATTGTGGTGCTTCACCCATGGGCACTGAATCCTCTAGGGGCTAGTGAGTGACAGCAGAAAGTGACTAACTGCCACAGAAGTTTTGAATGGAAAATGGCATTTGTGAGGAAGTGGGGGGTAGAGAAACAATGGTCTTTATGGTCTTTCCCTTCTCTCCAAGAACACAGGGGCTTGTTGCTTACCCCACAGAGAAGGGGTTCTTAAGAGGAATCCATGGTTAGATTTCAGGGGATCCCTGAACTTGGATGGGAAGAAAATACATCTTTATTTTCACTAACCTCTAATTGAAATTCTAGTATTTCTTTCAGTTGTTTAAAAACATTATTATAAGGAGGGCTCCATAGACTTCACCAGACTGCCAAAAGGGGATACGTGATACACACAAAAAGATTAAGAACCCCTGCTTAAACAGGGACACATGTGGCTCTTCTGTGGAGGACAAAAGAGCTGTCCCTTCTGCGATCCAAAAAAAAAAAAAGCACAAGGGAAGGCAATTAAAACAAGGATAATGTCAAAACTAATCAGGAGTGTTAAGGAGGTAAATTAAACAAAGCATCATAGAATTAAAACAGGAAGTGACTTCAGAGGTCAAGTCCAGACCTTCCTTATTTTATTGTTCAGTTGTGTCCAACTCTTCATGACCCCTTTTGGGGGGTTTTCTTGGCAAAGACACTGGAGTGGTTTACCATATTCCTTTTCCAGTTCATTTTATAGATGAGGAAACTGAGGCAAACAGGGTAAAGTGACTTGCCCAGAGTCCTACAGCTAGTAAGTGTCTGAGGCCAGATTTGAAGTTAGGAAGGTGAGTCTTCCTGACTCCAGGCCTGGAGCTCTGTGCACTATGGTGCTACTTAGATGCATACCCTCCATTATGAAGCTTGGGAAACCTGGTTGGAATCCTGGCTCTGCTACTTCCTTCCTATACAGCTTTGGGCAAATGTCTTTCCTGTGGGCAGAGAGGAGACACTTGCCCAGAGTCACACAGGTAGCAGAGCCAGAATTCTAACTCAGGCCCTCTGACATTAAATTGCTATTATAAATTTCAGAAGTATATAGCAAGGTGAGGAGGGTGGTATAGTGTAAAGAATGAGAAAGAGGGGCAGCTAGGTGGCACAGTAGATAGAGTGCTGGCCCTGAAGTCAGGAGGACCTGAGTTCAAATCCAGACTCAGACCAAACACTTGGCACTTACTATCTGTGTGACCCTGGGCAAGTCACTTAACCCCAATTGCCTAAAAAAAAATGAGAAAGAGCTGGGTTCAAATCTAGCCTGTGACACTTGTTGTGTGACTGTGAGCAACCTCTCTGAGCACCATCTGCTCACATTGTCTGGTGCATAGAGCAACTTGTTTTTTTTTAATTGATGCCTTTTGTTGTTACATCATAATCATTTCCCGATATACTCCTTCCTGTCTTAACTGTCCTCATCACTGCCCACTACCCCAGTGAGCCCTTCTTTTTAACAAAGAAAATAAAAAGCTAAACAAAGCCACCTGACACATTGACTATGTATATCGATGTGCTATCACCTGGAGTCCCCCACCTTCCAATGAAAGGACAGTCGTGCACTTCCTCATGTCCTCAGGGGCCAAGAGTGGTTATTAGAATTGCACAGGTTATCTATATCAAATTGCTTGCCTTTTCAATGACGGGATAGGAGAGGGAGGAAGAGAGAGAATTAAGAACTCAAAATTTTTTAAAATGTTAAAATTGTTTTTATAAGTAATTGGGAAAAAAATAAAATATTAAACAGAATTACACAGGTTACGTTTTATTTTACTGATGTTTTAATTTACATTTTTGTAGTCACTATCTATTATTTTCATCATTCTGTTCACTCGGCATCAATTCATATAAATCCTCCAATACTTCTCCAAATTCTCCATGGTAAATGTTCTTATGATGCAATAATATTCTATATGTCAATAAACTACAATTTGTTTAGCCATTCTCCACTTCAAGTATATTTAAAGATAGAGTTGGAAAAGTAGTTTGGAACCGTATTGTGGAAGCCCTTAAATGCCAGGCTGAGGAGTTTGGCATTGAGTCACATAGCAATGGAAAGTCATGGAAGGTTTCTGAGCAGAGGGAGTTATATCATCAAAGCACTTATCTACAGAGAAGTAGTCATGTATACTATGGATTGGAGAAGGGAAGAGACAGTTGTGATAGGGACTAGTTAGGGGGGTTGCAAGATGACCTCTGACAAGCCCTAAATCTGTGAGCCCAAGGAACAATGGAAGAAAAATTGGTCACCATTTCACCCTCTACTGCCTCGGCATCCCATGGCTACATTATGGAAAAGGACCCATGCACTGTTGAAACTTTTAATTGCTACACACAGCTCTCCTTGTTCTCTAGCACATCAATATAATCTGACTTCAAGAAACTGGTCAAAATCAAGGCCAGCTTGATAATGCAATCTTTAGGAAATACTGCTAGGAATATGCCCCAGCAGGTAGAGTAGGCTTCATTTCCCAAAATGCCACTTGCCTCAGTGAAAATTGCCATTTCTTCTTACCTCAGATTGCAGTACTGATGCTAGAACTATGTCAAGCCAAGACACTGAGAGCTGTTCAAGTATAAGTGCTAGCAAAGTATCCAACCTAGAGAGAAAGCAGTTGGAAAAGTACCAAGGCTTTGAAAGGTCAATATCCACCATCATGCAGAGATTGTGGTACCATCACTGGACAGAGAATCGATGGGAACAAGATAAGACAAGACCAGATAAGGAGGGAAAGGCCAAGGTCTGTCATCCCCCTCAGAATTTAGATCAGATTTCAAAGAGTTCAGAAATTTAATAGCTAAAATCCAATGACGTGGGACTCTTGAAGGGAATTTAGTTTATATGGGTTGAGAAGGCTATCAAGAATGAAATTCCAGTGATTCCAATTCTTTTTTTTTTCTGTTTTTTTATTAATTTATTTTGAATTATCAACAATCACTTCCATAAGCTTTTGAGTTTTAAATTTTTCTCCCCCTCTCCCACCTCCCTCCCCAAGATGGCACACAATCTGATATAGGCTGTACATATACACAGTGATTCCAATTCCAGTGAGAAAGAAAAGAAATGAAGATATCAATCTGTTTGAACCGAGCTCATCAATGAACAGATTCTAAAAGTCCACACATAGAAGAGAGGGTAGCAAAGGCAAGTAACTAGAGATGAATACAATAATAATAGCTTAAAATAGTTAGCATTTATATAGCGTTTCATGGTTTTTAAAGCACATTACAACAATTATGTCAATTGATTCTCCCAACAACCCTATGAGGTAGGTGATATTACTTCCCCATTTTACAGTTGCAGAAACTATAGGTTAAGCCATAGAAGTCAAGTGACTTTTTTATACACCTATTAAATGTCTGATATAGGACTTGAACTTGGGCTTTGTTGACTCATAAGTATCAGGAATGACACATCTAGTATGAAATGTAGCTTTCAATGAATACTAAATACAAGAAAAACACCTTTTAAAAATAGGTGTTGTTAGGGTCAAAAGAATAATCAAAAAAGGGGTAAGAAATCTTGTCCCTAATTGCCATTCCCCACAGTGGCTCTTCCAAATTTCCTCTCTTCTCAAAACTCTAATCTCTTCTCTCTCAGCAAATGGTCTGAGAAAACTGTGGTCATCTATGAGAAGTTTCCCCCATCTGTCCTCCATAAATTTAAAAAAAAAAACTTGTCAGCACCTTCACCCATTCTCTCCTCATTTGCTCCATTCTCAAGTTCTCCTCCTTGCCAAGTCTGATCCCTCAGCTTCTGCTCTTGACACTCTCTTGTGTATCCTTCTGATCGCACCATCCATTATCCTTTCTCTGCCATCATCAGTCATTCCTTATCTCTTTCTCTGCTGCCTACTTGCATGCCCAGATCTCTCCCAACCACTTAAAATCCTTTCACTTCACTCTGCCATCTCATCAAGGTATAATCCTGCATGATGACTCCTTTGCCACATTCCTAGAAAGAACTTTCCACACTCATCACTTCCAATTCATCACCTACTCATTCTTCAGTCCCTTGCTATTTGACTTTGGAGCCCACAAATCTAGTGAAACCCCATTCTTAAAAGTTGTCAATCATAGGATTATAGATTTGGAATTGGAAGGGCCCTAAAAGTGATTTAATAATAGTCAAATCTACTGACCTTCTCAATACTCATCCTCCTTGACTTTCCTGCAGCTTTCAACATTGTCAACCATCTTTTCTTTCTGGATGAGTTCACTTAAATCACTCTTTTCTGTATCTCTTCCTACCTGTGTGGGAATTACTCTAAAATTCCTATAATGGAGAATCACCCATCCTCCACCCCTTATATGTGGGTGTCCCACAAGACTCTATCCTTGACCTTTTTCTCTTTCTCAACACTCTCTCTTATTGATTTCAGTAGCTACCATTGGTTCAAGTCATCATTACACAGACAACTACCATATCTATATATCAAGCCCTAATTTAACTCCTGAACTCTGGTCTCATATTTCCAGCTGCATGCAGGACATCTCCAACTGGATGTCTGTCTCATCAGCACCTCAAACAATATTTCCAAAATGGAACTCCAGTCCCCTTCCCAAAATCCTCATCTCTTTGAAACTTCCCCATCTCTGTCAAGTATACCACCTTACTTCAATGAATCTGTGATTTCATCAATGTGCACACTACCTCCAATGATTCAAATCACAAATAATCCATGCGCTCTCCTTATGTGGGACCTTGGCTCATGTTTTCCCCTAAATCCTCCATAGCAGATTCATACAACATGATAGAGGCTTTTCCCTACATCTCTTGAGATTGCTTGAATATCACTGTAACACACATATCAGTTATCATTCACTCTTGCCACAAGATCAGCCTGTCTTCTTTCCTAGGTTTGCATTTCTTCAACATCCTTTTCACCACTTCTCATGAGTAATTCAGGGATGGTAATATGTTGTAGAGGTGGTACAGTGGATAGAGCGCCAGGCCTAGAGTCAGGAAAACTCATCTTTCTGAGTTCAAATCCTGCCTCAGACAATTACTGTTAGACCCTGGTCAAGTCACTTAACCCTGTTTGCCTCTGTTTCTCATCAGTAAAATGAGCTGGAGGGAAAAAATGGCAAACCATTGCAGTACCTTTGCTAAGAAAATCCCAAATGTGGTCATGAAGGGTCAGACGCAACTGAAATGACCAAACAACAAAAATATGCCCAACCTTCTCATGGCCGTCATGCTCCCCAAAAGGCAATAGGAAATTGCTATGAACTGTATTTGTATTGCTATAAGTTGTATCACCACTCTCAAGCCTAGAGTCAGAAAGATGAGTTCAAATCCACCCTCATAAACTTACTAGCTATGTGACCTTGGGTTAAATCACTTAACCTCTGTTGCCTAGTTTTCTCAACTGCATAATGGCAATAATAATACCATGTACCTCTCAGAGTTGTTGTGAGAATGAAAAGAGGTAATATTTTTTAAGTCCTTGGCGTGTAGTGGGCAGTATATAAATGTTAGCTATTATTATTGCTGTTGTTGCCATTATTTTATAAACATGCAAATTTCCTAGTCTCTCAGCTACTTGGTATAGAGTGGCTTTCCATCAATCCACCTTGAGGATCAGTAGCACTTTGAGGAATGAAGCTTTTGGTGACAAACAGGAAACAAACAAATATCATAAGCCTATTTGTTTCTGTCAGAGATCTTCTAAGCTGGTCACGGCAAGTTGCTAGGCCTTCTTCAGTCAGTCTCTCAGCCAAGGGACATACGGTATGTAGATCCCTACATCATTCTCTCAAAAAATAAATCATTAGGCAAGGGTAGCTTTCACCCACACTTCAGGAGGTATGCAGTCAGCCCTGTGGCATCATTCCTGGTGGCATAATACTCATGCACTTGAGATGCCACATATTCACTCCACTGGTCCTTCTGCCCAGGCCTTAGGACTTCAATCATGTTCATCAATATGCAATTAAAAAGCTCATCCCATGTGTGTTCTAAAGCTTAGACTTGATTCCTACCCAAACCAACATTTTCTTGAATAGTTTGCTCTCAAAGTCTGTCCCCTGGTCTGAATCCACACTCAGAGAAATAGTTCTCCCAGAATACTTTTATCCACTGTAGAAACATTCTGGTTCCTGATTGGATATTGTCTGCACTTACTAGGTGAAACAGTCAATTATCCTTAAGACACATCCTATGTTCTTATTGGAAAAAATGAGTGTACACAAACTCCAAATGCTGGCTGGTATTTATAAACATGCAGCATGAGGAGGCAGCACTTTCCTTTGAACACATTAAATGCAAGCCTTGTGCTCCTTGCAGACATCTATTGACATCTGAGACTATTGCAATCTAGTTTTGCTGGCTCAGGGTGTAGCATAGTGGAAGGAGTTCTGAATTTAAATTCAGAGGAACTAGGTTCATATCTCAGCTTTATGACTTACTATATGTGTGATCTTTGGCAAATTATTCAGTCTCTCCTGGCTCCTGCTTCCTTATCTGTAAAATGAAGAAGTTGAATGAGATGACCTTTGAGGTCCCATCCAGCCTCCAATTTATTATCCTATGATCTGATTTCTTTTGGCTCAAATGTTTTCATGTCACTGTATAGAGTTGTCATGGTATTAGAATAAAATACCTTGGGTAGTACACCAGTTGTTTCTTGGTACCATGTG
The DNA here is from genome assembly GCF_003287225.1 of Phascolarctos cinereus. Classification (NCBI taxonomy): domain Eukaryota; kingdom Metazoa; phylum Chordata; class Mammalia; order Diprotodontia; family Phascolarctidae; genus Phascolarctos; species Phascolarctos cinereus. Next base: position 229,583,481 of record NW_027555847.1, on the reverse strand, counting down.
AAAGATCAATCATTGCATCGCACAGTTCAAACTTTTGTCATTGTCTGGACAACAAGGTGCTCTCAAGGTAATTAAGCCTGAGTCCTCTGCTCCTGGGCTTGTACCACTTCCTTCGGTCCTTCATTAGCCATGTGCTCCCACTGTCAGTCATTGAAAAACAACTGAACCAAGGAGGACTCGGTCATCAAAACCAAGTTTACAAACACCAATGACACATTCCCTGATAGAAATCCCAAAATCTCAGCTTGACTGTGGCCCAGCTCCCTGGATTTCACAGATAGTTTATGTCTCTGCAAGGAGTAACTCCATAGCTTGATCTCACAAGGTCTATGGAACAGAACATCTGCATAATTCTCCCCTGGCCAGTAGTATATACTGAATCATAGTTGACTGGTGCTGCTACCTGATTCTGGTGATATTGAAATACAGGTTAGTGTGCAGAGCTTCATGGCACAGACCCATGATCCCTACTATTAGGGTGGCTGAAGCTGGTGGCTCACTTAAGCTCAGGAGTTCTAAGCTACAATGAGCTAAGCTAATCAGGTATCGATACTAAGTTCAACACAAATATAGTGAGTCCCCAGGAGCACTTGAGCCACCAAGTCACCTCAGGAATGAACTGGCCCAGATCAGAAATGGAGCAGATCAATCTTCTCCTTACTGAGTGGCTACTGCACTTGTAGACTAGAAGAGAAGAAGGAAGGAGAAAGGAAGTGGGGAAAGAAAGGGAGAAGAGAGGAAGAGAAGAAGGGAGAAAGAGAGGGAGAAAGAAAAAAGAGAGGAAGGAAAGAGGGGAGGAAGGAAGGAAAGAAGGAAGGAAGAAAGGAAGGAAAGAAAGAAAAAAAAATTGCTTTCTACTCATACCTGAACTTAAATTCCCTAAACATAATCTTTGAACTTCTCAGTGACCACTTACTTCAAAGCCAAGAACTCTAGCCTGGTATATCCATCACATCTATGGTATATCATCTGGGAAAATCAGTGGGTTCTTGTATCTACCATCCTCTTGGAAAAACTGTTATGCCTTCTAGTTAGCATTCAGGACAAAGACATTTCTCAAGCACATAGATCAACACTGATGGAAACATCAGGAAGTTAACTGAGCCTCTGGCCCAGGAGTTCTTAACCTTTTCTGTGTCATGGACCCCTTGGGCAGTCTGATGAAGCCTATGGCCCCATTCTCAGACGAATGTTTTTAAATGCATAAAATAAAATGCATAGGATTACAAAGGAAACCAAATATATTGAAATAGTTGTCAACATTTTTTTTTTTGGTGAGGCAATGGGGTGAAATGACTTACTCAAGGTCACACAGCTAGTAAATGTCAAGCGTCTGAGGTCAGATTTGAAGTCAGGTCTTCCTGAATCCAGGACCAGTGCTCTATCTACTATGCTATTTTTTTAAAAGTTCACAGACCTCAGGTTAAGAGCTACTGCTCTAAAGGCTTGCTCACATTTCTCATTCCAACAGTCTCCAAATTGTTTCACAGAGTTCAGGCCAAAGTGACTTTTCTTGCCTTTTTTTGTGGTTCATCTCAATATTTCTGTAAGTGAGAACATTGAGCTGTTTAGCAATAGCAACAAAATGCTCTAAAAATTTGTGATAACAGCTACCAAATCCAAAAAGCTTTAATTCTCAAAGGTTCTTTGTATATGGCCAGTTAAGGAGTATATCTAGCCTCTCTGGGTCAGTGTTCACTCCTTGTGACCTATGTACTTGACAGAGGCTCTGCAACATTGGCATTTGTCAATTCACAGCTTCAGTTGATCTAACACTTTCATCAATCTTTCCTCATGTTCTTCCAATGTATTTTTTTAAATCTTGGAAAGATAATGTCATGCTTTGCTTTGTTTTAATTGGTTTGATCAATATAAAAGCACACAACATTTGGTTAACTTCTCTTTTTCCTGTTTTAATTAATTAATGCTTAAAGCACAAAATATATTGTCATTTTTCTAAGGATGTTAAGTACCTCCTCTTTGTCCTTCCAACCCCATACAATACATGAGTCTCCAGGGTTTCTGTTTCTCTTCAGCTCAAGATTCCAAAAGAAGTGAGAGGATGGGGGGGGGGGGAGAGGGCAAAGGTAAAGAGCCCTAAAGTGACCTTGTGACTTCCTCTATCTCTTGGCCCATCAATCTTCCCCTCCTTCCCAATTACAAGGCCAGGGTGCTCCAGAGCAGCTGATGCTGTTGGTATAAGCCCAATGTCTTTGCCAAGACAATGAGATATATTGCCCAATTATGTGCTATTAAAACTAACAATCTAAATGAAATGGGTGAATATTTACCAAAATAAATAAATAAATAAAATGCTTAGATTAACTGAATAAGAAATAGAAAGCTTAACCAAATCTCAGAAAAAGAAATTGAATGAGCCATAAATAAGCATTCCAAAAAAAAAAAACCTAGGACCAGATGGATTTACAAATGAATTCTATCAAACATTTAAAGAACAATTAATTCCAATTCTACAAAAGCTCTTTGGAAAAAATAGAGAAAGAAAGGGTCCTGCTAAATTCCTTCTATGATAGAAATGTAGTCTTGATACCTAAACCAGATAAGTTTAAATAGGGAAAAAAGACTATAGACCAATCCCTAATGAATATTTTTGAAAAAATTTAAATGAAATACAAGTAAGGAGACTCCAGTAACACATCACAAAGATTATTCATACACTGTGCTCAGATTTGATTTATTGTAGGAAGGTAGGACTGGTTCAATATTAGGAAAATTAAAGAAACAATTGACCACTTTACTAACAAAAACAACAAACATGATGTCATATCAATAGATAAAAAACTTTTGACAAGAATAACACCCATCTCTGCTTTTAAAACATACCACTCAAAAGCATAGAAATAGATTTTTTTTCTTAATTTGATTAGTAATATTTATCTAAAATCAAGATCTAGTATTATCTGTAATGGGGACAGACTAGAGGCTTTTCCAGTAATATCAAAGGTAAAACAAGGATGGCCATTATCACCATCATTATTTGATATAGTACCAGAAATGCTAGCTATAGCAATCACACACACACACACACACACACACACACACAATAGAATGAATAAGAATAGGCAAAGAAGAAACAAAATTATTGCTTTTTGCGGGTGACATGGTGATTTACTCAGAGAACCCTAGAAAGTCAACTAAAAAAAATATGTAGCTGAAACATTTGGCAACTTCACTAAAGTTGCAGGTTGTAAAATACATCCACATAAATAATTGGCATTTCTGTTTATTAACAACAAATCCAGTAAGAAGAGACAGTAGAGAAATTCCATTTCAGATAGCAACAAGAGTATAAAATACTTGAAATGTTTCCCAAGACTCACAAGGAAATATACAAGTACAACTACAGAATGCTCTTTACATGAATGAAGACAGATTTAAATAAATGGAGAAATATTATTCATGGGTAAGCAGAGCCAATAAATAAAATGATAATGATACCTAAATTAATTCACTTATTCAGTGCCATACCAGTCAAACTACCGCATGATTACTTACAGAGCTAGAAAAATAGTAACAAAATTCATTTGGTGAAGCAAAAGGTCAAGAATCTCAAAGAAAATGCTGGGGGGGGGGAGGTCTCACAGTACCAGATCTCACTATACTACAAAGAAATAATCATTCAAACAATTTGGTACTGGTAAAGAAACAGAGAGGTTGATCAATGGGAAATATTAGGTGTACAATATACAAAGCAAACAAGCACAGTAACCTAGTGTTTAATAAACTCAAAGATACAGCTACTGGAGTAAAAACTCACTATTCAACAAAAACTGCTAGAAAAACAGAAAAGCATTCTAGCAGAAACTAGGCATAGACCAACATCTCACACCATATACAAAGATAAGCTCCAGATGGGCATATAACTTAGATATGAAAGATGACATCACTAACAAATTAGAAGGTAAAGGAAGAAATTACCTAACAAATCTATGGATAGGGGAAACAGAAGATCACAGATGGTGAAATGTATAATTTTGATTACATAAAAATAAAGTTTGTTCAAACAAAACCAATGTAGTTAACATTGGAAGAGAAATGGGTAAATGGAAGGGGGGAGGAATGGGGAAACCCCTGCAGTAAGTTTCTCTGGAAATAGTCTCATTTCAAAGATATAAAAGGGACTGATTCAAATTTATGAGAATAAGAGCCATTCCCCAATTGATAAAAACAAATGTCAAAATACATGAATAATCATTTTTCAAAGAAAGAAATCCAAGCTATAAATGGCTGATATGGGGGAGGGGAATGCTCTCAATTGTCAATTATTAGAAAAATTAAAATTAAAACAATTCTGCAATTCCACCTCAAACCAATCAGATTGCCAAATCTGACAAAAAAGAAAAAGGAAAATGGGAAATGTTGGGAAATGTGGGAAAACATTGCTAGTGGAACTGTGAACTGGTCCAGCCATTCTGGAAAGAAATTTGAAGCTATACCCCACCAGCTATTAAACTGTGAATACCTTTTGATTCAGCAATACCACTGCTTGGTCTGTAACCCCCCCAAAAAGAGAAAAAAGATGCAGACATGGTATCCAAAATTATTTATAGCTACTTTTTATGGTGGCAAAGAATTAGAAAATGAGAGGATGCCAATCAGTGAGGGAATAGATGAAGTCATGGTATTATGAATGTGACAGAGTACTATTATGCTGTAAGAAATTATGAAGGAGATAGTTTCAGAGAAACCTGGGAAGACTTGCATGAACTGGGGCAGAATGAAGTGAGTAGAACCAGAAGAAATTTATACAATAGCAAAAATATCATAAAAATAAACAACTTTGGAAGACTTAACTCCAATTAACACAATAACTAATCTGAGGACTCATGATAAAACATGCTACCCACCTCCTGACAGAGAGGTGATGGACTCAGAGTACAGACTGAGATATTTATTTTGGAACACAACCAATGAAGGAATCTGTTTTGCTTGACTATACATGTTTACAACAGGAATTATGTTTTTCTTTCAGGGTGGGTGGAGATAGTGAGAAAAGGAGAATTTTTGTTGATTGATAAAAATTTTAATATAAAAAAAGCATCAGAGAGGTTTTTTAAGATCTGGAGAAAATTTTATATCTTTGGATTTCTCTAAGCAGAAAGTTTTAGAATTTAGTTAATAAACTTATTTCTGACAGTCATGTGCCCACTCAGAGTTAAGACAATGAGGTCATCCAGATGCACCAACATTTCCACGTAGTTTGTATCTGCAAACCACAGTCTCCATAATCCTTTTTTAAAAATGGCAAGTACCCCCTGAGATACCCGAGAACATATGTTCAAACTGGCAGAATCCAGTTGGGCAGAAGCTGTTTCCTTGTCTTCCTCTGCCATAGGAATCTGATGGTAATTTGATTCATAAATACAAAACTAAAAACCATTGACCACCAAAGATACCTTGAACTCTTGTCATGATGTAATGACCACCTCTCATTGTTTAATTAAAAATTCAATAACCTATAAACATTGCATTTTTCCCATTCTTTTCCATCATCAATGTAGATAATTCATGGGGACTAATGATTCAACGATACTATTACTTCCCAATAATTCATCTTTTCAGATGATTGTTGATATTTTCAATCACAGAATAATCCTGTGAAATTTGATCTAGAGAAACTCAAGGGTCAGTGAGGTGGTTTTTGCGGGTTGCTGTCTAGTCATATTCCCCAAATTCAATGAGTCTATTTGCTGAGCCTTTCTTCAATAAATCTTTCCATTCTTCAGGAAGTGGAGATTCAATAAAGTCAGACTTAGTTGTGTTCACTCCTCAGTTGGAGTAATTAATGCTCTTGTGATGTTTTCTGCCACCACCTGTGTCTATCTTCTGGTGAGCTGCATAAGTACAAGGATGGTCAAGGAGCTCTGGTTGTGTGTGTCCCACCCTGCTTCCAGTACCATGCTAACAATTTGAATAGGCTACAGTTGGTCCCATTCAACATTCATATTCCAGAGAGATTTGCTTCATCTATACAAACAAAAGCCAAAGTGTCTAACTTCTTGTTGATACCAATGACTTCCACTGCAAATTTTAGACATCACTCTGATGTCGCTCGTGAATATCCTTGTCTATCCACAGAATTCTAGCTCTTTCATAATCTATACAGACATTTTCTCACATGCCCCTGATAAAATGATTTGAACACAATCACTCAGGATCCATTGTCCAGAACAACATGGACACTAATTTTCAATCTTAACAATCAACTCTCCCTGAGGTCTTCTGCATCCAGGTGGAATAGACCCATAAACACTTGGTGATGAAATCAGGATAAATTTGGGGGGCTCCATGGTAGTTCCTATTCCTGGCACTATCTTCACTTCCCAAAAGCAGTTCCTTAGAATTTAGCTTCTGAAATACTAACACCAGACTCTCCCCTCAAATGTACCCAGGTCTTGAATAGTCATCTAGACCACAAACCTATTTGAAGATGTTTCTTTTTGGCTCTTCAGATGTCCTTACCCAGAAGTGTTTGCATCAGATGGTTGTGACCTTTGGTCTCTTGATCTTTTGTTTCTCTAAGTGAAAAAGTTCTCTCCACTATTCTATCTCTCACTAGATTTTCTACAGGCTCCTGACGTTTATACCAGGTGGCCATACATAGTCTCTTGCCTTGACTCTGTGGCTCATACCTGAGAATACATTCTGGGGCCGGTTGAAGTCAGGTTTTCCTGTTAGGTCCCTGTTTGAAGACCCAGCCCTGTCCTCAGCCTTGTTTTTTCTAGCAACTGCTCACAGTCTACCATGGGTGGGGAATCTGCAGCCTCAAGGCCACATGTGGCCCTCTAGGCCACAAGGTTCTCCACCCTTGGCCTAGCCATTTCATTTCTCCCATAATGCCAGCTAGTTGTGCCCTCAATTCCCTATGGCTTAGCAGACCTCTGACCACTTACACCAGTTTAACCTTGTCCACATCTTCAGATTCTACTTCTCCTTTCACTATGGTAGATTGTCAACCTACAATATGAATTCATAGGGCTTCTTGCCTTTGTGTTCAAGAGTGGTAATGAGTAACTTAGCATATGCCTACTACACCTCATTACTGCTTCCAAATTGTCTCTCTAGCTTTGGCATAGATTCCTGCCATATACTTTATGATTTGCAGCCTTCAAATTCTTCACAAATATAAAAGCTGTCCCTTTAATGAATTCTAGTAGCTTATTCCTTTTTTTCTATATAGTTTCTTTCCAGTACTATATTGCTTTGGGTCATAGATAAACCAAACTTCTAATGCTTCTTTGCTAGGGGAACATGGGTCCTTTCCTGAGAAGGTTCTTAACCTGGAAACTTGTTATGGAGAAGACACAGACTCATCATCCTCTGCCTCCTCATATAGGTAAATAATAATTTCACATTTCCCCACATTTTTTACATTACACTTAAATACATATACAATATCCTTATTTTTACTCTTAAGGAATAGTCCTAGAATTTAAAGTCCCCTCTGTGCTTCTATGTCCACTACTTTATACCACATTTATAAAATTCTGACCTTCATTTTGTTTATATTCCAATTTAAATTGTATTCAGTACAGCAATAATGAAGCTCACATCCAAAAACAACACACAATATCATGTAGTAAGGATAAGTTGTAAAACATTCAAGAAATTGCTCATAAGCAATAAGCTATGATAAGGCATGCAGTAGGCAATGCCAAATGCAATTAAGCAGCATCGATGACACCCAGCTTCGAGCAGTGAAGATTAACAGCCATCAATACCACTGTAGGCAACAGCACATTGACAGTCACCATGTATCATGTGTGATGGATTTGGGTTCCTTTGGGTCATTCTGGATTAGTCAGAAGAGGGCATTCCAGTGGGGGAATATATCAAATCCTAAACTATAAAGTGCTTCTAGTGGTGAAAGATGTTTAAAAGATTCAAAAATTAAAATAAAAAAGTATTTTAGTGAAATGAAAAAAAAAACTTCTAGCTGAAAGAAAATAGCCATGAGCTCTGAACTCCCAGAATTCCAAAAATTTGCATTGCAGTGGGTGAGCTCCCATATGTAAAAGGGGGTATTATTCCTATCTATTGGCGTGATTGCTTTACATTGGCAACAAAGAGGTTGAGGCAAGACTGAAATAGCTACTCAAATGGTATTCTGAGAAGGTAACTTCCTCAGCTTCTTTCCTCTGTACATGTGAGAGTAAGACTCAGACTCTTCAGGTCTAGAGTCCCCTGCTGGTCCCCTCCTAAGATGCACAGATGAGACTTGGGGGGCAGGGAGGGCAGCGGTCGACCCATGACTCCCAGCCTTCCTGTTAGTGGCCCAGCCTGGATTCAGTCTATTCTAAGAGTATGAGTACACACCAAACAATCCTTCATAACCTATTTAGGTCATGTCCGCTCCCATGCCATTGAGCTTGTAATCTTCTTGCCAATGTCATGGGACCTAAAGGATTACTCACTCAGATATTTGCTGAGCAAAGTAGAAAGTTTAAGATACAACATTAAAACTGTAGAGCTGAGCTCAGCCACTCTTAGTAGGGTCTGTACTTTTGATTCTCCCCTCCCCCATAACCCTGAATTTTGCATCTGATTCTCACATATACACCTGAATAACTCTTCAGGAAAGCACTCTTCAGTGTCCTACTTTCAAAGTGCCACGCGGAAAGGAGAAAATTATTTCACTATCATCCTGCTTCTTACTCTGAGCTGGGAGAAAGCTCTCTTCTTCTGGACTCTGTAATGACTGCTCTAAAATCCTATCTGCCAGCTAAACAAGGCTGCCACCAGAGAGCTCAGCCAGCTGCCCCCAAGAAATGTGATCATTGAGTGTTATCTCACATCTCTTCCTATGTGTCTCTGGCATATTTCTTTAGAATTCCTGCCAGCCAGGCTGCCAGAGCTACTGGGGCAACTTGTATGCATCTCTCACCCACAGATGCCCAGTCATCAGATAGTTCCCATAGGTTGGTGGTTGACCTTCATGCTCAAAGACGACCAAGATGATATCATTATGTTGGGTTCAAAGTACAGTGTGTCCAACTGTAGCTAACCAGACCAGTATGAGCTCAGAAGGCTCTACAGCAGGTTGGGTACAAATAGTCCATATGAACATTTGAAGTAGAGATGTCTCTAAATTTGTGCATGTCTCTAAATTTGCCCCCCAGATAGACCAACAGGGAAAGAACCACAAAACACTGTTGTCCTTTTTATAAACCCATCTGGAGCTCAAAATTTGTCATGATCCTGACAGTTGCCCTTTATTAAATCCCAATATTTCTATGAACCTCTATTTCCTTCTCTTCCATGCCTATATGAAAATGCCAGGCACCTGTAGCTTGAGAAGAGCTACCCCTACCAGTTGTTTCATTTGCATTATCTCCTTTGATGCCAGTAATAATCCTATGACATGATATTAGGAGCATTCTCTTTCTATAGGCAAGCTTATATGACTTGCCCAGTGTGACATAGCTAGTTATTAGCTGAGATGGGAATTGAACCCATATCTTCCTGATACGGGTTGAACCCTCTATCCTTGGTGCTGTGCTTCTTTTAATCCTCCTAGCCACAAGTGTTTACAATGTTGAGTCATCTCTGGTACTTCCCACTTCTTTCACTCACCACATCCATTTAGTTGCAAGTCCTGTTGATTGTCTTTCCACAGTATTTCTCCCAACTACTCACTTACTTCCCCACCCCACTTGTCTATTACCCTAACTTAGGCTGCCACCACCTCTTGCCCAAACTATTTTGATAACCTCCCTGCCTCCAGCCTTCCTCTTATAAAACCCATTCTCCACACAGCCTCCAAAAAGTTCTTTATAATCTTCATCTCAACAAGACAGACCAAGTCACTGCATTGAGTAAAAATGTTCAATGGATCCCTACTTTCCCTAGAATAACATGCACACCATTCTGTGTGGCATTTAAGGACCTCCACATTCTGGTCCCCAACCTACCTTTCCAAAGTTATTCCCCTCCTTTTCATGCATTGTACATTTCAACCCAACTAGATCACCAGCTATTTTCATGCCTTAATATTCCATCTTCCACCCTCATGGATGTCTCAAGCCATCCTCCCTTTCCCCCTATACCTGGAATACATCCCATTTTTTTGTGATCTTCATTTTTTTCTGAGCTTACTTCTGTGTTACCTCACCACAGAGAATGGGAGAGGTATTGCACGTGAGGAAATTCCGAAAATGAGAGAGTAGTCATAATTGAAAGTATTTGGGTGAAGATCAATGGAGAAAGAAAAAGAATGAGGGAATCACAGAAGTGTACTATAGACCACGAGGATAAAATTCAGAAATAAATGAAGCATTCAGGATGAAGATCATAGACTTGACACAGACCTATGATGTAGGAGTGATGGAGTATTTAAATTATCTAAGCATCTCCTGGAGTCCTCTCTCTGCCAAAAGCAGTGTGACTAATAAATTCCTGATTTGCCTTAATGATAATTTTTTTTAAATTGTATTGATGGATTTTCTTTTTACACCACATTGTCCTTAACCTCATCCCCACTAAACTCTCCCTTGTAACAAAGAAAAGTATGTCAAACCCAGACACGGCAGCTGCATGTGACAACACGTACCACACTCCACACCCACACTGCCCTACCTCTCAGCTGAGAAGAGGTAGGTATATTTCATCATCAGTCCACTGCGGCTGAAATTGGTCACTATAATCCCTTAAAATTTGACTGACTTTTAGCATTGTTTTCATTTACATTATTATAGTTATTATGTACATTGTTCATCTGATTTTGCCCACTTCACTCTGCATCAGTTCATAGAAGTCTTCCTATTTCTTCTGAATTCTTATTGTTTAGCACTTCTTATGGCACTATAATAGACATTACATTTATGTATAATACTTTGTTTACTTTAGCCTTTGCCCCCAAATGATGGGAACTCACTTTGTTTTCAGCTTATTTGCCACCACAAAAGTGCTGCTATTAATATTTTAGTACTTATAGGGCCTTTCTTTCCATCTTTGACCTCGTTGGGTATATGCCCAGTAATGTGTTGGAGGATATGAACAGGTTAGTGATCTTTATCACATACTGTCAAATTGTTTTCAAAGCAGTTGGACTAAATGGGTCATTACAGCTCAACATTGTTTTAGTATCCTCATCTCCTTTCAGCCCTGCAAACATTGACTATTTGTACCTTGTATCATCTTTTTGACTTTGAGGGAAATAACATAAAGCATTGGAGTTGTTTCAATTTTCATTTCTGTTATTATTAGTGATTTGGAGAAATCTTAACAATTTCACCCTTCAAAAAGTGAAGGGAGTGATGAGGGGAACTGCTATCTTGGACCTGATTTTGACTAACTGTGAATTTCTTGTGTGAGCATTGGTTAAAAGGAACTGGAGGCATCTAGCCTGGAAAAAAAAGAAGCCTGGGAGAGAACATGATAGCTACCTTCAAGTATTTGAAGGGCTGTTATGTGGAAAAGGGATTAGACTTCTTCTATTTGGCATTAAAGGGTAGAACTGTAACCAAGCAGTGAAAGTTCTAAGGAGACAGATATCAGTTCACCATAAGGGAAAATTTCTTTCACATTTTTTTATGTTTTATACGTATATATTTCAAGCTAAACAATATCAGAGCTGGAGATTGGATCCCAACTATTCTAGAACCCTTAAGGGATACCACACGGTATTGCTATGGAGATCAAAGAAGATAACATACAGGAAATACTTTGTAAACCTTAAAGTCTATTTTGTTACTAGCTATTATTATTAAAGAAGCTAGGTGGGGCAGGTAGGTGGAGCAGTGGATAGAGCTCTAGCCTTGGAGTCAGGAGGACCTGAGTTCAAATCCAGTGTTGGACACTTGACATTTCAGGAAATGTGTGCCCCTGGTCAAGTCACTTAACCCTGATTGCCTCACCAAAAAGCAGGAAGAAGGAGAAGGAGAAGGAGAAGGAGAAGGAGAAGGAGAAGGAGAAGGAGAAGGAGAAGGAGAAGAAGACAGCTAGATGGCTTAGTGGATAGAGTGAAAGACTAGAAGTCAGGAAGACCTGAGTTCAAATCCTGCCTTAGACACTAACTAGCTATATGACCCAGGCCAAACCATTTAAACTTGCTCAGCCTCAGTTTCTTCATTTGTAAAATAGGGATAATAACACCTGTTCTAAATGGACACTATGAGAAGCAAATAAGAAAAAATGTAAAGTATTTTCAAATCTTAAAGCAGCACTATGTATGTGTAAACTATTGTTATTATCATTGTCACTATAGCTAGCTGTAGGTAAAGAATGGGGACTTCCCCTAAAGAGGTTTAAGTCAGAAAAGCAGAAGATAGTCGATATACACCACACTAGGAACATCTTCCCATACCCACTTATGCACTTGTTCATTAATTTCTCTTGGCCAAAGGAGCAGAGCTGGGGAACACATAAAATATTGAACCTGGAAGATCAGAGAGCTAAGCCATTCTTACCAAGACCCTGCTAACAACTATCAGGACCTACTGACGATCCCTCTCTGCAATTTCCAATCTATTTTGGTTCCAGTCCTGAATAAATAGACTTCTTAAAGGGAGAAAAATGTCCACAAATAGAATGGGCTGCCTCAGGAGGTAGTCAGTTTTCTTCCACTAGAGAGTTTTCAAGGAGAAGTTTGATAATCACTGTTGAAGATACTGTAGATGGAATTCATGATTTGAGTTGTCTGTGGGCATAAATGACTTCCAATGTCTTCCTATGAATCCTAAAATTCCAAGAACTATCTCAACAGATTTACAAGAGGGGTGTAAAGGAGTGTAGTGAATGAGGACCATGCTTAATTAATCTCTCAACAAGTATTTCTTAAGTATTTACTGTATAATTCAGACATACATACACACACACACACACACACACACACACACACACACACACAAATTTAACCACTCTTGTCACTACTAATTTCATCCATAGCAGAAATACACAGTTCTACAAGATGGTTAGACACATGTAGACAGTAAAAGTCCTAATAAGTAGGCATGGAACAGAATTGATTTCACCCTCAGCTTTTACAGATAGATATGGTGAAGCAGGTGTTCTCACTGTCATCTCACTGTGAGTATAATTGGGTCTCCTGGCAAGATTTAGGGAAGTTTCTGAATTGCCCTCTTGTGTAGGTGATGTCATCAGTCTTGGTCATCTCCTGACTCAACCTCCTCCATACACCTCCTGGAGATAAATAAACACTTGTAAAATTGAGTTGGACTAAGGGTTAACTGTCATTGTATTAATTTGCTACACTGTAATGTAACTTCTTTCCAAATGTATGTGTCAGCCATGATTTTGTTTTGGAAGTTTTTTTTTTAATGGTTCTCCGTCCTCCTTGCCTATCCCTACCCTCATTTTCCTTTCAAATCTCTGAATGATGTTTAGTAGCTTTTTTACATAGTCTAGTAGGTGCATAGCCTCAATATGTAGCAAAAAGCAAACTATGCTAGAATTGTTATATTAAAATTTTGAAATTCTTTTAAAAACAATTGGATTTGGTTTCTATTCTTAAAGGATACTGAGGCGATTTTTTAAAGTGGTTATCCTCTGACACAGCTGCCATCAGAGAAAGGAACACTTTCCATGGATCAAATTATTGACTTCTTAGCAGGATACTAGCCCTAGAAATTGACAAAGAAGAAAACAGAATAAAAGAACTCAGTCAAGTGGAGTGAGAAGATCCTTAATTCAAAGATGAGAAAGAAGGAACCAAGACTACGAGAACATTGAAAAACTAATGAGCTATAAAAAAAAAATGACTGAAATAATTCTTCCAATTTGGATTAGGATCAATGAGGCTATAAAACAGAAGATGGAACAAAAATTGTGGATGAAAGTTGAAGGAAACTGGCCTGGCAGCTGTTCCCCATGAACGATGGTACATCTCCTACCTTTGTACTTTTGCACAAATGGTGCCCCATGTCTCAAAAACATCATCCTCACTATCACCTCATAGCATCCCTAGCTTCCTTCAAGGCACGGTTCAGATGCCCCCTCCTACAGAAGGCCTTTCCTGCTATCCCTCTCCTTTTTCCTGCCCCTAGTGATTACAGTCTCTGTATCTCTCTCTCTCTCTCTCTCTCTCTCTCTCTCTCTCTCTCTCTCTCTCTCTCTCTCTCTCTCTCTCTCTCTCTGTGTGTGTCTTCCTGTTTTTGTCTCTGTCTCTGACTCTCAAGATTTATTACTTTGTGTTTACTGACTTTATTATACGGCATTCCCTGGTAGAATCAATCAATCAATAAACTTTTATTAAGCATCTACAAATGTGTCAGGCACTGCACTAAGTGTTGTAGATACAGAAAGCGGCAAAAGACGGTCTTTGACCTCAAGAAGTTTACAGTCGAATGGAAGAGACAACCTGCAAACAAATACATACAAAGCAGGTTATAGAGAGGAGAAATAGGAAATAATTAACAGAGGTAAGGCACTGGAATTAAGAAGACTTGGGAACTCCTTGAAGCCAGGGACTGTTTTGTTTTTGTCTTTGGGTCCCACATGCCTTGCACAGTCCCTTGAGCATAGTAAGTATTTAATAATTGTTTATTGCATTAAATTAAATGAAGATCGCAAAAGAAAATTCGAGGAAATCAGGACAGTCTAGAGTAAGGACTGTCCTTCCTAGGATCAAATACAAATGCCTCCATTTGTCACTTAAAGACATTTATGACCTGACTACAATTGCCCTTTCCAAGTCTATTATATACTACTCCCTTTCTCAGTTTCGGTGGTCCAGCCAGATTATGCACCTTGCTGGTTTTTGTGCATGACATTCCTTCTCCTTGCCTTTGCATAGGCTGCCCCCATGCCTCGGGGATACTCCTTCCTCACCTCTAGCTCTTAGAATCTCTATTTTCCTTCAAACTTCAGCTCAGAAACCAGTGAGGTCCTTCCTGATCTCCCCATAGCTGCTAGTGTGCCCCACACCCAGAAATTACCTATATTTATTCTGTATTTATACTATATACATTTATTTATGTGTATGTCTCCCTCAATAGGGTGTCAGCTACTTGAGGACAAGGACTGTTTCATTTTTGTCTCTACATCACCAATGCCTGACATGTAGCAATTATTCACCAAATGCTTTCAGAAGCAGCCAGATGGTACAGTGGATAGGGGGCTGATACTGGAGTAAGGAAGTCCTGAGTTCAAATCCATCCTTAGACACTTACTGGCAAGTCACTTTTTTAAAAATTTCTATTTTCCTCAATTTCCTGAACTGTAAAATGGGGATAATAATAACACCTACCACCTAAGGTTGTTGTGAGGATCAAATGAGATAAAATTTGTAAAGTGCTTAGCACAATGCCTGACACACAGTAGGCACTTAATAAATGTTTATTCCTTTCCCTTTCCCACCGATCAATTGATAAAGAATTTAGAAAATTGGAAACACTAAAAAGTGTTGTACCTTGAAGGAAGCTAGCCTTTCCCCTGTTAATTATTTCCTGTTTCTCCTATATGTAGCTTGCTTTGTATATATTTGTTTGCATGTGGTCTCCCCTATTAGATTGTAAGCTCCTTGAGGGCACGGGCTGTCTTTTGACTC
Source organism: Phascolarctos cinereus (assembly GCF_003287225.1). NCBI lineage: Eukaryota > Metazoa > Chordata > Mammalia > Diprotodontia > Phascolarctidae > Phascolarctos > Phascolarctos cinereus. The sequence goes on along the minus strand of NW_027555847.1, from coordinate 229,567,955 downwards.
TTTTTGTACCCCTTAGCATAGTACCTGGCACATAGCAAGTGCTTAATAAAATAGTATTGATTGAAGCCTAGCCTAGAGATGGCAGAAATATAAGATACTAGATGATTTCAAAGATAAAATAGCCATAGCACAGACTGCTAGTGGATGAAAGTCATGACAAACAAGTTCATATCAGTTTCTGCCTCTTTCATCTATATAAGATGTTAAGTTTCCCAGGCCAACCATGAAGATATTCCACACTTCATGTGACATGATGTGGTGACAGCAGTTAAATGGATGCCAAGTAGAGAGTGCCCAGGAAATGGTAGAATCTGTCCTGAGTGCCTTAAGGTGGGTGGAGATACGGTATGAGGAACTCACAGAAAGGTTCATACACTGCTGTCTTAACAGCCAGATCCCCCAGGAACAAAATGTTTCAGAAATAAGATGACCCAGAAAATCTCAATAATTATCACCCCAACAGTTTCCTTTTGTAAAACCACCAGCTCTGTCACGTTGAGACAGACTCTACAACCTTCCCTAGTCATGAGCAAACCAACTTTTCAATGACTGGCCACATACAATGTAGTCCTAAAGCCTCTAGAAAAATGCAGATAATATCAAGTCCCCAAATGTGATGAGTTTATGGATTATAGAAAAGCATTCTACTCACCTGTAACCATAGTAGTAATGATACCATGATGTGAGGATGGAATAAATGTTTCATGTGTCAACATCCTTAAAGAGATTAACATCAAATGGAGAACTGGAAACACTCTTCCTGGAGCAATGCCAGGCCAACATTTACATAGAGGGAGACAGTCTTCCCAGAACTGTTGGCAACTACCTTGGAGATATGTATGTTCCAGCATTTGATTTGAAAAAATAGAATCCAGATAGATGTCAACTACCTTATTACACAGTTGATTTTTGTAATAATAATAGCATTTGTGTAGCACTTTAAGGTTTGCAAAGCAGTTTACAAATGTTATCTCATTACAAATATCATCACATTATAACTATTACAAATGTTATCAAGTTGGAAATATTATCACTATTACAATTCTCACTAAAATACTATCTCAGATATTATTTTTTCTCATAAACAACCCTAGGACTTAGTTGCTATTATCATCTATTTTACAGAGGAAGAAACTGAGAAAAATGGAACTTAAGTGACTTGCCTAGGGTCACATAACTAGTAAGTGTCTGAGACTGGATTTAAAATCAGGTCTTCTTTGTGTAGACATTTGCATTTTGTTTGCAAATGTTGTTCTAGAGCTTTAAGAAAAGTCACAGCAGTGAAAGAAGGCATACAGGCTGATTGACATGGGAGTAAGCATTGGTAAAACAAAATGGATGTGCTAAGAACACTACTTTCATGATGCCATGTGTGGAAGTCACCTAGAACTAAGTTTCTCTCAATCTTTGATAGGACAACAGATAGAAAATGGATACAGAAGACATAAAGTATCATGAATCACTTACACAAATCAGTCCAAATTACTTTTACCCAATGGCCACTGATGAGGCACCCTAAATGGGAAAGAGCAGAAATTTTCAACACCACCATGCTGCCTAGGCTACTGTGTGTGCTGCAGTGCTGGTCCTCAGTGGAAAGTGAAGGGCAGAAGCTTACAGTCGTCCAGTGGGAAGTGAGAAAGTCAACGTGTACTATGTCCTTAACTGATCATCAGACAAATGGAAAGTTCTACGATAGGTCAAAGGTAGCAGAATATACTGGAGATACTACCAATAGATACTGGATAACTGATAACAATAGATACAGATAACTGATCACAGACAAATGAAAAGTACTACAATAGGTCGAAGGTAGCAGAATATACTGGAGATACTACCAAGTCATCTATCAAGAACAATGAAAGACCATGGTAGAAAGAACACTGGATTTGGAATCAGAAGGCCTGGATCCAAATCCCATCTTTGTGTATTACTATGTTACTGAACTTGCCAAGTCCCATAAACTTTCTGTGATGCACTTTCCAGGGGCAGCTAAGCGACACAATGGATAGAGTGCTGGGCCTGGAGTTAGGAATACTTGTCTTTCTGAGTTCAAATCCAGCCTCAGAGGCTTACTAGCTTTGTGACCCTGGGCAAGTCACTTCACCCCATTTGCCTCAGTTTCCTCATCTGCAAAATGAGCTGGAGAAGGAAATGGCAAACCTCTCCGGTACCTCTGCCAAGAAAACCCAAAATGGGGTCATGAAGAATCAGATATGACTGAAACAGCTTAACAACAATAATAATACATACTTACCACGCCTATAAAATGATGGTAGTGGGAAGAGGTGAGAACCTCTAAAGTTTCTTCTAGTTCTCCATCTATAATCCCATGTAGAATAGATTTCATAGGACCATAAACAGTTCATTAGTAGGTCAAAAGTTCATAAGATGAACCAGTGATATGATTTGTTCTACTAGAGATTAAAACAAACAAACAAAAAAGGAACCATCCAGCCTAGCCATACCAGATCTTAAATTGTATTATACAGCAGCAATCATCAAAACTACTTGGTACTGGCTAAGAAATAGAGTGGTGGGTCAGTGGAATCGGTTAGGTACAGAAGACAAAATAGCTAATGACTATAGTAATCTGCTGTTTGATAAACCCAAAGACTCCGGCATCTGGGATAAGAACTCACTTTTTAACAAAAACTGCTGGGGAAACTGGAAAACAGTATGGCAGAAACTAGGCACAGACCAACATCTTGCACTGTATACCAAAATAAAGTCAAAATGGGTACATGATTTAGATATAAAGGCTGATAGTATAAGCAAACTAGGAAAGCAAGGAATTATTTACCTGTCAGATTTATTGAGAACAGAAGACTTTATGACCAAACAAGAGAACATTATGAAATACAAAATGGATGATTTTGATTACATTAAATTGAAAAGTTTTTTCATAAACAAAGCCAATGCCACCAAAATAAGCAGGGAAGCAGAAAGCTGGTAAACAATTGTTACAGCCAGTGTCTCTGATGAAGGCCTCATTTCTAAAATATATAGAGAAGTGAGTAAAATTTACAAGAATACAAGTCATTCCCCAATTGATAAATGGTCAAAGGATATGAATAGACAATTTTCAGAGGAAGAAATTGAAGCTATCTATAGTCATGTGAAAAAATGCTCTAAATCACTAATAATTAGAGAAATGCAAATCAAAACAACTCTGAGGTACCATGTTATACTTATCAGATTGGCTAACATGACAAAACAGAAAAATTATAAATGTTGGAGAAGATGTGGGAAAATTGGAAGACTAATGCATTGTGGGTGGAGTAATGAACTGATGCAACCATTCTGGAGAACAATTTGGAACTATGCCCAAAGGGCTACAAAACTGTGCATATCCTTTGACCCAGCAATACCACTTCTAGGTCTATATCCCAAAGACATCATAGGAATGGGAAAGGGATCCACTTGTACAAAAATATCTATAGCCACTCTTTTTGTGGTGGCAAGGAATTGGAAATTGAAGGGATGCCCATCAATTGTGGAATGGCTGAATAAGTTGTGGTATATGAATGTAATGGAATATTATTGTGCTATAAGAAATGATGAGCAGGCAGATTTCAGAAGAACCTGGAAAGACTTACATGAACTGATGCTGAATAAAGTGAACAGAACTAGGAGAACATTGTACACAGTAACAGCCACATTGTGCAATGACTAACAATGATATATTTAGCTCTTCTCAGCAATGCAAGAATCTACGACCTCCAAAAGACTCATGATGGCAAATGCTATCCACATCCAGAGAAAGAACTTTAGAGCTTGAATATAGATGGAAGCATATTATTTGCTCTCTTTTTTTGTTGTTTTTTTTTTGTTTCTTCTTTCTCATAGTTCCTCCCATTGGTTCTAATTCTTCTTTACAACATGACTAATGTGAACGTATGTTTAATATGAATGTATATGTAGAAACTCTATCAAATTGCATGCTGTCTTGGGGAGGGGGAGGAAGAGGATGGGGAGAAAATTTAAAACCCAAAATCTTATGGAAGTGAATGTTGAAAACTAAAAATAAATAAATTAATTTAATTTTTAAAAAAAGAAAGAAAAAATAAATGGTGGAGAGGAGGTATCGCAATGGATTACACTTACTCATTTGTTACTTTACTCTGACCAATAGCATAAGTGAATAAAATACTACAGAATTTTAAAAAAAGGAACAATACATGAACCTCTCTTACTCTAAGTGGGTTGACTGAAAGTACATATGAATAAATGAGTGAATGATGATGATGATGATCACAATAATAGCAAGCATTTATATAATACTTTAAGGTTTGCAAAGTGCTTTATTTGTAATCTTCTGTGATCCTCATAACTATGGGAAGTAGGTGCTATTATTATCTACATTTCACAAATGAGAGAACTAAGGCAAACAGAGTTTAAGTGACTTTCCAAGGGTTATACAACTAAGAAGTGTCTGAAGCAGGTTTTAAATTCAGGACTTTCTGACTCGCTAAGACTAGCAATCTGTGTACTCTTCCACCTAGCTTCTGGATAATGAATGAAAGAAAGAGATAATAAGGGCTTGAACCAAAGGACTGGCAGTGATAATAGAAAGGAAGAGACAGATGGGAAAGGCATTAAAAGCACAGAATTGACAAGATTTAAGTTACTGGTTAGATGTGGGATAAGGGAAAGTCAAGAGTCAAAGACGACTACAATTTTTAATCTAGGGAAATAACTGTGTCATTGGCAGAAAAAGGCAAGTCAGTAAAAGCAGGTTTTGAGAGGAGGGGAAGATGAGTTCAGTTTTGGACATATTCAATTTAAGGTGCTTGTGAGGCCTTGGAGTGGAGGTATCTTCAGAAATTTCAATCAAATTCAAAAGAAGAGGTGTGGATTTGGTAATTATCAGCATAAAGGTAATATCTAAAGCCATAAGAGTGAATAAAGATGACAATAGAGTGTCAAGAGAAAAGAGGCCCAAGGATAGAACTGTAAAGAACATCCTTTGCAGGGGGGGGGGGTGCTGTGGACCAACAAAGGAAATGGGGAAAAATAATGATGAAATAGGTAAAAGGAAAACCAGGCAAATAAATTTTCAAAGAACCAAGAATGCCAGGAAAGTCAAAGAAAGAGGAAGGTGGTCAACAGTATCAGATGCTGCAGAGAACACAAGATGGATAAGAACTAAGAAAATGTCATTGAATTTTGTGATAAGGATACCTTTGGTGACCTTGGAGGAAATAGTTTGAATGGAATCATAGGGATGGGAGCCCAACTGCAAAGGGATAAGGTACAAGAAGATGGAGAAGTGGAAGCCATAACTAGATTTTTCTTCCTTGAAGTCTGGCATTGAATTGTGGAATGAGAAGTAAGATTCTAGCTTGAAGAGATAGCATGGCTGAGGGCAGAGTTGTTTGTTTTTAGAAACAGCAAGACCTGAATATATTTATAGATAAGAAAAAGAACTGAGGGAAAGGTAGAGATCGAAGATTCAAGAAAAAGAGTGAATGACTGATGGAAAAGGGTTCAGGAGAAGTTTACCTGAAAGAGCTCATATTACAAAGAAGGCTGGATCCGCTTGCAGTAAGATGAATTCCAATAGAGTTAGAAAGGACCTTAGCAAGCAAGTAACAAATCAACAAGTATTTATTATCTACCATGCACTGGGCACTGTACTAACTAAGCACAGAGGATACAATGACAGAGATGAAACAATTCCAGCCCTCAGGGAGCTTACATTCTATTACCTAGTCCAACCTCCTCATTTTTTGCAGGTGAGAAAACTGGACCAGAATGGGGAGAAATGATTCACCTAAGTTCAGACAGGTAGTAAATAGCAGAGCTAAGAGTCAACCTCAGGTTCTCTGACTCCCAATGAAGCACTCTGCTGCACCAGGGGAAGGAGAAGTTGCAGTCGAATTTTGAAGTGTAGAAGAGGGAATTTCAGGGAGTTCATCAAATGCACCCTAGTCTTCTCAGCCAACTAGGAAGCCAGGTTGTCCCTTGAAAATCATCCAACATTTGGAGGTTTGGAGAAAGTAGAAAACATTTGATACAGTCACTGTAGAGAATGAGAGAAGAAGTCACCTGGAGATGAATAAAAGGATTGTTGAAGTGGTGAAGACCATGCTGAGCTTCTATCTCATGTTGGGATTTGAAGCAGCCCCAGCCAGCACAGTTTTGTGACTTTCTTCAACAGTTCTTCATACACTGGAAAGAAGAAGAGAGAAATGCCTAAGGATGGAAATAAGCCAGGCGGTGATGAGTTCTGTAAAGTTAAAAACAACTCTCCAGAGCAGTGGATAGAGCACCGGCCCTGAAGTCAGGAGGACCTGAGTTCAAACCTGGCCTTAGACCAAACACTTGACACTTAACTAGCTGTGTGACCCTGGGCAAGTCACTTAACCCCAATTGCCTAAAAAAAGACAAAAAAAACCTCACCAAATGTTTTTCCTTCTTTGTGTCTGATTAAAGTCCTTATATGCCTTTTGTCCTCAAGGGACTAAGGCCCTTAGTCTATTGTGAAGTACCTTCATGGGATCAGGCTAAACAGAATTATACTTGGATCAGAAAAAGCACTGTTCTTCAAGTCAGAAAACCAGATCTAGCTCTTACTCTTGATTTTTAATAGCTGTGTGACCATCTCCGAAGTCACTTCTCTGAGCCTCACTTTCCTCATCATGAGGGAACTATCATGAGGGAAACATTGTTGTCTGAAAATCTTACAGTACAAAAGAATAATATTAGTGTTATTCTAGCTCTTAAGTTGAATATAGCTGCTTTGAGCACATCCTAAGAGAAATATTTTCTGATTTTTTTTCAGCTTTCATTCGCAGCCACCACACCAGTCCTAGCTGATAAGAAAAAATATCCTTATTTCTTCCGAACGGTACCATCAGATAATGCTGTCAATCCTGCAATTTTGAAGTTGCTAAAATATTACCAGTGGAAACGGGTGGGAACTCTAACCCAGGACATCCAAAGATTTTCTGAGGTAAGCTCCTTTTAGTGGGCCTGATGGATTCTTGTCTCAAAAAAATTTTATTGATAATTCTGAGCAATTTTATACCCTATTGGATTGCTTAGAGGACAATAGTATGGCTTAATTTAGATGAACTTCTAATACAAGGTGTGCATGCATGTGTTGTCTTAGAATATCTTCTAGATTAAGTTAAACTATTGGATTATTTTGTCTACAAAAAGGAAAGAGTTGAGGAATTAACTGGTGAATGTATCAGTGAAAACTGTACAATTATGATAATTCAAATTGAAAAAAAATCTTCTTGTCTTCAATTGCACTTTTTATGATTCTAAATTACCTAGATAATTACTATAACACTCCAATTCACTTTACCTTTGCTACCCACACCATTGCAATTATTTAGAATCACTAGCTTCCTCTTTGTAGAAGTGGGGACCATGGGTGTGGAATGTCAAATTTTTTCAATATGCTGGTTAGTTTTGATGACTTTTTTCTTCCTCTTTTTTATTCTTTATCATAAGGCATGGATCTCTGGGAGGGAGTTGGGGTTATAATACAGTGGGAAATATAAGTGACAAAAAACAAATCAATAAAAACTCATATAAAAGACAAAAATATTACTAGCTTTCATTAGGAGATGCTAAGTGAATGCTTCCTCTAACGAGAAAATATCAGGAAGACTTGGAATCAGGAGGCCATCATGTGTTTCTATTTCTAGCAACTCATAAAGCATAAACGTCCCCTTCTCACTGTGTTTTCCCACATGTCATAAGAGTACTTAGGGGAGCTAAAGAAAGACTGCCCTATCTATGTGGAATAGTCCCAGAGAAGATAAAAACTCAAGCTTAGAAAAATTTGAGAATGGTGGCTATAATTTTTAAAAAATGAAGTGGAAGAAAAGGCAAAGAAAAGTTTGTACTTCTACTGTCTAAAAAGAGAGTAGACTTTTTAAAAATCTAAATATGTGATTCATACAGTATGGGGAACTCTTAGTGCGTAAATCCTTTACCAGTGTAGAAGGGCAACTCATCAGCAACTTATAGTCTTAGAGAATCATCTGACTTTTCTATGGTCAAGGAGCTAGTATGTGTGAAAGGCAAGACTTGAACCCAGATCTTCAAGATTACAAGGCCAACTCTCTATCCACTATGCCTTACATTGTCTCTAAGAATAGACTAATAGGCCATTTTATTTTTAATATATAAGGAAGGGCAGTTATGATAAGATGGGGAAAGTACTGAATGGGGAGATAAGAGATCTAAAATCTAAAGTCCCAATTTTTCTACTAATTAGTTTTGTGACCATGGGGCAACTGAGTTACCACTACACAATTTCTTGATCATATATGTAGAGCTTGAAAAGACCTTAGAAGGCAGCTAAACAGCACTGTGGGTAGAACACTGGACTCGAAATCAGGGAGACAAATGCAAATCCAATCTCAGACACTAGCTGTGTGACTCTGGGCAAGTCACTAACCTCTCTTGGCCTCAGTTTCCTCATCTGTAAAATGAGGTAACTAAGAGCACCTACCTCCCAGGGTTGTTATCAGGATAAAAGTAAGATTATCTTTGTAAAGTGCTTTGTAAACCTTAAAGCACTATGTAGATGCTAGTTATTATTATTATTATTATTATTATTATTATTATTATTATTACAACCCAACCCCCTCATTTTACAGCTGAGTCCCTGAGAGCTTAAGGTTTTGTCCAAGGTCACAAAGTTTATATAAGCAGCAGAGCCACAATTCAAATTCAAATTGTCTGCCTTATCTAGTACTCTTCGCTATACCACCCTCTAACATCTCCTCTAGATCTAACATTCTATAATCTTAAATATATCAAAAGGATGAGAGATGCCCTGTGTGACATCCTGGTAAAAAACAGGCCCTAGGAGTCAGAAGATATGGCTTCTACTCTCAACTTTGCCACCTACCAATTGTAAGTAGGTGATTTAACTCCTCTCAACCAATTTTCTCTTCTGTAAAATGGATTATAACATCTGCCCTGCCTGCATTGCTAGAATGTTGTATGAGAATCAAATGAGACAATAAATGTCAAATGTTTTGGGAACTACAGAGCATTCCATCTTAGTCTGGATCAGTGCAAATAATGAATCTCTTGAAGGGGTCACATATTCGAACTGGCGCAACATATTTCCATTGGGCTGGAATTAGCATATCTTACATAAGTGTAATTTCAGATAGTACAAATTCATGCAATCACTTCAGGGGATTCATTTATTATTTGCACTAATTGAGACCTAGCTGGAATATATTTGTAAGGTAGTATCAACTGGAGTAAAATATTTATCATCATCACTACCATTGTTATTAGCATGCCTTTGTGTTTCTTTTTCTTTTTTTTTTTGGAGGCAATGGGGGTTAAATGACTTGCCCAGGGTCACATAACTAGTAAGTATCTGAGGCCAGATTTGAGCTCAGGTTCTCCTAACTCCAGGGCTGGTGCTCCATTCACTGCACCACCTCGCTGTCCCGTGCCTTTATGTTTCTGAACTTCCTGGAAGGCAGGAAGAGGTCAGACAATATGAACTTGCTCCCAAAGTAGGACTGACTCATCATCCGCTGAAAAGGAGGCTTCTGTCAGGAAAGCCACTATTCTATAGGGGTGAAAAAATAAAAGTTTGGGTTTTTTTTCAAATGCAAAACAAGAGTAGAATAATTTCCTACATTACCAACTTGTTACCCAATAATGTTGTAGGCGCTTCTTCACTTCCAGCCAAAGCATTTCCCCATGTTCACATAGACACAAACTAAATAGAGGCTGGGTGACTCCTGGAAGATCAAAGAACTTTCTACTTTCTGTGCTGGTGCAAAGATAATCAATAATAATCATAATTTACCCATATATCGCTGTTTCAGGGACATAGTCTTACTTGATTCCAGTAACCTGTGAGGCAAACATGGTCAATGTAGAAAATGAAATCTCAAAGAAGTAAAGCAATATACCCAAAGTCATGCAGTGAAGATGTGTGTGCACGCGCGCGTGTGTGTGTGTGGTGTGTGTGTGTGTGTGTGTGTGAGAGAGAGAGAGAGAGAGAGAGAGAGAGAGAGAGAGAGAGAGAGGAAAGGAAGAAAGGAAGGAAGGGAAGGAAGGAAGGAAGGAAGGAAGGAAGGAAGGAAGGAAGGAAGGAAGGAAGGAAGGAAGGAAGGAAGGAAGGGAGGGAGGGAGGGAGGGAGGAAAAAAGGAGAGAGACAGAGAATTTATTAAAACTTACTTATTGCAGGCACTCTGCTAAGCACAATAGCTCTAAATAGAGACAATCCCTGCTCTCAAGGATCTTCCATTCTAATGAGAGAAGATAACACAAGAAGGGGAGCTAGAAAGCACAGAGGTGATAGTGTCTGTAACCTGGCATAGAGACAGCCAAAAAACGGAGACTGGATCTGGCCAACATCAGACTGGACCTCACCAGTCAGAACTCAGAATAGGTCCAGACCTTATGACTCCTCACCCAGTACACTTCACTGACATTGCATCTACTACACAGTGCAAAATAGCATTGTGGATAGGAGTCAGGAAGAGCTGGATTCAAATGCCGCCTTAGATACTTACTACGATGTGACCCTGGGAAAGTTATTCTATGACTCAGTTTCTTCATCTATAAAATATAGTGGTTGGCCTCAATGACCTCTAAGATCCTTCCCACTTTAAATCTATGCTCCTATAATACTATACCTGAGTAAATTATGAAAAACTCTGTAAATGTGCATCTGTCTACCCAGCTTCCTCCGAGGGCTTGGTTAGCATTTCTTACTTAGCAGGACTAGGGCTTTTTTTTTTTTGGTGGGAAGCCTCTTCTCCTTGGGACAGGATGTGTTCTAGTGCTATTGCTGGCAAATATTCTGCTTTTAAATCTCAGTCCAGCTGACTCCTCTTAATTCTCTCAGTTCTTGGCAGAATTCCTCCTGATGACTGGGCTTGATCATTCAAAAGCAGATGCTGGAAGCCTTCCAGAAAATAACAGCTTTTCTTGACTGGAAATGAAATTGGATTCTTTTATGAAATTGGTCAGTCGACAAAGTCAAGCTGTTCTACTCCAGGGCACTTAAACAGAAAGAAATGTGAAGTTTGGAGGGGGGAGGAGGAAGAAATGCCCTTCAACATAGGTTTGATGTCTGAGGGCTGATGTTTTATTTTAGCCCCAGGTGGGGGGACCTCACAGCTTATTCTGTGTCTGCATAGCATTGACTGGCCAAGTTGGAATGGTGGTGAGTTTTCAACCTGGTCTGTGCCCTGGCATTAAATGCCATTCAGAAGGCTTCCCTTAACTTTCCTTCTTGAAAGCCCCTGAGATTCCTCTGGGAATATCCACAACGGAAAAGGCTAATTTCCTTAGTGGTCCGTTTTTCAGTCCCTAGAAAGGGTACACCCACATAATCCTACACCTGGAGTGTGGGGAAAGGAAGGTCAAAGAAACCTGAGTCATGCCAGAGCTGGGATCTACACTGACTAAGTCAGAACTCATGGGAAACTCCCAAAATATTTGCATTTCTTGGGTATTGTCCATAGGGAGAATTTATATCTATCTATCCAGGTCCTTTAGGGTATCATTCAACCAACAGCCCTCTACCGAAAATGACTCACTAAGGAAGTTAACCTTTTCCTTTGTAAGCATTCTCAGAGGAGTATCAGGGGCAGCCAGTGTCTGAAGCTGGATTTGAACTCAGGTCCTCCTGACTTCAGGGCTGGTGCTCTACCCACTATACGACCTAGCTGCCCAATTACTTGTCTAGTCTTAGCTCATACTGCTCCTTATACTCCAAATAAAATGGACTATTCACTTTCCTTAAACATGTTTCACACTTTTCTGCTGTCATGCCTTTAATTACATCAGGGCCAAGAACTATTGTGACAGCTAACTCCTACCAGCCTGAGGGTTTCTCTTCCTGGGGACTCCCATGATGTCACTTTTTGTTTTCTCTTATCATCCTCATCCAAATACCTTCCACTGTGTTTCTACTCTCACGTTCATGGATTTCTTCACTGGTGTGCCCATAAGGTGTGAGAATTTTTAAAATAGTGATCCTCTTTTGCATGTGGCTTGTAAAATATCATTAATTTATAGCCACACTTCTTACTTCTTTATGTTCAAAGCACTCCCCTCCCCTCCCTTTCTCTTAGAACTGATCCTTTTGAACAAAGCATAACCATCAATACCAGCCGTGAGCCCTGTCCCTCCTGGTTTTAGCATGCTTGTAAGACCATCCCGTCCTCTTTGTTTTAGATGTTTAAATTCACTATGTTTGTTATCCACATTCTACACACGGGTAGGATTGTTTCCAACCTATTTCTGTGTAGCTTTCACTGAAGAACTGTGAAACATCACATTATATGTCATCTTGCCTTTTATAGATCACATCTGCTGGCCTTCGTAGGATGTAGATTCATAGCCTTATCTAGGCATTTTTCTCCCTCTCCCTCAGATTTCAGTCTAAAGGCTTCAAGATCAGGCTGGTAAGTCTCTTGCCAAAAAGGTTTCTCCCATTCTTGTTGAAATAGCCCTCTTTTCCAAACCCTGCCATGACAAAGTACAGTCCACAAAATTAAATTCTGCTATTCAACATCATCTATAGAGTTAGCTGTTCACTTTCTGGGTCTTTCTTTCTCTTCCAAATTCATGGCTTCAGCTGGCTCTTTATGAATGTGTCCATGCCTGGCTTTGGTATGGAGCTGAGCCTCTATAGGTAGAAGTTAAGTAGGTATACTTGCGAGAATTACAGGTTTAGCATAGCACACAGAAAAGAAGGTAATACAGCTGAACTAAGGAAGTACGCAGATAGCTGCTGCAGCCACTTCTGAGGAAAGCACCAATCTCTCTATTTTTTAATTTTTTTAAATTTTATTCTTTATTTTTTCAATTAACAAACATTTGTTTTCTTTCTCACCTACCTTATCTCCCCACCATTAAAAAAAAAAAGAAAAACCTTTGTAACAAATGCAAATAGTGAAATTCTAACATTGGTCATGTCTAAATATATATCTGTGTCTATGTTTAAATATATATGTATGTGTATATATAATTTTATATATTATATATAATTTTATATATTATATATAATTTATAGATATAATTTGCCATATATGCTTTCATGTGTACTTATACTTTTACATGTATACATAATTATATATATAATTATTATATGTATATATTTTATATGTATACATAATTTTATATGTGTATATAATACATACACATACACGTGCACATACACATACACATACACATACACATACACATACACATACACATACACATACATATACATATACATATACATACATGATTTTGTATCTTAAGTTTACCACTTTTCTGTCAAGTGGTAATATACTTCTGAGGCTGCTAGGTGGTGCAGAGGATGGGGCACTGGCCTGGAGTCAGGAGGACCTGAGTTCAAATTTGACCTCTGACACTTACTAGCTATGTGATCCTGGGAAAGTCACTTAATCCCAATTGCCAAAAAAAAAAAAAGAGGTAATACACTTCTTTATTGATTATCTATAAACATGGTTGGTCATTGTGTTGATTAGAGTTCTTAAGTCTTTCTAAGTTGTTGGTCTTTGCAAATGTTGTTGTTATTGTATAAAAATTGTCCTAGTTTTGTTCACTTTGCTATGAATCAATTTCGTACAGTCTTCCTGTTTCCCTGAAACTGTCACCTCTATCGTTTCTTATTTGTTCAGCCATTCCCCAATTAATGGATACCCCTTAGTTTCTAGTTCTTTGCCATCACATATGGTTGCTATAAGTAGTTCTCCTCTTTCTTTGAACTCTTTGTGATATAGTCCTAATAGTGGTTTTGCTGTCTCTAAAGATATGCACAGTTTAGTGATTTTAAAGGATAATTCCAAACTGCTGAGAATCCAGAATGGACTAGCCTGTCTGTCACAGTGGGTTGGCCTGCAGCCAGCACACAGAGCAGAGAAAAGCAGAATTTTCACCGTTGTTGTTTGAGAGCTGGTGTTAATCATGTTGCCTACTTGGGATATGATAGTGTTTAGGAGAGAGAGAGAGAGAGAGAGAGAGAGAGAGAGAGAGAGAGAGAGAGAGAGAGAGAGAGAGAGAGAAGAGAGAGAGAGAGAGAGAGAGATAAATAGGACCTCATTTTGGTAGATCAGTCTGGCTGCTATGGTTTAATGCTCTAGGGTTGGAGAGATGTGTTCCTTTTTTTGTCTGTGACTGTATTTCTCTCATTCTGTAGTCTTCTATGCAGGGCCATGTTGCTGGGCTAAACCAGGTCTTCAGTGCAGACAACACCAAAGGTATCAATAGCTCTGAATCACAAGATCGGCCAAGGCTACATCACTGAAAGCAGTCAATAGTCCCTACCCTAGCTCTGGGAGTTTATGTCTGGTCTAAGGTTATGGAATCTTGACATATCTGAAGTGAGAGGAGAGAGGCAGATCACTACAGGTGGCCTTATGAATTTCTCTTCTCTATTTGATGAGTATTTCTGTAGACTATCCATCTGCAGGAATACCATTCTCCCATCCCGCCCCACCCTAAAAGGTAGGGATAGTGTCAGAGTTAGTGACAGAGCACTCACTCTAGACTAAGACCTGGGGTCATGTCTTATCTCCATGTGATCATTAAACCTCCCTAGGTCTGCGTCTTCACCTGTCAGACTGGACAGGCTCTGTGATCCTACGTCTCACTCTAAGTTCTGACAAACCTGTTCTCTCTCGAGTTCTTTGTATGGCTCCATGTAGCTGCCCTTCTCCTTTCCAATACATTTTTATGACCTGTTACAACAATACAGCACATATCGATTACCTTCTAGTCTGGCTGCTTCCTGAGGATGGATAACCTGTCTTCCAGCCGCAGTGTAGAGTGGGTAACTCTGGAGGCTTCCTGGAGCCAGCTAATCCCATGCATGGTATAGGCATTCTTGTTCATTTCTTTGACAGAATGAGACACTTCCTCACCTGAGTGTCTTGTCATTAGATTTAATGCCTGCCTGAACTTTGAACCTGTAGTCTTCTTTATCACTTATATCCCCTCAAACTCATACAGAACTGTTCCCAATCACATACAATAATGATAAAAAATAACTGACATTTATAAAGCATTTTAAGGTTACAGAATCCTTTATATATGTCATTTCAGCCTCATAACAACCCTGTGATGTTGATGCTATTATAATTATTATTGTCATTTTACAAACAGAGAAACTGAGATTTGGGAAGGTTAACTGATTATCCTAGGATTATATGGTTAATAAGGGTCTAAGGCAGGTTTTAAATACAGGTCTCTCCTAGTTATAAAGCCAGGATTCTATCCATTGTATTATACTGTTCAGAACTGAAGAGGAAGTGAACTTCAGGATATAGGATTGCTCAGAAGAGATCTTAGTTCTAGCACCTTTTTACCCTCAAAAGTGTTATTGTTCCTCATCCTTAGCTCTTGAAGATGACCAATGACATCAGTAGGGCTGTATCTTGACTTGAGCATGAATTGGATTTAAGTGAGGCAGAGCTGCACAAAGCTATCAGCCACACTCTCTCTTCCAGAATCATCAAAGTCCAATAGCAAGACAAAAGTCAAGGTGACTGTTGATGGCCCAGGATGCAGTGGAAGACCTTGACCTTTCTAAATTAAGGTCTTTGGTTTGGGGAAGAGGTCCGAAGAGCTAGCCATCCTGGTCTTGTATAGAGAAGCCAATGGAAGGTAGAGGTAGCCTGATTATACTATAGTTCACATTTCCCGAGCACTTTATGAAATATGGTGTTTTTACAAAATCAAGCGAGGAAGGTAGTGCAATATAATTATCTTCATTTTACAGAAGACAGAATTGAGACTCTGCCTAAGGTCACAAAAACAGTATGCATCAAGGCCAGAATTCAAACTCAGGTCTTCTGATGACCTAGTCCAAGACTCTTGACCATTAGGAAACTTTTCATTTTTCTTGGTTTATATGTCCAACTCAAGAAACCTAGGAAAATCTCTGCCTGGCACCTCCAAATTATTGAGGCTGTCTCCATTTGCCAACCTGTGGCCCTCGATATTCTGGAAGAGCTATATAGAAAGAAAGAAACCATCTCATGGTAGTTGACCCACTTTTTTTCTTTTTCCTTTCTTTATAGCAAAATAAACCTCCACTGCTGGCAAAATGGACTCAGCTTAATGGGGATAGAAGAATCTTTCCTGATAATTGCTGTTATTATTTTAAATAATTTATGGTATGTTTTAAATAATAAATAAAATAATATTTTTAGATCATAAGTTTAATTTGAATATGCTGGGAGAATCCTATCCTCAAAAGAATCCCATTCTGAGGTGCCTGCTCCTGGCTTCCTTCAAATCTCAGCTAAAATACCCCTTTCTACAGCAAGCCTTCCCAATCTCCCTTAATTCTAATGTCTTGTTTATTGCCTCCAATTTATCCTATAAATGATTTGTTTGCACATAGTTGCTTGCATGTCATTTCTGCCATTAGACTGTGAGATCATTGAGAGGAGAGACTATCTTTGCCTTTCTTCATGTCCTCAGTGCATAGAACAGTGCCAAGTATACAGCAGGAGCATAATACATGCTTGTTGCTTTGACTGTTGACTTTAGCTTCCACAGCTGCAAATTGGGTATAACACACGCACTGCCTATCCCAAAGAATTGTTGTGTGTAATTTATAAAATAATAATAATTGACATAGCTCTTTTTTTGTTGTTCATTTTGCTTTTTGATGAGGCAATTGGGATTAAGTGACTTACCCAGGCTCACACAGCTAGTGAGTGTTATGTGTCTGAAGCCAGATTTGAACTCAGGTCCTCCTGACTCCAGGGCCAGTGCTCTATCCACTGCGCCACTTAGCTGTCCCTGTATTTACATAGCCCTTAAAGACTTCCCAAAGCATTTTGTAGACATTAAGTATTTTGATCCTCACAATGACCCGGCAAGGAAGGTATAGATTGTTATCCACGTTACGCACATGAAGAAATGAAGCACAGAAAGGTTCAATGACTTGGCCAGCTCATGAGAGTCTGTTAGGTTTCAATTTGATTCAATAAATTTAACACAATAAACATTTATTAAGTTCCTACTGTGTACCAAGCACTGTACTAAACAATTAAGTAAAAGGAAGGCAGTTCCTGTTCTCAAGAAGCTTACAATCAGATGGGGGAAGACATCACAAAAAAGGAAGCTGAAAAGGGAGTGAGGAGGACCGGGGATATCATATACCCTGGAGTCAAAGCCAAGCAGAGCTGCTGAGGAGAAACAGATCTGAGCCCTCTATAAAGGAAGGCTTTGGCAGGAAGTTATTGCTGTGCCCTCCAGCCCTTGAATCAGAGGGTAGGGGCAACTGAGAGAGCTGAGGTTTTAAGCCCAGATCTTCCAGACTGTAGGACTGACGTGCTATTCACCATGACGCTTTTGCCACTAAATCTTAAAGCCTATAGAAATGTGAACTGTAATGGAAGAGAAAGGGCTAGAGGGGAGCAGGAAGAGAAGAAGAAGGAAGAGGAGGAGGAGGAGGAAAAGGCTGCCTTTAGTGACAGTCATTGTCTTTCAGCTAGTGGCCATGCAATCACTTGGTTCAGCCATACAGCAAAGCAAATCAGATTTTAATAACAGTATCTAGCATTTATCTGCCTCTTTAAAGTTTGCAAGGCACTTTACAAATAGTAACTCATTTTATCCTCATAACAACCCTAGAAGGTAGATGCCATTATTATCTCCCACTTTCTAGATAAGGAGACAGGCTAGAAAGGCAAGTGCCTTGCCCAAGGTCACACAGCTAAGCATCTTAGGCTAGATTTGAACTCAGATTTTCCTGACTGTAGATCCAGTGGTCTATCTGCTGCATACCACTTTGACCATTTCCTGACATGTAGGTTTTCTTCATTTTCTTTTACTGTGTAAACAGGATTTTGGTGTGTAGTGCTTGCTGAGATAGATAGATAGATAGATAGATAGATAGATAGATAGATAGATAGATAGATAGATAGATAGATAGATAGATAGGTAGATAGATAGATAGATAGATAGATAGATAGATAGATAGATAGATAGATAGATAGATAGATGGATAGATGGATAGATGGATGGATGGATGGATGGATAGATAGATAGATAGATAGGTAGATAGATATAGATAGATTTGATATATAAATAATATAGATATAAATTTATATAGATAGTGGGTTTTTTGGTGTGGTTTTTTTTTTTTTACTATTTTCCATGAGCTGACTTAGGGGTAACTTCAACTCAGTTTCCTCATTAGTGAAATGGGTGTGATAATAATACTCATATGCCTTGGGAATTGCCCAAGACTCCTGGGAGGCCAAGTTAGTGGCAAGGAGAGATAGCAAGTCTTGGCAAAAGGGAAAATGCTGCCAGAAGGAGAAATCACTGGTGGCAGAATGGCAATCTGCTACAAGGGTTTTGCTATCTCCTGCCAGCTTGCTAGAGAAAATGTAACCCAAGGTGTTTTTTTTTTCCATAAGGTCATAGATTTGGAGCAAGAAGGTACCTTATAGGGGCAGCTAGGTGGCGCAGGGGATAGAGTACCGGCCCTGAAGTCAGGAGGACCTGAGTTCAAATCTGAACTCAGACTAAACACTTGATACTTACTAGCTGTGTGACCATGGGCAAGTCACTTAACCCCAACTGCCTAAAAAAAAAAAAGATTTAAAAAAGGGTACCTTATGGTTCCTCTAGTCCAACCTTCTTGTTTTGTAGCTGAGAAAACTGAGGCTGAATTACCCAACATCACACAAAAAGGAAGAGGCAGACTTGGGACTCAAACCCAGGTCCCCTAACTCCAAAATCAGCGCTCTTCTCACTGACAGAGAATCTAAAGGCTTTTTGTTGGTTTTCCTGGGGAAATTGTCCTCCCCACTCCCAACCTCCAGAAGGGGAAAAACAGCCTTACTACAAAGCTACAGATGGTTATGCTAAGGAGAAAGAGAAGGGACAAGAGAGGGAGCTATCTCCTCTTCCCTGAAGTGACGGAGTAAAGGCAAAAACTTATGAATGTCCACAGCCCGAGGAACTCTCAAGGTGATGCAGTTTAGAATATTGGACTTAAAATGAGAAAGACCTGAGTTCAAATCCTGCCTCAGATACTTCCTAGCTGGGTGACACCAGGAAGTCACATAACTGCTTTTGGTCTCAGTTTCCTCTTCTGTAAAACAGGGAAAAGAAGAACACCCATTTCACAGGGTTATTGTGAGGCTCATGGAAAATGCTTTAGAAACTTTACCAGGCTTTATAAATGCTAGCTATCCTTGTTATTCAAACAACTGACTGAGAATAATCATAGTGAGACTCTTGGAAGTCAGGGTTGACTTACTGGAAGGTTTCTGTGTTGGTTTCCTCTTTTCTATAAAGCTCCTCTGGAATATTGAGGGTGGCAAGGAGCAAACAGAGGTATCGACCTCAGAGTATAGGGAGTTCCAGACAGATGTCTCAGGATTTCTTGAGCTGGCCGCATAAACCAAGAAAAGTTCCCCAACTTGAACCTTTGAGTCATTGGAAGTTCTGGCACCAAGGTTAAGAGGCCATTCACAGATGCATGGAGCAGGGAATCTCATCAGCCCCAGCAGAGTCACCACACCTCCCTTGGTAGGGGATGAGGGGGAAAGCGTAGATTTTCTCCAAGTGGCCACTGAGCTTGGCAGCAACACCCTATCCTCATACTGACTGTGAAACAGTATCCCTGACCCTTCTTGTGTCCTTAGACATCTGGATGCAGAGGCGCCAGCCATGTCAGGGTCTGCAAGACTGGGTATAATCTCTGATGCTGAACTCTTTAGAACTATTTATTTTTGAAAGGTTTAAAAAAAAAATTCACATGAGCTATAGCCATTCTAACTGTTTTAAAGTTTTCTCCGCAGGGAAATCTGCAGATTCTAATGCTATCAGGATTCATGTTTGGAGAACCTGCCTGCTAAGAGCTGACTTTTATGGCCTAAAAACGTTCAGGAAGAGATGTAGCCTAAAATTCTATTTTGCTGAGGGCTTCTATACCTGTCTGATATTCCAGATGTCCTTTTAAGTCACAGAGAATTCAGAATATAATGTGAATTAATTGAACCCTAACTCCTGTTAGATTTCAGCACTGAGCTCTTTCATGAGGTGTGGTGAGAGGAGGCAATAATTATTTTTTAAATGGAAATCATGGATTAATTTTCTAGCAGGTTTTGAATTTTGTATGGTAGTACTTGTGATATTTTGTTAATAACAATGAAAGCTCATACTACTCTAGTGCTTTATATTTTGCAAGGCACTTTCCTCACAACAACCCTGAGAGACTGTTAGTGTAAGTATTATTAACATGCCCATTTCACTGATGAGGAAACTGATGCTCAGAGAGCTGATGTGACTTATTTGAACAACTGAGTGAAGTAGTAGGGTCTGCAGTGCAACTCAGGTCTGCTGATTCCCAAGTCCAGGGTTCTTTTCACTGTACCAAGCTCTCTGTGCAATGAGCATTGGGGAGATTTGTGAATCTTTTAATAGGTTCACTCTGAAATGGGCCCATGAGGAGAAAATCTTATATTTGTATAGCACTTTAAAATTTACAAAGAGAAGCAGCATGGTCTAATGCAAAGAGAGTCAGTAAGACTTAGATTCGGGGCAGCTAGGTGGTGCAGTGGATAGAGCACTGGCCCTGGACTCAGGAGGACCTGAGTTCAAATCCAATACATAACACTTACTAGCTGTATGACCCTGGGCAAGTCATTTAACCCCATTGCCTAGCCAAAAACAAACAAACAAAAATAGACTTGAGTTCATACCCTATATAAGACATTAGCCCAGGTGACTATGGACAAGTCATTTCACTTCTTTGAGAAGACTTATCTACCACTTAGATGTAATACGTAAATGTGTCTATGCCTATGTGGATAAATGTAGATATTTTAGCTATGGCCATTCTAACTGGCTTTAAGTTTTTTTTATAAGGAAATCTCCAGATTCTAATGCTATTGGTATTTAGAGAACCTGCCTGCAAAGAGTGATAATTAAGAATTTAAAACATTCAGGAAGCTATGTAGCCTAAAATTGTTTTGCTGAGGGCCTATATGTACATATACATATGTATATACAGATGTATTTGTATATATATTATATATATATATATATTTGTTGTTGTTCAGTCATTTCAGTTGTGCCCAACCTTTCATGACCCCATTTAGGTCTTTTTTTTGGCCAAGATCCTGGGAGGGTTATGTCACTTGCCCAGGGTCACATAGCTAATAAGTGCCTGAGGCCAGATTTGAACTCAGGAAGATGAGTCTTTCTGACTTTAGGCCCAGCATGCTAACCACCGTGCCACCTAGCTGCCTACATACATACATACATACGTACATACATACATATACATACATTGTAGTCATATATGTATATATCTATGTATACAGACAGACACACACATATCCACATTTATGTATTTGTTTATTTATGGGTCTGCTTTCTGCATTGGAAATGGGGGCTCCCATGAAATCATAGATAGTTAGATTATTATTTTTGTTGTTCAGTTATATCTGACTCTTCATGAATCCATTTCCTTGCCCAGGGTCACCCAGCTAGAAAGTGTCTGATGTGAAACTTGATCAATAACCTTCTATTGATAGTATATGGCTGCAAAGCAATCTCTTAAGAAACAAAATTGTGCATGTGATAAAGCACAATAGAGAGGTGTAGAGTGGGCACAAATAGGCTTCAGCATATTACCAACAGGTAATTGCATGAAAGAAACAGTATACAAGTTTTCATCAAAGAGATGTATAACTGGAAAGCAATACAGGCTAGTGCTGCAGGAAGAGTAAATTGTGGTAGATGGACAATTCCTGTGCTATGCCGGTAGCCTGTGATGATAAAAGATCTACAGGAAATCCCCAAGTACATCGAATAGACTCCCATATGAAGGATTTTGACAAGAGTTGCAAAGAATACAAAAGACATGGATGAGCTGTTAAGATTGTAAATCCTCAGGTGGCTTGGAATAAATCTGGAAGTTTTGATAAATTGAAAAGCAGCAGCTATGTGTACAATGGGGGTGGGATCCAATTCCTACTTCTCTACTGTGTGTCCCTCCTTCTCCCAGCAATGGTGACACAGTTGGGGAAGAATCCTGCTCTTTGTTTTCAAAAATAGGAATTATTTTGAAGTATTCTGGAGGTTTCACAAATATGGCTGAATTTGCCCCATATTTCTCTGAAAGATTAAAAGGCTTGGGCAGAATATTCCTGCTCGAGTATACATATATATACACATACACATATACATATATATAATGTATACATATATACATATATATACATATATATGTACACTGAGGATATATATGTATGTACTTAGGATACACCACACACACACACACACACACACACACACACACACACACACACACACACATATATATATATATATACTGAGGATGTAGATATGTATATCTATATAGCTATGCATATCTACATATATATATATTTATAGATATAGATACCAGAGGAAAACTCCACAGATGGCAGCTACACCGAACGCAGTATGAAGAGGTCATCATAGGGTTTAGAGGTAGAAAGGACCTTTCCAGGATCATCTAGGTCCACCTCCACTTTGATGAATGAAAAAGTAACTTTCCTAAGGATTTATAAGAAGTGGCAGGATCAGGATTTGAATCTGCCCTTCCTATTTCAATTCTTTTTTTCCCCTACATTATACCTTCCCCTGGGGCATTTAGTAAGGGAGACAGACAATAGTAGAAAGACTGTCCAGTTTGCAGACTGGATTCCACAGGACTACAAATAACCAGGTAGGAAGCCACAAATTGTGGGATTAAAGCAGTCTAGACAG
This sequence comes from Phascolarctos cinereus, assembly GCF_003287225.1. Taxonomy (NCBI): domain Eukaryota; kingdom Metazoa; phylum Chordata; class Mammalia; order Diprotodontia; family Phascolarctidae; genus Phascolarctos; species Phascolarctos cinereus. The sequence goes on along the minus strand of NW_027555847.1, from coordinate 229,545,199 downwards.
TAGACAAAGAAATAGGAACAGCAAGGACAGGACCCTCAATTTTTGTGTTTGTTGGCATTGGCACCATCTACGATCCCATGTTGAGACACCATAGGCCCAAAAAACTGAACAAAAATTTTTTTAATTTTATATGTAAAATAAAAGTAACATAGCCTAAAGTAACAGAAATGTACATGGCATTGTTCTTTGTGGAAAAGGGGGAACATGACATGTGGTATTCCCAGCTACCACGTGCAGCTCAGTAAATGCTCTGAAATTTAGAGATTCAGAGACTTTACTGAGACACTGAAAAGTTAAGTGATTTGCCCTGTCACACAAGCAATACATATATATATATATATATATATATATATATATATATGTGTGTGTGTGTGTGTGTATACATATACATATATATGTATATATGTATATACATATATATGTATATATATACACACATATATATATACACACACACATATGTATATATGTATGTATGTAGACATATATATGCATGGCTTCTGAGATGCCTTTTCCAATTCTCTGCTTATGATTCTATGATACATATACATACATATATGCATATGTCTGTATATACATATAGAGAGAGAGACATATGTATGACTGGTATATACAAATGTGACTAAATTTGTTCTATGTTTCTATTGAGAGAGAGACAGAAACAGAGATAGAGAGACAGAGAGACTTGATCCCTGTCTTCCTGACCCCAAGCTACGTCTCTGTCCACTAGATCAGGCAGCTCCTCTTCATGGCATAAAAAAATAATAATCATATTTGAATTTTATTTCAAATAAATATTTCAAGTGAGTTTTGTTTTTAAGGTCAACAAAGTAGCTACAAAGTACATTGCCTGAGAGGCAGCTAGCTGGTGTAGTGCATAGGGTGCAAGGCCTGGAGTCAGGAAGACCTGAGTTCAAATTTTACCTCAGACACTTAACTAGCTGTATGACTGTGGGCAAGTCACTTAACCCTGTTTGCCTCAGTTTCCTCATCTGTAAAATGAGCTGGAGAAGTAAATGGCAAACCATTCCAGCTTCTCTGCCAAGAAAACCCCAACTGGGGTCAGAAAGATTCAGCCAGGGCCAACAAGAACATGTTGCCTGGGCATCTTTGAAGGCAAAGATGGTGTCCTATCTAATCTCTAATTTCCCCTGGGTGCCATAGGTACTTAATTAATTAGGAAAATGGCAGAGAAAGCCTAGGAGGAACAGACCATTTCCTTGTGTCATGTAAGATACTTCTGGTCATCAAGATCATACTTCTCTATAAAGTAAAATTTCTCCAGTGTGGTCAATACATATTGTTCTTCTGTGTGCTTACTAAATTTACATTCTTGTTTAAAGAAATAATATGGGTGGGGGCAGCTAGGTGGCACACTGGATAGAGCACCGGCCCTGAACTTGGGAGGACCTGAGTTCAAATCCGGCCTCAGACACAAAATACTCACTAGCTGTGTGACCCTGTGTAAGTCACTTAACCCCATTGCCTAGCCTCCCCCCCCAAAAAAAAAGAGTCCATCTACTTCAATCCATAGCTGAACAGGAATCTCTGCTATAATATCCCTAGTACAGTCACTTAACCTTTTTATGAAAAGCTTCCAGTAATAAGGAATCCACTATTTCTCCCAAAAAAGCCCATTCTTTTTTAAAAATGTATTTAGTTTTAGTTTTCAACACACTTCTATAAAATTTTGAGTTCTAAATTTTCTCCCTCTCCCCTCCTCACTCCCCAAGATGACATTCAATCTGATATAGGCTATACATTTACATTCATATTAAGCATATTTTCACATTAATCATATCGTAAAGAAGAATTAGAACCAATGAGGGAAGCCATGAGAAAGGAGAAACAGAGAGAGAGAGAGAGAGAGAGAGAGAGAGAGAGAGAGAGAGAGAGAGAGAGAGAGAGCGCACAAAAATAGCATGTTCAATCTGCATTCAGACTCCATAGTTCTTTCTCTGGATGAGGATAGGATTTTCCATCATGAATCCTTTGGAAATGTCTTAGATCCTTGCATTGTTGAGAAGAACTAAGTCCATCAAAGTTAGTCCTCACACAGTGCTGCTGCTACTACGTACAATGTTCTCCTGGTAAAGAAGCCCATTCTTGCCCAGGCAATTCTAATTGTTAGGAGATTTTTTCCCTTAGAAATATAGGCTCTAGAAGAAACTTGCCTCTGTACAACTTCCAAACATTGTTCCTTATTTTGCCTCATAGCATAGCAAGTCTCAATCTTCTTCAATACTAAAAAATAATTTCTCATCCCTCTTAAATCTCTTCTCCAGGCTAACCATCTCGATTTCCTTAAACAGTGCATGCTTTCAAATGGCCTTGTTTCCAGGCCCTTTACTATGCTAGTCAACAGTCTCAGGATGCATTCCAGTTTATCAATGTCAATCCATCAATGAGCAAGTAAGTCAAAAGGCATGTATTAATTGCCTACTATATGCCAGGTGCTTTGCTAAGTGCTAGAGATACAGAGAAAGGCAAAAAAAAAAAACAGTCCCTATCCTCAGAATGCTCACAATCTAATGGGGAAGACAACAGGCAAACAATATATACAAACAAGATATAGACAAGATAGCTTGGGAGGTAATTTCAGAGGGAAGGTATTAACATTAAGGGGGGCCAGGGAAAGATGACCTGCAGAAGCTGGGATTTTAGCTGAGATGTGAAGGAACCAAAGGAAACTAGGAGCCTGAGGTAAGGAGGAAAAGAATTCCAAGCATAGGGGATGGCCAGAGACAAGGCACAAAGTCAAGAAATAAGAATATTGTGTGAGTGACAGCAAGAAGGTCAGTATTGCTTGGTCGTAGAGTAGACAGGGGAGGGGACTGTAAGATATAAAAAAAAGACTGGAAATGTATGTAGGAGCTAGGTTATGAACATAAGAACCTACTATCTGCCATCCTCTATGCTAGGCAAAGGAGACACAGAGACAAAAGTGGAATAGTCCCTATTCTCAAGAGGCTTATATTTATTGGAGAAGATAATACATACACATATCAATGTAGAAACAGCACAGATGAAATAAGCATGAAGCAAAAGGGAAGGGTATCAGTATCTGGGGGTAACAACAGAGACTTCCAGCACAAAGTGGTGTTTGAGCTGAATACTGAAGGAAGCTTGGCACAAGAGGCAGAGATGAGGAGAAAGAGCATTGAAGACATGGGGGACCATTACTAAAAAAAAAAAAAGTGCAGACAGGAGATGAAAAGTCCTATGTGGCAGTGGAATCCTGGAACTAGCTCATGGCAGTTCATGAGAGTTAATTGTTAAATTTTCAGTGTAAGCATTTATACTTCAGAAATCAGCAAACATTACAAATCAGGGCTTGATTTATTGTTGTTGTCAAGAAAGTCAAGAAGAAAATGTTAATAATTGAGATTAAACTTTAAAATGTGTCATGTGTAGATATTTTTATATGTGTCTGTTCCCCCCCTCCCAGAAAGCTAGTTATTAAACATTTACCAGCACGCCTCTATGTGGGAAGAACAATAAGTAAGCTAATCCAGCTAGATCACACAGATCTCCCCTGGAGGGGAGAAATGCTTGAGGAGACTGGAAATGTTAGACAAGCTAGGTTGTAAAGCACTTTACATGACAAACAGGAGAGTTTATATTTGATCCCAGAGGCAATAATAGCGAACTGCTGGAATTAACTGAGTAGGAGAGTGATGTGGTTAGATCTGCTCTTAAGAGGCTCACATTCTATCAGGGAGCCACCTATACAATGCTAAGTGTAGAGGTAGGCACACATACAAGCAGATAGAATGCAACATTGGATCAGAAAGCTGCAGAGGCCAGGAGAATGGACACACCAAGAAAGGCTTCCAGTTTACTGTATTATATAATCTAATGTAATATATATCTTTTCATTTTCTTCACAAGGATAACTTGAGAAACTTTATCAAATTCCTCACTGAAATATAGCTATATTGTATCTACCACATTCTTGTGATGAAAGAAAGGAAAGAAGGAAGGAAGGAGGGAGGGAAGGAGGAACAAAGAAAGAGAGAAAGAGGAAGGAAGGGAGAGGGAGGGGAAAAGAGAAAGAGAAAGAAAGAGAGAGAGAAGGAGAAAGAAGGAAGGGAGGGAGAGAGGGAGGAGGGAGAGAAAGAGAGAGAAAGAGGAAAGAAGGAAGGAAGGAAGGAAGGAAGGAAGGAAGGAAGGAAGGAAGGAAGGAAGGAAGGAAGGAAGGCAGGCAGAGAGGGAGGGGGAAAGAGAAAAAAAGAGAAAGAGGAAGGAAGGAACAGAGGGAGAGATGGAGAAAAATAGAGAAAGGAAGGGAGAGAGGAAGAAAGAAAGAAGGAAAGAAAGAAAAAGAAAATGAGATTAGTGTGGCAGGACTTCTTAATGAACCCCTATTAACCTCAGTGATCACTGCATCATAGGATCATGTGATTTAAAATTGAAAGGAGTCTTAGAGAACATCTAATTCAATCCTCTCATTTAACAGATGAGAATATTGAGGTCTAGAGAGGGGAAGTACCTTCCTGAAGGTCACTTAGGGCTTCCCTTTATAACTGCTCATAAATCATCTCTTAAAGAATAAGTTTAAAAAATTTTGCAAGGAATCAAAATCAGGCTCACTGGTCATTGGCTTAAAGACATCTCCCCTTTTTTTAAAGTTGGCATACCATTCACCTGACTCTAGTCCTGTGGTTCCTCTCCTATTCGCCACTATTTTTCAAAATTAATGAAAGAGGGCTCAGCGATCACAAATGACAGCCTATTTCAATCCTCTCAGGTATATTTTGCCTTGGTCTGGTGATTTCCATCTATTTCCCTCAGTTATGTACTCTATAACCAGGTCCTCATTTATCTTGGGTTTCAGCTCCCTGTTAACTCTTCTCGCTTTATCCCTCCCAGGCTGAAGATTGTTCTGCCTTACCAAGGAAATTGGAAGACAGAAAAAAGGGTGGAATTTTATTTTCTTTCTATCCCATAAGTTTCTGATATTATTTTTAGAGGTCTACATCATTTTTTAAAAATTTCAACCTCACCCATCCTTGCTTTTGTTTTCTGTCTGTGTCTTTTTTAAAATCTAAGTCAAATAATGGGTTCCTTGTTCATTCACATGAATCTTTTTTCTGACAGTTCCCTTTCTCTTGTTCATTGAAATTATTTATATTTGTTGTCAGAATTTCTTTTTTGAAAGCATCCCTTCTTGTTTAACTTTTCACAGTAAAACTTAAAGCATAATACCTTACCTTTGCTTCCTCTAAACTCTGAGATCTGATCTCCACAAACCTGCAGGGAACATAAGACTATTCCTAACTTTTCACCCTTTACCTATCACTAACTCTTTAGATGAAGCTGCCACTTTCTCCCAACATTTCTGTCACTTCTACCTGAATGCGTAGTTCTTCCTTTTTGTTCCAAATCCATTCCAGAATAGCAGTGCCTTTTGTAATTCCCTCCTTCTTTTGAAAAACAAAATAATAAATGCAGGTCAAGAGCCTATCGGGTACTCCGTTTTGGGCAGAGGAAAACTCCATCAATTGCACAAGTAGTTGAAGTCCCCTCCTCCCATCCCCCCTTGCTGCTATATCATGCCGCTGAGCCACATTTATGATTTATTTCCTGAACACGTCAGCTATTTTCTCCTTATGGCTATATGGACCATAGTGTGCTCTCATCACAGTATCATCACCTACTATCATTTTCTTTTTCTCCCTCCATCAACCCAAATGCCCTGCATGCTTCCCTGATAGGGTTCCCCATGTGAGGAAGTCCATGCTTGTCTACTTGATATACAATGCTACTCCAACACCCCTTTTATTTGAACTCTTTCCTTTGAATAAGGTATACTTTATACATCCTCCTCATGGTGGAGAGGAGGTGACGGAGTCGTCCTAGGATAGACTGTTTTGTACATTTTCAGATGTGGTTTCTGAATTAGCTATTTTTGCTTACTTGCTTTTGTTTGTTACAAAGAAGGGTTTAATTTGGCAGCAGAAGAATATTTCTGGAAATGACTGATAGCACAAAGTGAACTTTTAAAAGAGAAAAAATTAGACCTTTCTGGAGATCTAATTGTGTCATGTCTCATCTTTAGAGAGGTCAAATTTACCTTCCTACAGTGAAATCTCTTGTTGACCTTGGTTCTTGATTATACTTTGCACATTTGTGTATAGTTATCTGAGTCCAGGGATTTTATTACAGACATTCTTCTTGACTATCATCTTTCATGAAATTATTGGTGGTTCTCTCATTGCTGTTCTTCCTATGTCACATTTATTACTTTCTGTGTGATGTGGTTTAGTGATTACATGTGCAAAGTTTTTTTCCTACTCCTTCCATTTTCATTTTAAACCCCTTTTGATTCAATTTCTAAGTCTTTAGGAAAATATTTTTAAAGAACCTATCATCACTACATCTTGAGCCATAATCACAAAGTCTAGATTCTGTTCTCATATACCATCTTCCTAACTAGACTTTCACTTTCTGAATCAGCCTTTCTTTTCTCGAGCCATACCTTCATCCTGTGGCTGTGTTAAAATGCCATCTGTGTCCCCTAAGGTCTTCAGTTTCTTGACTTCACAGTCCTTAGCAAATGCTTTATAGATACGCTTTGGTGGTTATCATCATTCCTTGGCATGCAAGAAGCTGCTCCCTCCTGATACATTATACCACCACTCCCCATTGGGAAGAGCCTTGTGTCTTAGTTTCAGATCTTCAGGGCTGCTACTGCTGTTTCCTTTCATTCTCTGTTGAACACTCTTCTTCCTTCCAACCTCATGACACTGGTTAGGATTCTCCATTGCCTCTTCAGGTCTTTTTCCCTCTTTAACTTTCCTTTGAAGAACTTCTTTTCTTTTTTTTTCCAATAAAGATTTCATTTTTCCTGGAAAACCTTGAGAAGTGAAGAGGCATTCCTCAAGTTCTGTCACTTTTTCTTCTTGTAGGGACATGCATCTGTTGTTTATTAAAATGGAATGTCGCTACTAGCAAAAACCCAAATGGAGCACAGTCTTTGCTGGTCCCTGCAGAATTTCCGTCTCCTTCAGGTCTCTGATCCTCTTGTTGCCAGCTTTTGTGACTATGTCTCCAGACAATCTGCTCTCTATATCCGGGGCTCTGGATGGCTAGGTGGACCATAGTATGCTCTCATCACAGTATCATCATCTGTGGGGAAAACTGGAAATGTTAGATAAGCCAGGTTGAGGGAAGGAAGGGGGGGGGAAGAGAAAGAAAGAGAGAGAGAGAAAGAGAAGAAAGGAAGGGAGGAAGAAAGAGAGAGGGAGGAAGGGAGAGAAAGAGAGAAAGAAAAAGAGAACAAAGAAGGAAGGAAGGTACAGAGGGAAAGACAGAGAAAAATAGAGAAAGGAAGGGAGGAAGAGAGAAAGAAGGAAAGAAAGAAAGAAAAAGAAAATGAGATAAGTGGGGCTTCACATAAAAGGAGCTTTCTGGGCATCTCCTGAGGCTTTACCTACCTTTTTTTTTTCCTTAAACGGGCTTGTTCAGGTGTGTTTGGTACACATTTAACAGATTCCTGCCAAGACTGTAATGCAAACTGCCCTCAGCTATTGTCTAGGAGAAAGTTTTAGTTAGAAATCTTACTTCCAGTCACTTCATTCCTTTCCCTTTCTCTTGTCACCTCTCAAATCATCAAACTTCGGACATCTTACTGTGGCTTACTTTTCAGCTGTTAAGCAAGCATCTCCTTTTCTACCCTGCCCTTCCCCCTCTTTTTTATTCCCTGCATGGTGTCAGTGGCATATACAGAACTAGGTTCACAGGAGGAGAGAGAGGTTGCTGAGCCCCATTCCCTCATGTCCCACACCGTACAATATACGTGAAAAGAGCTAGGGCACAGATTTGAAGAAGTGTGAGTCTATTTTGAAGTCTGTTTTCATTTTAGTGTTCTCAGGTGTGTTTTCTCCAATCTGCCCACTTCATCTTTATGTCATATAAGCAGTTCACAGATGTTTGATTTCCTATAGAGATTTATATTCATCATCTTAACTGGATAATATGACAATTTCCATAATATCTAGTAGAGCTTTTCATAAATATATCAGCACAATCTCATGAGCCTAATGCAATTAAACGATTGGACATTTTATGCAAAAGGATGCAATGAAGTATTAATAGCTAATTGAATTCTTCCTTAGTTCAGCGCCACAACGTGTTTTACCCAACAGTGTGATAGTGACGCCTGGGAGGCAGGAGAAAATCAGACACCTGGTGTAACCAGCAGGTGTGGGTGGGAATGCCTCCTAGGGAGGAGGGGAAAGAGGAATCCCTCAGAGTCACTGTAGTATGTCTTTGAGTCCCCATGACTCTTGTTCTATTAAAGATTACAAGAGGCAATGTAATACAGTGGAAAGATTCTGCGTTTTGAGGACTTTAAGGCATCGGGTTCACATCCTGATTCTGCTCTGTGCTGTCCATGCAGTCATGAGCACATTATTCAACCTCTCTGGCACTCAGTTTACTCCTTCGTAAAATGTCAAAGAGGTTTGGAATGAGATCATCCTAAATAAATTCTTCTTTTTATGTCCTGGACCCCTTTGTCAGTCTAATGAAAGTCTATGCATCCATTCTTAGAATAATCTTTTAAACACATAAAATCTATAGGATTACAAAAGAAACCAATTATGTTGAAATCTAATTATCCAAATATTTTTAAGTTCATTTAGTGCAGGTTAAGAACTCCTACTCTAAGTAGTCACCAGCTCATAGAGACAACACCAGACAGCAAAGGGTAAGCCCCTTCAACACACCCCTCTGCATGTAGGGACAGCCCTGGGCAAAATTGTGAACAGAATAAAATTTGTCTCAATTACCCTTACTTCTTCCCTTTCCAGTAATTGCTCACATTTAGAGTCATCAGAGCTGAAAGATACTTTGAAAATCATCTGGTCCAATCTCCTCATTTTATACATGAAGAAACTGAGGCTTAATGAGGTTAATGACTTGCCCACAGTAGTACATCTGGTTTCACTCTTTGGCTGACCCAGACTACCACCGCACTGCAGCACCCCACATAAGCCTTCCCTCTTTGATCAGTGACTCAAGTCTTTCTTCTTACATCCTTCAATTCAATTCTTGTCTCTCTCAGTGCTCTGCTCCCAGTTAATTCTCATAAAGAAAGTTACAAGATAAGCTAATTCATACTGTCAGTAATTCAATTCAGGAAATATTTATTCAGGGCCTTTTTTTGTGGAAGGCACTATTCTGGGTGCTGAAAATACAGAGAAGATGTCAGAGCTGGTCCTCAGCCTCAGGGATTTTATCCAATAGGAAGGATGCATCATAGAAACCGATAAATATTATGCAAGTATAAGATGTGTGTGCTGCCCACCCATGGAGATTATGCATGTCCTCATGGGTTGTCTAAATGGTGCTCATGGGAATGTATGTGTAGATGTGCTCTGAAGTCTGGACTACTTCTGGGGAAAACCCAAACCACCTTGAGCATGCTAGATGATAGTAGGGAAAAAGAAGCAAGCAGCCCTAGGAGCATTTTTAGGCTGAGTGCTCCTTTCTCCAGTTTCTGAGAGGGATAGTGCATGAGAATTATATCTGTCTTCTGCCCTAAATAGTGTTGGTCTAGGGGCACAGTTTTTAGGTTCAAAATAAAAGCCATTGGCTCCCTGAGTTGCTATCATATGTATTTTATTTCATGAATTTAAAAAACATCATGAGATGTCTATGTGCTTCACCAGAATGCCAACACACACACACACACACACACACACACACACACACACACACACAGAGGTTAAGAACCCCTGATCAAGAGGAAGGTGTTTAGAGGAGTTCAATTGGGATCTTTTCTCAGCCCTATGCTAGAAAACATTTTTGTCAATGATTTAGATGCAGATATAGATGGCAGATTTAAAATCTGTACATGACAAGTTTCCAGGTAGGGTAGAAAGCATTTAACATAGTGAATGATGGTGAAGATCTGAAAAGAGCTTGAGATAAAATAATGAACCTATTCTAATAAGATGAAGTTAAACAAGAATAAATATAAAACCCTAAATTTGGGTTCAAAAATTAATTACACAAGTTCAAGGTGACAGAAATATGGCAAGACAATAACTGATATATAAAAGACCTAGGGGTATAGATGGCTATAAGTTCAATGACTCTATAATTTAACACAGTAGCCAAGAAATATTGTTGCATAGGTGAATAAAATAACTGATTTTGGTAATTGCATAAAATTATTAAGGTGTAAGTTCATCTTCTGTAGACTTATTGAAAGCCTTTCTGGGATAACTCCAGAAGTAGACCCAGGGTGGTGGGGGTGATATGTACCTCGTCCTGATCCCACATGGCTTTAAATTCTTCTGTTATCTCTATATTTTGAAAGCTTTTAATTCCATGTGTCTTCGAGATTGTCTGGTGTGATGACATGTTACAAATGTTTTCTCTTAAGATTAATGTGATGTCCAGACAATTTTAGGCAACATTGTTGTTTGCAATAATTCTCTAGTTCCAAGACAGCTTATTTTTTGAATTCTCAAGGATATTTTGAAGACCGTATTTGTAAGTATGGGGTGGCGGAGGGGAAATTTGTCATCTCTTAACTTTTAGAAGATAGTGAGCTTTTGATTTAATGCTAGTTAAATGCAGTCACAGAGTGTAGTCTTGGGGTCAAAATAGATCTGAGTTCAAATCCTCCTTTATTCCTGGGCAAGTCATCTAACTTCTATGTGTCTCAATTTCCTCATCTATAAAATGAAGTAATAATAGCACTAACCTCACAGGGTTATTGTAAGTATCAAATGAGATAACACATGTAACGTGCTTTACAAACCTCAAAGTGCTATATTAACGTAATGTATTATTATTCATCACGATGTATCTTGCTAGGTATTCAGATGGTACAAAATTTGTGCAGCTTGAAGTAATATATTTCTCTGTTTCTGCCATTTTCATCCATAATTTGCAAACCTATGTTTCTTAACTCTTCTGAAGTTTGAAAGGGAGTGTCCCTTTTCAAGCAGAGCAATGTTGGTATTATTGTTAGGTCATTTTTCAGTCGTGTCCAACTCTCCATGACCTTATTTGAGGTTTTCTTAGTAAAGATACTGGAGTGGTTTGCCATTTCCTTCTCCAGCTCATTTTACAGATGAGAAAACTGAGGCAAACAGGGTGAAGTGACTTACCCAGGCTCACACAGCTAGTAAGTTTCTGAGACCAGATTTGAACTCAGGAAGATGAGTCTTCCTGACTCCAGGCCTGGCGCTCTGTGCACTATGGTGCCACTTAGCTGCCCCCTACAATGTTGGTACTACTATTTTAATTTTTTAAAGGCAGTATGTAATAGAGAATCACTGTTCCATGCATAAGCCTCTTTTTCTATGGAAATGGTTATGTTTATTGATATTTGTAAAGTTCATAATTTAAAAAAATTAAAATATAATTTTTATGTATTCTAAAAGGTTAACCTTTCTGTAATATCCAGTGGCAATGACCTGGTCCTAAATTGCCATATCATCATCCTCATCATCATCATTTCATGACTATATTTACTTCTTGGCTTCAGCTGCCACAGTCTTTTTGAACCTTGAGTCCATTATCAATCAATCAACAAGCATTTAAGTATCTACAAAAGTGAAGCAGTCCCTGTCTTTAAGGAGCTTATATCTGCCATATCTGCTATATAAATTCTAATTCCCTTCCCCCACTCATTTCTCCCAGTTTTGTGTCATCTTCGTATAAATGAACATGACTCTCAAGGTTGATAAATATATGGATTTTATACAGAGAAGAGAAAAAGAGAGAGAGAATAAAACAGACTCAAAAAGCTTTGTGACATTCCCCTATTAAACTGCCTCTTTGGGGAGACAAGTATTCAACTAATTGTGAACCCACTTAACTATTATGCTCTAATGCACATTATGCCATACATCCACAAAGAAATCATAAGAGATTTTGTCAAACGATTTGTTGAAATACATTATGTTTATAATAGTATTTGGATATAATATGTTACTAACCCTATCAAAAAAGACAGTGAAATGAATTTGACTTAACTTGTTATCAGTGAACCTGTGTTGGCTTCTGGTGATCACCATATTCTTTTCCAAAGGTCACACATTCTCTGTTTAATAACATTATAGAATTTTGCCAGTAGTCAATGTCATGTTTACCCGTCCTTATCTTCTACATTGAGACATTTCCCACTTCTAAAAATCGGGGAAATAATTCCTCATCTCCAGTCTCCTTGTACCCATTCCACTTTCCATTACTTCTCAGATTATTGATGTTAAATCTGGAACACTATCTGCAAGTTTTTTCATCATCCTAGAACGTAATAAATCTGGGCTTTGAGAGTTGACCTCACTTAAAGCGACCAAGTGCTCTCTGATTATCTCCTCACCTATTCTAGGATTCCACTTAATCTGTGTGAAACTTTCTATCACCCTTTCCAGTTTGAAGCCCATTCTTCTTGCTAGAGAAGATGGAAGCGATTCAGACTCTGAAGAATTCTACTTTTTCTGTTACGTTAACAGCATCCAATTTGCCTTTCACCGCCATTGCTCCCTCATTCATCTTCTTGCTCCAAATTTAGCTTTAAGAGCTGGGTTTCATCACTTTACCATATTTTGTAAATCTCAACTCGTTCTGAGCCTCAGCCTTCCAGACACCATTCTTACAGATTCACGTCACTGTTATGTTTGTCCTTGATCATATGCCCCTGTCTCTGTCTTTCACACATGTCCCTTTTAAATGTGAATTCATCAAACAGCTCGCTGTGCAGCCATATAGGATTTTTTTAGATACCTAATCCTTTCCCTCCTTGCTAGTCTCATTTTCTTTTATATAATCAGAATGCCAATTTTTTTTTTTAGAATTTCCCATCTCTTGTGAACTGCATTCCCTTTTTAGAGGCTCTGGACATGGTCTCAGAGGTATCTTTTCTCTGAACATTTTGAAATAGAAAGTTTAAAGTACCTAGGTAACTATACATAGTATACCCTTTTTCTTGCTTTGATAAAATGACACATTCACTTTCCCCCCAAGATTCCTACCACTTATCTGTTGCTTCTTATAGATCAGATCGAAGCTAAAAAACATGCATTCCCATTGTTATCCCTTCTGTGTTATAGAACAGAACTGCACATCTTGGCAGTAGGTGGGGGCCAAAATTAAAACATGTTAAACTTCTTCGGGCTGCAAATAGGTTTTTAGCAGCTCACTTTCCAAGTAAAGGTATAATTAATGATTAAACTATTTTGCAAATAAGCCATTTTTTTTAAAAAAAGGAAATTTCAATTAATATCAATTAATTATACTTATTACTTAAGACTTTTATTTATCATGAAATCACATTAATGTAAGCATTAAAATAATGTTTTATTTATTATAATATTTTTATTTATTATATATTTTAATTTATATTATTATATTATTATATATTATTTATTATATACAAACATTATAAAACAATGTTAAAAATTATTTTGCTAAGCAGTACAAGTTTTAATGCCTTTTTCAGGTTTTCTTTCTGTTTACATTTAGTAACTAATTACCAAAAACAGCAAAAAGATACAAATTTCACTCCTCTCAGATTACAGACAGACTGGCAATGGTTGGTTGCTACATGTCACATGACAAACAGGACAGTGTGTGCAGTGGTAACGCACCCGCTAAGTTACATGATGGACACAACAGTGACAACTGGAAGGCGGGTTAAGCGGGGCGCTGACAAAGCACTCATTACATCTTTACTTTCATTTATATCCTCTACATTTTTCACAGGCTGCCCAAAATTCTTTGGCAGGCTCTATGTTGTGCAGGCCTGTTATAGAAAATGAAATTGTCTGCAAGGCAAGAATTTGTTGGTTACTTCCAATGACTGAGTAGCAATGGGACAATAAGAAAGGTTTGGACTAGGATCTTTAAGTGTGGAAGATAGTGGACCATCCAGGGAAGAGTTTGCAGTGGGGGCATTGATTAGTACAGGTAGAGGGAGTTTATTTGTACCATGAATACAAAGGACAAAGTTAAAGCCAGATTCTAAACTAGGAGGAAATAGTCAAGGTAGAGAATTCAGATAGATAAACTAGGATCAAGGTTTAAGACAAGTCAGGTCAACAAGCATTTCGTTTCTTTCTTTTTTTTTTTTAGGCAATTGGGGTTAAGTGACTTGCCCAGGGTCACACAGCTAGTAAGTGTCAAGTGTTTGGTCTGAGGTCGGATTTGAGCTCAGGTCCTCCTGATTTCAGGGTCGGTGCTCTATCCACTGCGCCACCTAGCTGCCCCTCAACAAGCATTTCTTAAGCACTTCCTGTGTGCCAGGGAGTATACTAAGTGATAGAGAGGCAAAGAAAGGCAAAAGTCCAATCCCTACTCTCCTAAGGGAGGAGAGTTCAGAGATCAAACCCAAGTAAGGGCCAGGGTCCAAGTATACAGGCGGATCTAGGTTCAGGATGAAAAAACAGGCATAAAGGATCAGATGAGTAACAGAGCTCAAACAAGGAAGTTACGGATTATTTCTAAAGGTCTGGTACAGGCACTTGAGTCCACACAACATTTCAACTACTGATGACTGTTGATCCTGGGATGGGGATTGTCAACCTTCTTTCATTGTTTTAAGCACCTGTAGGTTCTAGTGGTTGGTAATTATACAACTGGTTAGGCCTCAGAGGGAATTCCCTCTAGTTTTAGCAGAGCCTTCTGTCCTGCTAGGGTATATAGCCTTACTTCTTTGGTGTTCTGGTTTATCAGCATTGTTCTCAAAACAGAGCTCACACATCTGCCAGTGTATGGACATGCATCACAAGCTTCCAGGAGCTACTAACTGCTCTATTAATAGCCAGTGCACAAGATGATAGACATCTCCCTCAATGCTCTTCAAGTTAAGTATATATTTAATCTAATACATTTCTTACCCTGGGAAGAAGGGAGTGGGACAGTAGAAGGAGGGACTACACTCTGAGGCAGCTAGGTCATGCAATGGATAGAGAGCCAGGCCTGGAGTCAAAAAGACCTGAATTCAAATCCAGCCGCAGACACTTACTAGCTGTGTGACCCTGGGAGAATCACTTAACCTTGTTTGCCTTGGTTTCCTCATCTGTAAAATGAGCTAGAAAAGGAAATGGCAAACCACTCCAGTATCTTTGCCAAGAAAACCTCAGAAAGGGATCATGAAGAGTCAGACGTGACTGAAATGACTGAACAGCAACAGCACTCTCCTTAGAAATAATGTGCCCCAGCACAGCTGGGTGAAGGATGGAGTGAATGGGTTTATTGCAATGCCATTGATTCATTCAGCAATCATTTGTCAAGGCCCTGCTATGTTAGAAACATTGTGTTAGGCCCTGGAGGAATATAGTATTACAAATATAATTAAGATGTGGTCACTGCTTTCAAGATATAGTATAGCAGAAGAAAATTAACACATTTAGAAATATGGAATACTATTACACAATAGCTATGCAGAATAGACAATTACATAAGGGATTTATTGTTACTGTTACTTTTACCTATTTCGATTGTATCCAACTGTTTATGACCTCATTTTGGGTCTTCTCAGCAGAGGTACTAGAGGGGTTTACCATTTCCTTCTCCAACTCATTTTACAGATGAGGAAACTGAGGCAAACAAGGTTAAGTGATTTGCCCAGGGTCAAACAGCTATTAAGTGTCTTGAATTCAGGAAGATGAGTCTTCCTGACTGCAGGCCCCACATTCTGTCCACTGTACCACCTAACTCCCCTAACATAAGGGGTCAGATTTCAAGAGGTTCAAGCAGGAATAAGGGAGAGTAAAGGATATTCTAGGTATAGGTAGATCAGTCAGTCAGCAGGTATTTATTAAATACCTACCATGTGCTAAGTGCAGGGATACAAAGAAAGAAAGACAAAAAATAATCCTTTCCTTCAAGAAGCTTATATTCTAATGGTGAAGTTTGTCCAGTCATTTCAGTAGTGTCTGACTCATGACCCCATTTGGGATTTTCTTGGCAAAGATATTGGAGTAGTTTGCCATTTCCTTCTCCAGTTCATTTTCCATATAAGGAAACTGAGGCAAAGGTAAGTGACTTGCCAGGGTCACACAGCTAGTGTGTGTCTGAGTCCAGATTTGAATTCAGGAAGATGAGTCTTCCCAGTTCCAAACCCAATCCTCTATCCACTGCGCCACCTAGCTGCCCTAATGAAGAAGACAACGTGCCAATAACTATATACAAGAGATACAAAATGTAAATGGGAGATAATCTCAGAGGAAAGGTACCAGGAAACAGCTCTTCTAGAAGGTGAGATTTGGGCTGAGTCTGCAAGTAATGAAGGAAGGGCACAGATGAAGGTGTTTCCTGGATATCTATACAAGAGAGCTCAAACATCTCTTCTCTTCTCTTCTCTTCTCTGCTCTGCTCTGCTCTTCTCTTTCACCTCCAATCATTTATCAAGTCTTATCAATTCGACCTTCACAACATCTCTTGTATAAAATTCTCTCTACTCACCCAGCTACCACACTAGTTCAGGCATTCGACACCTCTTGCCTGGATTATGCCAACATCCTCCTAAGAGGTTTCTCTGCTGTGAGTCTGTCCCTTTGCCAATCAATCCTCCTTCATTCCTTGAATGCATTTCTTCTTCTCCTCAACCTCAGAGAATCCTGGCTTCCTTCAAAGGTCAAGTTCCTCTTTCCATAAGCCTATTCTGATTCTCCTAGTTGCTAATATCCCCCTCCCCCCCACTGGCCCCAAGGAAATTATTTTGTATATGTCTTATGTTTACTTTTCTGTGAACATGTCATTCCCCACCCCACACCTCCCCAAAGAATGTAAATTCTTTAAGAGTAAGAACTGTTTTATTTTTGTTTTTGAATCTCCTATCTCTATAACCTGGGTCTGCTTCTTAATAAATGCTTCCTAGGAGATAAGATTGGAAAGGTAAGATGGCACCAAATCATGGAGGACCTTAGATACCAAGCTAAAGATTTTGCTCTATAGCAAATACAAGGAGTCGTTGAAAGGTTAGACAGGATAGAATAAGGTCATTGATAGTGTCAAATACTGCAGAGAGGTCAAGGACAATCAGGATTGAGAAAAGGCCATTGGATTTGTCAATTAAGAGATCATTGTAACTTTTGAGAGAGCAGTTACAGTTGAGTAATGGTATCAGAAATCAGGTATTAGATGCTAGAGAATTGAGTGAGAGGAAAGAAAGTGGAGGCACAAAGTGTAGATAGCCTCTTCAAGGACTTTAGTCACAAAGGAGAGGGGAAATAAAGGATAATTAATAGCTAAGAGGGATGGTCAGATTAAGTGAAGTTTTTAAGGATGCGGAAGACATGGGCATGTTTGAAGGCTACAGAGAAGGAGCTAATAGAAGGAGAGAGAATGGGGATGATAGTGGGGACAATTTGCTTGTGACATAAGGAGAGGATGGGATTAAGGTAAGGGTACACAGAAGGACAGGTAGAAGAGGTGATACAATGGATAGAGTGACAGATTTAGAGTCAGGAAGAGCTGAGTTCATATCCTGCTTCAGACACTAACTGTATGACCACAGATATGTCATGTAACTCTTTAAGACTCAGTTTCCTCATCTGGGATAATAGAGATAATAATAACACCTACCTCACAGGCTTGTTGTGAAGATAAAATGAAATAAGATATGTGAAGTGCTTTGAAAACCTTGAAAGTGCTATTATTATTATTTTATCATTATTATTTAGAAGAATTTCCTTTGGCAAAAAGAAGAGTCATCTCTTTATATGAGACTGGAGTGGAAGAGGACATGGTGGAAAGAAATGTCTGAGTGATATGAGATTGGGTGGGGAGGGAGGAGTGGAAACTCTCAGCATGTGGCCTCAATTGACTTTTAGTCAAGTATAATTGAGGTCCTTGGATAAAAGGGTAGGAGAGGGGTTCTGGTGGGTGGCTTGAGGCTCTCCTTAAGAGGGTTTGGAACAGCTACAGTGGAGAATACCATAGTGAATCAATTTGGGAGGAATGTATTATTTGCCTAGCTACCATGAAGGCCCAATTGAGGGTAGGAAACAAAAATTTGCAGTGGGCCCAGCCAGCATGGTTTAATGATTTCTTCTATCTCTGTTCAATAGCACACAAAAAGGAGCAAAGGAGATGGGAATAACATAAGGTAGGGACTTGACAAGGCATGATAGCAATAGGACAGGGGTCTTCAGGGCAGACAATGGTACCAAGTTGAGTTAGTTCACCTAGGGTTGATTCCATGGATAGGGAAGGGAGAATAATGGAGCCAGTGCAGGGTTGATGACCAGGGAAAGAGCTGATGTTTAGAAGGAAAGGAAATCACAATGAGGTTGAAGAGCAAGGTTAGGGGTTGCAAGGCATAGGGAAAAAATGGAATGATAAAATATTATAATTGAATAAAGAAATTGTGGAGTTCATAGACATGGGAGTGGAATACTTGCGGTGATGGCAAGGTGAGCAGATGATATGGAAGGCTTGAGGAAAGAAGGTCTGGAAAAACTGCTGAAATGTGGAATAAGCAAGTAGAATGCCACAAAACCAGGGTAGGAGAGGGTTATAAAGAATGGGTCGAGGGGCAGCTAGGTGGTACAATGGATAGAGCACTGGACCTGGAATCAGGAGGACTTAAGTTCAAATCAAGGCTCAGATACCTACTAGTTGTGTGACCCAGGACAAGTCACTAAACCCCAATTGCCTCCAAAAAATGGGTTAGTGCTCAAAAACGTCAAATCAAGGAGCACTGAGAAAATATTGCTAAATCTGGCAATCAAAAAAGTCATTGGTGACCTCTGAGGTAGTAGTTTTACTCAAGTGATTTCAGACTATGGGCAGCTAAAGACTGGGGGAATGATAAGGAAGTAAGAATGGTAGTTACAGACTATACTTTCTTCAGTTTGGGTACTCAAAGCAGGGGGTCATCTCCAGTTGCTCTGATATCTGGCTCTGGAGGAGAAAGTGAGGCTGGTGACTTTGCACAACCCTGCCTCACTTAAATCCAGTTCACTTCCATATCATGGCATCACCTTCCTGGTGTCATGGTCCTCTTCTAGAATGAAGGACAAACAACAAAAACAACTCAAAGCAAGAAGAGATGGGAGACAGAAATTTCCAAGGGTAACAGGTTCAAAAAGCAGCTTTTTTTGTTGGTTTTAGTTTGCTTGATTTGGGGGAGGGGAGTGTTTTACATAAAGGAAGACCCAAGTGTATTTGTGGACAGAAGGGAAGGAGCCTATAGAGATAGAGAGGTGGAAAATAAAAGAGAGAAGATAATTGTTGAATCAAGGTCTTAGAGAAGGAGGGCAAGGAAAGGATGGAGGGTCCACGACAGGTGCAGAGATTATCTGCAACATAATAAGGCCTCCATAAAAGCTGTTGACTGGCCAGCCAATTTCTTCTCTAAGATAGGAGGGGAAGGAGGAGAGGGTGGGTACAGAGATTTTTGAGGTGTGGCCCTACTGGAGTTCAAGTCAGACAGTATCAAATTTATAAGTAAAGTAGACTGTCTTAAGGGGAGGGGTTGAGGGTTTGAAGAGAATGGGAAAACATTCGAACAATAGCGAAGGAAAAAGTGAGCGGAAATGGCTAAGAAACGAATGAGAATATTCGCAGGCATTACTGAGGAATCAGCTAAGGTTAAATAACATGAATTTGTAGTACACGGAGTCACTGCTATGCATCTTAAACAGGCAAATTAAAGAAATAGGTCTTCTGTTCCTTTGGGAGGAGAGTGGAACACTGATTTCAATCTTAGCTAGCGTAACAGTTGGATCATGACAAAGTTTTGCTCCTGAACATTACAAGGAAATATGGAAGAGTTATAGTACAATAATAGCTAACTAGTAATAGCTAGCATTTGTAAAAATGCTTTATATTATCTCATTTGCTCCTCACAACATCCCTGGAAGGTAGATGCTATTATTATTCTCCTTTTACAGGTGAGGAGTCTGAGGCAGAAAGTGGGTGAGTGATTTGCCTAGGGTCACACACTTAGTAAGTCTCTAGGGCTGGATTTGAATTCAGATCTTCCTGACTCCAGCTCTAGCTATTGTCTGAGGCCACATAGCTAGTAAGTGTCTGAAGTTGTCTTTGAATTGAAACATTTCAAGTGCAGTTCTCTATACACTATGCATCCCCCGACCCTTTCTGAACAAGGACAAGTCAAGTGGGAAAGTTACAAAGGTTACAAGAGGACTTTTCAGTTCACCCTGGTCCTCCATTCACACTTACATTGAACCAGGCTTTGGTCTTTATTTTTTGCTGCCTGCCTGATCCCCTCTCCTGTCTTCTCAATTTTGTTATTTGGGGCCAACATATCCATGATCTTGATATTAGATCCCTTCCAGTTTTTAGCACGTGAATTCAGTCTGGCAAAAAAATACCAAGGCAAAGCCTTTATTAAGCACTTACTAAGTGCTAAGCCCTGGGTATACAAATACAAAAGAAAGTCAGCCCCTGCTCTAAAAGAATTTATAATCTGAAAAGAAGACATAACAACACATAGAGGTGGGTGGTGGCCAGGAAAGGGTGTTTAGTCTGGGAAAACACAATGATGGTGGATGAAGCTATAGGACAATCTGTTGACGTGCCTTCTTCAGAGGCAATAGTACATTTATTTGAGTCTAGTTTTTGTTTGTTTTAAGAGATTTTGAGCAAGAACTGTCATGGAAAAGGTAGGGGGAGTGGGGAGGTGGAGGTACTGCAGGGTTGAAAATGACTGAAGTGAACATGAGGATTCATGGCCCGAGGAGTTCTGAGATGAACATCTTAATTCCTTCTTGGATGTGATTTCTGGAAATCCAGTTTGGAAGATAGAGCAGCAGGAGCAGAGCAAAAAAAAAATTCAAAGAGTTAAAAAGATTTGGAATGGTAGCTAAGGGGAATGTGATCAGAAGCTGCTAAGAAATATAAATATGTATTGGGGAGGAATTAACTTAGGTTAAATAGCATGAATTTGTAATATACCCTATTGCTGTTATGCATCTTATACATGCAAATTAAGAAATAAATTTTCTTTTCAGAGGTATAGGTATCTTAGTTCTTTTACAATCCCATTTACCAACTATAGCTCTGAATTTAGGAGACCAGAGATGGTGAAAAACAACCCAAATTCCATGTCCTTCTCTCAAAAATCCTTCTCCTAGATTTGGAGCCTTTAGAGAACTCATGGTCACCTCCTTTACCCTAGAATCTCTTGCCATGGATTGGAAAGGAAGGAGAAGTATTGTCCATTTTGGATGTATGTACAAAAATTTATGCAGCTGATAAAAGATGGAAATAATCCGTTCTGAAATGGCTTCTCTATATTAGGCATGTTAATGTGTGACTGAAGGAGCTAGGCATTGATTCAACTATTCTGAAAAACAAGTTGGAATTACCAACCAACTAATCATCAATAAACATTTATTACACACTTACTATGTGCTAAGTGCTAGAGATACAAAGAAAAAAAAATGACACCACTCTTTGCTCCCAAGAAGCATACATTCCAATGGGGAAGACACATAGTATGTATGCAGGCAAATACATACAAAATAAAGATGAGGCAGGTAGAAGACAGATGAGACTAGGAAAGAACTCTCGCAGAATGTGGTGCTTCAGCTGAGCCTTGCTATGAAATCTTCATAACCTGACTTCCTCCTACTCTTCTTACACTTTTTGTTATTCAATCATAGATCATATCCAACTCTTCTTAACTTCACAGACCATACTATCTATGGGGTTTTCTTAGCAAAGACAATGGAGTGGTTTGCAATTTCCTTCTCCAGTGGATTAAGAGAAAGAGAGGTTAAGTGACTTGCCCAGGGTCACATAGCTATTAAGTGTCTGGGGGAAGATTTGAACTCAAGTTTTCCTGATTCAAGGCCCAGCACTCTATCCACTGAGTCATCTAGCTGCCTCTTCTTTTACCTTGTTCACATTGAAATATTCTATAATCCAGTAACACTGGCTTCCTTACTGTTTCTTGTCTTTTCTTTTGGAGGCAATGGGGTTAAATGACTTGCCCAAGGTCACACAGCCAGTAAGTGTCTAAGGCTAGATTTGAACTCAGCTTCTTCTGACTCCAGGGCCATTGCACCTCCTTGTTACTTCCTTTTTTTTTCCTTTTGCTTTTTTTGGTGAGGCAATCGGGGTTAAGTGACTTGCTCATGGTCACAAAGGTAGTAAGTGTCAAGTGGCTGAGGTCAGATTTGAACTCAGATCCTCCTGTCTCCAAGGCTGGAGCTCTATCCACTGCGCCACCTAGCTGCCCTTCTCCATCTCTTGGCTTCATCTCTCTCATTGGTGTCCCCCATGCCTGAAATGTTCTCCCTCCCTCTTCATCTCTACTTCCAGGCTTTCCTGGCTTCCCCTGAGTCACAGCTAAAATCCTACCTACTATGAAAAGCCTTTCTTGGTCCTCCTTAATGCCAATGCCTTTAGTTTGGAATTATCTCCAATTCATTGTCTCTTTTTGTTTGTGCACAGTCGTTTGCTTCTTGTCTCCCCCTCCCCATTAAAAATTGTGAGTTCATTGAAAGCAAGGACTACATTTTTTTTCTTTGTGTCCCCAATGCTTAATGCAATACCTAGTGTACAGTCGGTGTTTAATAACACTATTGACTTGACATAACTTGAAGGAAGCTGAAGCATCTTGTTTAGGAGCAAATAGGTCAGTATGACTGGACCGCAGAGTATATGGAAAGGATTTATGTACAAAAACACTGGAAAGACAGGAAGAGTCAGATTGTGACTGATGCAGGAAAAGGTGCTAAATCCTAACTACCCTCAACCATAGCAATCCCACTACTGGTTAGGAAAGAGGAAATCAAAGACAAAAAATCATCTTATATATAACCAAATATTTACAATAGCACCTTTTGTGGAAGCAAAAACCAGAAACAAAGTATGTACACATCGGTTGAAAAATGATTAATTGTGGGATATAAATGGAACTGTACATTATTGTGCTGTAAGAAAAAAAACCATATGAAAGGCAAGTTGAGCAGTTGAAAGGCAATGTAGTACAATGGAAATAGCACTTGGCCTGGAGTCAGAGGCCCTGGGTGCAAATTCTACCTCTGATACTTACTATCTATATGATTTTGAGCAAATCACAGCCTCTCTGAGCCCCAGCTTCCTAATATATGAAATAAGGAGTCTGGACTAGATGGTCCCTGGGGTATATTCCAGCTTTCAATCTATGATCCTATGAGGAATTCAGAGAATTATAGGAAGATCTGTATGAACTGAGGCAGAGTGAAGTAAACAGAACCAGGAAGGCAATATATATAATTACTATAGTAAGGTGAATAAAAGGAAAAAGTCAATTGAACTCTGATTAATTGCGATGACCAATACTGAATCCAGAGGTCAGAAGACTATGATAGATGTAGATAGATTACAGTTGATTGATTTTACTCTACTGTTTTTCTTTGTTTACAAAATAGAGCTGGGGCAGTGGGGGAGGAGGAAATATAGGAAAATGATTAGGATATAGAAACATAAAGGTATTAATAAAAATTTAAATTATTTAATGCTGACTTCCCAAAGTTTTCTCCTCCTAGCTCTTTGCTTTCAAGATCTTAATAGCTGCATCCTACAACCTTCTAGAAATTATAATGGTTCTAACCTTTGTATCTAGCTATCTTACCTTTGATATTTGATATCTCACCCTTTTATCTCGGCTGTGGCTGCTTTGCCTAAATCAAGTTAATGGACTGCTTATAACAGCTCTGTCCTGACTCTAAGATCAGTCTTCTTTCCCTTATACAATACTGCCTCATCTGGGCCTACTCCTCTCTAGAGGCCACATAGCCCTGGGATTACATGCTATGGGCCATCATGATTCCTTTTCATTGACAAATGCAACCAATGTCTCTTAAACACCTATTCTGAGTAAGGTACCTTCTTCATACTAATTTCAGATGGATCTCCTTTTCTAGACTTATCTTTTTTTCCTCTTCAGATTCACACTTTTTGGTGGCCCATCCAATAAAGTCTTATTTTCATGACTCTTTGGTTCCCAGTTCATTGGTAAGGCAGAGAAAACAGGCACACCCTAGAACAAATGAACAGGGAAGGGAATACCTGTCTACCCTTTTATCTACCTACGTCCTTATGTACAAGTTCATGGTGTCTGGCTCATGCTCTACTTCCCCTGGGGTAACTTGGGATGGCTGTGGGGAAGGAGGTACTTTCTAGATCTATTTGCAATTTTAAAATATATATATTTAAAATACTTGTAAAACCTGCCTCCCACCCACATGGAATGAAGAAAGAGACAACCCTGTGCTGTGTATTACACATGGAGGGAGAGATGATTTCTGATTGATGGAGAGAATAGCTTTCTGTATTTGTCCACAACTTCTCCCTCCACACGTATTTCTCCCCAGGAGTGTCCAGAGCTGTTCAGTCAGTCTCAGCTTACTATTCTTTTTGCCCAACAAGAGTCACATCTCCCTCCATATGCATCATGAAGCATGGGATTCCTTCTCCCCTACCCCACAGGAGTCGGATCCAAGTTATTCTTGATAAAGTTAAAAACTAGTAAACAATTCCTCCTACTAACAAGAGTGGAATCATGGTAGCAACAACAATAATAACAATATTTATATAGCACTTTAAGATTTGTATTTTACAGATGAGGAAACTGAGGCCCAGAGAAAAGAAAGGGCTTTCCTAAGGCCACCCATCTAGATAGTACCACTTAAAGCAAAGTAATTTTTACAAGGTAATCAAATCGCTAGTAACTTCTATATATGATAAGGATTCTCCAGGAAAGGAGAATCTTTGTTAATTCATTTACATCTAGGCTGAGGCAGAAAATATCAACTTCATCCGAACTGGGAGTTTCATATAGCACTTTAAGATTTGCAAAGTGCTTTACATGTATTATTTCATTTGACCCTTACAACAACCTTGTGAAGTAAGAGCTATTATAATTATTCCCATTTTACAAATGAGAACACTGAGGCTCAGAGAAGAATTTGCCTAGGGTCACATAGCTAGTAAATATCTGAGACAGGAATTGAACCCAGGTCTTGTGGACTCCAAGTCCAGCACTCTGCTATACCTCCTAGCAGTAATATCACAGAAGACAGCATAGAATCATGGGATTTATGGTTGAAAGGGCTAGAAATGTTAAGCAGTTTGCATAGTCTCACACAAGTGGAACTGGAAAAGGACCTTCAAAATCATCCAGTCCATTCTAACATATAAACACAACATTCCCAAGAGAGGAGACATGACATTGTGAAGAGAGAGAGTCGTCCTCAAAGCCAAGAAGACCTGCAGTCAGGTCCTACCTCTGACCCATGCTGGATATGTGATCTGGGACAAGTTATTTAACCTTTCAACGCCCCAGCTAAGTCCCTAAGCCTGAGTTGCATTGACTCTTCATTAGTAGAGGGAATTTCCTCATCAGTAATTCACTGTACCAATAAAAGCACAAGTCTCATCCAAGAAAGAAAAAGAGAGAGAGAGAGAGAGAGAGAGGGAGAGAGAGAGAAGAGAGAGAAGGAGAGAGAGAGAGAGAGAGAGAGAGAGAGAGAGGGGAGGGAGAGAGAGAGAGAGAGAGAGGGAGGAGAGAGAGAGAGAGAGAGAGAGAGAGAGAGAGAGGGAGAGAGGAGAGAGAGAGAGAGGGAGGGAGGGGGAGGGAGGGAGGGAGGAGGGAGAGGGGAGGGAGGGAGGGAGGAGGAGGGAGGGAGGGAGGGAGAGAGAGAGAGGGAGGAGGAGAGAGGGAGGGAGGGAGGGAGGGAGGGAGGGAGGGAGAGAGAGAGAGAGAGAGAGAGAGAGAGAGAGGGAGGGAGGGAGGAGGGAGGGAGGAGGGAGGGAGAGAGAGAGAGAGAGAGAGAGAGAGAGAGGGAGGGAGGGAGGAGGGAGGGAGGGAGGAGGGGAGAGAGAGAGAGAGAGAGAGAGAGAGAGAGAGAGAGAGAGAGGGAGGAAGGAAGGGAGGAAGGAAGGAAGGAAGAAGAAAGAGATAAAAGAAAAGAAAATTAAACATTCCCATATACAGGGAGCTCACTCCTTCACGAGACAGGCAGTATTTTCCATTTTTGGACACCTGGCACTTCTTCTTTATATTGATCCTCATTCTGCCCTCCAGAGCCACACTGAACGAATCTGATCTCTCTTCCGTGTTACAGCCTTTCAAACATTTGAAGGCAGCCATCATGGTCTTCTGTCTAGGATAATTCTCAATTAGCTTAAATTAATAAAGTGTCCTAGGGAGCTCCCACCAGAGCAAAACTGACCTGAATTATTCACAGTTTAGCATTTCCTTTGCCTGTTTATCCTCATTAGTGCCTCTCCTATAGCAGCACCTTACTCATCTCAGAAGCCATGTTTTTTTCAATTACAATATTTAAATGGATTTCACTTGAATGAACTATTTCATCAAGTGAAGACACATTTCATGAATGACTAGAAGTAAGTCTATAATTATGTAGTTTTAGTCAGGTAACAGCAATGAATTTTCCAGGCAAATCAGAGGCTATATATAGCAGCTACATTTGAATGACAAAGTAGGCTATTGCTCCTTCCACAGAAGAAACAATACAGTAAATTTTTTTCACTATGATTAGCATTTTAAAGTAACTATAAATTAAAGCATGTATGGCAACTGAAAGGCAGTGTGGTGTAGTAGAAAGAGACTTGACCTTGAAGCCAGGAAGACCTGGGTTCAAATCCTATTTCAGGCACATCAGTTGTGTGATCCTGGACAAGTCATTTGATCCCATAGTGTTCTGGATATCTTTATAACGTTATAAAATGCAGAGAACATGCCAACCTGTATTGGCAGAGGGAGTTTTCTCACCCAGGGGTTTCCTCTACCAATGAAATCATAGGTTCAGTCCCTATCCCAGACCATGTTTGCTTTATCTCAGCACGGAATTTTACTCTATCTCTATTAATCACCTAATTGTCAAGGAATCTCAGAATTGGGAGAGACAGTAGGGGACATCTAATCCAATCCCTACCTGAGCAGAGATCCTTTCTCGCTAATACCCTGGACAAGTGGTCATCTTGCCTTTGTTGGAAGACCTCTAGCAAAGGGAAATGCTTTCTCCATTGTCAGTCAGTCCATTCCACCTTGGGATACATCAAGGAAGGTTACTTTTTTTTCCTGTTATATTAAGTTGAAATCAGTTTCTCTACATTCCCCCCCACTCCCCGGTCCCAAACAGACTAATCTGTTTTCCCTATAGCAGTGCAGATATTTGAAGATAGCTATCTCATCCCCCCATAACTCTTCTCTTCTCCAGGCTAAATCTCTGTAGTTCCTTCAAGTGATCCATTATGGCTTGGTTTTGAATTCCCTCTCTATCTTCCCTGTCCTTATTCTGGACACACATTATGTGTCAATGTTCTTCCTAAAATGAGCTGAATTCTATCCTTCAAATGTATTCCAACCAGGGATGTTATAATAATCTCAGAAAGATTATGTACATAAAACTTTGCTAATCTTAAAGTGCTATGTAAATGTTATTTATTATTATTACTTTAGCAGTTACAAAAACACTGTAAGACAATTAGTACAACTATTATTGTTTCCATTTTACAGATGAGGAAATTGAGCCTCAGGTAGGTTAAATGACTTGCCTATAATCATGCACCTGAGATTTGAATTGCGATTCATAGTTCTTTGCTCCTTCCGTTATACTGAAGCTGCTTCTATGCATACAACCTCCCTTGTTCTGGCTACCATGCATCTATTAATTAATATAGCTGAAAATGACATTAGCTTTTTTGGCTTCTAAGTTACAGTATTTACTCTTATTGAACTTGCAATTCACTAAAAATTCCAAGTCTTTTTTACATCAACTGCTTCCTGGTCAGCACTTCCACATAATGTACTTGTGTAGCTGATTTTTAGAGCCCAAATGGAGAACTTTACATTTATCCCTATTACATTTCATCATATTAGATTTAGTCTAGTATCCTACCCTCCTGAGAATGTTGGGAATCTTCATTGTATCATCTGATATGTAGGCTATCCCTCACAAATTTGTGTCATCTGAAAATTTTATAAAAGCATGCTACCTGTGCCTTCTTCATTCAAGTTACTGATATCAAATTAGCTTTTGTGGACTGATAATATGAGGGAAATCAGTTATGGAAATATTGATAGATGATGTAGAGACCAACACTACAATTTTTCACAAGAATATTTTTCCCAACCTACTCTGTTTCCCCTTTTTCTTTCTTTTCTTCTTTCTTTTTTACTTTATTAATTTCTTCCTTTCCTTCCTTATTTCCTTCCTTCCATCATTTTTCTTTCTACCCACATTTGTTGCTTTCTTTTTTATTCCTTTCCACCACTCTTTTTCTTTATTTTCTTTTTTCCCATTTTTTTTCTTTCACCCTTCCAGGAAAAAAAAGAAAACTTATTGTTACTAATAAGTAAGATCTGCAAAGTATTAAATGCATTCAATTTGAAACTGAATCTATCTCATTTATTAATACCTGAGTGGCCATTAAAGTTGGCATCTTCATGAAGAGTGTGGTTTGTGAAGGAAGTCATTGTCATATTCAAAAAATGTCAGAAGCATTCATAAGACATGTGGCTCCAATTCCTTTCAAACTCCTACTGAGTTTAAAGTCTCCATTTTCTTCCTCAACCTAGATGTCAATGAATTAACAAAGGCTACATTCTCTCCTCCCTTCCTGGAGAATTCTCATCATATGAAAAAGCTGCTAGTGGTTGCCAGTGGTTGGATGACCTTAGAAAAATCACTTTACCTTAGGTGGTACTAACTAGATGAGGGACCCTGGAAAAGGCTTTTCCTTTCTCTGGGCCTCAAGTCCGTCATCTGTAAAATAAGGATGAGCTCTGATGTTCCTTCAGCCCTAGATGGCAGTTCTATGGTCTGAGGTCTGCTCTAGTTCTCATGAAGTAAAATGTCATTACTCTCTTCTTCCTTTGGCATAATCTTCTCTGCCTCCTCCCTCATCTTCTCTTCTCCCCGTCCTCTTTTTTTCTCTTTTTCTCTTCCTTTCCTCCCTTACTCCTTTCCTTCCTTCCTCCATTGTTTATGACTCTAAAATTTAAAATGTCATCTAAAATTTAAGTCTTCTTTTCAGATGTTTGAAAAGAAGAGTCATCATTCTATCTCTTCAGGAGCTTACAGCATAGGTGAAGAGATAAAGACTTATATATGGGGAACAAAGTAGCTGTATTATTACGAGAGCAATATTGTCAGTTTAATTAAGTCCTACACTGTGGAAAGCACCGCAGGAATCTGAGAAGGGAAGGATAAGCACAGACTGGAGCACTCACTCACTCACAGAGGAGGTAGGATATGAGGCAAGAAAACAGCTTTATAAGCAAATTCTTATGCATACAACACTTTTGCTGGGATAAAACACGTGTCCACCTGTCCCAACTCACTTTACCACTCTTTTAAAGATATCCTGCAGTCCTGAATAAATGAAAGAAGAAAGGAAGGAAATAGAGGGAGTGTGGGTTTAAAAAGAAATATTCTTATTTTGGATTGGGTCCAATTCAATTCATTATTTATTATGTTCCTACTGAATGTGAAATTCTGTTCTTGACACTCAAGGAGATACAGTGATGAACCATTTGATTCAATAAACATCAATTACATGCAGGATTCTGTGCTGCACGTTGGAGATACAAACATGCATAAAGACAGAGTCCAAGTGTACCTCCATTCTCTCAACAGGGAAGCAGACAGTAGATAGGGAATGGGGCATTTGTTGTCAGAGATGGCCAATGCATCGGTTTGGTTTACTTTACTTAAAAATGCTGGGGTGGGGTCGCTGAGCATGCTGCAGCTCCTTGGAGCCACAAGTGAAAGCTAGGGGACAGATGGACACCAAAGGTGGATTAGCAGCCCTGAAAAGGGCTTGGCAAACCCTCAGACCACAGGTGCTAGTCTTCCCTGAACACCCCATACACCCTGGTAAAACCGTCTCAGCAGATGGGCTAAACCAGGTTGAGGGGCTTCAAACCCATCAGTAAATTGGGGGATGTCTACCCCAAGTACGTGAAGACTTCCCCTGGCAAAAATGGGCAGATGAGAACAATTGGTCCACCAGCCATGAAAGCAGCTGAAGCAGGCACTGTGGAGTGCCTGGAACTCAGTCAGACATCAAAGATGCCAGGGTCATCCACTGCATCTGGGTCACCACCAGTCATCTTGACTCTTGTCCTGCCACTAGTCTTGGATGACTCTGGAAGAGAGAGGGAGTCTGACCCTTTGCCAAACTCTGTCTCACTTAAATCCCATTCACAGCAAGTTAAGACATCACCCTGCAATGTCACTGGTCCTCATTGAAAACAAATGACAAATACCACCAATGACAACAAAACACTTATTTTTCTAAATGATGGTCCTTGACCAAAGGATACCTAATTTCCTTCTAGTAGGTTGTTTTCTACCATTAAAATGAAGGCATTTCTCACAAGTTCACCTTCTGCAAATTCAATTTTTCCCATCTCTCTATCTGATCTCTCCCCCTCTATCCTTATTTTCTCCTGTGTCTCTAAGAGTTTGATAAGAGCCTATACTGTTTCTCCATGATGTCTATCTGACAGAGACTGCAAAGCTCCATCAATTTGGATCAAGGAGGATATCTTGACAACAACCTTTAAATGACCACCCAGTGTCACCTCTTCCAGCAGGTGCCGATTAAATCAAAATGAGTGAACTTTCCCCGTAGATCAGCTCATTTCTGGCCTGTGAAAACAGATGAGCTGATCTTACTGAATTGAATTGTCCCTCTCCCTGGCTCTCCCATTGATCTGTCTGATTGACTTGAGTCTCCTAGCCATGTGAGAGGCACTGTATGCTATCAGGCTTGTGAAATTGTCTTCTCTATTCTTTCTGCATCTCACCATTCAGATGAAGATATTATTTTCCCCTTAAAATTCTTGGATTGAACCCTTTGATGTAAACATGTGAGAAAGCGTATGGGGCAAGCCTGAGGCCTATACCCAACAGCTTTTATAGAGGCACATTCAGTGACCAGGGACAAAGCATTGCTTCCAAGTCCAAGAAACATAGGCCATGGTCATGCATGGGCCCCCAAGGGACCTCTGATGAGACTTTTTCTCAGTTAGAAAAGTGTTCTTGAGGAAACATAGAAGGTCTAAGTTCTCTAGGGTCCTTTTCATGTTTCCAAAATGAATCCTGTGTTGATTTCCCCTTGAATATAGTTAGCTTTCCTGTTCAACTAGAAAATGTAGTTGTGCAGCTCAGCAAACAATAGGTGGTCAGGCCAATCTTGTAATAAATCTGACCTCTGTCTATATATTTGTTATGTTTCTCCATTTTGAGGATAAAGCACAGAAGGAAAAGAGGACAGATGTACTCCTCAACAAATTCAGACCATCATTCTCCATCCCTTGAACTCATTACAAAAATCTCCCTCTCACACTCCCCTCACCCCCAATTATTTTCAGCAATCGATATGTATAGACTGGTTGTCAGTTTAGGCTCATGTTGTATGTGATAAGTTAGATCAGGTTGGCCTTTATGTGGTATTATGTAGGTCACTATTATAGGGACCATGTAAAGAAACATTTTTTTGTCTTCATTTTCCTTGACTTCAAGATAGGCTATTTAGAAAGTTTCTACTAGGGTTTTTTTCCCCATTTTTTCCTTTTGTATTAAAGTGACAGCAACGTTTTTGCTTTATCTTTTTGTTGGTGGTGGTGCTGCTGCTGCTGTTGCTGTTTTAAGCACCATGGACTTAAAGGAATTTCATTTGGGAGGAGTTGGGAAGGGAAGAGGAGAGAGTGAGAGTAGAGCACAGCATGAAATGAAGTGGGGAGGGAAAAATTGAACCAGCTTCCTAATGGACCTGGAGTCATAAGACCTGGGTTTGAGCGCCAACTAAGCCACTCAACTCAACAACTTGAGGGTGTCAAATACATTCTACCTCTGTGGGTCTTGGTTTACTCCTACGTAAAATCATAGGTTTATAGATTTAGGTCTTGAAACTCTTCTAGTCCACCCCTATCTTTCTAAAGAGAAGGAAACTAAGGCCTGAGACACTGGGGTCCCACTGAAAATATACATTATTTCATTTGATGCAGATAATAATATTGGTACTGTCTTCTTTACAGGGCTGTCAGGAGAAAAGCTCTTTGTAAACTCTTAAGTGCTATCTATTTTCTCACTGGAACCCCAAAACTATGCATTTGTCCTGAAGTTTCAGTGTGTTATAGTACGGCATTCCTAGTTTATGATGAGTCAAGCCTCAGGGTCGATCTAAGTCTTGCTGGCAGTCATAGCCCAGATCCTGCAGAGGAGGCCACTGCTGTAGAAGGGACCTCTCTGCTTTGTTGGGAAGTCCAATTCCTAAGCCAGCCACTTGGTGTCACACCAGGAACTTCCTGAGCTGCTCTCTGCTCTCTCCACTAAGTCGTCCTCTGCTGGTGTGACCTCTTGAAGTCCTCCTCTCTCATCTGGTCTTCAAAGGAATCCCAGCTGTTTTGTAGCTCTTTCCCACCGGTATAAGAGCTCAGCTCTTTTGGCTCTAGCCCCAGGAACTCTTGCTGAGGCAATGAGCCAGTGAAAAGGCAACCCATGAAAGCCAGAGGAAGCCTTCAGGCTTAGTCACATTTGGGTTTGGGGATTGTTGTTTTGTTTTGTTTTTTTAACTCTTTTCCTTCTGATGCTTCCAGGGAGAATCTCTTAGTCTAAACTCTTATCAGAATTATGGTCCAGAATCCTTTTCAGCTGCTATTGTAATCTCTCTTTGGCTTTTAAAGTTCTTCACAACCTGGCCCATTCCTTCCCTGTAAGTCTTTTTCATCACATACTCTCCCATCTAGGAACACTGGTCTTCTTGTCACTACACTGACTCTATGCCTTCTCACTGTTCTGTCCCTCATGCCTAGAATGCCCTCTTGCCTCCAGTCTGCCTCCTGGCTTCCTGGGCTTTTTTCAACACTCAGCTCAAATCCCATCTTCTGTAAAAAGCATTTCCCAAATCCCCCTACTGTTGGTGCCTTCCTTCAGAGATTATCTCCTATTTACATGTTATGTATTTTTAATGTACATAGTTATATGCATGTTGTCTTCCCTATGAGAAAATGACCTCTTCAAGGGTAGGGACAGGGTTTTTATCTTTGTATACTTAGCACTTAGGTGGCACACTGCCTGGCACATCGTGAGCATTTAATAAATGCTTCTTGCTATTTTCATTACTAGCCTGGAAGAAAATGGGATAAGGGGATTCTTTTTTAAAACCCATGATGCCATGGGCTGCCATACAAATCAAGTTAAGAGCAAGGCTGGAAAAGGCTAGACAAGTCTGGTGGAGCCGCTAACCCCCAAAAATTGTGAATTCCCTACATTGGGTACATTAGTGTTTTTGTAATATGACTACTTGACTTCACCATCCTGGCTCTCTCCTGCCTCTTTGTATTTCTTCTTTTTCTTTTTCTTTTCTTTTTTTTTTTGTGAGGCAGTTGGGGTTAAGTGGCTTGCCCAGGGTCACTCAGCTAGTAAGTGTCAAGTATCTGAGGCTGGATTTGAACTCAGGTCATCCTGACTCCAGGGCCAGTGCTCTATCCCCCCATCTGTATTTCTTAAAAATCTCATGTATTTATTATTCCTTTCCCACCCCCTTTAGCCCCTGTACCTTTTCTTCTTGCAACAATCAGCTGAATTTTCTGTGCTGTTTGCTACCTTTCATTAACAATTTCATTTATTTCACAGCCATGTGTGGCTTTATAAGGTTAAGTAAGCAATCTTTGAAGTTC
The DNA here is from genome assembly GCF_003287225.1 of Phascolarctos cinereus. Taxonomy (NCBI): domain Eukaryota; kingdom Metazoa; phylum Chordata; class Mammalia; order Diprotodontia; family Phascolarctidae; genus Phascolarctos; species Phascolarctos cinereus. The sequence goes on along the minus strand of NW_027555847.1, from coordinate 229,511,553 downwards.
AGTAACCATGGACTTTAGCAGCTCAACTGGGTACAGCACATAACTCTGTATGTAGGTTGCCTTCCCAGTGAGAACAATAGTTCATGTGAAAAAAAAAATCTAAATGTGTTTGTGGCCTGCTAGCTCATTAGGAGTCAATAGTGTGACATGGAAGCCAAAAAAAAGAATACTATTCTAAGCTGAATTAATAGAAACTAGTGTCTAAAATAAGGTAGATGATGGTCTGACTATGCCCTGAGTTGTTCAAGCCTCATCTGGATTATGGTGTCAATAATGAACATCACATTTTACAAAAGACATAGGCAAACTGGAGCATCTCAAGAAAATAGCAACCAATAGACATGGCCAGTGCAGGAATTTGTTTTGCTGGATTATATATGTTTGCAACAGGGATTTTGCTGAGAGAGAGAGAGAGAGAGAGAGAGAGAGAGAGAGAGAGAGAGATTTTTGTTGATAGAAAAAACAAAATTTAATTAAGAAAAAAAAGATAGCAACCAAGATGGTAAGAGAACTTGAGGATGAGTTGAAGGACCCAACTTTTGCCTAGAGAAGAGCAAATTTAGCGCAGACCCAATAGCTTTCTTCTACTATTTAGACTAGTTCTGCTTGATCTTGAGAAGAAGAACTAGGAGATCTGAGTAGATGTTGCAGAGAGACAAACTGAGGCTTGAAATGTAAGAGAGAGCATCCCAATTATCATATCTGTCCTAATGTGTAATTGGTTGCTTCGTGAGTTAGTGAGCTCCCCATCACTGCATGTTTTCAAGCAAAGACTGGATAACTATTGTCAGGGATATTGTAGAGGTGATTTACAGAATTATAGGACCTTAGTTGACAGGGACCTCAAAGACCATTTGACACAACTCATATATGAGCAAGAGTCTTGTTTGGGACAGCTCTAACAAGTGGTCACCTAGACTTTGCCCGAAGACTTCTAGTGAGAGGAACTTACTCATTCCCGAGACAACCAGTTATCTCTTTCACATGGTGGAGGTTTAGGGTCATGGAGCCTCCACCATCTGGAAAATCTGCATAAAATTTTTTGGTCTTCCCTTCACACCAAAGAAGAAGTCTAAATTATTATGGTATTAGAAGATAAAATATGTTGATATCATACAATACTATACATTTATTTTGTGCATTTCTGAGTTTCTAAACTTTTTCTGTGTCATCTGCTGGCCTTTGCATGTTTTCTGAGGCTTCTGCAAAACTCCCAAAAGATTCCCATTTAATTTCTTTTGCCAACTCATGATACATCAAAACCATGATGGGGAAAGTCACAGTATGGAAAGGATAACTGTGTGTTCCACTTTGGGATAGCGTTAATGGTTAAGCAGTATTTGTTTCCTTCTATAAAACCTCTGTAACATTCATCCATTGATTCTAGTCTATGGACCAATCGGAAAAAAAATTAATCCCTTGTCCATATGACAGACAGCCTTTAAAATCTGGAACATTACCACATCTCCTTCAAGGAGATTATCATGCTCCTCTCTGAGGAAAATATCCCTGGTTCCTTCAATCAGTTTTCATGTGACATGATCTCAAAGCCCTTTGTTATCCTAGTCTCCTGCTCTGGATGCTCTGTGGCTTATCATTGGGAGAGCTAGGTGGTCCAGTGGATGGGGGGCTGGGCCTGGAGTCAGAAACACCTACTTACTAGCTCTGTTTCCTTGGACAAGTCGATTAGCCTCAGTTTCCTCAACTGTAAAATTGGGACAACAATAGCACCTACCTCCCAGGGTTGTTGTGAGGATCGAATGAGATATTTGTAGAGTACTTTGCAAACCTCAAAGTGCTATAGAAATGCTAACTATTATTATCTAATTATTATTAGATGACCTCCGAAGCCCCTTCCAAGTTTGAGATTGTCAGGGTCTCTAAATTTCCTTTCAATGAGCCATCCTTTCCTTGACTGAATTTCTTAACTGGAAAATCATTTCACTGGTTGGCCACACAGGCAGCTGCCCCACTGATAAATTTCGCCTTCTTAATTCCAGTGGCTCCCTCTGTCAATGATTTCCCATTTGTCCTGAATAGAGCTTGCTTTCTATATATTTGTTTGCCTGTTGTCTCCCCCATTAGACTGTGAGCTCCTTGAGAGCAGAGACTGTCTTTTGCCTCTTTTTGTATGCCCAGAGCTTAGCACAGTGCCTGGCACATGGTAGGCACTTAATAAATGTTTATTGATTGATTGCCCCAGCTTGGCCCCCTGTAAGCATGTTGGCCCTAAGATAACCAAGGAAGATTCATTGTATAGGTTAGAAAACAAAAGCAACAGTTGTATATTACTAGTAAGGAAATCACCAGAGTCTAAAAATGTATCACTATAAGCATTCTCCAGTGACAAAAACAACTCCCTACAGCAGGGGTTCTTAACCCTTTTTGTGTGTCATGGACCTCTGTGGCAGAGGGCAGCTAGGTGGTGCAGTAGATAGAAGTCAGATCTTCCTCAGTTCAAATGTGGCCTCAGATACTTACTAGCTATGTGACCTTGGGCAAGTCACTTCACCCTGTTTGCTTCAGTTTCCTCATCTGTAAAATGAGCTGGAGAAAGAAATGCAAACCATTCCAGGATCTTTACCAAATGGGGTCACGAAGAGTCAAACACAACTGAAAAATGACTTAGCAACAACAAAAACCCCTCTGACAGTCTGGTAAAGCCTATGGGCCCTTTCTCAGAATAATGTTTTTAAATGCATAAGATAAATGCATAGATTTGTTAAAGAAAACCAACTATATCAAAATACTGTTATCAGGTTTTTTTTAAAATTCACACATGCTCATCAAGAACCCTCACCCTCCAGGCCAGTCCAAAGCTTAACCTGGGAGTCAACTGTCTTCAGTCCTGCCTCTCTCCTCGGAGGCCTGGGGAGAGCTGCTCCCTGCCCTTCGCTAGTCCAGTTGGCCATATTGGTCCAAATACAAGCTGCATGTATATAGTTTGTTTGTTTGTTTTAATTTATTTATTTCTATTCTGAATTTAACCAACACCAAATAAGATGGCCATTTCCATCTGCATAGTAGAACAGAAAGAGGATTGTACATGAAATTGCAGATCTCTATTATGTACAGACAAGCTGTAAATTGTACCCAGATTTGATTTCTATAAAACCAAAATGCAACCTATAATCACACTCTTAGTAACACTTTAAACTTATGCATTTTTCTGTTTTCTTGTACAGGCTCCTTTTTCTAAGCCACACGCGGCTTGTTTTCTTTAGGCAGGTATCCTAGCCTTAGGGAGTGGGGCTAGAGTCTTGCAAATAAAAAGATTGCCCTGGGAAATGGGCAAGTTCTGGGAGCTTTTGCTAGCAAGTTGGGGCACGATCCTTTAAACTTCTGGCTCTCTTATGGAGTACTACATCTGTCCGGGGTTGCTGCAGATTCACTGTCCCTAATACAGTCTTTACTCAGATAGAATGTGAGGCCTCACTCCAATTCAATTCAACAGTCATGCATCGTGTATCTACTATGTGCCAGGCACTATATTGGTCGGTGGGAAGACAAAGACAAAAAAGAAACAGTTTTTTTCCTCAAGGATCTTATAGACTACTAGAGGGAAATAACAGAGCAAAAAGATAAGTATATACAAATTTTATAGAAAATAATTGCAAAGTCATTTCAATGGGGAAAACTGTCAACTAGAAAAATCAGAAAAGTCCTTTTGTAGAAAGTGGCATCTGAGCTGAGCCTAGAAGGGTAGCGGGGTGCAAGAGACTGAGGCAAATAGGGAAAGCATCCAGGGGTGTTGTGAGGCGAAAATAAAATAATCGATGTAAAGCATTTTGCAGACCCTAAAGTGCCATATAAATGCCAGCTGTTACACATATATATCATTATTATAACCCTGTAGTCACCAGGCCTCCAGTCTGGTGGTGACTTCATTCCCTGAGCCTTCTACTTGACTACCACCAGGCTCAAGGAATATTTATAGAGCAATACAAGGATGTGCTGATAAATGTAATTTTTTTAAAGAATGCACACACTTTTAAATTTATTCTTCATTATTAACACTATCTTAAGTCTAGACAATCAATAAAATGACTTGATTTGTTTCTAAGGTGTAAATAATGCTCACACTGAAAATTTTACAATACGATTTACAATTATAAGTTACAATTTAACTGGCTCTCCTCACAAGCTGGCTAGAGATGGCTCCAGCACACCCCTGAAAGCATTCCAAGCATGGAAGATAGCCCATACAAAGTTACAGACACAAGGAAAAGACTATTGTGTAAGAGAAACAGTAAGTAAACCAGCCAGCTGTACTAGAACACAGGGAAGGTAGTGTATAATCACCTTGGAAAGACAGTCCGGGTCCAGATCATGAAGGGTTTTCAGTGCCAAGCAAAAGAGTTAGTTTGTGTTTATCCTGGAGTCTGTATGTAGCACCTTGATCAGAGGAATCACACAGTCAGACCTGTACTTTGGGAGTTTGGGTATTGATGTAGATACAAACAGTGCCCTAAGGGTTAAGAGAATATTAACATTGCTTTTCCAGTACTTTATGAAACCACAGCTATTCTGTAACTTGAAAGGCGTCCTAAAGTCCTTTCCCCCTTATCTTGAACCTGTACCAAAAGAATTGCTTTTATGTCCCTTACCCTTTGTTCCCCCGTCCTTTAATTTTTAACCTGTGTCCTCATGCCCTGTCCTTAAATCCTTAAACCATAAAAAATTCCTTGTCTCTTTCATCCTACGTCATAAAATCTTTCCTTGACCTGTCTCTAATCTTTAACCCCCATAAAACCTAAAACTATCTTGTAAGCAACCATCTTCCTCATGCTGCCCTTATGAAAGCAAGCCCCTGTCCCTCTGTAAATTGCTAGTCCTCCTTCCAGGGCTAGCCTGCTGCCTTTGCATCAATAAAACTCCCAATGGTTACAGAGAAGGTCTAAGTGAATTCTCTCACACCTGAACCAGCTCTCTCAGCTCTAAACCTCAACAGTAGCCTTCCCATTATCCTAGAGTAGAGCTAGGTCTTAGGTATCCAAGGGTTGACAAGACAACTTGTTACTAGGGTGATTTAGAGTATTAGGCACTGTGCAGAATGGGGCAAGCAGCCTGCCATCCCCTTGCGTTTGTAAATCCAGATCCTGCACCCCCCCGATCTAGAATTCAAATCCTACTCTTAATTGCTGCTTTTCATTTAATGCTAGATCACCAGTCCTTATGGGCATTTCTTCATTACTTTGACAAATAGGATAAATAGAAAATAAGGAGTAATCACAAAAATAATTTGTTTTTGGCTTGAAGATGTGCTAAGGCGCACAAATATATTCATTTCCCAGCTTCCATCCTCACTCTTCCCAGCCCTATCTCCACCCCTTCTATATGATCAGAGGAGCATAGATTTAGAACTAGAAGAAACCTTCCAGGTCATGTAGTCTAGCTTCCTTTTCATTGTCTGCAGAATACTATGCATGTTTCTTAGTCCATCATTCAAGGCCATGCATGATTTGAGCCCAACCTATATCTCCCACTACAACATTGCTGCCTTTCCCTCTGATTTTGCTCTCCCCATGGTAGCCAGGTGTTCTCAATTACCTGTTGGTCCAAATGCAGTTACAGAAATCTGGATCATCTAAAAGCCTGAGCATGGTCTGTGATTGCACATATTGTGGAAAGATGAGGAAGAAGGGAACAACAATGCAAGTGCAATCAGAAAATAGCAGTGATGGTACAAAATGAATGTAACATTTTATTTGAGTTGAAATAAATTTTAAAACTACTTTCCCAGCAGATATATGTATGTGAATGTATATGCGTGTGTGTGTATATATATATATATGTATGCATATTATATATACATATATATATATATATACATACACATACATACATACATATTTTAGGAGAGCAGTTTTGCATGATTACTTTTCAGTGTAGACCTATAAGTTTTTCTCCCTTTCCAAAGAATCTCCTTTCAGGAAGACATTGATTTTAAAGATTTTGAATAATTGGTTTAGCTTTAGGTTTCAATATTACAAATGGCAAATTCTCCTAGTTTGTATACCTAAACTAGGACAGTACCTCTGAGAACATATCCCACCACTAACTGAAAAGGAAACTCCTTCACAACTTTGTCTACACAGTGAAAAGTGTGCTAGAACTGGGGACAGAGGACCTGTGTTCAAATCCTGCCTCTATTCCTTACCTGTATGGCCTCAGGTAAGTTATTCGACCTCTTTTAAGTGCCATGAGCCTCATCTGGAAATTGAAAATGTTGGACAAGATGACCTCTGGGGTCTGTCTCAGCTTCTAAACTGTGATCCTATGATCCTCAACAAGAAGTCTTCCAGCCTTCCCTGGAAAACTTCCGGTGATGGGGAAATCACTACCTCCCAAGGCAATCCACTCCACTTTTGGACAGCTCCAATTGTTAAGTGAGGACAGCTAGGTGATACAGTGGGCAGACCTTCCTCTTCCTGAGTTCAAATCCGGCATCAGATACTTACTAGCTCTATGACCCTGGGAAAGTCACTTACCCCTGTTTGCCTCAGTTTCCTCATCTGTAAAAGTGAGCTGGAGAAGGAATAGGCAAATCACTCCAGTATCTTTGCCAAGAGAACCCCAAATGGGGTCACAAAAGTGTCAGAAATGACTGAAACGACTAAACAGTTATTAAGCTGTCCCTTACATTAAGCCAAAACCCACTTCCTCACAATTTCCTGTAAGAACAGAGACAACTTAGAGGTTTGATACAGCAGTCATTTGGAGTATACATTCTTGTGTCATCTTGCTTTCTTCACTACTGCTTGGCTAACTTGAATTCTAGCATAAGATAGTGGAAAGAGTCAGAAGGTCTGGAGCTGAATCCTAGCTCTGCCACTTGCAGTCTGTATGAACTTGAGCAAGTCATTGTACCTCTATGGGCCTCACTTTCCTCATCTATAAAATGTGAGGGTTGGACTCAGTAACTTCTAAGATCCCTTTGAGATCTAAGCCTACAAATATCCTTAACATAGCCATAGCCTAACATGATATTTCTAACATAGCCTATAAATTCTCTTGCTTCTAGCAATAGAAGTCCTTCACATACATATGTCTATATATTTGCAAGTTGTTCCCCAAATTATTTTCAAAAGTAGGTGACCTGGGTTCAAGAGTTGAGAGTTCAATAAAAACAGGGAAGACTTAATTTGGTAGCAAAAATCCAAGGAAGCAAGCTATTTCCAGAGTTCATAATATGCAAAAGAACTAGACAGCCATGGTGCAGCTAAATGGCAGGATGGATAAAGCACCAGGTCTAGAATCAAGAGGACCTAAGTTCAAATCCAGCCTCAAGACACTTTCTGGCTGTGTAATCCTAGACAAGTCACTTAACCTCTCAGTCTAGGCTTCCTTTTTTGGAATGGGAATGATAATAATAGCACCTGAGGCTGTGGTTAGAGCACCAGGCCTGGAGTAAGGAAGACTCATGTTCTTGAGTTCAAATCTGGCCTCAGACACTTACTAGCTGTGTGATCCTAGGCAAATCACTTAATCCGGTTTACCTCAGTTTTCTCACCTGTAAAATGAGCTGGAGAAGGAAATAACAAACCACTTCAGCATCTTTGCCAAGAAAACTGCAAATGGGGTCACAGTCAGACTCAACTTAAAATAAAATGACTGAACAACAGAAATATCACCCACTTCCCAGGATTATTATGAGGATCAAATAAGATAATAATGGTAAAACACTTAGCACAGTATCTGGCATATAGTAAATGCTATCTAAATGTTAGTTGTTATTATTATTACTGTTAATGAGTGATGCTGATCCCAAGGCAGATGCTAACTCCCTCCTTGCTCATTGTATGTTCCCTGTTACATATGAGTGGACACTGGCTAGACATTTAAGTAGATACCCCTAGAGTCAAGAGGAAGGAGGGGAGAGTGGTAGCTAGGTGGCACAATGGCTAGAGCACCAGCCTTGGAGTCAGGAGGACCTGAGTTCGAATCCGGTCTCAGACCAGACACTTGACACTTACTAGCTGTGTGACCCTGGGCAAGTCACTTAACCCCAACTGCCTCACAAAAAAAAAAGAGGAAGGAAGAAGAGTGCATGTGCTCTGTGGGAGTCAGCCAAGACCAGATCCCTCTTACCTGCATCAACTGGGCAGAAGGATACAGGGCACCTTGCTGGTAACTAGGTCTAACTTGGATCTGAATCATAAAAGTAGCCCCCACTGCTTTACCCTTGTTGAATGAATAAGGTAGGTTGTGGAAGCCTCAACCCAAGTGAGTTTACCACAGATAAAGCCCACTAGCCCCACTCTGAAAGTTGTTCCAGCAGTGTGGTTTTATTTGAAACCAAATTCTGATTCAGGGCCCAGAAGGCACTGATGTAATCCAAGCCCAACCTCTGCTCTGCTTAAACCACCGACGCTAGCTTTCACTGGCAAGTTTGGTTCAGAGAGTATTTTTGAACAATCCTAATGTGTCCCAGAAGAAGTCCCCCAATTTCTCCAGAAGAAGAAGAATATTGTTCATCATTTAAGTCATGGACCATCAAACATTTGTCTAGAGAAGGGGACCTATGGTTTATGGACCCCATTCATAGATCTCAGGATGTATCTGGATGAGAAAAAAATTACATTGTAATTTATATTATATATTTATATATGTGTAATGTATATATTATAAGATTTAGCATTTCTTTCTATTGTGAATGAAAGCAATAAATATTATTCTGCAAAGGGGTTAATAGGTTTCACCAGATTGCCAAAGGATCTATGATTTTTTTAAAAACTACCTCTTGTCTAAACATATGCGAAAAATGAAAGACAGTATAGCTCGATTTGGTGTGAAAATCCCAGACTCAGAGTTCCATAGATAATCAACGCAGTCTAGGAAGGCCAGGACCGGGAAGGACCTATACATTTCTCTAAGGGACTTGACTCTAATTATCCTTGAAGCCAGCTGCTTTTTCTTCAGGGTTACTAAGTGGTCCCACAGGGTCCCTTTCTCCACCATGTCTTTAGGGTAGACTCCTTGCAATTGTTCTCACTGCAGCCAAAGATGCTGCTGAATCCTCCATGACATTGGAGAAATAGAGCAATGTCAAGAATCCTGTCCCAGGCAGTGCTGATGATGCCTTAACGATCTGATGGTCAGTAGCATCTTTATCTAGGGCTAAGTCTGCTGAGAGATAGAGGGGTGGAGCCTGAAAGGGCTGCCAATAACTGCAGCAGCCAGAGGTTCAATACAGAAGGAGGGCTGCCAAGTGAGGTCATGGCCTCTTCTGGGATCTCATGGAAATGCTCCCCCCGCCCCGTCCATCCCCATCTCCCATCATCCCACTCCTACAACCCCAGCTGAACTATGCGTAATCCAGAGTCATTCATACATCCATCTGGTTGAATTTGGATTCTTTGTGGGACCTTTGCTCACTTATTTTTTCTGCCTATCTACTTGTATTTGTGAGTCATTGACATAGATTTAATTTTTAATATTCAGCATCTCAAATTTCTGTTAGTTTATAGGCATAAAACTTCCTATGTGCACTTGTCGACCTCCAACAATAACAACATCAACAGAAGTTTGCTTAATACCAGAAAATTCTGTGTTGCATATAAACCATTTGTAGCCATAAAGTACGATCTAACTTTTTAAAGCTGTTTGGATGAAAATCATATTTTTTAAGCTGGTTTGCTGTTGTTGTTCAGGCATATCCAACTCTTCATGACCTCATTTGAGGCTTTCTTGGCAAAGATACTACAGTGGTTTGCCATTTCCTTCTCCAGCTCATTTAACAGATGAGGAACTGAGGCAAACAGGGTTAAGTGACTTGTCCAGGGTCATACAGCTAGTGTCTGAGGTCAGATTTGAACTCGGGAAGAATGGTCTTCCTGATTCCAAGCCCACTGCTCTATCCATTGTGCCACCTAGCTACCCCTTTTTAAACTGGAAGGGTCATGAAAGCTCATCCAGTCTAACCCACTCAATTTATAGGTGAGAAAACTGAGTTCCAAAAATGTTAAGTGACTTGCCCAAGGTCACACAACTACTAGAGGTGATGTCAAAACAAGAGCACTGCTCTTCTGACACTCAGGCCAATGGTATATCAAGAAGCATTATCCTAACTGTACCTGATTCTATGGAAGTAAACCTAACAATAAGTAATGGTTGGGGGTCGAGATGGGCTGAAGTATTGCACTTTCTTCTTCTCTTCTCTACTAAGGGGTCCCAAGTACATGATCTGTACTGAGTTCAGTATTCAGAGACCTGGCCTCTACCAAAAGAGACTTTGCTCCCTTTTTTCCACACTCTTTGGCTTTTTATATCTCCCATTTGGACTCCCTAGAGAAATACTGCTTAAGGCTTAGGTTTGGGTTAATGTCTAGCTAGAGTGGAGAAGCAGATAGAGCACTGGGTCTGCAGTCAGGAAGATGTGAGTTCAAATCCAGTCCCAAATACTTACTAGCTGTGTAACCCTGGGCAGGTCATTCAATCCTCTTTGCCTCAGTTCCTTCATCTGTAAAATGAGCTGGAGAAGTAAATGGAAACCACTCCAGTATCTTTACCAAGAAAACCTCAAATGGAGTCATGAAGAGTCAGACATGGTGGAACTACAGCAACAATGTCTAGGGTCTCTCTAAAGGGCAGAATAAAAAAGTGCTGCATAAAATATGAATCATGTCTATGACAGATATTTATTTCCTACACACAAAAGAAATGCTAAACACAAATAATCACATGCATACATTGCCTTAAAGCAGTATACAGTAATTTAACTTAAAACTACAATTATGCTATTCCAAGAGATTGATTTTTAAGCCTTATCAACATAAAGCAATTTGCAGTACTGCTGAAGAGGCATTGTTATGTATTATCTTAGCTCTGTACTGACTCTTCCAAGTCTAGGTCTGCAGGTCAGCAAGGCTAGGGACTTCTCATGTTACTGGTTATCTGCTCTGATGCTGCTAATCAACCCCATCTAATGGACTCAAGAATTCTGACCCTCTTCACTTGAAATCTCAAAGTCACCTCCAATCTTGGACATGTCCATCACAAGTGACTGATGTTCAATCACTTTGGATCGGGCAAAGGAACACAACCACAGAAGAAGTAGCCCCAAAATCCAGGTACAGGCTGCCCTGGTCAGGATATGTACTTTAATTGCTATGCATCCAGCAGTTTTCCATTTCTGCTATGATAGTAAGAAAGTCAGCCCCTCCCCAACATACATTATATTGGTGAGCTACTTGTCACATGGAGACCACAAGGAAAATGGTGGCAGAGTCACTCCTTTTTTAAAAGTTCACAGAGTCACTGGCTTTTCTTTCTCAGTGACCCGTAAGGAGATTTCCATATCACCTCTACCTCCTGCTTCCTAATTTCCATCCTTCTCAGATGAGTAGGGGAGCCAAACCTTCCTCTGACCATGTACCTTGCTTCTTACATCTCTCATCAGATCATCTCACCAGGTACCTCCCATCTCATACTGCCCTTTCCTCCTGTCCCATCTCCAACCTCCTTTGAGAAGCAGAAATGATACTCTCCATTCAATGATGAACATTCTCACACTGATCATGCCCTTCACATCCCAGTGATTCTAAACCTGTGTAGGTCATCATCCAGACCCCATTCCCCACCCCTTCCCTCTCAAGTCCTTATTCCCACCCTCACTCAACCTTCCCACTCTAAAGTTTGAAGCACACACAATCCACCCCTTCCATTGGGCCCTGTGGAATGCCTGTGCCATAGGCAACAAACTTCTCTTCATCCTAAATCTTTACCTCTCCTACTCCTTCCATCTACTGGGTATTAATGAAACCTGGGTCCCCCATGATGACACAGCCTCCCTGGTCACCCTTTTTCAGTACAGGCTGCAACCCCTTTGGCTCATTGGTCAAGGTGGGGGAGTTAGAATACTCTTTGCTCCCCATTGCCACTTCCAGGTTCTCCCCTTACCTCCATAACTCAGTGATCTCTTTTCCTTTGATGTTCATGCAATTCGTCTCTATCACTCAATCAAAATCCTGCCAGTTGTTGTCAAAAACTTCCAGGAAGGTCACTCCCCTTCCTTCCTCAGTGAGTTCACTACATGGCTCATAAATTTTCTCTCACTCCCAACTCCTGCCCTCATACTAGGAGACTTCAACATACATATCGACTCTCCCTCAAATATACCAACCACTCAGTTCCTCAACAGATTCACTTTCAATGACCTACTCCTCCACCCCAACTTAGCTATATACAAAAATAATCATACCCTTGATCTTGTATCACCCACGAATGTACCACTTCCATATTCAAGAATTCTGAAATCTCTTTATCCAACCATAATCAAGGTTTTTCACCTCTATCTCTGCCTTCTCTTATAAAACCCTACTCTTCATCCACACCATGACCTCCAACGTCTTGATCCCTCAATTCTCTCCCAGGCCATCTCATTTGCACTAGCAACGCTCTTCTCTTTCCCTCATCTTGATCCCTTGATGAACCAATTCAACTCTACACTGCCTTTTTCTCTTGAGTCCCTAGCCCCCTTGTCATTTGGCTTATTATTCTCTGCCAAGCCGTGGTTTTTGATTACTCCATTCACTGCCTTCATGTCTACACACACACTGATGAACAAAAGTAGGAAAAAAATCACTGTTCTGACTAGGTCCACTACAAATTTGTGTTACACAACTTCAAGTGGGCCCTCACTGCTGGTAGGCAGTCCTACTATACCTGCCTTATCAACTCACTATCCCACTCTTCCAAACCTTTTTATCACTCCTCAAACTTCATATGGCTCCTCCTCACCCTACTCTCTCAGATGAGAACTTCACCTCATATTTTACAGGAAAAAAAACTTTGAAGCTGTTAGCTTTGAACTTCCTTTTCTTTCTTCCTCATTGCCTATCAAATCTCTTCAGCCACTTTCTCCTCCTTTACCCTGTCTCACATGATGAAGTTGTCTTACTTCTTATCAAAGTTAACTCCTCTACCTGCTCGAACAATCTCATTCCTTCCTGTTACCTCCAACAGATTGCCCCCTCTGTCATCCCCACTCTACCACTTATTTTTGATCTCTCCCTGTCTGGTTCATTCTCTATTGTTTCCACACAAGCCTATGTCTATCCCGTCCTGAAAAAAAATCATGTGATCCTTCCATTCCCTCTGTCATCCTCTATCTTTCTGCCCTTTGTGGCTAAACTGCTCAAAAAGGCTATCTAAAATAAATGCCTCCACTTTCTTTCCTCTCACTCTCTTCTTAAACCTTTATAAACTGACTTTGGACCTTATCATTCCACCAAAACTGCTCTCTCCAAAGTGACCAATGACCTCTTAGTTGTCAAATCCAATGGCCTTTTCTCAATCCTCATTCTTCTTAACCTTTCTAGAAACTTTGACACTGTTGATCACCTTCTCATCTTTGATACTTTTTTCTCTCCTGGTTTTTGAGACACTCCTCTCTCCTGGTTTCTCCTCCTAGCTATCTGACCATTCCTTCTCAGTCTCCTTTGCTGGATCTCCCTACAGATCATGCCTTCTAAGTGTAGGTATCCCTCAGATGTCCTGGGTCCTCTTCTTTTCTCCCTCTATATTTCGCTTGCTGATCTCATCAGCTCCCATGGGTTTAATTACCATCTCTTATGCTGGTGATATTCAAATCTACTTTTCCTGCCCAGACTCTCTGCTAACCTCCAATTTCACATCTCCAACTGCCTTTCAGACATCTCAAACTAGATATCTGGTACACATCCTAAATTCAATATGTCCAAAACAGAATTCATTATCTTTTTTTCCTAAACCCTACCCTCTCTGTTGCTATAGAGGGCAACACCATCCTCCCATTCCCTCAGACTCATAACAGAAGAGTCATCCTGAATTCTTCATTATATCTCTCCCCCCAGCCCATAGCCAAGCTGTTGCCAAGGCCTGTTGGTTTCTCCTTTGCAACATCTCTCAAATACTCCCCCTTCTCTCTTTTGACACGCCACCACTTTAGTGCAGACCTTCATCACTTCATACCTTGATTACTGCAACACCATGCTGATGGATTGGCCTACTTAAAAGCCCTTCCCCTCTCCAATCAGCCACTAAAGTAATTTTCCTAAAGCACATGTCCAACCATATCACTCCCCTACTCAATAAATTCCATGGCTCCTTATCGCCTGCAGGATCAAATACAAAATCCTCTCCCTGGCATTCAGTTTTTCATAACCTAGCCTCCTCCTACTTTTCCAGTCTTCTTATCCCTTACTCCCCAGCATGTACTCTTCAATATAGTAACACTGGCCTCCTGGCTGTTCCACAAACAAGACACTCCATCTCTCAACTCTGGGCATTTTATCTGGTTGTGCCCCATGCCTGAAATGCTCTACCTCCTCATCTTCACCTACTAGCTTCCCCAGATTCCTTAAATCCCAACTAAAATCCCATCTTCTGCCTTCCTCATAGACTGTGAGCTTCTCCATTACATTGGGAGCTTTTGGGGGCCAGGAACTGTATTTTGCCTCTTATTTTTATTCCCAGAGCTTAGCACAGTGCTTGGCATATTGGAAGGGTTTAATAAATGTTTATTGATTGGTCTCAAAGTACCCAGGCATTGAGTTAGCACACATAATCAGCCAGATGTACTCTCTGTGAAAACCAGAGAGGTTTGGTTAATGGAATGACATAAATGTGGAGAGAGGTCTCTAGAGTTACTGCAGGCTCTATCTTTAAACCCTGTCCTGTTCTACATGTTTGTCAATGACTTTTGAAAAATATATGATGAAAGTGTAGATGGAATATTTATCAAATATGCAGATGATCAGAAATTGAGAGGGATAGCTAATGGGCTTGATGATGGAATTAAGGTCTAAAAAGATATTGGCAGATGAAAACAATGGGTCAAAAATAATAACATATGGTGGAGTTGTGAACTGATCCAACCATTCTGGAGAACAATTTGAAACTATGCCCAAAGGGCTATAAAATTGTGCATACCCTTTGACCCAGCAATACCACCTCTAGATCTCTATCCCAAAGAGATCATAAAAAAGGGAAAAAGACCTACATGTACAAAAGTATTTATAGCAGTTCTTTCTGTGGTGGCAAAGAATTGGAAATTGAGGGGATACCCATCAATTGTGGAATAGCCGAACAAGTTGTGGTATATGAATATATTGGAATACTATTGTGCTATAAGAAATGATGAGCAGGCAGACTTCAGAAGAAAACTGGAAAGACTTATATGAAGTGATGCTGAGTGAAATGAGCAGAACCAGGAAAACACTATACACAGTAACAGCCACATTCTGCAATGACTGACTGACTTTGATTGACTTAGCTCTTCTCAGTAATGCAAGGATCTAAGACAACTCCAAAAGACTCACAATGGAAAATGCTATCCACACCCAGAGAAAGAACTATGTAGTCTGAATGCAGATGGAAGCACACTATTTGCTCTGCTTTTCTTTTGTTGTTTTGTTTTGTTTCTTCTTTCTTGTGGTTCCTCCAATTAGTTCTAATTCTTCTTTACAGCATGACTAATGTGAAAATATGCTTAATATGAATTTATAAATAGAGCCTATATCAGACTGCATGCCATCTTAAGGGGAAAGGACAGGGAGGGGGAGAAAATTTTAAACTCAAAACCTTATGGAAGTGAATGTTGAAAACTAAAAAAATTAATTATTTTAAAAATCAAAATAATAAGTACATCAAACTTACTAAGGATAAATGTAAAGTCTAGAGTTGGAGTTCCAAAAATGAAATGTACAAGTACTGAATAAGAGAGATGTAGCTTGTTTTTTAATGTGAAAAAGAACTGGGTTTTGTAGCACACAAAGTTAATATGATTGATCAATGTGGCAAGGCAGCCAAAAGATCTAATGCAATCTGCAAATTAAAGTAACTCTCAGGTTCCACCTCACATCCATCAAATTGACAAAGATGACAAAAAAGAAAATGACAAATGTTGAAGGGGCTGCAGGAAAACATTCATGCACTCTAGATAGAGCTATGAATCAATCCAACCATTCTGAAAAACAATATGGAACTGTGCCCAAAAGATCACTTAATTTTTTTCTTTTTTTAATTGAATTTTATTTTATTTTCAGTTCTGGATTTTCTCCCTTCCTCTTCCCCCTCCCCTATACATTTAGAAGGCAAGAAATACAAAACCCATTACAAATATGAAGTCATGCAAAACAAATTTCCAAATTAGCCAAGGAGCAGTAGTATTAACATTCCCTCTCCCCCCTAGCACTTTGGGGGAGTACTTTTCTTTACATCTAGACCTCTGGGGAGAATGAGCTGAGATTTAATGTTGTTCTATAAAGCATTGACCCTTCTGAGTTCATGTCCAAATGCACCATAGTTTTGGGATGAGTCCTCATCTCAGCACCTTCTTGGTTGGATCCAGAAGGTCACTTCTCAGGGCATTGATGCTGGACTGGCTCACTACAAAATCCACCATGCACTTGACTCCCAGAACTCAAGTGTTTTGCTCTCCTAACCTTTAGAAACTCCCATTGCTCCAACTTAATCTCCTCTACCTCAAATGAAAGAACAAATGCTGGGGCAAGAAACTGAGGCCTAAGTTCATATGGCCACATGTCAGCATTGGGGGAAAATGGCCTGAGACCTCTCCCCTTGGGGTGCTGTCTCTCAGTAGATGCTGTCAGGTAGGAAGAAATCACACCAAGAGAAGAGGCCAAATCAAGAAAAGAAGGCAAGCCAAGAGAAGAGGTCCAATCAAGAGAGTAAGGTAGAGGCCAGATAATGCCCTTTTTAATTCCTCCACAGCCAACTAAAAAGTTTCTGAATGAACCGATTACACTACTTCTATACATACAAATGTCTCTCCCACGCACTTCTATAACACACCATCACAATTCTCCTGAAGGTAGGCTCTCCAGCTTCTTCCACGTGGGAAATTACATCAGCCGAGCTTGCTAATGCACTCTACCTAGGCTCATAAGGACTGCACTTATTGGCCAGTCTCCCTTTAAATAAGGAAGAAGTGATCAGAACTGTCTAACATATGAAGTAGTAAGCTACTTGTCACTGAGGCTAAATACTTGGGAATGTTGTAGAAGGGATACCTGCTTCAATTGTGGGGTCAGACTTCATGACCTCCAAAGTGTCTTCCAACTTTTGAGTCTATAATTCTAAGTCTTTATTCCCCACTCTCAGCTTCAGATCACACAGGAAATTCCATATCAGATTTCCAACAAAGTTGTTTTTATTCTCTTTAGAGAAACTAAATCACATTGAAAATCTAATTTTCTCTCCACTATCAATTTCAACTTCTTGGCAGCTTTGAACATAACTTGAAGGTTTGTTCTATTCACTAAATATAGATTCCTGGTAATTTTCCTAAAGCTATGTATTTGGTTGTCCAAAAAAATCTTAAGTATCATAGAGTTTAGAGCTGGAAGAGACCTCAGCAATCATCTGAATCTTCAAACTATTTCAGTATTTCATTATTAGTAGTAGATATTGAATAATATAGTGAATTGTAGTCACTAGAGGGAATGGCCCAAACCCAAAGCACAACTTAGACTGAACCATTGCATGGCTCTGCTTTCTGCTATCTTAAACCTGGAGCTGGGAGGGAGGGATATTAAGGGCAGATGTTTGAACTGACCAGTCAGTCTGTGGATGCACTAAGTACAATATGTTGGCAATGCAAGATCTACCTGACCTCAGGTCAAGTAAATTAATAACATGAAATCTTTGCCTCTTTTATTGTTCATTTAGTGAACCACGTTTCTTCTATTGTGACTGTCCATACACACAGATTTTTTAATTAAAAACAAACAAACAAACAAACAAATGAATAGACCAAATGCTATATTCCTGCTTCTCAGCCGCAAATAGTTTAACTGAACGGACTAGACTCCCCTATCTCTGCCACCACCTGGTGGCAGGTATCAGAAATACATGTACAGGGTCTTGAAATTCAACCTCAAATCTTTTTAACGGCAGGGAATGTTTCCATGTTTTATTTATTTTACAATTGACTATGGTTTTCCTGGGGAAACAAAATGCTGCTAGCTTTTCTTCATCTTTATGAAGTCAATACTTATTGAAATCATCTGTAAATATTTCTCTCTGTGAATTTTAAATATCCTACACAATTTTTAAAAAACCAGCCCATTTCCAGGCTTAGCCTCTCTATGCCTCAGTTATTTTATTGGTAAAATTGGGATGCTGATAATCCTTGCATTCCCTACTTTGAAGGTTTAGTGTAAGGAAAATACTTTGTTAACCTCAAAGCCCTATGGAAAGGTGACCCGCTATTGTCTCTGTTGTCTCTGAAATACAGCTGCTGGTTCGCCCTATGGTTTCTGCTGTGATGAAACTCCAGCATCTTTCTAGTAAGGTCCACCAAAACCCCAAAGTTTTTCTAATTCAACAAAGCTACTTGAGCCCACTAGCATCCCCTAATGAGTATAACTGCCATCTAGCAAATAGGCAAACCTTTAGGTTTGATCATTCTTGAACATAATGATCAACAAATATAATGACTGATTTTTGTGGGACACTGGTTTTAAATATTCGTTTCTATAATACTGGGTGAGTTTTGATTGCTAAGCAAGGTTTTAGCATTTCTGCTTTTGAGCACTGCTGTGTCCTCCCATCTAAGGATAGTACAACATGTTTGGGAAAGATGTCTTAGAAGACCAATAATTTCAAGTGATGGGAAAAGTGCAAAGAGTAAAAGACTCACCCTGGATGTGATGTTAGAAGTGTGAAGTCAGACTGAGACAGTGAAAAATGTAGGCAAATTTAGAGGCTACTTGTTCTGTAGTGGGAACAAGATATGAGGACAAGTGGTGCCTGTGATGTTCTGTAGAAGTTTCTGAAATGGTACTATGTAAGCACAACTAAGATTTTTATTTTGTGACACTTTGAGAGTCTGCAGAGCAGAGTGGGTAGAGTGCTATGACCTCAGGCAAATCACCTAACCTGTTAGGGCTATAATTGTGCTCTGCCCCTCAACCTAGTGTCTCCTACTGGATGGCTCTGCATCCATTGCTGATGGGTGAAGGGGGCAGAAGACAGAGAGATCTTCTCGCCCCTGAGCATATTCTGAAAGAAGCATGAAGGAAAAAGCTAAAAGCAACTCCCTTTTAGAAGCTGGGTTCTTCCTCTGTAGCTGGCTTTTTTCCTGACTGCCAGGAATCACATTATAACCAAACCCCATTGTAACATCAGAAACTGCTCCATAAAGTTGTTAGTCCAAACCCTTGGGACAAAAATCTTCTCGCTCTCTAATTGGTGGAGAGCTGGGAAGCAGTCATTGTGAGTCTTTAGTAATGAACCAATTAGAAATTAATTGCTGAGCATGCCCAGGATAACATCAATGAATCATAACATCTACCTACCCATTTTCTGTCTTCTCTTTACCTTCCCTTCTGCCCTGAAAGTCCTTTGCACCATAGGCTGGGGAGCAGGCAGGATAGCAAATCCTGAGAATCATTGCCTTCTATCCCCAGGAGCTGAGTGATGGGAGCTCTAGTGTAGGGAGAGAGTGGTAAAGAGAGGGTTGGCCATAAAGTTATAAAAATAAGATCAGGCTGTGAGAGATCTACAGAAGAGAAAGGCAGGGTCCTATTTCACGTGTGAAAAATGCCTTTCCCTCACCTCCCTCCCCAGCCCAGCAACTGAGAAACTGTCTCCCTAACAGGCACAGGAAGAAAGGATCCTGGATTGCCACTGTAAAAAATGTTAATAGTCTCAGGTCTCTATAACTTTTTTTTTACTCTTTCTACTCTGAATTTGGGCACTCTGAAACATGTCTGGGATTTATAACATTGTTTCTATAGAACTAAATACCTTGCTCTCAATCTTTGTTTCACAGTGTTCTCCAGTTAGCCACATTAGGTGAGATGTGCCTACACAGCAAATTACTATATTATTGTTAATATATTGACTCTCCTTGTCAATGTTTCATCTCAAGGTTTCCATGCTTCCCTTAAATCTATGATTTATAAAGCTTCACAATTTTCTTAAGGGTGATTTCACATTATCCAGAAGCCAACTTGTTTTCCCTGAAGTAAACATCTCTGATCGTATAATGATAATGGCAGTCAATGAAAAAAAAATAGCATTCACTTAACAGATGTTTCCTTTACAGCAAATTGTTGGAATACATATGTTCTCTTGAGCAAAGGGATTCCTCTAATCTCATAAGCCATGATCCATCCCCTAGGTCCATAAATGAGGAGGCATATATTTCTTTATAATTTGAGGAAGACCGGTTATGGTGTTTCTTATTTGTGATTTTATTATCTTTCCCCTAGCAATCCAATAGAACACAAATCCTAATAGAGTGTTTGAAACATTGGAGTTGATAATTATAGGAAAGTCACTTTCTACAAATCAGACCAACATCTGATAAAGTGAGACTGTCCATATAGACAGAGGTTACATCTTGCCACCCCTCGATAAAGGAGGAGGGGAGGTGTTTGACCATGGCTTTTGCTTTAAAAAAAAAAAAAGCATTGGTTAACTTGGCCTCTTCCTTGCTCTTAAAGATTTCTAAGGCCAAGTACCCACATGTGCTTCTATACTCACTGTTGTATAGTGGAAAGAACACTGGCTTTGGAGTTAGGAGACCCTGAGTCAAAGACTGCACTCGAAATTTCTACTGCTTACAGTTTATTGTATTTTCTGTCAGTGGATTGTAGGTAGAGTTGTGTGCTTTTGGGCCTGCAATCATTACCAGATGCCCCTCTGCATGTCAAATTTAAACTCTTCTTTGGCTCCTCAGTCAAACATTGTGGGCAGAGGTGTACCTAGGTGTACTTCAATAATCAAAGATATGCTTCCCTAAACTTACAAGCAAACCTGAACAAGGGTAGGGTAAAGAATATGAGACTGGAAATCAGGAGACTTGGGCTCTGGTTCTCATTGACCACTAACTTGCCACATAAACAAAGGTAAGGGTAAGTTACTTCTTTTTTAGTTTCTCTCCCTTCATACATGTACACACATATGTGTGTATATGTATGTACATACACACATATACATACATTACACTCACACATATATGGCAAAGTCTTTCTGATTTTTAAGTCCGGCATTTTCTCTAGTATGCCATGCTACTGCCGCATACCATTATTATTTTGAATTAAATACAATAATTGTAACCCATTTCAAGAAAGTGGAGATGATACACACACACACACACACACACACACACACACACACACACACACACACTCAGAACATTAGATTAGATTCCCAAGGTCTTTTATTGTGCTGGCATTTTTTTGTCTCAAAACATTTTTGTAGATCATGTTGTGCCTATACTTGGACTTTTGGTGACCTGGTGATGCCTATGAGAAATGCCTTTCCCACTGCAGTATTGGCCCTCAGAACCACTCTCAGCTGTGTTAGCTGGATAGTTAAGAAAGCTCAATCACTGCTTATCTAGGTGTTTATACCTTGAATAAAGCTGGGGATTGCACATCCAGCTTTCTGTGTTTCCCTATCACCCGTCTCTGTGTCAGCCTGGAATATTAGAAAGAGTACTAGATTGAGAGTCAAAAGACCCTCTTGCTCTCTTTGTGACCTTGGGAAAGCAAATGACTTACCCTTTCTGAGGCTCAGTTTCCTTCTTTAGGGAGTTCCCACCGGGGACCATAATTTATAGTCTTAGAGAACTGGTGCAGATTCAGAGAATTTGGGTGACTTGCCCATGATTGTACTTCTAGTAAGTATCAAACTAAGTTTTTCTGATTTTAAGCCCACCATTCTCCCCACTATGCCATATGACTGCCATGCTAAGCCATACAGCACCATGCATACCATTATTATTATTTTGAAATAAATCCAGCTATCATAAATCTATTTGGAGAAAGTTGAAATGATGAGATTGTGTCTTTTATTTGGAAACTCCCCTTCGATATAATTAGCACTTCTCAACCAGCTTTCAATTAGAGATATTGTCAGGTAGGGTTTAACTTATAATTGGGGATGAAGGGGTTGGGGGAGGTGGAGCAGAGAGGCAACAGGTTTGATGTGTCCCTTTGAGCTAAGGGGCCAGTTGTCTGCCATATTTCTTCTCTTCTTTGTTGATGATGGTTTTTGGTTTTTGGTTTTTGGTTTTTAACATTAGCTGTTTCTTGCTGCATGGAAAGTTTGAGAGGCATACCTCAGGGTTTGAGAGAAACTCAACAAATACCACTAGCACTGTGGAGAGATGCCAAATAGGCCGCTTTGGGCTATGATTTTATGAGCTCTTCTGGCAACATATTCAGAAAACAGTAAAAGCAAAAACAACAAAATATTAACTTTTGCGATTACTTCATAAACCAATAAACTGTGCAAACATTTTACTAGAAAGATTTGTATTCATAATTACCTGTTCTTTGGCTGGAAATGCAGTTGTTTTTGAACACATGTTTTTAGCTTAGAATGACAAAAGTAAAATTGATTCTACTTAATCATAGAATATAAGTTCCAGGAGGGCAAGAGCTAGTTTTGTGTATGTCTTTATATCAACAGGGCCCAGGTTAGTGGCCTGTGTATACTTCAATACCTAATTGGATATGCGATCTACTGGGGTCGATGACCGTTTTGATCCTTTAAAGAAAGTGGTGTTCCAAAGTTCATAACCTAGAGCAGGGGTGAGGAAACTGCAGCCTCAAGGTCACATGTGGCCCTCTAGGTCCTCAAGTGCAGCCCTTTGACTGAATCCAAACTTCACAGAACTTCACAGAATCCTTAATAAAAGGATTTGTTCTGTAAAACTTGGGTTCAGTCAAAAGGCTGCACCCGAGGACCTAGAAGGCCACATGTGGCCCCAAGGCCACAGGTTTCCCACCCCTGACCTGGAGTATTGATGGGAGAACATTTTGATTGATATTTGTGTAAGGGAGAAGTTTAGCATCATTGAAAGAACTCTGAAGCTGCCCAAATACAATCCAGCTATGTGTATTCCTCTTGATCAATAATAGGCCCAACTCATTGTCCATCTATAGTACCTGTCCTAGATGTATGTGATACAGTGCACAGAATATTGGTTTTGCAGTCAAGAAGACCTGAGTTTGAATCCTACCTCAGACACTTGACTAACTGTGTGACCCTAGGCAACTTTCTTAACCTTTTATTGCCTGAGTTTGCTCATCTACAAAATGCCTTCTTCTCAGTATTGTTGCTGAGAATCAAATAATATAACATATGTAAAGTCAAACCATTTACTACAAACCATTTACTGCTATGTAAATACTAGCTATTATTAAAAAGAAAGGACTCTTACTATCAGAACTACAGCTATACACCCTAATGAAATCCATCCTAGAAACAATATAATCTTGAAAGTTTCAAGGGACTCCTTTACAAGGGGAGGTCTTAATCTGGGGGTCCATGAAAGCATGTTTTTAGCTTAGAACAACAAAAGTTAAATTGATTCTACCTAATCATTTTGTAAAATTTTTTAAAATATCTTAGTAACTGTATTTCAATATAATTGGTTTCCTTTGTCATATGGTGTATTTTATTTTATGCATTAAAATGCATTATTCTGAGAAGGGGTCCCTAGGCTTCACCAAACTTCCAAAAGGGGGATCCATTAAACACACACACACACACACACACACACACACACACACACACGAAGAACCCCTGGCTTACCAGTAACTTAGAAAGGAGATGAAAAATAGAATCATAGAAAATGATGGAGGGTGAGGGGAGAAAGGACCACTGTTAGTCACCTCTGAATTTATTTTGCATATACCCTGAATTTACTCAGCTGAACTATCTTTTATGTGTTGGTTCCTCCAATTAGAGTGTGACTTTTTGAGAGCAGGTACTATCTTGATTTTTCTATTTGTATACCCAGCTTTCATTCATTCATATATAACAGTGAGAAGAAACCCCTAGACCAAAGGGGCAGAGCTTCCCAGATCAGTTTGGAGGAGTTGTTCATCTGGAAAGCTGGTGTTGGAGAACCTATAGCTTAAGGCATATATATATATAATTACAGGTGCATATTATTCACAATTCGTTAGTATAGTCACCAACTGCATCCATTTGTACAAACATACGTAGGGCATGGCCTGGATATTATAATGTATCATGGAGGAACATTCCCACAGGGCTTTCTCCTTGGGAGAACTACATAAGCCATCACTGGAAATTTGCTATGGGATACTTGTGCCTATCATACACTTATGTAGTTCTAAACTTCCAAGCAAATCTAAATGGGTTCTGCCCGCAAATCACTGTATTTATTTTGCATAGATGCAATAGTTAATCATCTGTGGACATATTGCCTCATTAAAATGTAAACTTCTTCAAGGCAGTGCAAGGGCTGTTGGGAATTTGCCTCCCTGTGGAGGAATAAGTATACCAGTACACCAGCCCCATGCTCAATGTGTGCCTATACTTTCATAATATGTTTGCACATACTCAGTATCTTGCACACACTCATTCTCATACATAATAATAATTCATTTACATTTAAAGTTTACAAAAAGTTTTCTCCATGACCACTGTATGAAATAGGTAGCACAAGTTACAAAACTTTTTGTTTTCATTTTATACATGAGAAAACTCAGGCTCTGAGAGGTTGTGACTTGCCTATGGTCACATAAGTATAATGTGAGGTCAAATGCTACCCAAGGTCTCCTGATTTTCAAGTTTAATATGTTTTCCATTGTGTCCTACTACTTCTTTCTAATTGATGCTTTTTTTACATTCCATTCGTTTCAGAATATATTCTTCCCTCCTTTTCTATCCAGGGAGCCATCCATTATAATGGATTTTAAAAGAAATAGAAAAATAGCTGTTCAGCAAACCCAGCTACGACATCAGCTGTGCCTGATATGCAATGCTTATATGCTTTAGTCATTGAATATATTGTTTTCCTGATTGCTCTTGCTGTAGTCTACCTCATTTATATGATGGATTTTTCATATTCACCATTTCTTATTGTGCAGTAATATTCCATTAATTACATTCATGTACCACAATTCATTTATCCATTCCCTAAACAACAGGAACCTACTTTGTTTCCAGTTCTTTCCTACCACCAAAAGGAATGTTGCTACTAATATTTAGACATAATATGGACATATGCCCTTTATTCCTATATACCTAGCAGTGGTCAAGGGGCATGGACATTTTAGTCAATTTTTTAGTAAAATTCAAAATCACTTTCCAGAAAGGTTGAACCAATTCACAGCTCCACCAACAGTGAATTAGTTACATTACAAACTCTCCAACATCAACTATTTTTTATTTCTGTCATCCTTGACAATTTGCTGGATGTAAGGCAAAGACTCAGAGTTGTATTGACATGTATTTCTCTGATTATTAGTGATTTAGTGTTGCTTCCCAATAGTTTACAATTATTTTAAAACTGCTTCTTCCTATTATTAACCACCTAACACAGAGGTAGGGAACTTACAGCCTTGATGCTGCATGTGGCCATCTAAGTCCTCATGTGTGGCCCTTTGACTGAATTCAAATCCTCTTAATAAAAGGATTTGTTCTATAAAACTTGGACTCAGTCAAAAGGTTGCAACCAAGGACCTAGAAGGCTACATGTGGCCTCGAATCTGAGGGTTCCCTACCTCTGACCTAACCAATGGGAAATAGGTTTGGATCATATATTTATGTTAATTCCCTATGTACCTTATAAATCTTATAAGTGATATCAAAACCTTATAAGTGATATTTAATTCAAAGATTTTTTCTCAGTTGATAGTTTCCCCTCTTAGCAATACATGATTTTGTTCATGAAAAAGCTTTTCAATTTCATATAATCAAAGTTATCTATTTTATCTTTCATCACATTCTCAGTTCCTTATTTGGTTGAGAATTCTTCTGCTAATACCACTACTAGGTCTGTATCCCAAAGAGATTAAAAAAAAAAAGGAAAAGGACCTGTAAGTATACAAATATTTATAGCAGCTCTTTTAGTGGTGGCAAAGCACTGGAAATTTCAAGGATACCCATCAGTTGGGGAATGCCTGAGCAAGTTGCAGCATATGATGATGATGAAATATTAAGGTGCTATAAGAAATAACAAGCAGGATGCTCTCAGAAAAACCTGGAAAGACTTATATGAACTGATGCAAAGAGAAATGAGCAGAACCAAGAAACATTGTACACAGTAACATCAATATTGTACAGTGATCAACTGTAAATGACTTAGCTATTCTCAGCAATACAATGATCCAAGACAATTCCAAAGGACCCATGATAAAAAAAAAAATGCTATCTACCTCCAGAGAGAAAACTGATGGAGTCTGGATGCAGACCAAGACAAATTTTTTAAACTTTCATTATGTTTGTTGTTCTTTTGGTCTGTGTTTTCTTGCACAACATGACTAACATGAAAATATGTTTTGAATGTTATACACGTGTATAACCTATACTGAGTTGCTTGTCTTCTCAATGAGGGGGTAAAGAGAGCAAAGGAGGCAGAGAATTTGGAACTCAAAATTTTTAAAAAATAAATGTTCAAAAAAAATTTAAAAACTAGCAATTGCAGCACAATTGCCAATATGCACTAGTAGAAGGAATTTCCTCCCTGGGAGTTCCCAATACCAATGAAATTCTAGATCAAGTTTTTTTAAAATTAAAAAAAAGAATTCTCCTGCTAGTCATAGTTGTGAAATACGCCATTTTCCTTTTGTGTTTTTCCCCTTATACCTTCTTGAATGTGTATGTATGCATATATACATATGTCGGTATAGATAAACAGAGATAGATATCTATGTGTGTGTATATATGCCCACACGTTTGCAAACATCCACACATATGTACACTGTATTTAAGACAATGAAAATGTTCTCTGCCATTTTTTTGACCCAGAATTTTACTCTATATAGAAATGCTTTCCCCTTCTCCATCTCAAATTGTTTCGTAAGTGATTGTATCTATTAGGGTCATAGATTTCAAGTTGGAAGGAGATTTGGAGGCCATCTAATCTAACTTTCTCATTTTACAGAGGACAAAACTGAGGTTAAGTGATTTGCCCAAAATCAAACAGGTAGTATTCAAACCCAGGTCCTCTGAACCCAAATCTAATATTCTTTCTATTATACCACATCCAGTGGCCTAACAAAATTATTTATGCCCTTATTTGAGAACCCAAATTTCTACTTGAATATCTGCATACACACTCATTAAAATGCTTACATGCATATATATATATACACAAACACACACACACACACACACACACACACACACACTGATAAATGTGCCCTCATAAAAACACATTAACAATACATGTATGTTAGACATTATGTTTGATGGTGGATCTTTCCCTTCAAGATCAGGATTTTGGATTTGAAGCTCAATAAATCTAGACTCTTCCTTCTAGAGAATACCCAGAGAAATGTTAGTGGAACCACGTATATCACTTTCAATAAAGAGACAGATGGCTTTGCCTCCTACTTTACTGAGAAGATAGAGGCCATCTGGCAAGAGATTCCTGATCTACCCTCTTCACTTCAGTGTTTTTATCCTTTCCCCCAGTCAGCAGAGGAAAATTTCCACTTTGTGAGATATTAATTCCTGAAGCTGATTCCTATCTCCATGTGAAAAAGACCTTGCCTTCTTACCATTCCCTATTTCTACAGCGTAGTGTAAGCTCTTTCTTTTTTGACTGGGTTCTCCCTCTCCTTCAAGCACACTACATCCCCGCCTTTGGAAATACTCTTGATTCTTTATTTACCTATTCCCCTATTTCCTTTCCTTCCACAGCCAAACTTCTCAAACAAATGACATCTATCTACCTCCATCTTCATTTACTCATCAGCCATTTCTTCTTTACTGCCATATATTATAGCTTCCATCTCAATCCCTTTACTAAAACTTCTCTCTTGAGTTATAATGAATCCCATTTAGGAGACTCAGTAGTGTTCCAAGCCTTAATACAATCAGTAAAATGTCATGCACAAACAGGAACATCTGGCAGACCTCACCACCTGTAGAGAATCTCTCTTCCATTTGAACTCTGTACTAAACATCCTCCATGACAGTGGAAAACACCTTTGCATATATGCATCTTTATTTTATGCTTCAATTAATATTAATCATCATAGGGTCTTCAAACAAAATTTTCTTTGTTAAATCTTCCAGGAAATCCTTTGAGCTATTGATATCAGCATGGGCAACACCTTGATGGAGGCAACATTTTGTTTTGCTGAATCAAATGCTCTTTTATGGTCAACCAAAATTAAGCATAGTGTATTCCTGTGCTCTCTGCACCTTTCAACTGTGTGGTGAAAAGCATGTCATTTGCAAAAGCCTATTCCCTTCTCGTATCTTTATCATGTGTGCCCTTAGTGCATATATAAGTTATTCCTGTAAAATATTTATGAATTGTAGATGGGAAAATAAGCAAATGAGTCTGTAGTTCCTGATATTTTCTTACAGTTTGGGGAATGAACAGTAAAGTCTGGAAGTTTTTCCACACTTTTGGTGATCTTTCTTTCAAATACCATAAAAATAAATTCTTTAGTGACTTCAAAATTGTTTCACTACCAATTTCTGTGACTATAGTCAACCTAATCCAGCTGCTCTTCCTATTTTTATTTTCTTCAATACCAGTTGCATTTCCTCATGCAGCACATTTTTAACTGTGATGTTAGAGTACAAATATGGTGGCACTACTGTTCTTGGTGAAAAGAATTTATTATCAAAATCTTAACAGGTCTTTTCCATTTTTTTACCTGCTCGTTTTTCCCTTTCCAACTTCTTTTTTTTGTTTGGCGAGGCAAGGTGACTTGCCCAGGGTCACACAGCTAGTGTCAAGTGTCTGAGACCAGATTTGAACTGAGGTCCTCCTGACTCCAGAGCCTGTGCTCTATCCACTGTGCCATCTAGCTGTCCCTTCCCTTTCCAGTTTCACCCTTAAATGTACTCTCACGTCACTGAGTTATTTTCTACTTGTTAAAATATAACTATGGCCCCTATAAGCTAGTCTAGGGGATCATTGTTCCAGCTCTTATTTTCTCTGGTGATTAGAGTTCCTGAGTAAGGTAGAGTTGGGGTGAATGGCACAAAACAACACTAGGATAGGTTTGAATGTTTTATTGATACTCATGGTCAAATACAGCTTAAGAGAGGATGGATAGATGTCATCAGGGATGAAGTTATATATGGCATCTCTTGCCCCTACCATCCCAACATGCTGGGTGGCAGCCTGGATAAATAATGGTATATACTCTACAGCTGAAGGCAAAGAGCCACTTGGGGGGCGGGGAGGGTCTCAGTTTACATAGAATTTTTAGTCTGCCACGGGTGGCATTCTTCACCTCACCAGTGGGACCATGGGGTCAGAGACTGTGGACTAGTGGTAATAAGAGGATTCCTAAAAATCTACCAGGAGGATCTCCACAGGAAGAGGGAGGTAGAATGAAAACTATATTGTATCAGCAAGTTGGCTGAAGAGCAATTTAAACTTCATTTTCAGAGTCGTGTAATGAGAGATAATCCTAGGAGAATGGGCCAATAGAATCCTCTGGTTACTCACCTGCCGATTCTAAATTCTGTAATTTTATGTTCTGAGGTCCTGTCTAAGCTTAGACACTCTGTTTTTGTTTTAGTTGTTCTGAGTTCTTCTCCAGCTCTTGCATTCTATTCTAACAGGAGCTGAGCTTGTTTACAAATTCAGTGCAACAAACACTTATTAAGAGCACCCTGGCTAAAAGGGGAGTTAATTGTTTCCATGTGGTGTGACTGATTAGATCTCAAGAGAATAGGGTGATAGGGAGGGGACAACAAGATCACTCCCTAAACCAACCCCCAAGAGAGGAGATAGATAGGAGTAGGAAGGATTCAGTTCTGCCCCCACCCGGCAGAGAAGAAGGAGGAGAAAAGAATTCAGTACCGCCCTACACTTCAGAGAGAGACACCCAGAGGTGTTAGAAATGGTTTGCAAGACACAGCATATTGCTGGCCTTCTCAAGGGGTAGAAGAAGAACAGGAGGGAGAAAATTTACAACTCAAAATTTTAAAAAGTGAATGTTTAAAAATTTTTACACCTAATTGGAAAATAGTTAACAAAATAAATAAAAATATATTTTTTTAAAAATTCAGAAAAGCACCAGAAAACTTCTATGAACTGATACAAGTAAAGTAATCAGAACCAGGAAAACAATATACACAATGACTATGACAATGTAAATGGAAGAATAAAAAGAGAGAAAAGAAAAGAAAAAAGTTAAATGCTGAGTAATCATAGGGACAAAACTTGTCCCCACAAAAGAGATGAGAAATGTACCTTGTTCCCTTTTTTTTTTCAGAAGTGGGGGGCTATGTGTATGGAGCATCAGATATGCCATCAGATTCTATCAATATACTGGTTAGTTTTTTCTAAACTGTTTCTTTTTTTCTCTATTTTATTGTTTGTTACCAAAAAAAATTGCTTGCTAAGTAAAAGAGAGAGAAAGATGAATTTAAAAATGAAAGTGAAGTAAAAATAAAAGATATAAAGAAATTTTTAGAAAAGAAAGTATGATTTCTAGGGAAAGACTTTAAGAGAGTGAGGATTTCAATAGGTATTTGTGTATTTGTGAGAAAGAAACAAAGGAGAATCAGTCATTCAGTCAACAAACATTTATTAAGTGTTTACTAATGGAAGGCACTGTGCTAAGCACTTTGGTTACAAATAGAAGCAGAGGACAGTCCCTGTGCTCTAGGATCTTATGATTCTTTTTTTTTTATTTTGTTTGGTTTTTTTGTTTTGTTTTGTTTTGTTTGCTAGGCAGTGGGGTTAAGTGACTCGCCCAGGGTCGCACAGCTAGTAAGTGCTACATGTCTGAGGCCAGATTTGAATACAGGGCTGGTGCTCTATCCACTGAGCCACCTAGCTGCCCCAGGATCTTATAATTCTTAATGGGGGAAGGTGAAGTTGAATTGTGTCAGGGTCAGCAAAGAGGGACTATGAGAAGGATGCAGAAGTAAGGGGGCTTTAGGATACTGTAGCACATGGCTGAAAGCAGCTTCCAAGGTGAGAAATACATTTGGTCCAAGAAAAAAAAAAACAGGCTGGGACTTCTGGGTTGGAAATATACTAGGGGTTCTGGGGAAAGAAGACAAAGCCTACTCTCTCTCCCTTCCTTGTACCTCAGACATTCATTTATCCATTCAACAAACATATGTTGAGCCCCTGTTGTTATTGATAACTATACTAGTGACTGGGGAAAATATTCAGAGTCTTCAATGAAGGAAAATAATAAATCTACTTTTACATAGCGCCTTAATATTTACAAAGTACTTTGTCCTTATTCCTCCTGTGAAGACTTCTATTTGGGAAAAAAAAGTGAATTTTCTTCAAGTTATAGTAATATGATAATAATAAATAACAAAAAGAAGGAAAAGGGGGTAAAAAATAATTAAGTTCTGGGCAACAAGAAAGAAATTGGAGGCTGAATCCTCAGACTTACTCTCTACAGGGTCATCTCTTCTTTCAGAAGACCTTCAGCCCTCCCTTTCTCATCCTCCCCCTCATTCCTGATCTGGATATGAAAGTTAACTCTAGCTCCCTCCTGAGATCCTGGAGTTCTGCAGTCTCTGAGCTCCCTTTCCTCCACCTTTGATCTAATCACTGGGTTAGCATTAGAAATGAGTTAAAGTTAAAGGCAAGTAATCACTAAACAAAGGGTAAGGAGAACCCAACAAAACCAGGGAAAGACTCAAAGAAAACAGCTGTGCAGAGCTAGGTTATACAGTTAGTGTTCCAAAGGCTAACCATAAGATTTCCCTTAATTAGCCTTAGTCATTCTCCCTCTCCCTTGAGTATATGTCTTCTTCCCCTGGCATTTAAAAACTTGGCAAAGCAGGTTTTAAACTCCCCTCTTCCCTCTTTTAATCCCCATCAAACTCTTTACCACTAGAAAAGCTGTGTGTGAAATGATTTTACATACATTATTCTGTTTTATCCCCAGGGGATACTATGAGGTAAGCAAGGCATATACTATTATCCTCATTTTGCCTATGAAAAAAACAGGGCCCAGAGAGGTCCACTGACTTGTCTAAGGTCACATAGCTAGTAGAGACTAGTATCAAGGACTTTGGGAATTTACATAGCACTTTAAGTTTACAAAATATTATATGTGTATGTGTTAATTTATTTAATCCCAACAACATTCTATGAAATAGAAACTATTGTTATCTCTATTTTACATATGGGAAGGTGAGTTTAAATGATTTACCCAGGGTCTCATAACTATTAAGTATCTGAGGCAGGATTTGAACTCAGGCCTTTGTGACTCTCGGTCCAGTGCTGTCAGGCAGCTAAGTGGCACAGTGGACAGAGCACTGGGCTTGGAGTCAGAAAGATTTAAATTCAAATCTGACCTCAACTATATCATCCTGGGCAAGTCTGCTTCAGTTTGCCCATCTGTAAAATGGGGGTAATAATAGCACCTCCCTCCCAAGATGGTTCTAAAGATAAAATGAGATATTTCTAAACCTTAAAGCACTATATACATGCTAGCTAGCTGGTAGTAGTACCTTTGTTGGATGGGACCCACCACGACTGTCAGTCCCAAGAATGCAATGCTCTATTAGTTGTTAAATCCCCTAATCTTCACTATTGAGCTACTTTTAGGTCAAAGAACTTTCCTATAGACTCCAATTCTATAGGCAGAGAACTAAATCTAGTCCCAATTTAGAACCAAATCCCTATAGGAAAGCTATTTACTCAGATGTGGAATTATGAAGTAAAATAGAAATAAACTCCTAACTCACATGGGGAATTTATGTAGTAGAATGTCAATAGACTGTAAGCTCCTGGAGGGCAAGGCCTGTCCTGCTTTTGTATTTATGTTTCCAGTGCCCTAGTATATGGCAGGCACTTAATACTTATTGATTTGTTGGTGCAAGAAATGTTTTTCTTAAATTTTTCTCAAAATCTACGGAGAAAAACACAGAAGTAAATGCAGTACTTTCTCTGTAAATACTTTTAGTTTTTTATTTTTGAAAAATCTATGCTTTATAAAGACATACATTTTTCTGGGTTATCAAAAAAATCTATTCCTTATAAAAACTTACGCACGTTCTGGGTTGTCACTTTCTTCTCTGTGAAGGACATCCTCTGATAACTCACATAAATGAATGCCATCACTACTTCTCTACAAAGGGAATAAATTGTCGTAGACAATAATTAAGCAATTATGCAAAACAAGGCCCACTCACTATTCCAAAGGAAGAGAGTAATATATTGTGCTACTCTATGTCAACTATAATGAAGAAAAACACTTTTTTCAAGTTGTACATGGAAATTGACACATTAATCATCTTGTATATTCGAGTAGTTTCCCAGGGAGATGGTGCGCTCCATCAGCTTTCCTCTCATTGGTTACCAATCTCTATTTCCCAACTCTCTCTTTCGCTGACAGGTAAGAAATGATCTCACTGGTGTCCTGTACGGTGAAGGTATTGAAATTTCAGACACAGCAAGCTTCTCGAATGATCCCTGCAATAGTGTGAAAAAACTTAAGGTACGTGAAGCTGCTTTACCTCTGACTAAACAGATAATCATGATTTCTATGAGTCACAGTCATAATCAGCCAGGTGATTGTGATCAAAATTACATTTTCTTTAATTTCACCACAGAATAAATTATAGATTTATTTATCTAGATCATGATGGTGATGATGATGATATTTACATTTGAATAATGCTTTGTGGTATATAAAGTTCTTTTACATGTATCATTCTATTTGACCTTTACAAGGACACCATGGGGTAGGCAGGGCAAGTTTTATCATCCTTATTTTACAGATGGAGCAAGCTTGGAAAAGAAAAGTAATTTATCCAAGGTCACATAGTTAGCAGACAGTAGTTCTCAGGTCTTCTGATTCCTAATAATAGTAGGACATATTTCTATAACACTTTAAGCTTCACAAAGTACTTTCTAAAACACATTCCTGCAAAGCTGGTAATGTAAGTAGTGTGTGGGATAGCAACCCCAACCCAAATTAAACTCAGAGACTTTCTCGCGAGATGTCTGTCTGCTCCTTCGATACACGTGGAGAGAGAGAGAGAGAGAGAGAGAGAGAGAGAGAGAGAGAGAGAGAGAGAGAGAGAGAGAGAGAGAGAGAGAGAGAGAGAGAGAGAGAGAGAGAGAGAGAGAGAGAGAGAGAGAGAGTAACAGGAGTAACAGTAACAGGGGCCGCCTTATGAAAGCAAATCTCTGCCCACCACGCAAACAAGTTTCCACCCACCACTATCCCTTACCCCCTTAACTGGGGGTGGGCTTACATTCTAAGCTCGAAAGTTTCTTCCTATCCTTTTAACTGGGAGGTGAGGCTTACATTCCAGGCCTGAAATTCAAAGACAAGGAAAGAGGCCGGAGGCTCAGGTTGGGGGTAGGGCAGGGCTTATTCTTTCTGTTAAGTGCTTAAAAACAGGGTCTAAGTCGGGGAGGATTTTGAAAGTAATAATCAAGAATTATTTGACCCTTTGAGGAGCCTTCACTTCTGAGAGTTCATTTCTCACACTACCTTCTGAACTCATTACCTTAATTACACTGAGAAGTCTTCACTGGGACATCCCATTCAGTAGTGTTATCCCCACTGTATAGATAAGGAACCTTAGTCTCAAAGAAAAGAGACTTGCCCACCCCCTCCTTGCTCCATGGGTAGAAAGTATTAGAGTTGGGATTCAAACCCAGATCTCCTAAATTTAAGTCCAACACCAGTGTTGTCAAATAGAAACAGATTCCTATTAACTATGTTGTATTTTCATTTTCCTATTGTATTTCTGTTTTTTATTGTGTTAAACATTGTTAAACATTTGTTATACATTTCCCAATTACATTTTAATCTGGTTCTGGCCTCAATGGGGAGTTTTGCTGGCTGTGAGTTTGACACTCCATCACACTTTCTGTATTCTGAGTGGCCATTCCATTCTATCAATCAATCTATCTATCAATAAACATTTATTAAGGACCTATTATGTGCCAGGCACTGTGATAAGCGCTGAGGATACAAAAAAGAGGCAAAAGACAGTCCCTGCCCTCAAAGGAGCTTACAATCTAATATGGAAAACAACATGCAAACAAATACATACAAAGCAAACAGGCAGGTTTCCTGTAAAAGGTGAGATTTTAACTGGAAGCCAGGGAGGTCAGTAGTTGAAGCAGGGAGGGAGAGCCTCCCAGGCATGGGGGACAATGTTCTGAGAAGAGACAGAGTCTTGTTGGTAGAACAGCCAGTGTCACTGGATAGAAGAGTACATGTTGGGGAGTAAGGTGTAAGAGGACTGGAAAGGTAGGAGGGGGCTGGGTTATTAAGGGCTTTTAATGGCAAGCAGAAAATTTTGTATTTGATCCTGGAAGCAATTAGATGCCTAGAGTTTACTGAATGTGGGTAGGTTGGAGGGTACAACACAATACCTACATTTTAGGAAAATCATTTTAGTGGCTGAATGGAGGATAGATTGGAGTGGGGAGAGACTTGAGGTAGGCAGATCCACCAGCAGGTGGATACAATAAGGAAGACATGGGGTGAGGAGGTCCTGCACTAGAGTGGTGGCAGTATCAGAGGAGAGAAGGGGATGTACTGGAGAGATGTTGCAAAGGTGAAATCAACAGACATTGGCAACAGCTTGGAAATGGAGGGTGAGTGATAGTGAGAAGTCCAGGATGGCTCTAGGTTGTCAGCCTGAGGGACTGGGGGGATGATGCTGCCCTCCACAGTAATAGGGAAGGTTGGGGGGTGAAGGGAGTAGGGGGCAATGTTAGGGAGAAAAACAATGAGTTTCATTTTAGACATGTTGAGTTTAAGATTAAGTGCTTTACGAATATTATTTCAAGTGATTCTCGTAACAACCTTGGGATGTAGGTCACACAGCTAGTCAGCACCTGAGGTTGGATTTGAACTCAGGTCTTCCTAACACCAGGCCAGTGCCCCATCCACTAGTTAGTAAAATGAAGCAGTTTGATAGGGTCTTAGATTCAGAGCAGGAAAGGACTTCAGAGGCCTTACATGTTGGGTTTAAGATGCCAGTGGGATGTTACTATGGAGAGGTCTGACAAGCAGTTGGAATATCAGCATTGGACTTCAAAAGAGTGTCCAGAGCTGGAGATGGATATTAGAGAATCACCCACACAGACATGAAAAAC
Source organism: Phascolarctos cinereus (assembly GCF_003287225.1). Classification (NCBI taxonomy): domain Eukaryota; kingdom Metazoa; phylum Chordata; class Mammalia; order Diprotodontia; family Phascolarctidae; genus Phascolarctos; species Phascolarctos cinereus. The sequence goes on along the minus strand of NW_027555847.1, from coordinate 229,475,534 downwards.
TCAAGCTATGGAACAAGATGAAAAGTTGCTACTTGTAATAATAATTTATGGGGTTTTTCTTTTGTTTCATGGTCAACAAACTGTTGGCTCTAACATGAGCATTTCTGGTCCAGTAACTCAGACTGGATTTTTTACATCTCTCACCACCCACCTATTCCTCTGCACTTAGAAATTATAAAATTTCTCTCTGGGTTTCACTCTCTCCCTCCCGACCACACATGGATGTCCCATATCATTTCTTCCTCTGTCCTGGCAGTAATGTAATCACACACACACACACACACGCACATGTTCTTCCACCTTTTCAGCCCCCAGCACTATCCCCAATGTCTGTCCATTCGGTTGACTCAGAGACTGGTGGTTTGAGTTCCATAATGAGTTCTGCTGAATGAGGGCCTTCAGTCCTGGAGAAGGGCATCTCCGGCTCTGCAAAGAACATACTGGGAAGTGGGGGTGTGGGAGAGCAGCAGAGAGAGGAAGGCAGGGACGGTGCTGCTAATACCACCTCCCTACAGCATGCTGAAGCTTGCTCCAGGATTGGTTCTTTAAAGAGTTTCCTGCACCACTGGGGCCTGAGCAGACATCTGGGAGATTTAATTTTTAAAGAGTCTCAGTGTGCAATAGAGCCAAGACCCTTTAAACTCCCCTCCATTTCACACTGAGGCTTGTAAAACTTTAAATGTCTCAGCGCCAGATCCAAGGTTTCCTGCTTCCTCCTATGAACCTGCTTAAAGGATTCACTCCCAAGCAGGTAGAGGCTGTTTATGTTCCTTTCAGACCTTGGGCCTGGCACTGAGGAAGATTCAAAGATATAAAAAACTCAGCCCCCATCCGCAAGTACTACCCACAGTCTAGTATGAAGAACATGAGTGAGAATTCAGAGGACCTGCCAATAACTCCCAATGAGACCTTAAAACGAATACTCTCTGGGTCTCAGTTTCCTCATCTGTAAAATGAGTGGGTTAGACATGATAACTTTGGAGATTCTTTCTAGCTCCAAAAGCTGGCATTTATATAGCACTTTAGCATTTGCAAAGCATTTTACAAGTGTTATTTTACCCTCATGACAATCTTGAGAGATGGGTCCTATTGTTATCCCCATTTTACAGATGAGAAAAACTGAGGCAGAAAGAGCTTAAGTGATTTGCCCAGAGTCACAGAACTAGTAACTATATGAGGCAGGATTTGAACTCAGGTCTTAGATTCAAAGTCCAGCGTTCTATGCTCCACATACCTTGAAATAGATTGCCAAAGTAGATTTGACAGGCCTTGGCCTTGGTTGGATATTAAGGTTGAAAGAGGGGGGGAAAGTGACTCTGAGGTTACCAGCAAGCGAGATTAGTGGTTTAGTTTCAGACTGTAGAGCTTGAAGTGCTAATGGGACACCTAGGTGAAGATATCTACTATGAAGTTAAAAATATAAGACCTGAGGTTAGTATCATTATCATTCCCATTTTACTGATTAGAAAACTGAAGCACAGAGAAATTATAAATTCATTACCTTGAGAGATAGAATGCTCTATAAATGTAGGATTTTTTTTAAAAGGACAATTCCTGGACAGCAGGGCCAAAATGGGTTTTCAAGGGAAACAAGGACTGTAGTAAATCTCTAAACTCAAAAGCTAATATTTAAGGGACATAAGCATGGCCTTCCACAATATGTCACTGAGTGCTACTGTCAGAGGGAGAATGAATGCCAGGGTGGACAGACTATGGTTATTTTTCCTTATAAACATTTTATAAGCATTTTAAGGTTTACAAAGCACCTACCTCACTAAAGCCCTGCAAGGTAGGTAGTATTATCTCCAATTTGTAGGTGAGAAAATGGAAGTCCAGAAAAATGAAGTAATTTGTCTACAGTCACATACCAAGACAGTGGAAGAGCTAGGACTAAAATTCAGATCTTCAATATTATTCGATAAACATTTATTCAAAGCAATCTATACTCCTAGGTGCTGAAGATACCGATTAAAAGCTGACTTCTATCAATGGACTTATCTTCTAGTGGAGGAAGCCACATACATGTGCACCAATAAGTAAATAAAGAAGTAATTTCCAGGGAAATGGGGAGATAAGGAAAGGCAGAGGAGAAGAAAGAGAGAGAGAGCATTCCAGGTATAAGGGACAGACTGGGCAAAGGCACTAAAATGGGAAGGAATAGGAACAAGCATTTATTAAACACCTACTCTGTCCCAGGCACTGTGCTAAGGACATTACAAATATTATCTCATTTGATCTTCCCAACAACCCTGAGAGGTAGGTGCTATTATTATCCCCAGTTTATAGTAAAGGTTAAGGGACTTGCCCAGGCTCACATAGCTAGGAAGTATCTGAATCCAGATTTGAACTCGGGCCCAGAACTCTACCCATTGTGCCACCTGGATGGAAGTATAGAAGAGAGAGGAGAGAACTAGGGATTGGGCCTCTGATTTCAATAGTTTTGAGAATTCCTGAGTGAGGAAACACCTGCTACCAGTGCAGGTCAGCGCCTTCTCTCCAACTAACAGGCCTATGGCGTGGCCTAGAGCAGAGATGCCAAACCAGGGCCCCACTTACAGCCCACAGCACTCCATTCCCAAGTGCTGCTGAACCAGATTAAAATGCAATTAGGAAATGCTGAAAAAAATAAATACAAATACAGTAAAGCATGGATAATATCACATTTTAAAGCTAAGTCAACATGCAGCTGGCTAGGGTCCTTATGCTCGTGGCCCCATTTCTATTTGATATTGGCGCCACTGGCGTGGAGCGTGGAGAGGCTGTGACTTGCCAGGCTCCCATAGCCAGTATATCTCAGAGGCAGAGCTTGAACCCAGGTTTTCCGGGCTTCAAGATCGGCTCTCTACCCACTACGCCCCACTGAGGTGAGTATTGTGAAATCATTCTAGAAAGATAGAGTCGAGCCGTGTTTGGAGGGCTTTAAATATCGGCAAGGTGTTTGTATTTTATACTAGAGGTAAGAGACAGCCAGTGCAGCTTCCTGAGCAAGGGGATACCTGCCTGACTAACTACTTGACTAACCAACTGACTATATGACCGACTACTTATCTGACGGACTGACTGACTGACTGACTGAATACCTAACTGACCAGGGGACTACATGACTGACTGACTGATTGTCTGACTAGCTGACTGATTGACTGCCTGTCTGACTGCCTGTCTAACTGACTGACTGACTACTACCTGACTGCCTGCCTGACCACCTGACTGCCTGCCTGCCTATTTAAGTGGCTACCTGACTGACTGGCTGACTGACTGACTGGCTGACTGACTGCCTGGCTGCCTAACTGACCATCTGACTGGACAGCTGACTGACTATCTGCCTGCTTGCCAGCCTGTCTGCCTGATGGACTCTGCTTTGGAAATCTTTTGGCAGCCAGATGAAGGGGTAAAGCTGGAAATGACTCCTAAATGCAGTCTTTGCTCCACTATGGCATGCTGCTTTCCCCTGACTGTGTTCTTATTTTAGTCACAGTAGGCATTTTGGGTGCCATTGTATGGCATTTTGCATTTGCAAGATCCCCTGCTTTGGCCCTCTAGCCATGTGGCCTTCATTCTGAACTCTCACCTGCACATGCCGAATGTCACATCTGGCCTGTGTACTTGTTCTTTGGAAATGTAAATAGAACTTAAATCCCTTGCCAGGCTATAAGGTTACCCATGATTTACTGACTCCATTCTTCCTTAATCCTCATTGGGTTTTTTTTTTTAACTTAACTTTCCCAAGAGTCACATGGAAGAAGAGACACATGCTTTGGATGACAGCTCACCCAGAAAGTCAAAACTGAAGCAATTTAGAGTCTTTAACCAGTCTTTTATTTTTACTATTTTGGGATTTCAGTCTGCAGATTCATTAGTTGATGTGCAATTGTGTATTGTGTGCACATCTGTAGGTGAAATTTATATATGTACACATGTATACAAATATGTTTACTAGAGGCAGCCGAGGTGCCTCAGTGGATGGAGCACTGAGCCTGGGGTCAGAAAGACCTGAGTTCAAATCTGGCCTCTGTGTGACCCTGGGCAAGTCACTTACCCCCATTTGCCTCAGTGTCCTCATCTGTAAAATGGAGATAATAACAGCCCCTACCTCCCAGGGTTGTTGTGAGGATCAAATGAGATAGTATCTGCAAAGCACTTGGCACGGTGCCTGGCTAAGTCTTCCAAGAGGCAAAAGGAAGAGCATTTCAAGCAAGGGAAGGCCAGCCTGTGCAAAAGCACCTATTATAGTTTAGTCAATATTATGGTGGTTTGTGAAGATGTCTTACCCAGTTCAACAAATATTGATTTGAACTCAGGTCCTCCTGACTCCAGGGCCAGTGCTCTATCCACTGTGCTGCCTATCTGCCCAATAAATGTTAAGTGACTACAATGTATAAAAATATGTAGTAGGAATACAGAAATAAAAACAAAATATTACTTGCCCTCAGGAAGCTTACGTTCTAGTGGTGACATGAAACATCTACACAGGCAAGAAAATGCAAGGTGATTTTCAGAGGACAGAGCACTAACACCTGGAGTGGGGTTTGTTGTTATTGTTGTTGTTGTTTAGCTGTGTCCAACTCTTCATGACCCCATTTGAGGTTTTCTTGGCAAAGATACTGGAGTGGTTTGCCATTTTCTTCTCCAACTCATTTTACAGATGAGGAAACTGAAGCAAGCAAGATTAAGTGACTTGCCCAGGGTCACACAGCTAGTAAGTGTCTGAGGCCAGGTTTGAACTCAGGAAGATGAGTTTTCCTGTCTCTAGGTATGGCACTCTATCCACTTTGAGACCTAGCTGCCCCAAGAGAGAGGTTTACTACATTATAAACTACTTAAGGTCAAAGTCTTGCTTCATTTTTTTGTCTTTTCCAGCTGCCTAACAGCTTTCTGAATATCATAGATAGTTTTTTTAATTAAACTAAATTTCTCAACCACAAAAAATAGTGAATCACTAATAATCAAAGGATCATAGATTTAAAGCTGAAAGAGACCTTAGAGGCCATCTCCCATTTTATAGATGAGGAAACTGAGACCCAGAGAGATCAAGTGACCTGCCTAGGGTCACATAGCTACTAAGTGTCTGAGGTTTTCCTATCCCCACACCTACCACTCCATCCACAGCTCCATCTAAATGGAAATGAAACCAAATGCTCTATGTAACTTGGCTGTCAGGATAACTGAAGTAATGACCAAAACAAAAATGGCCACTCTTATTCACTGACTCAATTCAGTGTTTTTAGTTATCAGCCAATCTGTAAATACTATGTTAGAACAGCATTTCTCAAAATGTGTTCTATAGATCCTCAGTGTTCTACATAATATCTTGTGAGAATATTTTAGCACTACTAATATTTTTTCTTCTAAAATATTCAGATTAAACTATGTGTGCTTAAGTAATTAAGGATTTCCTCCCCATCATTATAGATACCCCTTCTACTAATGTGGATCACAGCCTCTCCATACCTTAGTAGACAGTCTCTATAAGATTCTGATGAGAAAGGCTGTCACCAAGCCCATATTCAAAGCCTTTCCAGCTCGGTAGGATCTGTGAGACTTCTGACTGCATTAAAATAGCCTGTCAGAACCCAATGTCACTTCCACAAGGCATCAAAGCAATGCTTTTGAGGAGGGTAAAATTATATATGAAGTGTCATAACTTGGACTGGACAACCAGATCTTTGCCCTGAAATTTAGAGCATTTATAACCTTTCAGCAGATAGAAATAACTAAGCTTAGCACCTAATAAACAACAAGAATAATCAGTTCAAACAGGAAGCAGCCTTTCCTGGCTGCACCCCAGGTTGATTTCTCCTGGGCCTAGCCTCATAATATCCCCCTCCCATCGCAGAAGCAACCATGTGGAGATCCATGGACTTCCCCTCCCAAACACATTTCCTACCACTTGCTGTGGGTATAAAAATTGCCAGCTCTGCTCAGTGTATGTGTCAAAAAGTATTTATGAAATGTCACCTTGGGAAGGGGCATGAAAACAAGCTGAAGTTTCTTCTATTTTACTACAAAATATTGGTGCCCCACTTTTATCTCAGAGCAATTCCATGGTCCCCAGGTACCTGAACTAGAATTAATGAATTCTGTCAAGAGATCCTGAGCCCCAAAAGATTGCATGGCCAAACCAGTTTGAGAATTGCTGTACTCTAAGTTTTCTAAGCTAATAGGGCTGTTTACAATAGTTCAGTAAGAACTATTATTGACAGCAAAGAAGATCTAAAAGGAGCAAAAAACTTAATGGGGCATTACTGAAATCACGATGATGCAGTGCTGTATAAGATATGATATATAGTAATGAGAAATGGAAATGGCTTGAAATATGTTATAGCATTACAGTCTTGGAGATAACAAAGAAACGCCTCTCTGGGTTCTCCATTAAGATTTTTAAAAAATCGTTTTAGAATCATTTTCTCTACAGTTTGCACTACCCAAAGATGATTTTGGAAATTTATTCCCTTTTTATGTTATTAAATTATTTGAACATGTAAAATGACTTCCCACTTAGCACTCTCCAACAATGAAAGGATCTAAAATATGACTTTTATAAGAGGGTTTTTGTTTAAACTACCCCCTTCCTAATGCATGAGATAACTTTGGTTCCTATTCAGAAGTTCCAACAAGAGACTTTTTGGAATAATGGATTCCAGTGCTGGCCTGGGAGGGTGGTATAGTAGACAGAATATTGGACTGGGAGTTAGAAGGCCTCAGACACTAACTAGCTGTATGTCCTTAGGCAAGATACTTCAGTTCTCTGATTCTCAGCTTCTGTAGTTATAAAATGGGGATATTAACTGTCTAACCTGACTATCCCGTAGGATTATTGTGAGGATAAAGTATGGTAGTATACATGAAAATGTACAATCCTCTTTTTCTGTACCAATTATGAACATAGAAATGCCCATTTTATTTAAGGTTTGTGAAATTCAGAATAAAAATAAATAAAATCTTAAATAATAATGTACATGGAAATAATTTAAAATAAAGTACTATATAAATACAAGTTATTATTAAGGAATTAGGAATTGACTAAGAGGCCCTAAACTAGTAAAAGGAGAGTAGTGCACAAACAAATACAGAGAGAGAAAGAGAAAAAGAGAGAGATAGAGATTGGTAAAGGAACACATCCAATTCAGTAAGGGTAAAGGAAGAAACAGGAAGAGGAAGCGCTTAAAGAACACTCACTTTGTACTGACTCTGCCTCAGTTGGGAAGATGATACAAGAGAAAAAGTTGGAAGGAGTCAGAAACAGAAGTTCATAGAAATAGAAAGAAATTTAACAGGGAGAAAGAGAACATAAATGAAATGTGATAAATCCAGGAATAGGAGTAGAAAAGAGAGAAGGGAAGGAAGATACAGGAAAGGGAGAAAGGGAAAACATAAGCCTGAGTTGGCTATTTACCACTTGCCACTGATTAAATACAAAGGTTGATGATGGTACTATTTACATATTCATCTTTAAAATAAAGACAGTAAGAGAGAAGAGGAAACGAATGGAAGGATATCCTCAGAAAGTGGAGGCAAGAAAGATGCCTAAGAAAAATTATGCCCATGAAAAAAGATATCAAAAAAAAAAGACTACCTCACCTAGGAATAGAAGACAGAACAACTATTATCATGAAACAAGGTGTAGCATTCAAACCAGTCAGCCAAGAAAAGGGCCAAGAGAATCTGGGCTGAGCCAGCACAGATGTTCTGTGGTCCCCTGAACTTTTACAATTGGGAAGGCTATTTGCGTGGTCCCTGGTTTTGTGCATGTTCAATATAAAGATTTGATCTTTATATGTTTATAGTAACAGTCCCCAACAGCTTTTACATATGTGTCCTTTTGTCCACAGAGTAATGATGTTCGGATAATTCTTGGCCAGTTTGATCAGAATATGGCAGCAAAAGTATTCTGTTGTGTAAGTAAATTCTCATTTAATTTGCATGTTTGGGGAAATTAACAAAACTTTTATCTACAAATTGAAGAGCGTGAGCCCTACTGTGGCTCTGTATGACAATCAAATTGAGAGAAACCTTGGATTATTCAAGAAGCAAAAGCATTCCCAGGGTATTTTATTAGATAGCTCAATCTCCCAAAGGTAATAGAACCAAGTGTCAGATTATTGTAATCATGGATACCCTTTCTGGATTAATCAGCCCCAACTGTTAGAAGATTCTTCCTTAGCATGAATTTGCATCCCACCCCCTAATACTAAGCTTGAGTCATCATGATTTTCCTCAGTCAAGATTTTTGATCAGTCAAGGCATTCATCACCATCTTCTTTAATAATGTTATCATTAAGCCACCCCCTCCCCCACTTCCTGTTATCCATGATTTAAAAAGCCAGACTTCTTTAATTTGCTTTTCTCCTACCTTGTACATCATTAGGTACACAATAGGTATTAAAGCTACTTTTTTTGACTCATGAATTCATTTTTTAATTCTTTAAGCATTTTTGCTACTCTCTTCTGGACTCTCCCTATTCTCCATATCTACATTAACCTAGAGGCCAGAGGTAGGCACCAAACTCTCACAAGAGCCTGAAAAAGGCAGAGCAGGGCATCAGAAGGCCAGAGTCCCTTGAGGAACTGACAGTGAAATGGCATTCAGGGAGATGGGGCAGGGAGAGGAGGGATATGGAAGAGAATGTTTCATCATCATAGTGACATACCATCTATTCAAAAATAAAGTTATCTATCGCCTTGTTGCATAAAACAAAAGTGAATCCTTCTGAACAGTAGCTTCATGCCGAGTAAGAGACTTTCTACAGTTCCCTCTGAATGAAAGGGGGAAGAGTCCCCAGCCATCTCCAATGAAGAGTGTTGACTCTGGTGTAAGTTTTCCTTCTTAAGGCTGGTATGTGTGAGCTCAGTCTTCCTCAGAATTTTTATCAGAAAAGAACTTCCACAGCATAGTCAAAGCTATAGCATATCTCGTAAGGAAAAGAAAGGACATTTTTGGCAGAAAAATTGCTAATTTGAGCAAGAGAACTTCATACCATCATGGGGAATAGGGAAGGGTAACCAGAGACCAAAGGACAATAGGTTTGATAAAGAGAGGAGAATCATAAGGGGAAAGGAATCCAGTATAATAGAGAATAATAGGTAATGGAATTGGAGGAAGGAAGAATTAGGAGCTTAGATTATATATCAATGTTCAGAATAGAATAATCATACAAAGGTACACATTTTCAAAGGAAATTGGTCTAATAGAACATAAGGGAGAGCGATAGTATACTCTGAAAAGGAATATATGTAAATCTATAAACTCGAAGGTCGATACACAGTGGAAAACATTTGGGCAGGGAGAAAAGAAGAAAGAAATAGAAATGATGTTACTTTAGGTATATACAACTGACCACCCAACAAGATGGAGGATATGACCAATACTTTTCTAAAATCTACAGTAATGAACAGGTACAGAAACATATTTGCTGACCCTGATAAAGGCTTGCTTGTTAAATGTGCATTTAACACAAAGCTGGGAAAGATAGCTTTTTCTGTTGTATAACAGGATTGATTTTTTTTTATCTTGAAACTAGAATGATGAATCAAAACTATAAGATGAAACTTAACAAGGATAAAATGCAGAGTTATTTTTTTTTACTCAAAAATTAACTGTATATACACAGAATGGGAAGAATTCATTAAACAGTAAGTCATTTAAAAAGACCAGGGTGTTTTAACTGACCACAAACACAATAAAAATGGGAGCTGGGGTATGAATACTGAAAAAGCTAATGAAATATTAAGCTGCACTGTTAGAAGTTTAGCATCCAGTAGAAGAGAGATAAGACTCTCAATACTTTTATTGATCAAACTATATTTTGAAAATTGTGTTCTGTCCTGAGCACCACATTTCAAGAGCAACATTAACTTACTCCTTGTCTGAGAGTTCTCTATATCAGAGAAGTCAAGTGGCCCACAGGCCACAACATTCCTGAATTGGTTCCAAACCAGATTAAAATATAATTGGAAAAAAGGTAACAAAATAAACGAAAATACAATAGCACATAAATAATGTTCATATGTGGTTTTCTAAGCCAAAATGTAGCCCACAGGTTTGCCCTACAGCAATGAAATCACAAGTCTGGTCCCAGTCTCTATTCCTATTCCTCCCAAAGCTCTGCTATCTCCCTGTGAAATGTAATATAGGTCAAGTCAAGAAAGTAAATCTCATCCCCTCAAACCCTGACATCTCAAGATCACCAGAGCTCTCAGGTAGTGTTAAGAAAAGTGATTCCAAAGCCCCAAGACTGGTCTGATCAAGAACAGTGGGTACAGGAAGCAAGAAGAAGAGGCCAGGAAAGCCCTGACATGAATCCGATAAGTCTATGAACACATGGTATCTTCTAACTAAGGACTTAAAGAAAAAGTGGCATTTGTTAAGTTAGCTGATAATATACCAATTTATTTTCCTGTTGGAAATATTGTCATTTAGGAAGGATTTTCATCCTAGTTCCCTATAAGACATGGGACTAGATGACTATTCAGATCTCTTTTCAGAGTCCATGATTCTAATATCTCATCCTGAACAAAAATATCCCTATGCTACGTACCACAGAATGCTTGCTTTTCCACAATGGTGGCAGGGTTCTTTCAACAACTTAAGGGTTAAATGTTACCTTTTAATAAATTGTCCTTGACATCTACATAAATCTAAGCTACTGGCATGTTGACCTGAGAATGGACATTATGACCACAGATTTTCAAGACTTTTAAAAAGAAAAAACCAATTGATTTAATTAAACCAACTGAACTTGATTAATTATCTAATAAATTCTAGCAGTAAAAAAAGAAACACTTTACAACTCCATTTTAAAACTTGTTTTAAGTTTTGTAAAAAATATGGTTTTTCAATGGTACTTTCTGGATCCCTAAAATTTGTATAACTTAGCTGTACTGCAAGTACATTTCCAATAATCCTATATGTTTCTTTATGGCCAAGGGAGGGTTTAATACAAATCCTGAGAACACAGGCCTTGCCTTCACAGGGCAAAGAACTAAAGTTGAAAGGGAAAGAGCTTTCTTTCTTCTTGAAGAAAATGGAAAGAAAAAAAGAGTCCTCCTTTCTGATCGTTGAAAAAAAAAACTTTCACAAGGAAGCCATAGTGCTGGCACAGGGATCTAATCATAGCACACGGTTTGGGCAGCTTTTATATTTTAAAGAGCACTTTCACTATCTCATTTGAGTCTCACAATAGCTTTGTGAAGTGAGACAGGACAAATTTTACTATCCCCATTTTATAAATAAGGAAAATCTGGTTCGGAGAAGATCAATGATTTACCCTAGCTGACAGAGCTGAACAGGGGACAGGATTGGAAAGAGTCAAGGTCTCCTTAATCTTGAACGAGCGTTGTTTGTTCTACTTTTCTGGGTTCTACAAGAAAGAAAATCTTTGAGAAGAAAACTGTGAAACTGAGTAAGAAATTAATTCCAAGTCAAGCTATTGAAAAGGGCCCTCACAGAAATGGCTCCCTAAATGGAAGTACTTTACAAGCCACTTATGGTTGTGAGGTTGTGACACAGGGAAGCTGTCGGCAAATGAGAAAATCTACCACTAAGTGTTTCTGTCACTAGGCTTGTCCAAAGCCCAAAAGACCAATGTACACACTGTGGAAAGATTCATACTAAGATAAAAGAGTCAAGATCAGTTTATGGAAAACTTCAACTCAAGCTGGAACAGAAAACCCAGATTAGATAGGTAGGTAATTGATGTTACTAAAGAATTTAGTGGAAAAGGTATTAAATCGTACCTATACTTATTTCTTTAGCTTTTGCTTTCATTGTATATTGTTTTATATATAATGGTTAATAATATTAACCATCATAATATAATGGTTAATAACCATTATATATAATGGTTGATGTTTATGTCTAGGAAGGCTTAATGTCTAGGAATTGCTTAATTGAGTAAAACAAATGCTAATTTCTCTTTCAATTGACCTTGACTATATAATCGAAATTATCCATTTTATACTTCACACAGCTCTCTGTCTCATTTATTCATAAATTGTTCACCTATCCATAAGTCTGACAGGTAATATATTCCATGTTCTTCTAATTTTCTTATAATATCTCTCTTTATATCTAGGCCATGTATCCATTTTGATCTTATCTTGGTGAATAGTGTAAGATATTGGCCTATGCCCAACGTTTGCCAGACTGCTCTCTAGCTTTCCCAACGATTTTTACCAAATAATAATGAATTCTTATCCCAAAAATTTAAGGCCTTACACTTGTCAAACACAAAGTTACTATAGTCATTTGCTGCTGTAAATTGCATGTCTGCTCTATAGAAAGACTGCTGTCGCAATCAAAGTAATAATATGTGATAATTACATAATGCTCTGAGGTTTGCAAAGTGCTTTACCTAAATGATATTAATCAATATTCATAATAGCAGGTCATTGGGCCACCTATGGGAATGTACAGCCTCAAGATATAGTGAGTTTCACTGAGAGTAGTCAGGCACAGCCTGGAAGACAGTTGATCAGAAATGTAACAGGGGAGATTGGACAAGAGATTGGACCGGTTAAGTCCCAAGGTTCTTCTAATTCTGAGACTTTATTGCTTCTTTTCTTTAAAATCACCAAGCCTCAACTTCTCAAGCCTTTTTGCTCTAATATCTAGTCACCTTATGCTACCTCCTTATTCAGTTTTCTTTCCCAGCCAGAGATATCCTATCCTTTCCACTCCACGATGATAATCATTTAATATCAATTGAGCCCCAATAAGGGCCAAAAACCTGAATTAATCTTTTCTTCCTGAGTGAACTGAGAATGCCCCTTCCAGTATCAACAGCTAAAGCTGACCAAGAGCTTTCTTCTGTTTATGACCACTAAGGTGCCTTTAACCCAGACACTGCCTTGAATAAAGGGACTTTTCTTATCTTGATCTTCTGTGGTGGTAAAGGAAACACAGATATCCCGGATCTGACATTTGCCTATCAATTAACACACATCCTGAGGCAGGGTTTAAATGTCCTGCTAAAATTGCTTGATGCAGTCAGAGTTAAAGCTCTACCTCCATGCAACATGTTACATGCTGCTAACTTAAGGGAGTAAAACAATATAGACTTACTTATCACCTAGCTTGTTGTCTCTTTAACCAACTTTCAGGTCGACACCAACAATGTCTTTCTAGGTCTTCTGAGACCACAAGAATGTGGTCCTATCCATTCTAATTTCTCAAGTACAGTGCTAGGGAGTTCTCCTCTTTCTCTCCCAGAATTAAATGGAACAACAGGACCCCAGGCATCTAAGTGATACAGTGACTAGAGCATCGGGCCTGGAATCAAGAAAGTCTGAGTTCATATCTGACCTCAGGAAACTTACTAGCTGCATAACCCAGCACAAGTGACTTAACATCTGCCTGGCTCAGTTTTCTCCACTATAAAATGGGAATAATAATCTACATCCTGGGGTTATTGTGAGGATAAAATGAGATAATATTTGTAAAGTTTCTGGTATACAATAGGCACTTAATAAATGTTTGTGTCCTTCTTTCCCTATCTAATAGCCTATTTTGCTCACAGCATTCAATGGATTTACAAATGAGTCACCCCATCTAGCAGATATCTTTAGAATTATCAAGGTACAAGTAGGACTTTTAAAGTTATGAGAACAACTTATAACAAAATAGAAAAGTGAAGAGGACTCAGTTCATCACCCTATGATTATTTTCCAGGTAACTTTTGAAGCCAGTGTTCTTGTCCTTAGATCAGAGGGCACTGAGACTATTCTTTTGATCTAAACCTTCCAATGATGCTGCTCTCCTTTTCTTCATGCTTGCTAACTGCATGCATCAGCGGTGGCCTTGATATTTTGTTTTTATCCAGGGTGCTCATCATGAAAAACAGAGCTAGAATCTCATTGCTACTTTTCCCTTCTGGTTTTCGAGGCTTGGGATTTTCAGATTTGCTTTTCATCCTGGCCTTTGCTTGAGATAGACTTTGCCGTCAAAATCACATAATCAAAAGCCGTGCTCCTGAACAATAGGTATCCAAATGGCAACATGGAGAGATGGTCCAACTTCAGCAAATCTGAGACAAATGGCTCTTTGTAGCTCACCAGTTAAAATTGCCCATGATGCCGAGCAAACAAATTCTCGTTTTTCATCTTCCGTCTGTAGTCAGTGATCAGTCATATACTCTGTAGGTATTAAGGGTCATATTTAAAAATGTCTACTTTTATTCCTCAAATTTTCCATCTCCTTCACAAAAGTAAGTGATTTGCCTGATGGTGCCAGAAGGAAAATGAAGGAGTGCCTAAATCCCTGCAACCAGCAAGCTCCCACTGTTTCACAAAATTTAAAAATTTTGTCTTCTACAAAACATGTTTTTCAAATAATAAATATGAAGACTGTAAATATATTCCTAGCTTACAGATAGAAAACATGAGACTCATTTTCATTAATCAGGCATGAGAGTTAGTTAGAGGTCACTCATCCAGCAGTACCACCAGGCAGCTAAGGATTGGGAAAGAAAGACAAAAGCTAACCAAGCAGCCCAAATAGCTGTCACAAAGCCCATGCATTTTACAGATAAAAGAGTCCTGGACTCCTTGACTCAAAACCTGTTTACATTTATTTTGTAATCAACTCTAACAGACTTGATAGTGGAGTTTTCCAGCTTATATAACAAACTAAACTAACAAACTAAAAGCAATTCACTAGTTTTGAGGAGAGAAAGGCTACTATAAACAATTATAATGGTAGCAGTAAGAAGTGACCTCCTCCAATATAATAGAAAGGGAAGAGAAAGAAAAATCATAAAAAGCAGATTGAGAATTTTAAAATGCCCCAAGTCTAGGTGCATCTTTCCTGACAAAAAGTCCTATGAACTCAACAGTCTTCCAGGGCAGCACTTTCCAGTATGAGAACTGACATTTTTATAATGACCCCAAATCATCAAAAAAATGCTTATATTCAGCATGCCCTGTTTGAAAAAAATTTAGGGGTATGTGTAATACTTTTTAGGAAAATCTCCAAAATTGTAGAGATAAGAGACTTTTTGTTTAAAAAGTAGTTTTTTAACAAAAAAAAATGGCATTTGTAGAAAAAACACTCAGCCATGAGGAAGATTCAGCTAAAAGGGCATCTGTGCCCAAGAATTCTGGGTAGCAAAGGTAATTAAAGTTTAACTTCAACCCAGGAAGGAGGGAAGAGAAGAACCCCCTGACCTGGAAAAGACCATTGCAGGAGAAAAATGCTTTGATATGTGCACCGTGCTCTCTCCTTGTTTTTCTCAGTTATGCTAAGGAAAGGAGCACTCAAATGCTGGGAAGCAGAAGGCCAAAAAACGGTCTTTCAGAGGTGCTGAAAGCAAATTGAACCCTGGTGCAAAAGAAAACGTCAGAGAGGCCCGTTAGAGTATGGACCCTACAGAATCAGAAGTGCTAAGAAAGCACTTAACACTTTCTCTCTGATAAGGGAGTTAAATTAATAGCTAAAACAATGTGGAGGAAGCAGACAGAGGCAGAAACCAGATGCAGACTTACGGCCTGCTGTATTTCAAACTCTCCAAACTCTCCAAATGAAACTTCAATATTTCTTTTTTTACCAGAATGAAAAGCCAGAGTTAGGTTAAACCATTAAGTTTAGTTTGAGAGAGGGCCTAAAGGAAGAAACATAAAGTATCTGGAATGAAATCTTGCTTCTTCAACTTACTACTTCAATGGCCGAGCCCTTTCATCCTTCTTAGCCTCAGTTTCCAAATCTGTGGGATGAAGATGTGGAGCAGGACTGATCTCTTAGATTCCCTTCTAGTTCTAAATCCAATGATCTTATAATGAGATGCTTATGTTTCTTCAAGTCTTGTTACAGATTGTATCTGTCCTTTGATTTATTATGCAAACTTTGGGAGTTAGACTTTCTTAAATATTCATACTTTTACTGTAATTTCTTCCACTGTAAAATGAGTAAGTTGGATGAGATGATGGCTGAGGTCTTTACCAGTTCTAAAAGTCTGTGATTCTCTTATTTTAGTAAGCATGGTTTATATAAATATAACTATAGCTGGAATTTGTTACATTTTCAGTCATGTCCAGCTCTTCATGACCCCATTTAGGGTTTTCTTGGCAGAGATACTAGAGTGGTTTTCCATTTCCTTCTCCAACACAGTTTACAGATGAGGAAACTGAGGCAAAGAGAGTTAAGTGACTTGCCCAGGGTCACATAGCTAGTAAATGCCTAAGGCCAGATTTGAATTTAGGTCTTCGCTGCTCCTGGCCCAGTGCTTTATCCTATGTGCCACCTAGCTGCCCCGCCCCTGATCTCCCAGAGCTAGAAATCAAAGAAATCTACTAAAGTATAGTTCAAAAGAACTATACTTGTGAAATGAATTGTTTGAACGCAAGTATAGAACTTTATGTTTGACCCCATTATTTAATTCAACTCATTCTACACTGTTGCTATCTTTTTGAATTATACTCCTTCATCTAACATGTTGGCTATCCTTCCGATCTTCATTTCATCTACAGATTTAACAAGCATGCCTTCCTCTAAGTCATAGATAAAAATGTTGAACAGCACAAGAGAAATCTCTGGGCCATTCCGCTAGAGACACTTTTCCAATTTTATGTGGAAATCATGAAGGTCTATTCTCCGGGGCTGGTCATTCAATCAGTTTTAAATCTACCTAACCATACTATTAACTAGCCTATATCTTTCCACCATATCCCACTACTTATCTCTACTCCCTAGAGTTGGTCATTCAATCAGTTTCAAATCTACCTAATCTTACTGTTATCTAGCCTGTATCTCTCTATCTTATCCCACTATTCTTTACATCTGATCATTCAATCAGTTTCAAATTGACCTAACCATACTATTATCTAGCCTATAACCCTGCTACTTACTTACTATCTGGATCTGGTCATTCAATCAGTTGCAAGTCCACCTGACTCTGCTCTTATTTAGACTATATCTCTCCACCTTTTTCCCAAGTATAACGTGAAAGACTTTGTCACATACATTACTGAAAGCTAAGCATTCGCTTGATTTACCAGGCTAGTTACCATGTCAAAAGAAAAAAAAGAAAAAGACAGTGAGGTTAGTCTGGCATGACCTGCTCTTGATAAAGTCATGCTGGCCTTAGTAATCACTACTTTCCCTCCTAAGCACTCACAAAATATTTCCTGAATAATGTGTTCAGGAATTTGCCAGGAATAAAAATACAACTTGCTGGTCAATAGTTTTCAGGCTTCTCATTTTTTAAAAGAGACAACACATGTTCTTCTCTAGTCCCTTTCTGTAAGATCATCCAAAGATTACCAAATGTAGCAGAGAATCACATCTACCAGTTCTTTCAGGATTCTGGAATGTGATTAGTCCAGTCCTGGTGACTTGAACTTGTTGCGAGTACCTAGATTTTTGACCAATAATCTCCTTGTTTATTTTGGAGTTTTAACAACTGCTCACCATTTTTGTTCTCCCCTTCCCAGTCCAAAGGTAATTCTCCTTAGAAGAGAAATCAGACATAAAAGTGACAGTTGAATAGGTCACCCTTCTCATTTTTATCTGTTATCAGCATCCATCCACACCAAGTAATGGTTCTATTCTTTTTTCTTGCCCTCATTATAGTCTAAATAGAATCATGCTTCCATACCAGATTTGTGGTCTATTTCTCAAATTCATGATCTGTTTTCTTCTTGTGAGCAGTGGTGAATACCTACAACACAATTATTTCTGTTTCTGTCTCTATTAATCCTCACTCAGATGCTGTCCCCTAAGGGGCCTGCATTTTCTCACGTGAGCATATATATATATATATTTTTTATATATACACACACATATATACACATATATGTATGTATGTATGTATGTATAATATACAATTCCTCTTCACCTCCCTTTCTTTTTGTCTTTTCCATTCACTTGAAATAAGTTGTACCTTCCAGAGCCATAGACCAGTGACGGTTTTTATCCCTCCAAATGTCATTGATAATATTAAATGAAATTTTCTTTCTTGAATCAGCATTTTTAGTTCACCCTGTTTATCACCAGTATATTGTACATTTCTTATAGATATTTAAGGTCTTGGGTTTTATTGATGATTTAATCTTGAATTTTGTCACTTGTAAAATGTTCATCTGCTGCCCTTTGTTCTGTATTGTATTTGCTGCTCTCTGGGATTCCAGGCTTGTCAGATCTATGTAGGCAGTTTTCTCCCTCTCCAATCCCTTTTCTGTTTACAGTACTCTTGATCATCTTCTAAATACTCCAAACAAATATGTTTTTCCTGGCTCTTCTTAGGTATGCTCCATCCCTTCCCAGGAGCAATAAGTCCTACATTTAAACTGTGGTACAGAAAGAATATTTTCAAACTCAATGTTCTTAGCCAGCCACTTCCCAAATCTGCCTTTCTCTTCCTGAATTTCCTACTCCAAGAAGCTGTAGCATACATAGCAACCACACCCCAATAAAACTATGTTGGCAGATGGACACTGAGGGTAATCAAAAGAACTCAAACCCATCGGTGAATTAGGGGGATGTCTACACGAAGCATGTGAAGGCTTTCCCCTGGTGCAGTGGGCAGATGAGAACTATTTGTTCCAATGGTCATGAAGGTAGCTGAAATAGGCTCTGTGGCACACTTAGAGCTTGGTTAGATAACATAGATGCCACGGTGCCCCAGGCCATGACCAGTCATCCTTACTGAAGTGCGAGAGTGAAGCTGATGATCTTGCGCAACTCTACCTCACTTAAATCCAATTCACAGACAAGTAAAACATCACCCCATAATGTTATTGGTCCTCTTCAAAAACGAAGGACCAATGAAAATAAGGGACCAAAAATTAACAGTAGAGGTGAAAATAACCCTTTTTCCCACCCCTCACCAGGGTCTTCAGGTTTTGTTTTGGTTTGGCTTGGTTTTTTACCAGAACTTGACAATCCTTGACAATGATTCTCAGGTTCCTTCTCATGACATTATTTGTTCCAACTGGAAGGATCACAAATGAAGACTTTGACAGTTTTGACAGAGTTTGACAGTTCATAGAAGCATTGTTTTAGTGCCGAAAGGGATCTTAGAAGTCATTGAGTCCAACCCTCTAGTCTTACACATGAAAGAATGGAAGTGTAAAGAAGTTAAATGATTTGTGTAGGATTACAGAGCTAGTAAATATTTGAGTCAGGTGTCACGATCTATATTAGAGTACAGAGAGAGTGATTGTCCTAATGAGATCCCAGATCCACTTAGGTCAGGAGTATTATGGTGAAGCGGACAGGTAGGACTGCTGGCATTTCACTGTGCTGTTCCTCTTGGCACATTTGTGCCAAGCCTCGGTTTCAGCTCTCATTTTAGTGGTGGCACTCATTTCATCTGGTCAATCCTTCCATGCACTTCATGCCAGAATCTCAGCTTCAGGTTGGTGTAATGGAAAGAGCAAGACTTGGAGTCAAAAGACCCAGGTTTGAGTCATGGCTCTGACATTTATTAACTGTGTGTCTATAAGATAGTCACTTCATCTAACTGATCTTCAATTTCCTCTTTTTCTAAAATGGGACGGATAATACCAGACCCACTCTTCCCTATTGTGAAGAAAACATTTTGTGAACCTTAAAGTGCAATATGAATGTGAGCTGCTATCATCTTCATCATCCTCATTCCACTGCATTTATGTGTCAGGGAAAACTGGGATTCCTCTAACCCCAAATTATATTCAGTGCAATGACCAACCACAAGTCCAGAGGACTCATGATGAGCCATGCTGCTCACCTCCAGATAGAGAAGTGATGGACTCAGAGTATGGACTGAGGAACTTTTGGTGAGCTAGTGGGGAGACAGGAGATAACATAGCCAATGGGGCAATTTATTTTGCTTGACTATATGTGTTGTAATGGGTTTTGTTTTTCTTACTTTCTTAGGGGGAGGGGGAGAGGTAAGAGGGAGTGAAAATCTAAAAAAAAATTTTTAACAAAAATGAGTTATATGTGATGGCTCCATGGCCCAGGACTTTGGAGTAAGGGGACAAGAGTTAAGGAGGCTGTCATGGATAAGGGGTTGTAGGGAATTGGGAGAGAAGGCACAGGTCCTCCAGGGGAATTCCTCAGCTTAGTTGATTCCTGGCCACTGATTTTGTTTGGTTGGGTTTGTTTTCTTTCCTTGGCCCCAGAGACTGTGGCCTGGGATTGGACTATCAGCTTTCTTTTCCACTGCCTTCACCCATCACTTCTGACCAAGATTTCCCTCCCCCAGACCATTCAGACCAGAACACAGCAGGCTCTCAGCTTCTCTCCTTCCCTTCTTTCCTGAAGCAAGCACATGCAGTCCCTAAGAATTGTTTGCTGATGCTAACAATAGGAAAACTGATAGGAAATAAAAAGATTCTCCCTTCTAATTTTCTAGGCAAAGAAAAAAAGGCACACATAATTCATGAATAATGGATCTTTGGCCATACAAAAGACTGGAGAAAGATTCACTAAAATATATATTTCAGAGGAAAACCAGATCCAGGGTATTCTAGATATTAAGTCACAGAAGGTGAGACTCTGGAGCAAAGTTCAGGGAAGGATTGATGAGATGGGCTGAATGCTGCCTTCAGAAAGAAAGCTTGGACTGAGGGATGAAGCATTTACCCTCTACCCTGTCATTAACCACCAAACCCTACCCTTATAGCTGCAGTGGGAACTGAGGAGCAGAGGCTTTAAGTCATCCCAGAAAGCCAGGAAGGAAGGAAAGGGAAGAAGAAAAGCCCAAGGGAAAAAAAAAGACAAGAGGGTAGGAAGGACAAAAGGAGGTTGTGATCTTATGCCATTGCCCTGGGATAGCTAGCAAGTTCTCAGTTGCCTTTCATGTGTCAGTGATATATGTAAATTGGGGATTACTTGTATCCATACAGAGTTTTTTATGAGATGGAGTATTAGCTGAGATGTATTGGAGCTAGCCCTTACCAGCTCTTGTTAAACTAATAAAAAACTTGTTAAACTCACTTTTCAGTGTGAGCTTTTACACCTCAGAAACCCACAAACACCACAAATCCAGACTCGATTAATTGTGCTGTTGATTTCTAGACTTAAGAAAATGTTGGAAAGAATATTAGTAATACAAGTTAAACTTAAAAGTGTGCCATTCTTACTTTTTCTTTTTTGGCTAACTGCTTGTTAAACACTGACCAGCACACCCTTAGTTATACATACATAGAGTAGAAGTGTATATATTCGTGTGTGTGTGTGTGTGTGTGTGTGTGTGTGTGTGTGTGTGTGTGTAGAGGCAACAAGGCATAATCAGTTCCCAAGTGAGTGATTAATTCTTCAGCTGTTAGAAACTAGATTTAAAATTGGATATTCTGTTCTAGATCCAATATGGATCTGGTAAGGTAAGAAGATTTTGTTTCCGTCACTAAGAGAAAGATTGAATATCTACATCTGAAATATATTTTATATTTATTTTATTTTTAAGTTATGGAATAAAACAAGCATTTCTATAACATAATATGATTAAAAAGATGATTGTACATGAAACTACAAATCTATGTGTAATTTGTTATTCCTTTTAAATATACAACAAAGTTATCATGTCAATTTCTTTTTTTTCTTCCCTCTCCCACCCCTCCCAGAGATAGCCAGCATTAGACACAAATAGGTACATATATGTGTGTGTATATGAATATATATATATATACATATATAATCTATACATAATCCTATTTGTCAGTTTTTTCTCTGGATGCATTTAGCATCTTTCTTCGGATGTTCTTCATAGTTAATCTGGCTATTTATAGTAGTCAAAAATAATTTATTCATTCAAAGTCATTCTTAAAACAATATTGCTATTATTGTATATAGTGTTCTCCTGGTTCTGCTCATTTCACTCTTCATTATTTCATGCAAATCTTTCTATGTTTTTCTAAGATCGCTGAGTTCATCACTTCTTATAGCACAGTAGTATTCCATGGCAATCATATACCACAACTTGTTCAGCCATTCCCCAACTGATGGATGTATCTGCAATTTTCTTCAATATTTTTAAAGTATAATTTTTCTTCCTGTGTGATAAAAAAATTTCAAAACAATAAAGTGGCTAAAGTTAAAAGGAAATAGAGAATTACATTAGCAAGACATCTGGGTGGTTTTCCCCTAAATAGTGGGATGCTAATATGAGCTATGTAGAGAATAAAACAAAATGTTTATTTTGACCAGTGGAATGTCCAACCATCTTTTGACTTTTAAAACTATTTGGTTTGTAGGCATATCATGAAAACATGTTCGGCAGCAAGTATCAGTGGATCATTCCTGGCTGGTATGAGCCCTCCTGGTGGGAACTGGCACATTCTGAAGGCAATCCATCCCCCTGCCTCAGCAAAAATCTTCTGGCGGCCATGGAGGGTTATATTGGAGTGGATTTTGAACCCCTCAGTTCAAAAGAGATCAAGACCATTTCAGGAAGGGTTGGTATCTTTGTCATTCTAAATTTCAGCTGCTGGACATCTTTTTTTTCTTGTTTTTAAATATTGTCGCACATATTGATCTGAGGACACAAACTGTTGAAGTGGAGTTACTGATTCCATTGTTGCTCAGAAGTATGTTTGGTGTTCATCTACTTAGCATTCGTGAAATACTTTGGAGACCAGCTAAAAGTTTTTTAACCTTATTTGTAACCCTGAAAGTTTTTAATTCAATGGACCTTCGTCCACTAGGCTCTGTGGAACCTAGGAAAACAATGCAGGGGTGTAGGCATAGCTCATATAATGTCAATAGTCAACAAACATTTATTAAGTACCAACTCTGTGCCAGGCACTATACTAATAATGCCCTTATTTGGTTTCACTGCTTTTTGCAACATCACAGTTTTAGAGGAAACAACATCACCAGGGATCATATTAGGTCCATAGGAAAATTGCAGGGCAGGGGCAGCTAGGTGACACAGTGGATAGAGCTCCCGTCTTGGAGTCAGGAGGACCTCAGTTCAAATCTGACACTTACTAGCTGTGTGACCCTGGGCAAGTCACTTAACCCCTATTGCCTCACCAAAAAGGAAAAAAAAAAAGAAAAGAAAATTGCAGGGCAGAGTTGAGACAGAGACACTTTTGGGACATATGAAAGCTACCTTAATGTGGAGAAACCCCAAAGGGAATTGAGCAGATACCAGGCAGGGAACTGAGCTCAGCTACTCTCAAGAAACTGACCTAATATTATTTCACTGAGAAAGGGGGTGAGGGGTAGAGGGAAGGGTTGGAGGGAATCACTGTAGTGGAAAATGGTCATAACATCTTAATGATATTATTGCAAAATGACTAGAAGCTGTTGGTATTACATAGATGAAGTTAAACTGTTATGTCCCTTAAGCACCTAAAACTCAACATGTCCAACTCAAAACATCCCCCAGAACCCACCCATCCTTCAGACTTCCCTTTTACTGTCAAGGGCATCACCACCCATCCAGACATCCAGGTTGTCATCTTCAATTTCTCTCACCCCACATATCCAATCAGTGACCAAATTTTGGCCTTTCTTTCCCCATATCTCTCTCTTTCGAGCCTTTCTATCCACCACCCTTCTCTAGAGCCTTCAGTAGCTTCCAAAGTGATGTCCCTATCCCATTTCTCCCCACTCCAATCTACCGTCTACACAGCTACCAGTGATTTTCCTAAAGAGTGGGTCTGATCAGGTCACTCAACTACTCAATAACCTCCAATGATTCTTTATTACTTCTAGGATCAATTACAAGCTAAACCTTTCACAACCAATCTTTCCATTTTTTCATACATAACTTCCCTCTACAATCTCACCAATCCATCAATACAGGCTTACTGGCTGGTCTCCGTATACAATGCCTCTTCTCCCATTTCCTTTGCAATGGATGTCCCCCGTCCTAGAATGTTCTCCTTTCTTACCTCTACACCTTTGGAGTCCCTAGTTTCCTTTAAGACTCAGTTCAAACACCATCTTCTGCACTTCCTTCCCCACCTTTCCAGCTACTAGTACCTCTCCCTCTGAGGTTACTTCCCATGTACTCTCTATGTATTCTGTATATATCTATTTGTGTACATGTTGTCTCCCACATCAAATACAAGCTCCTGGAGGGCAGGGACTGTTTTTACTTTTTCTTTGTATCCCCAGTCCTTGCCAAGGCACCTGGCACAAGGTATACTCCTAACAAAGGCTCACTGATTGATTGCCAGTTTACACAGTCATTAATCCCTGAGGCAATGTGGTATAATACCTTTGCATAATCCATTTGATTATGACCTAGAGGACTTGAGCTCTAGTCCTGCCCCTTTCATGAACAGGTTTCTGATTTCAGGGCATCACTTAATCTCATCTCTCAGTGATCTCATGGATTTGTTGTGATGATCAGATGGTTTAATGTGTGTATGGGAAAGTATCTGGCCCATAGCAGATGTTCAATAAATGTTTGTGGAGTGGAAAGTGATTTGAAAAGTATCTAGGACTTTATATATATTCAAGGCAAAGCCAGCCTGATGTAAGGGGGAAAGGTCTGCCTTTGGAGTCAGAGTCATTTATTACCCATGTGACCTTGGTTGAACCTCTTTAACCCTTATTTGTAAAAGGAAGAGATTGAACTAAATAGCCCCTAAATTCCCTTTTGGCTCTAAATAGGTGATTCTGTGAGTGAGATGAAGATTATCCAGAAGACATTATTCCTTCAAAAAAATGTTGAATTCTCATTTTAGTGTAAACCTTTGAGGCTTCCTAACTACCACGAGAGATTTATTCATAGTAGAGTGCTGACTTTGGAGGAAGACCTGGGTTCAAGTCCCGGCTCTGACACATACTGGCTGTATGACCCTGGATGAGTCACTTAACTTGTCTCTGGACCAGTGGTGGTAAACTCAAATAGAAATGGGGGCCACTAAACTATATAAGCTTCCCTGCTGGCATCATATTGACTTAGAAAACCACATCTTGACATTATCTGTGTTCTATTGTATTTTTATTTTGTAAATATTTCCCAGTTACATTTTAATCTGGAGGTTTGGGAGGGTTGTGGCAGCATGCAGCCTGTTGGCCACATGTTTGACATTTCTGGTCTAGACAACTCTCTAAGATTATAAATGACAGAGAAGAGTCACTAAACATTTATTAAGCACTGTGCTAATGTCCTTCATTGTAAAGTGAGGGGGTTGGACTTGGTGGTCTCAGAGGTCCCTTCCCTCTCTAAATCCATGTTCTTATGCCCTAGGTTCAAAATCCCACCTCTGCCACTGTGCCTCAGTTTCTTTATTTGTAAAATGAGGGAGTTCCCTATACAAATTAAATCACAGGTCCAAGCTCTATCCTTGTTGTTGTTGTCCAGTTTTGCAGTCATGTCCAACT
Source organism: Phascolarctos cinereus (assembly GCF_003287225.1). Lineage (NCBI taxonomy): Eukaryota > Metazoa > Chordata > Mammalia > Diprotodontia > Phascolarctidae > Phascolarctos > Phascolarctos cinereus. The sequence goes on along the minus strand of NW_027555847.1, from coordinate 229,450,276 downwards.
CTTCATGACCCCATTTCGGGTTTTCTTGGCAAAGCTATTGGAGTGGTTTGCCATTTCCTTCCGCAGCTCATTTTACAGATGGGGAAACTGAGGCAAACAGGGTTAAGTGACTTGCCCAGGGTCACACAGCTAGTAAGTGTCTGAGGCTGGATTTGAACTCAGGAAGATGAGTCTTCCTGACTCTAGGCCCAGCACTCAACCTATCCTAACTATCATCAAATGATTTACCATACGCTTAGTTACCACTTTCAGTACAGATACAGAGACGTAATATTTGCACGACCACAGTTCTTCTGCCCTGACCTTAATGGGCTGTGCTCACAATTAGGACCTTTTCATAAATGGGGAAACTCCAGGTCTCCATTCTCCTTCCCTGAAGCTATGGGGATCCCTGGCTATGGCCTACTGCCCACAGCCCTCGAGGATATCCCAGAATTGCAGAAGTGTAGTGAGAATTCAGCTAAACTTAGCCCTTCAAAAATCCTTCTGATATGAGATCACCGCACTCTGTGTCCAGGCCCCATGAGGGAGGGAGGCAGAGCTCAAGGAACCTCATCGGAGATTTCCTCAGAGCATCTGCCGTCTCTTTCACCAGCCATTCAGTAAGCATTGAGTATGCACTTAATATGTGCCAGGTGTAGCTGGGATGGAGGGAGGTATTCCCAGAGTATCTGTAGCTGTTTGCACTGAGCCCCATATTTTCTTTTTTTTTTTTTTTTGGCTAGGCAATGGGGTTAAGTGACTTGCCCAGGGTCACACAGCTAGTTAAGTATTATGTGTCTGAGGTCGGATTTGAACTCAGGTCCTCCTGAATTCAGGGCCAGTGCTCTATCCACTGCGCCACCTAGCTGCCCCCTCGAGCCCCATATTTTCACACTTCTTTCTTGCCCTTTTGTTGAAATACAAAAGTAATTTGGGATGGGAAGGGTGTGTATGTGTGCATGGAGGTAAGTAGCCTAAAGTGCTTCTGGCTAACGTACCATTGCTTAGGCATAATAGCTAGCATTTATATGGTGTTTTAAGTTTATAAAGAGCTTTAAGAAATATCTCATTTTATGCCCACAACAACCCTGGGAGATTATCCTGCTGTGGTTATCCCCATTTTACAGATGAGGAAACTGAGGCTGAGGGTGATCAAGTGACTTGCCCAGGGTCACACAGCTAGTGTCTAAGGTTGGATTTGAACTCAAGGCCATCCTGAATCCAAGTGCAGCACTTTATCCACTGCCCAACCTCAGCTGCATCTCTCATACAATAGCAGCTGGTAATTGCCCTACAGACCAGGGGATTGTATTCACTGTTTTATCATCATGTGGCATATCATTGCCACCCTAAAATACCACCCAGTGAAGACAGTTACAGAAAGATTCCACTGACAAAACAATTCACTTTTAATTAATTAATTAATTTTAGTTAATTAATTAATTTATTAATGGCTACCTCCCAGGTGGTCTCCTTCTAGGCCTCAGTTTCTTTTTCTATGAAAAGAAGGTTTAGACTAGAAAATATCTAGGGCTCCTCTAATACATTAAATTTTATGAATTCATTTCCATTTTGTAGAAATTTCGGTTTAAATTCTGTTTTTGTTTTATTTTCCATTTTGAGCATTTAATGTAATGGCCAGAATTCTCCCATAGAGTTATATAGAGGTGTAGAATAAATTCCAGTCTTAATAGTCTATTGATAGTATCATGGAACTATGACAAAAGCACAGTATTCAATGAAATTATTGCTTTTGAATAATTTTGTAATGTTCCATGGCGAGAAACTACTAAAACACTGCATTGTGGTGGATTCAGCATCACTGAACTTAATGATGGAAAATAAATGTGGGCCATGCAAACTTATAAATGACCTACCTATAGAGAGAAATAGTCACAGTCACCCAGTTCCCACTTACTGCCAAGACCCAACACCAAAACTTCTTCTGTCATTAGAGCAAACCTTCAAGTACTATATAACTGCTAGCTATCATTATCTCTGGGGCAGGTGGGTGGCTTAGTGAATAGAGTGCTGGGCCTAGAGTCAGGATGACCTGAGTTCAAATCTGGCCTCAGTACTTCCTACCTGTGTGACCCTGGGCAAGTCACTTCACCCTGTTTGCCTCACTTTTCTCATCTGTAAAATGAGCTGGAGAAGGAAGTGGCAAACCATTCCAATATCTTTGCCAAGAAAACCCCATGGATGATGTCCACGGAATCACAAAGAGTTGGGCACAACTGAGCAGTAGCAGCAATCATTTTTGCCATTGATTGATTGACTGTCAAAGCCATTGTAAGCTCTTAGGGAATCTATGGATCCATGAATGGATGATACATAAAAGCAGAAAGAGTTCATGGAACCTGACCTCAGGGGTAGACTGCCAGGTTAAATTAACAGGTCTCCATCTCCCACCAATCCACCCACCAAAAGAAAAAAAAAGATGGGAGGAGGCATTATTTCCCCATACTTTCTGAATATTTTCAGACATACAAATATCTCTGGGAATGATCATTCATTTGCAACTTAGTATAAATTAACAGAATTTGCTTTATTCCAGTCTAATAACTTACCTGAAATCAGTTTTATTGACAGCATGAGAATTTTGCTTGGGGTTGGGAGAGTGGAGGAGAGCAGATAGGTAGGTATATCTGGAACATGGAGCACTTTTGTGGTTAGGGCAGGCCCAAGTAGAATATCGAAATGGAGGATTTAGGAGTATTTGGGACCATTACAGGCCTGGTGGTTGTCGTTGTTTGTCCTTCATTCTCAAAGAGGACCGACATCAGGGAGGTGACACCGTGACATGCAAGTGAATTGGATTTAAAGGAGAGAGGGTTATGCAAAGTCACCAGCCTCACTTTCTCATCTGGAGCCATCTGGGTCCAGTGGCAAGACATAGATTAGGATGACTAGAGATGGCCCTCAGGGGCCTGGTAAAAAGGCATACCAAATATTGAGGAAAGGGAAGTAGGTGTAGTACAAATGTTAAATTTTAGGGTTTTTTTCCCCAAAACTCTGCCAAGAAGAGGAAGAAATTTATTTTTCTGCTCTTCCTTTCTTATCTTCACCTCTGATCAGGTTCTAACTCAGAACTCGAAACTCAGCTAAGAACTATTATGTCTGGACCTTAGATTTTGTAGTGAGGCTTGGGAATCTTGTTCAGTTGTTTCAGTCATGTCCAAATCATTGTGACCCCATATGGAGTTTTCTTGGCAAAGATACTGAAGTGGTTTGCCATTTCCTTCTCCAGCTCATGTTACGGATGAGGAAACTGAGGCAAACAGGGTTAAGTGACTTGCCCAGGGTCACACAGCTGGTAAGGGTCCAAGGCCAGATTTGACCTCAGGAAGATGAGTCTTCCTGACTGCAGACCTGGTGCTCTGTGGCTTTGCCTAGCTGCCTGAGAACCTAATCACCATTTTATACCATTGTTTCCTATATTCTATTCAGTGTGTTTTGTGTTCTAAACATAACAACAACCATTGAAACTTGGGAATATGGTCCATTTTTACATAGGAATTGCCTATCCAATCTCTATCTCAGAAACCTTAAACATCTTGTAAGAAAGTAGACTTTTTTTAAACAGTAAGTAATATATTAGTTGTACCTTAGTGACTATCTTAGGATCATAGAGCTAAGAGCCAGAAAAGCTATAAAGCTAGAGCTAGAAGGGTCAGAGGTCATCTAGTTCAACCCCCACCCCACCCCCACTTTACAAATTAAGAAGCTGAGGCCCAAGGAAGTCTCTTGCCCAAGGTCACATGGGCAGTAAGCGTCAAAGGTGGGATTCGAACCTCTGACTCTAGAGTCGGTATTTTTCTCACTGTACTTCACTGCATCCCTGCTTCACTTCAACAAAATGGCTGAAGATGCTGTGTCGTTATGGCTTCTTTGCCAGAAAGAACCTTGAAGACACAATGAAGATAATATCATATGGAGTAGATGGAATAAGGCATGGGGTCACAGCCATGGTGGAAGTGTTCTTCTCCTCCCAGAGAGGGCCTGCAAGGACAGAGAGAGAGAGAGATGCAGAGAGATGCTATCTGGTCCATCGTGCAACCTCATTTTTTTTTTCCTCAGCTTGACAATCTACCACCAGACCCCTTCATAACTCTTCGTCTACACTGACATGAGAATTCATATCACTGTATAGTTGATCGAATCAATAGCCCATTTAAAGAAAACTTACAATTGGTAAACTGTGTGGATAAAAATCGCAAAGAAACATTTTGTAAGGAAAAATGTCCTGACCATTAAAGTTTTCTTAAAGAGGAATGAGCTACTTTAGAAGATGGACCACAGCTCGGTCAGTCAACGAGCATTTATTAAGCACCTACTGTGTGCCAGCCACTGTGCTTCTCTGAGCATGCCTGGTTCTAACATGGAGGTGCCCTTGAGGAGCTTTTGGAGCATATCCAGATCATCAGTCAAAAGAGGCCACCCACATTCATGTGGTAGTGGCCCCCATGTTAGACAAACTGGGCATGCTCAAAGATTCCCTCAAGGCCAGCTACATGTTAGAACTGGGCATGCCTAGAGATGCCAGAGTTATACTATGTGCTGGATATACAAATAAAAAGTAAAAAGCAGCCTCTGCTATCAAAGTCCTTAGATTCTAATGGGGGAGACAGCACGCAACTAACTAACTAGGAACATAAGACTTATGCAGTGGACATGAAAGGCAATCTCAAAATGAAGGAAGGCACTTGGGTGAAGGGGGAGGCGGGGGGAGGGAGGAGGGAAGGTGGGAAGGACAGGAATCAAGAAAGGTCTCCTGAAAAAGGTAGAATTTGAACTGAATCTTGAAGAAAGCCAGGACAGGAGTGGAGGTAAGGAAGAATTCCAGCTATGGGAGACAGCACATGAGAAGGCAAGGAGTCAGGAGAGGGAGCATCATGTGTAAGGAACAGCAAGAGTGCTCGTCTTAGCTAGTAGGGTTATATTGTGATTATGATTATTATGCTTTTATTATTTTTATCATTATCATTATTATTATTTCTGCTATACCAAAGGTAAATGCTTAAAATCCTGTAGGGTGCTGAAGGAGGATCCTTTCTTTTCTAATATGTTCGCCCTCAGGAGAGATATTAAGGTAGCTTCATTCTGCCTAAATGTTTGTCTAGAAGTGGCCTCTGCAGATTTTTTTTTCTTTTGTGCAGAATCACAGAATTTTTAGAGTGGAAAGAGACCTCAAGGGTCATCTAGTCCAATGCACAACTGAAAAAGAATCCCTTATAATAGTAATAATAGCAACAACAATAATAATAGAAATTGCTGTAGCACCATAAGGTTTGCAAAGGGCGGTTTCTATACGTTTTCTCACTAATCCTCAAAACAACGCTCTGAGGTAAAAGTTATTATTTATCTCCACATTACAAATTAGGAAATTGAGGTTAATAGAGTTTAAGTGACCTGCTCGGTGTCACACAACTAGCAGGAATTTTTTTTTCCTTTCTGGAGGCAATTGAGGTTAAGTGACTTGCCCAGGGTCACACAGCTATTAAGTGTCTGAGGCTGGATTTGAAGTCAGGTCCTCCTGACTCCAGGGCTTCACCTAGCAACCCCACAACTAGCAGGATTTAAACCTAGCTCTTCATGATACCATACCCAGCCATCTACTGACCGTGCTGTCTCCCATGACTAGAATTCCTCTTCACCTGGAGCCCTTGGCTTCCTTCAGGATCAAACTCAAATCTCACCTTCTGTAGGAGGCCCTTCCTCATCTCCCCCACTCCCCTGATTTATCCAGGGTCACACTGCTAGGTGGTACAATGGATGGATCTGGAGTCAGGTAGACTCATCTTCCTGAGTTCAAATTCAGCCTCAGACAGTTACTGTGTGACCCTGGGGCAAGTCACTTCACCCTGTTTGCCTCAGTTTCCTCATCTGTAAAATGAGCTGGAGAAGGAAATGGCAAACCGCTCTAGTATCTCTGCCAATAAAACCCCAAATGGGGTCACGGAGAGTTGCTGGTAGGACTCCGAGGCAGGATTTAAACTGGTGTTTTCCTTGACTCTAAGTTCAATGCTCTATCCCCTACACCACCAAAAAGTGTTAGATTGAGAGTTAAAGGTTAAAATTCTGGCCTTACACACATGATCTTGGGCAAGTCACTTCTGTCTGGGCCTCAGTTTCCTTCCCTTTAAAGTGAGGTTGGACTAAATTATCTATAAGGTATAAAGTGAGGTTGGACTAAATTATCTATAAGGTCCCTTCCAGCCCTAAATCTATTGTCCTATGACCATCTCAGCTCTCCTCGTTGTGGCCTAATATAACAAGACACTGATCTTGCTATGGAGGAGAGGGCAGAGCTTCACCGCAGGGTCGTTTGCATCCATTCACCCAGCAGCTATGGCCCCTGCAGAATCAACCAGAAAGCTTACCAGCAGCCATGGGGAAAAGAAGTGTTTGTTGTTTTATTTCGGGAGAAATGTAAGTGACCATGATCTAAGCAAAGACAACCTCAGACTGTGTTTGGAGACCTAAACAAATCTAAAACCAAGACAGTTAACATGCTGAAAGAAGCTCATGTAGTGAAACAGATGAAAAACCCTGAGAGACAGAGTTTCTGGGTTATTAATAATCGTTTTATTAATTAGGCAAGCCGGCAATCAATAAATTGATGGTCAGTGGTTTCTCTTGGTAACCAAAGAACCCAAGGGGGACTCTGAAACACCTTAAATGGGGTGTGTAGCTTCTAACAGGGAACTCCCCTGACAAGTGAATGTTAACCCTGATTGGTGGACATTTATTGAGGGGTGGGCTAGAAGTCTTCAGCTCCTCCTGCTGAGAACTTGGCTTGATCTTGAGACTCAGCAGCCTCCAGCGATCTGGACAGGGAATCCATCCCCACCAAGACCTCTCTTGTTGGTTTTCTCCTTCGTGAGCTGGGTCACCCTAAACTCTAATGGAGGGGGCATGAGGACTCGGGCTTCTTTTCCCGGGGTAAGAATTCACCCACTCTGGATTCTGTTTATATTCTAAACACACGTTAAATCTCTTAGTTGGGTAGATTCCCACCCTAGATTTAAGAGCTTGTTTCTTGAGAACTAGGGGTAATCTCCTCGATCAGTCATGTCCTTCAGAGACCCAATTTTAGCAAGAGCTGGGCCTTAATAAGGAAATTAAGGAAAAAGGCCTGGATCCCAATTTAATAAGTAGTTATTAATATAATAGTAAAATAATAAATTCTTTCAGTACATCAAGTCAAAAGTGCAAGTTTTTCACTGACACATTGGAAAATGGAAAGAGCCCTGGATTTGAAATCATACATCCTCCAAGGTTCAAATCCTGGCTCTGCTACTTGTGTGAGTCTATTAAACTCTGGCATCTTTCTCCATCTATAAAATGAAAGCCTTGAATTCCGCAGCCTCTAAAGTCTCTTCCAACTCAAAAATCTATGAAATCCCATGAAAATTCCCCCTTTGAAGTCCAATCTTCCACAGGATCCTTTTCCTAGTTCTCCTTAATCTTAGTGTCTTCCCTCTGAGACTACCCCCCAATTTATCCTGTATACACCTTGTCTATACATAGGTGTTTTCATGTTGTCTCTCCCATCAGATAGTGAATTCCTTGAGAGCAGGTACTAAGGGCTTTTTTTTCCCCCTTTTCTTTATATTCCTGGCACTTAGCACAGTTACTAGCACATAGTAGGTGCTTCGTAAAGGCTAGTTGATTGATTGATTGATTGATTGATTGAAGGGTGTGTCACACATGAGCTCCTTAAGAATGCTAGAAAAGGCAGAGCTTTTCTTGTTCTACTAAACAATTAATTGAGAGAATTATGGCCATGGAGTTGTAAATAAAGAGACATCTCACTCTGCAAAGGAAACTTAAATGTGAAGAATGTTTTTGTGAAGACTGTGTCACACATGTGAAGAAGTGACACTTGTTCTGAATTTTGCGAGGAAGCTGGACTAAATAGTATGTCTTTGAGGTAAATAGTAAATGATGGTTGATGTGCCATGATGTTTTGCAGCATGTCCTAAAGGCAAAAAGCCAAAGTTGACAATAGGAAATTCCAATATTCCTGACATCCAAGAAAGCATTTGTGTCAAGATCACAAGGGAAAATAATGTTGATTTGTTTTTCTGACATCTGTGGCATTGTCCGTGCAGAATTCACCCCTTGGCCTCAATGCTATCAATGGGGTACATTATGTAGAAATTCTGAAACATTTTAGAGATTCCATGGGTTACACAAAGAGCAGAACATGGCCCAGTGACTGGCTCTTCACCATGACAATGCTCATGGACTCCAGGGGCTTTCTCTCAAAACAGTTTTATGCTCATAATGCTATTATTGCACAGGGTGAACACCTACCTTATTTATCATATTCAGTTTCAAGACATTTTTTTACTACTTGCAAAAATGAAATCAGCCTCCAGAGTAAACAAAACAAAATAAAAAATTAGAATATGGTGGTGAGAGAACCATGCTGGGAGTAAAGCCTGGATTCTAGTCCTAACTCTGTCAAGAAGTAACTTAATGACTTTGTGGTTACTTATAGGCTGTGGGCCTCAATTTCTATAAAATGAGGGGATTCTTTCATTCCAAAAATTCTGTGATAACTGTGATTTCTGTCTATAATTTGCCACCATTATGGAAATTCAACAGGTGCAATGCCCTGGTCTAGTAGATAAAATGTGGGACCTGCAGTTAGGAAGACCTCAGTTCAAATCCAAGACTCAGATATTTACTGGCTATGGAACTCCAGGTCAATCACTTAACCTCTGCTTGCCTCAGTTTCTTCAACTATCAGATGGGAGTAATAGCACTTACCTCACAGGGTTTTTATGAAGATCAAATAAATTAATATTTGTAAAGCTCTTAGCACAGTGCTTGGCACATCCTAGGTTCTCCATAAATGCATGTTTCCTTCCTTTCTTCTTTCCTCCTCCCTTCCTTTCTAAAATATTGCCATACTCAGAAAGCAGTTGATCTACAGGGCAGAAAGGTAGCAGCTTTTGCCAAGACCCTAAGTGAGAACACCTGGGTCTCTCCCCTCCTCTCTGAGGCTGCTTGGAGGCAGCATATAAAACCAGAAAGAGTCTGAGCCCCTGGGATTATGTTTAGACTAGAATTGTATATTCTAGAAAGGCAGCCAGGTGAGACTCCTTTGTTGTATTTCTGTCTGTGTTCCACTATGTTGCTCTTTTCCCCGGGGGAAGTCTGGTGCATTGGACTGTGACATAAAATGCCTGAGGTCTTAGACCCAGGATGTACCAAAAGGTTTAGTAATAATACTTCTGTGTCACAAGAGGTCAGCAGCAGTTGGGCCTTTGACAATTTTTTCAGCCCTCCCTTCTCCCTTCTCTTATATGTCTATGAGAGAGGCCCCTGACTCAAAGGTTTTGAAGGTACTTCTCAAAAAAGAGTTTCCCAAATGTTTCAAACAAAATTTTGAGCACAGTAGTAGTGAATATATAGTCTCTCAAGGTCAAATGCTCTGAAGATACAACATTCATTTGGCTGTAATAGTTCTGATATATTCTCCAAACAATGAGTCTCTACATCTCAATTACACCTTGAACGGTGATATCACAAATGGAGTTATTTAGGCAACTCACCCTGCACAAGAGATTTTAAAACACATACTCTGCCTAGGGAGATTGCTATATTAAAAAGTAATACTTCAAAACAGCTGTGTTTTCAAGAGTGTGGGTACTGTCTTGAACACACAAATCACAACCCTTTCGTGATAAGGGTTCATGAGTAGCTTTAGCCAAAAATATCATCATTCATTGGCCAAACTCTGATAATACACCTTTCTGAACTCAGCTAGGCTGGTCTGCCGATAACCAGTCTAGCTAGGTTGCAGTATGATGTAGCAGTTAGGGTTCTGGACCTCAAGTCAGAACAAACTGGGTTCAATTCTCAACCCTGAGACTTAACAAGCTGTGTATTTACAGGCAATTCACTTCACTCCACATTAGCTAGCATATATATAACACATGACTTAAGAATTAGCTCATTTGATTTCCCATAAAAACAAGTTAGTGATGTAGTCCATACAGGAAGTCTTTCCATCTTGGTAAGATGGACTAGCACTTACGCTTTCCTGGCAAATATCTTTGAAGGTCTGGGGCCACCTCTGCATCAGGATGAGATTTGAGAGGAGGGCTTTCATGGAGATGTTCCATTAGATGTTCTTCTATAAGAAGAAGGTTTGAGGATATGAGGTGCTAGCACTGAACATTCATTCTTAGAATGTAAGCTCCTTGAGGGCAGGGACAATTTTACTTGATTATATTTATATTTTGCATCTTCCTCCACCCCACCCCCATCCCCATCCCCCCCTACCCCTACCTTCATTTATACAATGCGTGGTACATGTCACTTAATACCTCATTTTTCTTTCATTCATTCATTCTTTCTTTCTTAAATATGCCATCTGATCTAGCCAAGGGCTCAGAGTCTTAAGATCTGGCCTGCTTGCATTATCCATACAAATGCTTAGATTCCTTTAGAGTCTGGCCAATATGGCGGATTTTGAATAAACCTTGTCTTTGACTGAAAAAAAATATGCCATCTGATTTCTTTCACTTTCTTGCCTTTCTTATTTTTTCTTACTTTTCTTTTTCAGACTCCCCAACAGTATGAAAAAGAATATAATGATAAAAGATCAGATGTGGGACCCAGTAAATTCCATGGCTATGCCTACGATGGAATATGGGTAATTGCAAAGACCCTGCAGAGGGCCATGGAACATCTCCGCTCCAGCAACCGGCACCAGAGGATTCAAGATTTCAACTATACAGACCATAAACTTGGCAAAATCTTCCTGGATGCAATGAATGAAACCAACTTCTTCGGTGTAACGGTCAGTTCCAAACCTCTTTGAGTCCGTTGCCTTTTTTCTGTTAATTATTTCCTATCTCTAGGAAAATTTATAACTGGAAGGGGGTTTATAACTTGTGAAAAATAAGAAACCAACATGGTCATCTTTTTCCAACCCTTTAAGCAAATATCATCATAACTTTTATACATGAGGGGGCAGCATTATATATTTTTAAAGTGTGCTTACCTTGGCATTATATTGGGCCATTGAGGCTGGAAAAAATAGATCAGGACCAAATAAGTAGTACAGAAGATAGCACACTGGGCCAGCCTAGAGTCAGAAAATCTTGAGCTCAAATCTAGCATCAGACTCTAACTGTGTGAGTCAGTTAACCACTGTTTGCCTCAGTTTCTTCATCTGTAAAATGTGGATAATAATAGCACCTATCTCCCAGGGTTATTGTGAGGATCCAATGAGATAACAGTTGTAAGCACTTAGCAGAGTACCCGGCACATAGTAACCCATCTATAAATGTTAGCTATTATTACCATTGAGGCGATTAGGTGGCACAGTGGATGGAGCACTGGTCTTAGAATCAGGAAAACTCATCTTCCTGAGTTCAAATCCAGCCTCAGACACTCACTAGTTGCGTAAGCCTGGGCAAGTCACTTAACCCTGTTTGCCTCCATTTCTTCATCTGTAAAAATGAGCTGGAGAAGGAAATGGTAAACTACTCCAGTACCTTTACAAAAAAAAAAAAAACTCCCGAAGGGAGTCATGGAGTCAGACACACCTGATGAACAACAGCAAAATTATTACTACTAGTAGTAAGGCCTTATATGTGTATGCAAGAGCACCTTGGCTCAAAATGTTTTTGCCATTTACTTTCTTCATGGTCTTGGACAAACCATTTCACCTTTGTAGATTTCTACTGGAAATAGACAGCATGGTAGAGTGGAAGGAGTGCTGGTTCTGAAGAGGGCCTGGGTTCAAATCCTGATTCTGCCCCTTCCTACCTGTGTAACCTTGGAGAAGTCATATAAACTCTCTAGGCTCTAATTTACCCATGCAAAATAAAGAGGTTCACCTAGTTGACTCTTTTTTGGCAAGGCGATCAGGGTTAAGTGACTTGCCCAGGGTGACCCAGGTAGTAAGTGTCAAGTGTGTGAGGCTGGATTTGAACTCAGCTCCTCGTGACTCCGAGCCAGTGTTCTGTGCTGCCTACATGACTTCTGATGTCCTTTCTAGCTCTAGATCTAAAAGATGGTTATTTTACAGTCAGATCTTTTCATTCTCTATAGGATAATAGATTCAACTCCAATTCTACTTGTAGGAAATATAAGTTGTAGGTCATTTAAATGTCATTTATATTATTATATTGTATCATTATTATATTTTAATATATTATTATGTTGTAGATTTTTATATGTAAATTTAATATATAATTATATGTTATATATAAAAATAAATTTAATACAAGTTTTAGGTCATTTAAAATGAGGACTCAGCTGTTTGGCAGAAAGCGTATTATTCTCTTCTTGACCATAGTGGTGATGGTCTAAAGCAGGGGTGGAGAACTGCAGCCTCAAGTTCCCCACCCCTGGTCTAAAGCGCGGCCACTTAGCAGATGAATTGCCAATATCACAACATCCACTGCCCTTGGAATGTGTGGATCATTAACTTTCACAAAGTCACAGAATTTCTCATTTGTGGGACTAACGAACAAAATATTCAATGCTTACCTTAAAAAAAAAGTGAATGAATGAAAAGGCATTTACTAAGTAAGTGCCTATATAATCTGGTTCCACTCTATCTTTCCAGCCTCAATGGACATTATTCCCCTCTCACACTGTGTGATTTAACCAAACTAGCCCTTTCTCTGTTCCACACGCTTGACCCTCCACCTCCTGTCTCCATTGGCCTGGAATCCCACATGCCTGGAATCCACTCCCTCCTTACCTCTACCTTGTAGAGTCCCCTCTCTTCCTTTAAGACAAAGCCTAAACACCATCTTCTGCATAAAGTCTTTCCTAACCCCATTCTCTTTTCCAGAATAACTTGTTTATAACTACTTTGTGTATATTTCTGTTTTTTTCACTCTATCCTGTATATATTTTTGTACATACTTGCTATCTTCCTCAATGTAGATCCCTTGTAGAAAAGAATTGCTTCCGTTTTTGAATCCCTAGCATTTAGGATGTAGTGGGCCCTTGATAAGTACTTATTGGTTAATTAATTGATTCATTGATTGAAAGACAATATGGTAGAAAAAATGTTCAACTTGGAGTCAGAAGATTTGGGTTCAAATCCCATTCTGATGTGTGACTACAAGCAAATTCCTTATCCTTTCTGAGATTTGGCTTTACTTTCATCATCTGGATAATATTTGCCCTACTTTATGGGGCTCTGAGAAAAATACCTTGTAAATCTCAAAACACTACAATTAATCAACAGGCATTTATTAAACAACTACTGTTGGCCAGTCTCTGCACTAGGATCTAAGAATACAAAGAAAACATCAGGACGGTCCCTGCCCTCAAGGAGCTCACATTCTGTGGAGAAGATGATATGTTCACAAATAAGTAAATATAGGATATATACAAAACAAAGAAAAAGTAATAGAAAAAGAATCACAACTGAGGGAATCAAGAAAGGCCACTTGAAGGAGGTGACACCTGACTGAGCCTCGAAGGGAACTAGGCTCTAAGGCATGGAGGTGACAACTTGTGCAAAGGCACAAAGATATATGTCCCATCCAGGAAACAACACATGGGCCAATTTGTCCTGGAACGTACAGGGTGTCCCAAAAGTTTTAGTGCAGTCATAGCGGCTGGCAGCTCACTAAGACTTTTGGGACACTGCAAAGCATGTACAAGGAGAAAGAATGAGGAATCAGCCTGATAGGATAGACGGGGACCAGACTTGTCAAGGGTTTTGACTGCCAAAGAGAAAGGCTTGTGTTTTATCCTAGAGGCCATAGGGAGCCACAGAAGCTTCTTGAGTAGGGAAGTGACATGGTCAGCCTGGTGCTTTAGGAATATCAGGTAGAGCTTTTGTTATTTTCAATATCTTATGTTTGTTCATTCAACAAATATTTATTGGGCTCCTTCTACCTTTAAGACAGAAATGTCAAACTGAGGCCCCCAGGCAGCATGCAGCCCTGCAAAACTCCGGAGTAAAAGGAATCAGATTAAAATGTAATTGGCAAATGTTTAAGAAACTAAAAATACAATACAGCATAGATAATGTTAACCTGAGGTCTTCTAAGTCAACATTCGAGCTGTTTCTATTTGAATTGGACACCACTGCTTGAATAGTTGATGTGCTTATTGCATATTCATGAGGCATGCCCTCAAAGAAGGCTAGCAATAGAGGGTAGGGAGGCATTTGTGTGCTGGCAAATGTTTAACAACTGGCTCTTGGCTTTTTAAAATATATGCATGGCAAACTTTTCAGTTTAATGTGTATCATTGCCTCCATTAAACAATCAACAAAATAATAAATCAAGCCATAATTTACAATGTTTGCTGATTTCCAAGGCATAAATGTTCACAGTGAAAATTTAACAGCCAGCTCTAGCCAGTATGAGCTGCCTCCAGCACACACCACCTTGGAACCTTCCCTCTAAATCATTTGCATGAATTTAATCACAAGATAAGCAAACATCCATGTGTCACAGAAAGCAGAATTTTCTATGGTGAAAAATACGTTCCCTTATGTTCAATATGGTGTGCTTTGTAGAAACCCTCTCCCTCATCTGTTCATTGTACCCTCAGAGCCTGCCTTACCTACTTCACGTGGACTGCCCTCAGAGGACTGTTAGCACCATTTGTAGCCAATATAGAACATATGATTAGAGCAGTTCTATCCTCAAAAGCCTTTAGCAGTTACTTTCATGCTTCATTGGCAAAGACTACAGTTACGTGCAAAATTAGCATTCATAGAGCTGTGCAGAATACGAGGGCCGTAGAGTTCAAAAGGAACAGAGTTAATAATGATAGCTCCATTTATACAGCACTTTAAAAGCTTACCAAGTGCCTTAGCTACATTATCTCATTTAAAATTCAAAATGACCTTATAAAGTGGGGACTCTGGGTAATATTATTTGTATTTTATGAATGAGGAAACTGAGGCCCAGAGAGCAAAAGGTCAGTCAGTCAATAAACCTTTACTAAGCACCCACCATGTGCGAGGCACTGTGTTAAGTACTAAGATCATATTGATAATTAGTAGCAAAGTAGGCTAAAAACATAGGCCTCCTGGCACTTATCTAAAAGCTTTAGAAAATTTAATTGATTTCGTTTGACTGGTTCATTTCACCAGTATCATTCTTCCAGAATAGCCTTGCCTGCCCTAAATAATTGGATAGATAGGCTCTTTGTGAAGTACACAACATACGTAATAACCTCATTGTCTGAAATCTATTTTGCCTCCTGTGTTTTTCCTTTTTTCCTTTTTAGTTGAAAAGTACAAAAAAAAATAAGATACAAAACTCTGTAGTTGGACATTTTCGTGATGGTTTTGTATTTTCTTTTCCCCTAGCTGCTTCATCACCTTCAAATGAATGGGTGCATGTCATGAGAAAGTGAACAGATTTAAATTAAACCTGTCTTCTGTTCACAAAAAGGTTCATGTGATAAAATAAAAAGTATATTTTTCAAGCTCCAGGAGACTTCAGCAGGTCAATTTCAACAACAAACTAATAGTATGAAGGGCAGGGATAAGGACAGGATAGAAATAAAAGATGAATAAAGAAAAAGAGTGGGCATTTTTCATTTTGTAAGTGATTTTTAGATCGGAGGGCTATAAGCCAGTACTTCTCTCTGACATGCAGTAATATACACCAAGAAATAAAGTTCTGCTGGTCAGTGTGGAATTATTCGGCTTGTCAGGACTGACAAGGAACTGGGTGAGTTTTAAAGGAACAGTGCTCTTTTTTTCCCTTTTTTCTAAAGAAACATGACACAAGGACATAATTTGCATTTGATATTGAGAAGTGATTTGAAGAGAAAGGGATACAGGTGGTATCTGGCATGGCTGGCCTTTGAACCACAGATGGGCCCCCACTGGAGCAATCCATGCTCCTTCCCCATGAAACATCCCAAGGCGTGTGGGGAGCAGAATGGTTGTTGGGGTTCCTTCTATAAGGGAAAAACCAAAGGCGGGTCATCCTGCTCATTTCTCATTCTCCTTACTTTCTGCTGGGAAATGGGGGCATGATGGGAGAACAGATGTTAAATCCAAAGTCACGATGTTCTTTCTTCAAAGTTGTCTATGTTTCCTGCTTAATTATAAGATTGACTGTATTGGCCATTGACAAAATTAGAAATCTGACCATTTCCATAAAGTTTTGATCTATCATAAGTACCTCTTGTTTTCATGTTTCATTATTTGTGAGTAGGGAGTTCCAAAACTAAATAGAGACACTGAGGCATCTATCTAATGCAGAGACAAGAGACAGAGGCAGTGAATTGCCAAGGGAGAAGTTCTCCCCAGCTTGGGACTCTTGGGGTATAGAAAAAAAATCGTGTTGCTTGTTGAATTTTACAAATTTCCTGGGAATCCAGACCTTGGGATTCCCTTTGGGCACAATTGTGTTAAACTAGTGGCATTATGGGAAAAGAGGTTTGGTAAGAAAAGGGCTGCTTCCCTCAGAAGCAGCTGGTTTTAAGCAGTTTTACTCCCATAACCCTAAGTATGGGGTAGAGTTGAGGTGTTGACTAAGGGAAAGTCATCCCTACAGGGATAGCTAAAGGGAGGAGTTGGGAAGAAATTACTCTGTTTACAATATGGGCCAGCTAAGAGGGAGTACCTAACTTGTTTGCTAAGCTAAATCTCTCTGCTCCCACAAAATGCTCCACATGGAGGCTCATCCGGAATGGCAGGTACATACATCACTGTCTTCTATCACGTCTCTCAAAAGGAAAAGTCCTCAACAGCTACCCTACTACTGACATGGCCTCAGGCCATTCCATGGGTAGGGAAACAATGACCACCTGGTGGAGCACTCTCTTTGGCACAAAGACAACCCATTGCATGCATGATGTCATCTGTCCTCTTCAAAAATGAAGGATAAGGGGCAGCTAGGATACAGCATCAGCCCTGGAGTCAAGAGGACCTCAGTTCAAATCTGGCTTCAGACATGTAACACTTACTAGTTGTGTGACCCTGGGCAAATCACTTAACCCCATTGCTTAGCCAAAAACAAACAAAACAACACACACACACAAAACGAAGGACAAACAACAGTAACAGATATGCTGAGATTCTCATTCCCCCAATGTCCTGCTTGACATGTTACTCCTCCAGGGAAAAGGGAGAAAAAAAATCATCTCATTGGACCCTTCCACTTGACAGAGAAGGAAGTTGAGGCTAAGAGATGTGCAGACTTGGCATAATGTCGCAAAGCTAATAATGGGAAAATTTGTATTAGAACTCAAGTCTCTTAAATCTTAGTCCCCTGTCACTATACCACAATGCAATATGCTATACAATTAAATCATACTCTATTTTTCTCTCCAAAGTAGAAAAGGTAATACAAGCTAACTCCATTTAACATAATTTATTATTTTCAGTTCAGGTGTTTTTCAGTCATCATGACCCCATTTGGGTTTTTCCTGGCAAAGATACTGGAGTGATTTGCCATTTCCTTCTCCAGATCATTTTGCAGATGAGAAAACTGAGGCAAACAGGGTGAAGTGACTTGCCCAGGGTCACACAGCTAGTAAGTATATAAGGCCAGATTTGAACTCAAGTCTTCCTGACTCCAGACCCAGGGGTCTATCCATTGAGCCACCTAGCTGCCTCCACATTTTTATTGCATAAACTAATTTAAGTACATTAAATTAATCATGTCCATGACTTATTTTAAGATGATCTTTTAAACACGCTTGAAAAAAATCCTGCCTGATCCTCATAGTGCCTTTTCCCATTTGTCATCTTTCTAATACAGATGTTCTTCCATATATGTAGTTTTGTCCGCTTTGCCTAGTGGTTATAGATTGGTGTCTTCTTTGTGCTTAAGAATTTCCATGCTGCATTTCTTACACATTTTCAATTCAATTCAATAAATATTTATTAAGCCCCTACTGTCTGCAAAACACTGTGTTGGGCTCTGAATTAGGTACAAAGTTTAGATAAGACATGGCCCCTGTCTTTAGAGAGGTTATAGTTTCTAATGAGAAAAAGACACCAACAGAGACAACTATAATACACAAAGTTAGATGATAAGCTTATTAGAGAAGTGCCTGCCAAAAGTGCCATGTGAAGTCTGGGGAAAAAGATCAGAAAAGGAAGCTTCTTGAAGGAGTCAGCATTTAAGATGGGCTTTAAACTACAATAGGAAATTCAACAAAGCAGGAGGCAGCTAGGAGGAAGCTAAAAGAGGGCCAGTTGCTTCCTTGTGTGCATGTCCACATACACAATGTCGTATTGTTTCTTTGTTTCAAATACCCCTTATTGGATTGTAAGCCCTCTGAGGGCAGGAGAATTGTCTTAATTAATTTTTATATCCCACCCACCACTGAGTGCAGGGCTTTGCCCAGAATAGGAATTTAATAACTGTTTATTAATTATTATTTAATCATTAATTAATATTCAGTGAAGTCAAGTCAATTCTGCCCGAGAACAAGCTTAAGCTCACTAGCACATATGGCCTATAATTCATTTGTTTCTCCTTTAAAAAAAAATGAGAACATTATATATAGATTAATTTATTCATTATATAGCTAATCATATTTCTTTTCCAAGCAACAACTTTCTATGTTTCTGTTGCACATCCCCTGATAATCCAAGACAGGATCTTTGTGAAACATGGCACCACTGTATACAGACTGTCCCAAACTACAATAAGACTTTTGTGGGGGGCAGCTAGGTGGTGCAGTGGATAGAGCACCAGCCCTGAAGTCAGGAGGACCTGAGTTCAAATCCGGCCTCAGACCAAACACTTGACATGTACTAGCTGTGTGACCCTGGGCAAGTCACTTAACCCCAATTGCCTAAAAGGAAAAAAAAAAGACCTTTGGGACACCCTGCAAGATAAGCAGGGGTAAAGCCTAGTGGATGTGCTAATATAATTCTTGCCTTACTATTAAAGATTATCTCTATTTCCCTTCCATATTTTGAAGGTCTAGTTCAAATTTAACAAGTTCACATTTATATGGCATGTCAAGCTTGACAAGATGATTTCCTTACAACAACCCTATGAGGGAAATAGTACAAGTATTAACATCCCCACTTTACAGATAAATAAACTGAGAAATGTTTCTATTCAGTGTCAGTGCTGAAGTCAAACCTGAAGTTCGGTTCTTATGACTCCAAGACCCATCTTTTTCTCCTACTTCATTATTAGGAGGCTCTTCCATGAATTACCTCTATTGACAAAATGGCCCCTATTCCTACAGTAACAGATTTTTATGCTGTCTGTAACAAAGTTTCTTGACAATCTGTTTTTAAGGTTTAGGACACTGAGTTGTGAGGCCCTAAGATATGCTCTGGTTTAGAGGATTTGTGCAGAAAAGAGAAGCTGAGACACCAAGAAGTATAAAGTTCCTTGTAGGTCTTATTCAGAAATGGAAAAGTATCTACTTTAGGGGCAGCCAGGTGGCACAGTGGATTGAGCACCAGCCCTGAAGTCATGAGGATGTGAGTTCAAATCCCGCCTCAGACCAAACACTTGACACTAATTAGCTGTGTGACCCTAGGCAAGTCACTTAACCCCAATTGCCTAAAAAAAAAGAAAAGAAAAGTATCTACTTAAAAAAAAACTATTTCTGAATTAAATAGAACACGATTATTATGAGGTGGGTGATTATGTATGTTCAGTTGCAAACCTAAACTGGGAATAGCTGTAAGTGAACTCATTGATGGGAATGAATAAAATTAATCCAATAGAAGGTGACTAGGATGTTGAGAGGACTGGAATCAGAAGAACCTGGGAATTTTTATCCTGAAAAAAAAGAAAATTTAGGGATGATGTGGGAACATTCTTCAAGTATTTGGAGGGCTATCTGTGGGAGAGTGATTAGCCTTATAGATGTCATAATGGGTAGACAGCGGAGGCCTAGATTTCAGGATTGTATTAGAAAAACGTTCCTAAAAATTAGTTCTGTCCAAAGTGAATGGACCTTGGGAGGTGGTGAGTCTCTCATCCCTGGAAATTTTCAAGTAGGTTCTGGACAGCCACTTGCTGGAGAGTGATAGAGGAAGGTTGTACATTAGCAATGGATTGGACTAAATGACCTTGGAATTTCCTTCCAGCTCTGAGTCTGGGATCCATTAACTGAGGATCTATATGTAGAGATCCTCTTAGCATAAAAAAAGATGTTATACCATGCTGAAAATTATTCTCCTTTGAACATTCTGAATGAGGTTATGTCAAAATTCTTCAAATAACTCATCCTCTTTTACTAATTGCCCTCCTAAACCAGGTGCCACGTTGTCTTTGTTGTTGAGTCATTTTTTTTTTCAATCATGCCTGACTCTTCTTGACCAGATTTGGGTTTTCTTGGCAGAGATATTTCCTTTTCCAGTTCATTTTACAGATGAGGAACTAAGGCAAACAGGGTTAAATGACTTGCCCAGGGTCACACTAGCTAGGAAGGGTGTAAGGCCAGATTTGAACCCAGGAAGATGAATCTTCCTGACTCCAGGCCCAGTGCACCATCCACTGTACTACCTAGCTGCCCTCTCCAGAATCAAGGCCCCCATTGGCTTAAGGGAAGCTGAAAGCAAGATAGTATGTGAGTTCGATAGCCATTTTCTAGGTTATCCCAGGGTGCCAGCCTTATGTTTATTTCTTCTGCTACTGACTTCAGTCCTGTAGCTTGACCCCTGAATATCCAGAAGAACTCTGACTTCTTGCTTGGGCCCATTGGCCACAATTCATTTAGTCACTTGCTAAAACCTCATTTGGCCTCTTAATAGACCACATCCTTCTTAGCCTTAGCTCACTGGCCTCTGCCTACCTGCAACCTTCTATGGTTCTGTTCAGAGAAGCTGGGCCTTTGTGTTCACTTGTCTAAACAAACTAAGCTACGATTTGGAAAACACAGTGAATATAGTTCTTACGGTTGAGTAGGATGGCCTGGATTTTTCCAAGATTTTATGTAATAACTTGTTTTTTCCTCATTCTCCCAGCAGTGGTTATAATGCAGTTACACAAAATGTGGCAAAGCAGCTCCACTGTTGAAAGTGGGTCTCATGCAATCTAAGATTCCTGTTGTGAATCAACATTTTCACACATGACTCGCATCAAAATATGCCTGAGAGCACAGTTGACAGACGCTTACTGGGAAGACCAATTAAAGCTGAAGATAGCAGTGCTAGGACCAAATATCTAGTCCTTAGGTGACAACAAGTAGATGAGGAGAGGGGAAAAAAAGTCATTATATTATGGTTATTTCTAAGTAGGTTTTTCATTGATGGCTTTTTCTTTTTTACATTTGGTAAACATAAAGGGCAGCTAGGTGGCATAGTGGATACAGCAGTGGACTTGGAATCAGGAAGGCTCGTGTCCCTAAGTTCAAATCCATCCTCAGACATTTGTTAGCTGTATGAGACTGGGCAAGTCACTTACCCCTGTTTGCCTCACTTTCCTTATCCATAAAATGGGCTGGAGAAGGAAATGACAAACCACTCCAGTATCTTTGCCAAGAAAACCCCAAATGGGGTCATGAAGAGTCAGACTGAAACAACTCAGCAACAACAAATGTGAAGGAGTCCAGCATTTCCTTTTTCACTCCTGGGTCTGGTATAGAATGAATTTAGAAACAGTCAGACCTAGGATCCAATACTAGTTTAACCCGCTAGTTTTATAGACAAAGAAACAGATCTAGAGAGAGATGAAATAGCACAAAGCCATCCAGGTAATAAGAAGCCTGAACCTAAATTTGAGCCAAGGTCTTTTTTTAGCTGACATGATATAGTTCTTACAGTTTTGAAATGTGTTTTCATGAATTATCTCTTTAAACTTCACAATAACCCTATGGAGTGGGCAATAGAGGTATGGTATCATGTCCACATTTCACAAACGAGGAAACCAAGGCTCAGAAAGATTAGTTGGCATGCCCATGGTGACCAGGCTAGAGATAGGTTTAAAAGCCAAGTCTTCCTGACTAAAGTCCATCACTCTACATCTTTGTTCAAGTATTCAAGATACATGCGTATTAAAAATAAGAAGGTATAGGAAGACATACATATGTACACATGCACATATTTTTATAATTTGGATAATCACTGTGTAGGTAGACAATTAAGCAGACCCAGAACTGAACAGGATAAAAAGAACAGGCTGGATCACCTTTGGGAAATTGTGCAGGTCTTTCAATGATCCCAAACTACTCACTATCACATGTTTATAAACACCAATATTCTTCCAGTGGTATCACATTTCTACAAACCATGGGACATCATTATCTGGGAAGAATCAAACTTTTGGAAAGAAATATCCTGAGCATAGGTAGACTACTGCATGTTAGTCTTATGCATGTGAAAATGGAGAAGTGTGTTTTACATATACTTATGTAGTATACATGTTATATATGTAGGTATATATTTGTCATGTGTAATCGAGGTTATGGAGGGATAATATACATGTCATAAATATGTATTACACACATAGTATATTGTGGAAATTGAATGATGTATTATTTATACGTACATATCATACACACACGCATACGTCAGTGTCTGTGCTATATACCCACTGGTTAGAACAATCTCTTTCACATTGTCGTGGATTTCATTGAGGAGGAGAACATCACCCTAGTCCTTCTTTTGTTTGGATCCTATGCAGAACATCTTCCATAGCATCGACAAACACAGAAATGACAGCTGACAATTCCGTGACATTGACGTGCTGCTTAAGACTTTTGGGGATAGCCTGTATATTAGGAAACTATATGATATTGAACAGAAAAGGAAATGAATGGTTCCATTGCCAAACTAATTTGGAAGCTCAAAATAGTATTATGTGTTTAGCAAACTGCTTGCACTGGTTTTAAAAAAAATTTTAAGATAGTCTTTAGCCAGTCAGAAAATGAGTGGTTGTTGAGGTGTGTCTCTGTGTGTGTGTGTGTGTGTGTGTGTGTGTGTGTATGTGTGTGTGTGTGTGTGTGTGTGTGTGAAATGTATCATGGAGGAGAATGGATCCTCTACATGTGAGTTTCTACTCCTGGGCACTCAGTATGTACAAAACTCTGTTGTGAGCGCTGTGGGTACAAGGGTATTGAAGGCACGGTCTTTGTCAGGAAACAAACAATGTATCATGAAGACAAACACTGGAGAAGTAGATGGATTATGCTTTCCATCCACTTTGACATTTGGCTTTTGAAGCCCTTCACAGACTGCCTTCAGTTTACTTTTCCAAATTTCTTTCATTTTTCCTCTTCATATATTACATGTTCCATACAAATAAGCCTATTGTGGTTTTCACAAACTAGGCATTCAGTCCTGTTCCCCTAGCTCTCTGCACAAGCTGTCTTGAATTTCTGGAATGCTCTTTGACCTTCACCTCTTAGGATACTTAACTTCTTTCAAG
Source organism: Phascolarctos cinereus (assembly GCF_003287225.1). Taxonomy (NCBI): domain Eukaryota; kingdom Metazoa; phylum Chordata; class Mammalia; order Diprotodontia; family Phascolarctidae; genus Phascolarctos; species Phascolarctos cinereus. The sequence continues at coordinate 229,426,976 of NW_027555847.1, read as the reverse complement.
GTTCAAATCAAGTGCTTCCTCAAAGGCAGCTTTTCCTCATTCTTCCCACCTTATTATTCTCTCCCCTCAAGTTATATTGTCTCTCTCTGTTCACATGTGCTGTCCCAGTAGAATGTAAGACCCTTATGGGCCCAGGGACAGTGTTATATTTTGTCTTTCAGTCTCTAGCAGCTAGCATCATTCTTTACACACAGCAGACATTCAATAAATATTTGATAAATAAGTGAATGAACTAAAGATGTGCCATCCTCTTGGCTATACAGGATCCCAGGAGTACCTTGAACCAACTACCAGTGAGCCTACATCCCCTTTGATTGTGGGCAGAAAAGGAAAGAAGCGCATTCCAGAGACAAGCCTCTCTGAGTCTCAGTTTATCTCATCAGTGAAATGGAAATAATAATGCTTGTACTGTCTATCTCATAGGGTTGTTTGCCAGGACACTCATGGTACCAAAGGCATCCTCGTGTGCTTTTATGTCATACATAAAAAAGCATACAGGAAAATAAATAGTACTGTCTCTGGAGTCAGAAGACCTATATTCAAACCCTTCATCTGAGATTTATTACTTTGTGACCTTGGACAAATTACTTAACCTCTCTGTGCCTCAATTCCATTACTTGTAAAACACGGGAGAGAGGGGAGCTGTTGGACTAGGTGACATATGTGAGATCCTTTTCAACTCAAGCTCTGTGAGCCATCGTCTAACAATAATGTTAGTTTACACTGGCATAGAGCTTTACCTACATTTTGTAAGTGTCATGGTATGAAGGGAAAAGGGGAGGCTTAAAGATTGAAGACCAGGGCTTAAATCTAGGCTCTGCCCCCCACTAGGTAGATGATCTTAGCTGGCCAAGTCATACGACCCCTCTGATTCTTGGATTATTCCACAGAGAAATGGAGATAACTCTCTCTTGTGGCACCTGCCCCCACAGGTTAGGAAATTTTTTTAAAATGAAAATGAAAAAAGAGGAGCAGTAGATATTCTTCCAAGGTGACACCTAGTAAGTGATGGAGTCAGCCAAGGCTATGAAGTCATCTATACCTTAGATGCAGGGAATTATTCTCCTTCGGCATCGAGGAGGGACGTAGGAAGTTGGGGGGAGCATGAGATCTGCTATGTAAAAGGTGCTATGCAAGGCAATAGGGATACAATGAAACACACCATTTTTTTTCCCTCGGCTAATGGAAGGAGACAGAGTTGCTGCAATAAATCTAGGATGTATTCTGTTGAACAGACACAGCTAGATAGGTTCTTAGGTGAACCATTCATTTGCTTTTTCTATGGTTGGAAAGCTGAACCACTTCGCTGTTATTCTCCCTTCCAACTAGGTGTGCTAATGACTGGTAGGGGAGGTGACAGAGGGGGCTTGAGGTCCTCTTGGCATTTTGGGAGAAATAAATAACAGGTCGTCATCTGCCTGTGTAAGGGAGAAGAGAGCTGGGGGAAGGGGTGGGAGAGAAGGGAGAGTCAGCCTTAAATGGATCTGTAGAAGATCAAGGAAATCAATTTCTAGATTTGGAGTGCTTGAACACTGAAAAATACCTTTGAGATCATGTGATCCAAGCTTCTCATTTTACAGATGAGGAGACTGGGGGCCAGAGAGATTAAGTCACTTGTCCAAAGTCATACAGCTAGTCAGTGACAGGGAAACAAGCAAATAAAGTATGTTCCTAGGGACTTGGGCTTCTTTTGCTAAGTATAATATGACCTGACCGAACCGAAACATTTTAGAAACAAGCATCATCCAGATAAGTGAAGTTTAAAACCATGCAGAAAAGTGTTTGGGGCCCTTTCCCTACTACCAGCTCCCTGCAGATGACACCATTCTGTAGCTCCAGGCTGGACCTCTCTTCTGACATTCAGACTTTTGTCTATAGCTTCATCCAAGATGTGTCTACCCCTGGTAACCCAGCAGCACCTCAAACTCTAAGAGAATCCATTATCTCTCCTTCCCAAAGCTTCTCTTCCTTCTGATGTCACTAATCTTTCTGTATCATCACCATTCATCCTTATCTCTGGTTTGTAGCCTAGGGGTTATATCTGATGTTTCCTTCTCCCTTACCTCTCATGTCCAGCTAGAGCACCTTAGGTGGCATTGTGGATAGAACACCGGGCCTGCAGTCAGGAAGACCCAAGTTCAAATCTGTCTTCTGACACTTACTAGCTGTGTGACCCTGGGCAAGTCACAATATCTGTTTGCCTCAGTTTCCTCACCTGTAAAATAGGCATAATAATAGCAACTCCCTCCTGGGATTATTATGAAGAGCAAATGAAAAAATAATTGCAAAATTCTTAGCACAGCATCTGGTATACAGTACTATATTAATGTTAGTTATTGTTGTTGTTATTATTATTATTACATCCAATGAGTCACCAAGACCTGTTGATGCCACCTCAAATCAATTCAGTTCAGTTCAATTCAATGAACATTTATTTAGTGGGTTACCATGTGTTCTCAGTACTGGGAATACAGATATAGCAACAAAAGCAGTCCCTTCCCTCAAGGAGCTTACGTTCTACCACAATGAAATGGCATATATTCCAATAAGTAGATATGAAATGCATATCTCCTCCCTTTTATTCCCATTGCCACCAAGCCAGTGTGGGCCCTCATTACTGTGTGCCTAACCTTTATCTTTGTTCTCCCCCTCCTCCACTTCAGCCTTCATTCTGGGGCCAGAAGAGCCTTTCTTACTCATAGATTCTCTGCTGATCCAAACTCTTCAGTGGTTCTCTGAGGCCTACCAAATGAGACTGAAACTCTCTTGCCTGGAATATAAGGTCTTCCTATCCAACCTTTCCAGCTTCATTCCATGTTAATCCTCGCTACACTTTCAAAGCTTCAACCAGACTAAAGTGGTCCCTAAACTTTCCCACTTTTCTGCCTTTGCTCACCCTAGTTCCTCTCCCTCTTCTTCTTCTTCCCATGATGAATTCTTATCTATCCTTTAAAGCATAATTGAAATGACTGTTCCCCCCTAAAACTCTCTGATCAACCCAGTGTGTGATGCCCTATTACTTTTTAGAATGCGCATCTGAAGGGCAGCTAGATGGCACAGTGGATAGAGCACCAGCCCTGGAGTCAGGAGGACCTGAGTTCAAATCTGACCTCAGACGCATAACACTTAACTAGCTGTGTGACCCTATGCAAGTCACTTTAACCCCGTTGCCCAGCCAAAAATAAATAAATAAATAGAATGTACATCTGTAGGGATGGGGACTTGGCCTGTGATTTGATTTGTATAGGGAACTCTTGGTTGAGCAAAACCTTCTTTGTAGAAGAATCTCCCAAGTTTTTCCTCACTGTGGTTAGAACATTCAGCATTTGAGAAAAAAAACACTACCTGAAACACCTAAGTTATTACAAATTGTTGGTCATAAACTTAGGGAGGTGAAGCTCAAAACCAGACATATTAAGTTGTCTCCTCCCTCAAATAGATAATTAGAAAAAGAGATGATTTGTCTATCAGGGCAGTTAGAGAAGTCCTATTCCTTCAATGCTCCTAAGTAGTCCCTTTCCTAAATGCCAACCATACTAGTTGGCTATTGACAGAGATTGCAACAGATCTCACAAAGATTTAAGTCCCAAACAGTGCCATCCCTGAGACAGCCAGCAGAGCAACAAGGGAGTTCAATGACCCAAGTGAAATGCTGGTAAAGGCACAAGGTGAGGAATTATGGGTGACTACAAGTCAACACTTTCTCACCACAGCTTGGGCGTTGCCTAAAGCAAAGGCATCAAATTCAAATAGAAAGGGGGCCATCAATCCATCTCAACTGTACATAATGATCAGACAGGCCACCCATTGACTTAGCTTTAAAATGTAATGTTATTTGGGCAGCTAGGTGAAGCAGTAGATAGAGTACCGGTCCTGGAGTCAGGAGGACCTGAGTTCAAATGCGGCCTCAGACACATTAAAAAAAAAAACCTCACTAGCTGTGTGACTCTGGGCAAGTCACTTAACCCCATAATGCTTCATTTAAAAAAAAACTTAATAAATAAAATATAGTGTTATCTATGTTTTGTTGTATTTTTATTTAGTTAGTTAAATATATCTTAATTACATGGTTGGGGAGGGGGGCAACCAGGGTTAAATGACTTGCCCAGGGTCACACAGCAAGTAAATAGCTGAGGCTGGATTTGAACTCAGGTCCTTCTGTCTCCAAGGCTGGTTCTCTATCCACTGCACCACCTAGCTACCCTTCAGATGTGCATTCTAAAAGCAGCAGGGTGTCACACACTGGGCTGATCAGAGAGTTTTAGGGGGGAACAGGCATTTCAACAGGCATAGGTGACCTAGCTGCCCCTTTCCCAATTACATTTTCATCTTAAGGGCCTCCTGTTTGACATTTCTGGCCTAGAATACCCTAGAATATCCAGCACCACATAGCCAATATATGTCAGAGGCAGGACTTGAACCCAAGTCTTCTTGAATTTGAGACCAACTCTCTAACCACCTTCCTATGTCATTCCTATGAATATAGTAATTTACTTTCTAGTTATCTGTGTTTTTATCATATTCCTCTACTCAACTATAACCTCCATAAGGACAGAAACTACCTAAACTCTATATCTCCACTAGTGCTCTACTTACAGTAAGTGCCTAATAAATGTCAGTTGAATCGTTGGCAGCTCTTGAAGCAACATCTTATGCCAAAATGTTATTTTCCATAGGAAAAAAAAACAGTTTGGAAGATGCCTCCAGTAAAACAAACAGACAAACTGGCATCCCAGATGGGTCGAACCAAATTGAAAAGGATGGACTACAGTTTTCTTATGTGGTCTGTGGGTCTTTGACAAAGCTATAAGCATAATCAAAGAATAATCTTTGATTCTGGAACAAATAAGATACCGTCATTATTTCTTGGGACAGCTCTCATCTGCCTGACATAAGACAAGACTGTCCATTCATCAGACGAGACCTAGATGAATGACAGCCCATGCTCAGAGATGCCCCGGCTTCCTAGAATGACCATAGGGGTCATTCAGTACTTCAGGTCCGGTGACATTGCCCTTACCCGGCAGCCTTCCCTATCCTAAGCGCAGCTGAGAACTCATAAGCAATTAGAAATGTTCCAGAGCAGCCAAAATAGCTGTCACAAAAGCTATGCACTTAATTTACATGAAAGTCCCCAGGCCTTCATTCAGAGCCTATATACCCTTACACAATACACAATTTCAGTAAGTTTATTTATTTGCTTTCCTAGCCCACAGTAGATCAAAAGCAGCAAATGAGAAGTGGGGGATGGTAAGTTTAATAGTAGCAAGAACACTAGTGATCATTGAGAGCCTGACAGTGAGGGAAGAGGCAGAAAAATATAGACAAAGAGATTGGGGAGGGGTGGGATAGCAATAAAGAGCCATTCTGTACAAGAACAAACAATTCTACATCATTCAATATATCCTGAGGGCATTACTTTATTAAAGCACAAAGCTGAATTTCAATTCAACATTTATTTAGTGGCTATTTTTGTGCAGATTTCTCTGTTACATGCAAGGGAAAATCCAAAGTTTAGCCAAGACAAGGCCTCTGCCCTCATAGAATATAGAGTCCAGTAGGGGTTTGTGACGCATGTATGGATATCCACAATGCATAGTAATACATGATAAGTATGTTAGACATATAAGAAAAATGCTATGCAAGATCTGATGGGAGACACATTATTATCAACTAGGGGAATCAAGGAAGGCTTCCTTAAGGAGGTAGCATTGGAGCTCAATATTAAAGTAGGAGCAGGATTTCAAAAAATGAGGGGAGGGGAGGGGAATCATTCCAGGGATAAAGAATTGCACAAGCAAAAGAGTAGAAGTAAGGAAACACAGAAGTTCAGTTTAACCAAAATATAGATTCATGAAGGGAGTAATATAAGGCCACAAAATTAAGATGGTGCCAGATTATAGAGGCTCTTGAATACCAGACAAGGTAATTTGTCCTTGACTTCATAGGCAATAGAGAGTCCTGCTGCCTAACTATGCTAACAATAATAGTAACTCCCATCTTCCTGGCATGGCAAAGTTTGTAATGTGCTTTCCTCACAACCACCCTGTGATGTAGGTTGTATAAATATTATCATCCCCATTTTATGGATGAGGAGACCTAAGCCCAGAGAGACCAAGTGATTTGCCCATAGTTATAAAACTAAGTAATTGTTGGAGATTCAAAATCAGGTTCCTTGACTTCAAATCCAAGGGACTACTCTGAGTTTGCCCCATCCTACCAAAACATCAAATCCTTTCAGCTACGGGCTACCACAACACCATGGGCAATCCCCAAAGCTCCTATGTGATTGCATCAAAATGGCAACTCTGAGAATGCTCCATGGGATGGCCCCTGTAGACCGATTCAACTTCACACTACATCTTGGGATGATCTTCATAGCGAATGATTCAGATTAAAAAAAAAAAAAGCTTAAGGTCATAAAAGGGTAAGCTTCAATACTCTGAAAAATTCACTCAACCAGCACTTTCCACAACCAGTCTGGGAAAGTGTGGTATTAGACTTCTGGCTGGGAACAGGAAAAACTATTTCAATCCCCCACCTCCATAGACATCCAACCTCTGAAAGAGCCCTTCGAGGGGCTGGGGGTAGGAAGGAAAACACATGTTACTTCCCAAGGCAGCCCATTCTGCTTCAGGATAGCTCTAATTGCTAAAAGGTATTTCCTCACATTAAGCTGAAATCTTCCTAGATGAAATTCCCACCCATTCTTCCTGGTTTTGCCCTCTGGCACCAAGCAGAACAGGACTAATCCTTCTTCCCACAAGATGGTCCCTCCAATACTTCAGACAGCCTTCCTTTCCAATTCCGGCAACCAAGCTTTGGATGGTCTTTCAAGTTGCCCTCATCTAGATGCATTCCAAAGAGTGCTTCCTTAAAAAATGTGTCTATATTAGCAAAACTTCCAGTGAATTGGGAAATCTACGAATAAGTTCCAGGATGTGGTTTAAGGCCACACTTAAAGAAAAATAGGAACTCAGAGAGTGTTTGTTGAAATTCCCTCACCAATTATTTTATCCAAGAGCAAAAACTATTTCCATTGAAATTCACAGACATGCTCTGCATTCCAATTCAATCATATTTCTTCTTAGTAGAACTTTCACGTAAGATAGTTTTGACTTATAGAATCTATCACAGAATCATTCAGAACCGGAAAAGGGATGTTAAGAGATTACCTCATTCATGGGTTCTTAACCAAGGGTCCATGAACTTGTTTTTTAAAAATATTTTGAAAACTGCATTTCAATAATATTTTCCCTTGGTAATTCTATGCATTTATTTTTCTGCATTTAAAAACATTGTTCCAAGAAGTCCCACCAGATTTCCAAAGGGGTCCACGACAAAAGAAAGGTTAAGAACCCCTGCTCTAGCCTGGAATGGTGGTAGGTAGATCTCTTGAGCTCAGGAATTCTGAGCTGCAGTGGGCAAATTGATTAGGTGTGTCCAATATCAATATGGCGAGTCCCTGGAAGCAAGGGACCACCAGGCTGTCTAAGGAGGGGTGAACTGACCCACGTCAGAAAAGTGGGACTGGGCCCTGAGTGGCCCCTGTACTTCTAGTGTTGGTTAAATAGGGAGATTCAATCTTAAAAACAAAAAAATAAAATAAAAGAACCCCTGATTTCCTCTAACCTCATTTTTACAGAAGTACAACAAAGACAAGACGAAGAAAGGGTTCTTGTCAAATTTGCAGTTTGTTAGTGGGAGAATCAGAACTGTCAGGGTTCCTGACCCCCTAATCCAACACTGACATGTGTGCGCACATGCACACACACACACACACTAAACTCTGCTTCCTTTTTGTGGCTCTTTATTCAGTGTAAGCACCAGCCCACCAGTAAAACCTCTCATTACCACAAGATGTAAGAATGCATCTTGTCATTTGGCCAATGGAATCACTCAATTAATTGTATTTCCTGCTTCTCTGCTCAAGCCCAATTTTTTTTCCTGGAGATTTGAGCCTCATTAGACTCCATTCCCTATACTAGTCTTCTTTGAAGATCTTTATTACAGTAAAGTAGCCCAGGAGGTCGGGTAGCAGAGAGGGCTGACTGCAAACCTGTTTCTTGTGATGAACATCCCAGTCAGGCTTCAAAGTTGTGAGTGCTGCAGATGCTGCCTATTGGATTGTATTTTCATACATCATTACCCATCCTTTCTGGAAGACTTGATTACTGTGATGAACTAGTTTTCTTCCTTTGAGAGATGTTCCAGTTGCTAATAGTTGCAAAAAGACATCAAAGAGAAACTCTCTTTGTGGCCTTGGGATGAGAAGTGACCAAGGGGCAATATAAAAGACTTCACTGATGGAGTCCAAAGACATGGAGTTTAATATCAGCTAACCACTTACTAGCTATGTGCCCCCAAGTTAGTCCCTCAGCTCCTCTGAACCTTGTTTTATTCCTCTATAAAATGGGAACAATGATAGGAATCTACATTGTGAGTATAGATTTCAGCACACTACCAACAATAATGTATATATGCATGCGAGAAGTGGTTATAAAATGTCATCTGAGGTTTTAATAAATGTTTGTTGATAGAATGAATTATAGCATCTATCTCATAGAGTTGGTATTGTGAAGATTGAATGGGATTATCTTCGGAAAATTTTGTGCAGACTGTAAAGTGTTACATAAATGTGAGCTGTTATTATTGTTGCTAGCTGAGGGAGCTTGGTCAAGTTTGAGTTTCAGTGTCCCCATGTGTAGATGGGGACAAGAGGTCTTACTGTACTTGCCTTGAAGAATTGTTGGGAGAATCAAATAAGATAATGTGTATAAAGTTCATTGTGACTTTAAAATTCCCTATATGGATCATGGACTCATCAATTAAGGCTGGAAAGGACTTCAGAAGCACATCTAGTCCAACTTTCTCATCCTACAGATGAGGAAACTGAGGACCAAAGGTTTAGTGACTTGCCCAAGGTCATATAGTTAATAGAGTCAGGATTTGAACCCAGCTCCCCTTACTTCAAAGCCTGTTCTTTCCATTGTACTATGATGCTATAAACTGTTATATTCTTGAGTGGTACCACACTAACATTTGCATTTCTTTTTGACAATATCTACAGAAACGACATAAGAGGCAGCTAGATTACGGAGTGGATAGATTGCTGCACCTGGAGTCAGGAAGACCTGACTTCAAATCTGGCCTCAGGAACTTACTAGCTATGTAACCCAAGGCAAGTCACTTAACCTCTGACTGCCTCAGTTTCTTCATCTATATAATGGATAATAATAATAGCACCTATTTCCCAGGGTAGTTGCAAGAATCAAAAGAAATGATAGTTGTAAAATGCTTTGCAAACCTTAAAGCACTTTGTAAATGCTAGCTATTCTTATTATAAGCATATTTTTCTGCTTAATTTTACTGCTGATGAAAGTCCTGCTTACATGTGGAGTTTGTAGTAAAAAGAAAAAGAAAGCATAAAGCAAAGTAAATCCAAAGCAGCAGAAAATCCTTTAGACTGAGTAGTCTCCTATTGAGTAATAATGACATTCAATGACAATAACATGTTCCAAAGGGTGTCCTTTGCAATGTAAGTGGAAGAGGGGATTCCCTACAGATAGTGATTCCCTCCAGATGGTCCTATTTGTGGGTTATGTTGTACTTACTGGTTACAAGACGTAAGTTCGAATCTGGCCCTACCACTTGTATAATCTTGGGCAAATCACTTGACATCTCTGGGCCTCAGTGTCTTAATCTATAAAAATCTATAAAATGAGGGGGTTGGACAAGATGACTTCATATATCTTATCCAGCTCTAGATCTATAAACCTATATGATACAATATAGCCTCCATAGTGAGACCCAGGACAAAGAAATCAATCTAACCATCCACAGAGGAAAGCTAAATGGATGAAAAATGCCTGTTGTCCAGACTAAGCATGCATGAGAAGGCCTGGATGGATTGTGATCTGTGGTGATGGAGGGAATACTCATCAGTGAACTCACTGATCCAGTAGTCAGTCAATAAGTGCATATTAAGAGCCCACAATGTTCCAGCCACTATGTTAACGTGTAATTGTGTCAGTAGTAGTACTGGTAGTAGTATTAGTAATGGTGGTGGTGGTGGTGTTGGTGGTGGTGGTGGTAGTAGTAGTAGTAGTAGTAGTAGTAGTAGTAGTAGTAGTAGTAGCAGTAGTAGCAGTAGTGGCAGCTAGGTGGCACAGTGGAAAGAGTGTCAGGCCTGGCATCAGGAATATTTATCTACCTGAGTTCAAATCCAGTCTCAGACACTTACTAGTTGTGTGACCTTGGGCAAGTCACTTAACCCTGTTTGCCTCAGTTTCCTCTTCTGTAAAATGGAGAAAGAAATGGCAAATCATTGCAGTATCTTTGCCAAGAAAACCCCAAGTGGGGTCGCAAAGAGTTGGACGCAACTGAAAAATGACTGAACGACAACAGTAGTAGTAGTAGTAGTAGTAATAGTAGTAGACCACTTATATAGTGTTCTAAGGTTTGCAAATAGAGTACTTTACAAAGGTCTTTCCTCACAACAGCTCTGGAAGGTATGTAGCGTTAGACTCTTGGGTTCTAGTTCTATCTCTATCACTTATAAGCCATGTGATTAATGATACAGTGGAAAGTATGCCAGATTTTAAGTCAGAGGACCTAGGTTCAAATCCCAAGTCTGCCACCTGTATAACCTTGGACAGGTCCCATAACCTCTTTGGGCTTCAGTTTCTTCATCTTTAAAATAAGGGGATTGAACCAAAATGACCAATAAGGTCCCTTTCAGATCTAAATCTATAATCTGATCTCTTTGGAATCTTGAAAGGATTCCTGGGATTCCTTTTCTATGATATGAAGGGGTTGGACTAGACGAAGCCTAGGGGACCTTTGTAGTTCTAAAAAACAAAGTCTGCAGCTCTACATCATCAACAAGATATTTTAGAAAAATCTGCTCTTCTACTACTTTACCTGATGATTTCTTCAGCTCTCTTGGATTTAATTACCATCTCCGTGCTGATGACTCTCAAATCTGCCTACCCTTCCCGAAACTCAGGGCTGACCTCGAACCTCACGTCTCCAACTGCCTATTAGATGTCTCAAAATGGATGTCTAGGAGATATCTTAAACTCAGCGTATCCTAAACCAACTTCATTATCTTTCCTCCTGAATACTCCCTACCTCCTACCTTCTCTATTACTGTAGAGAGCAGCACTATCCTCCTAGTCCATCAGACCCACAAGCTAAGGGCCATCCTGGACTCCTCACTGTCTCTCATCCCCCCATATACACCCTGTTGCCAAGGTCTGTTGATTTCACCTTTGTAACATCTGTCAAATACGTCTACTTCTCTCCTCTGCCACCACTCCAGGGGGGGCCACCATCATCTCACACCTGGATTATTGCACTAGCCGGATGGTGGATCTGCCTGCCTCAAGGCTCTCCTCACTCCAGTCCATCCTCCTTTCAGTCACCAAAGTGACTTTCCTCAAGTACAGGTGAAACCATGTCCAGTGAAAAACTCCAGTGTCTCCCTATTGCCACCAGGATCAAATAGAAAATCCTCTATTTGATGTTCAAAGTTCTTCATCCCCTTGCCCCCTCCTACCTTTCCAGTCTTCTTACACCTGAGTACAAGACACATGCTCTTCAATCCAGTGACACTGGCCTTCTTGTTCCATAAACAAGTCACCCCATCTCTTGACTCCAGGCATTTTCTCTGGCTGTCCGCTATGCCTGAAATGTTCTTCCTCCTCATATCCATCTACTGGCTTCCTTCAAGTCCCAACTAAAATTCACCTTCTGCAGGAAGCTTTCCCTAACCCCTCTTGATTCTGGTGCCTTCTCTCTCTTAATTATTTCCTATTTATCCCGTATATAGCTTGTTTGTACATATTTGCTTGCTTGTCATTTTCCCCCCATTAGATTGTGAGTTCCTTGAGGACAGAGACTGTCTTTTGGCTCTTTTTGTCTCCCAGTGCTTAGCACCATGCCTAGCACATAGCAGGGGCTTAATAAATGCTTATTTACTAAAAAAAAAAAATTGGCTAATGTCTCAGAGCTAGCAGCAATATGGTATATTAGGAAGAACAATAGATTTAGTACTAAAGCTCAAATTCCAACTTTGCTCAGTTATCAACCTTATGACCTTAAGCATCTCACTTCACTCCCTCTGGGCCTCAGTTTCCTCACTTGTAAAATGAGGAGGTTGAATTAGATGAGCTTCAATGTCCCTTAAAGCACTGAACCTATGTCTATGAGGTCTGGCACCTAGAAAAAGTGGCGTAGAGGGGGTTTGAAGGATGTGTTCTATTAAAGTCTAAGGTAAAAACTAGGTTACATTAAAATTTGATTCATTCATTCATTTGACACACAATGAGTGAATGAACTGTATACAGCTCTGCCCATGCGCAGAACATTGTGCTAGACCCTGAAGGAGATAAAAAGATGAATAAGAAATGTCTCTGCCTGAAAGGTACTTACATCGGATAGGGAAAATAAGAGATGGTCTCCAATAACCATAAAAAATAGAATGTGGTTACAAAATTCTATGAGATTCAGAGGAGAGAAAGTGCTTTCTTCCTGAGAGGATGAGAGAGGGTTTCTTGCAGGATCTTGAAGAATGGATGAGACGGCAGAGGAGAGTGTTTGTAACAGTTTGAGCAAAGATGCAGAGGTGGAAAGCATAGGCCATGTTTGTGGCAGTAACTTCTAAATGTATAATCCTAGAAGTACAATAAAATATGACAGCAAAGGTAAGATGGAGCCAGATTCTGAAAAACCTTGAATGCCAAGATGAGTTTAGAAGTACAGTGATTAACCTGTAGGACAATGGGGAGTCATTGAAGGGTTTTGAGCAGGGGAATCATATAATCAGGTCTACAGAGTAAAAAGTTTAATTTGCCAGGGTGTCAAAGATGAATTAGAAAGGAAACTTGTTTAGAGCTAGAACAGATAAGGGCCAAAATTCAAGAATGTAGGAAAATTTTTTCTTGACTCTATATGTTTGTAACTCAATGTTTGTGACTCTATTATGTTTTGGTTTTTCTTGCTTTTTCAAAGGGGAAAGGAAGTGGCAGGAGGGAGGGAATGTGGAGCTCTAAATAAAATAAAACTGAAGTTAGAATAGGCAATGGCTAAGGTCTTGGAATAGGAGAGTGGCAGTAAGAATGGAAAAGAAAGAGATATATGTGAAGAATATTCTAGTAATATTAATAAGAATAAGAATATCCTGTAAACTATTACAAGACTCTGTCAGAACTCCAGTCTGACTGGATATGAGGGAGAAGAAAGAGTCAGAGATTAGTAAAGTTTTGAGCATAGGTAACAATATTGAGAAATAAAAAGAGGCAAAGGTTTTCAGGAAGAGAGGATAAATTTTCTTTTGGACATGTTGAATCTGAGGTCCCACTAGCACATGCAACTGCATGTATGCAGCAGACAGTTGGGAAAAAATGAACTTGACATTCAGGAGAAATATCATGACTGGAGGTCCACATTTAGGAGCTAGTTGCATAAAGATTATCGATAGGAGTGAGAGAAGCCAGGGGAATGAATCAGTCCCTGAGAGGAAAAGTATACAAACAGAAGAGAAGCTGGAGTTTAGAGCCTTGGGTAACAACTTCAGATGGATGGGAGTATGGGAAGAGGGTTAGGTAAAGAAGCCCAGTGACCGAGACAGAGGAAGACTGGCCAAAGAGGTAGAAGTGGAATTAGAAAAGATCAGTGTCCCAGAAAATAGGGAAAGAGAGAACCACAAAGGCTTTAGCGGGTGCTCAACAATTTCAAAGAAGGCAATGACTTGAAAGAGAATGAAGACTGAGAAAAGGCCATTGGATTCAGCAATCAGAAGGTCCTTCTTGGCACTGGGACCCAATGTTTCTCTTCCCCACCACCCACCCTCACTTATCCAAGTGTGTTTGGGGAAGGTAAGAGAATTTCTTACACCTTCCCTAACAAATGAGAAGAATAGTTGCTACTTTCCCCTATTCTGTCTTTTCTAACCCTTTACCCTCCAAGACTATTCTCCACTTGCCTGACCCCACTAACAGCCTTTCTTGTAGCACCCAACATAAATAACTTCTTTGTTGTATGTATATGCCTCACTTAAATCCAATTCACAAGCAAGTCAAGATATCACCCTGCGATATCACTGGTCCTTTTCCAAAAGAAGGACAAACAACAATGCATGTATGTACCGTATGAGGGCAGAGGTGGCACAATGGATAGAGAGGCACCCTCACAGTTAAGAAGACTAGGCTCAGATCTTACTTCTCATGAGTGGCCTTGAGCAAGTCGCTTAGAGAAGGTGCTCTTAATTTCCTACCCAGCTGCACTCCTCTGGATTTCTCCATCATGCCCCAGGGACCTCCTTCATCCTGTAACAACAAGCAATGGAACTCATTGGTCATTGGTTCCCTCTGCCCCTGGGACCCTTGCTTTCTTTGGAATGAAGAGAGCTCCTCCTAGAATCTCCATTTAAGGAAGCTCCCAGACCAGCCATCTCTTCATTTCCTATCTGGCTATAGCCCTCTGGACTTCTCTATTATCCCTCCTCCCCTTTGCCCCCACCCCCACCCCCACTGGGTATCTTCTCTTCTACTCTTCCATATATTGTCGTCCACCATTGGAAAGCTAGTTCCTCAAGGGTAAAGCCTGTCTTTCTTCTTGTATTTGTATTTCCAACATGTAGCACAGGGCCTGGCACATAGTAAGCACTTAATACATGTTTGTTGGCTTGACTTGACTTAATCTCTCATGATCCAGGCAACACCCTAAGACTATACATTACAGAGCAACTGTGCATCTACATTGTCAGAAGGGGTTTCATCAAGTTAATTCAATAGGCATTTATTAATCTTCTGCTATGTGCCAGGCACTGTGCCAAGCAATGGGGATACAAAAAGAGACAAATATAGTCCCTGCCCTCAAGGAGCTTACAATCTAATGCGGAAAACAACATGCAAACAACTATGTACAAACAAGATATATACAGGATTAACTGGAGAAGGAAGGAAGGAAGAAAAGAAGGAAGGAAGGAAGGAAGGAAGGAAGGAAGGAAGAAGGAAGGAAGGAAGGAAGGAAGGAAGGAAGGAAGGAAGGAAGGAAGGAAAGAAGGAAGGAAGGAAGGAAGGAAGGAAGGAAGGAAGGAAGGAAGGAAGGAAGGAAGAAAAGAAGGAAGGAAGGAAGGAAGGAAGGAAGGAAGGAAGGAAGGAAGGAAGGAAGGAAGGAAGGAAGGAAGGAAGGAAGGAAGGAAGGAAGGAAGGAAGGAAGGAAGGAAGGAAGAAAAGAAGGAAGGAAGGAAGGAAGGAAGGAAGGAAGGAAGGAAGGAAGGAAGGAAGGAAGGAAGGAAGGAAGGAAGGAAGGAACCATTTATTAAGTGCCAGGCACTGTGCTAAGTGTTTTACAAATATTATCTCATTTTTTTCCTTACAACAACTCTGGGAGGTAGGTGCTATTATTATTCCCATTGTATAGTTGAGAAAACCAAGGCAGATAGTGGTGAAGTGACTTGGTCAGGGTCATACAACTTGTCTTCCTGACTCCATGCCCAACTCTCTATCCCCTGGGTCATCTATCAGGCTCTAGAGGAAATGCCTTAATTTTAAGAGAGACACTGTCTATCTACCAGGTGTGAGGAGATAAGGGTTGTACCAGGATGGTAAAAGTTCTTTATACCAATGAAATCCCAAGCTGGGGTGAACATACATTTGTTACACAAGGGAATTCATTCAAAAAGCAATAATAGCAGACACGTATGAATTTCTCGGACCTAGCGTTGTCTGAGATAGCAAATAGATCTGAAAAGAAAGGGACAGTGCTTAGTGGAAAGAGTACTGTATTGAGAGAAAAGAGCTTTATTGACCTTAAAGAGATATAGGGGAAAAAAAGTTATTCTTTTTGACTCATTTTGTACAGAGGTTAGCTGGAGGTTACAGAAGTTAGATTAAATTGCTGGTTCTTTTACTGTTACTAATTAAAAAAAAAAAAAGCAATGCTGGGAAGAGTTGAGCAAGAAAGCGGACCCTGTATTTCAGTGGATATTTACCCTAGATAACTAACGTTATAGGGGATTGAAATGGTTCCAACCATGAGAAAGAGTTTAAAATGTTAGGACACTGTGCTTAAGAGCAACTTTAATTCCCAAGACATCTGTCCAGTGATAAATACTCTTAAATATGGATTATCAAGGCCATCCCTACATGTGCTTTTGGATGGAATGAGATTGTGGGATGAAAATGAAGGGCATTTTTGTAAATTTAAAAAGCATTGCTCATCCGTTATACGTTCTCTTCCTTGCCAGATTATTAAAGATGATTTCATGAGAATGGTTATATGGATTAAAATCTACTAAAACAAAAGGAAACTAGAAGATGGCATCCTCTCTGGCTTACGCTCCTTAGAGAGAATGTAGGTCACTGTATGTAATTATATAGCATGGGCCTACATTCCTCCTGATTTTATAATGAATATATTGAGATTGTGTCCAAATGGGTATATCTTTTTCTAAATCAACAAATTTTGTGGAATTTCAAACTCACAGGATGAATAAAAATCAGATACCAATTCATTCCACAGGCCTTAAAGCCTCAGATTTAAGAAATTTTCAGGCTTAAGGATACAATGTGTTAGACCCCAATACTTACTGGCTATGGGTGATAATTTTCTCTATTCCCTGACCTAAACTCTATATCAACCAATCAGTCAACAAATATTTATTAGTGGCTTACTAAATGCCAAGAACTGGCCTAGGTGTTGTGGATACAGAAACAAAGGTGAAAATAATCCCTTTCATCTAGAACCTTCCATCCTAGGCAGATATAGATGTAGATCCAAGAAACAGACATAGAATAGATCCAAGGTGATAAGGAGGTGGGGAGAGATAGCTAGAGCCATGGGGAAAGTTCCTAACCCTCCGACTCTAATCCTAAATGCCTCTGATTCCATCTAAGTATCATTTGGGCTGAGCTTTGGAGGAAACTAGAGACTGAGAAATGGAAGCCAAAAAGGAGTGCCTTCCAGGTGTGGAGGGCAGTCAGCACAAAGGCACAGAGATGGTAAATGGAGCTCTGAGTATGAACAACAGAAGACCAATTTGGCCGGACCACAGTATACAAGGAAAGGATCAATATATAACAAGGCTGAAAATGTAGGTTGGGACCAAGTTGTGAAGAAATTTAAATGACGGTGGAGAAGTTTATATCTGACCCTAGGGAAAATAGAGAACCATTGGACTTTTGAGTGTGTAGGTGTATGACATGGTCAAATTTGAGCTTTAAGAACTGAGTTTATGAGCTGTGTGAAGAATGAATTGCAGGAAGGACAAACTTTAGGCAAGGATACCAAATAGAAGGCTACTTAAATATTGCAGGAGGGAGGTGATGAGGGCCTGAGCTAGGGCAGTGGCTGTGTGAGTGAAAAGAAGAGGATGCAAGAGAGATGCTGTTGATGAAGAAATTCAACTTGGCAACCGAGTGGATATTGGGATGAATGAGAGAGAAGAGTGGAAGGAAGACACTGAGGATTTATACCTGGGTACACAATTAAAAATAGAACAAGGAACAGTTTTAAAGGATTAGGGAAAGAGATGTAGCAGAATGGCTTAGTTATTAAAACAGAGCATCAAATTTAGCTCAGTGGCTTCCTGGAAGCTAAAGCAAAAGGGATCTAGGTGGGGTTCTGTGGTCTGCCTCAGTAGACCAAAGAAAGCTCGAGTACAAGGTTATCTTTAGAGAGCAATGTTTTTTTCCTGTCACTGAATTCCAGGAGGAATTTATCTCCTGTGTCTTTTTATAAGGAACAGTGAGTAATATCATGGGCCATATCTTCAACTACAGTTTTGTAAAAGGTACAGCAACCTTGATGAAATGTAAGTTTGGTATATACGCCATTCATAATAGATACAAGCGTACCACTAAATCAGCTCCCTAAAGAATTCTATGGGAGCTGAGATAACGGAGGACAGAAATGTTACTGATGATCTAGGTAGGAGCACTGGATTGCGGTTCAGGAAAACTGATTTGATTCCTGGTTCTGCCCCAATCACAGGTGAGCATATTAACCTTTATGAGCCTCAGTTTCATCTGAACAATGGAGATAATTTTCATACTGTCTCTGTCACAGAAAGTGAAGACAATACTTTATAAACTTTAAAGCACTATTTTAAAATGTGAGCTGCAAGAATAATAGTAACAATTATTGTTATTTTATGCAACTTTGTTGCAGAAGTTTCCAACTGAGTCCTAGCTTTTTTTTAAGTCCTGCTTTTCCCTTCCATTTTCTGTTAGGTGACAAAGAAAGACAGAAGGAGGGAAGGTGGGAAACATTTAGGACTGATATAAAGAATAAAGATTAAAGGTGCTGATGTCAGGAGACCTGAAAAGATTTTTTGAAAAAGGATAATAGAGTAAAAGAGCACGTTATAACCCCATGTCTCTAGCTCTTCCAGGCTCTGAGCTTGCAATGTGTGCTCTTTAAGAGATTATCCTTTGTATTTATTTGACTGGGAACCTCAGGAATGCAAGCTGTGTTACTGGACATTACCTGAGCAGCTCGGGGGGAGTTTCCCCTCTGGTAATGGGGGAGGGAGCCACTAATGTTATTATTTCTGAGGAAAAGAATTCATGCTGCTCAATTAAATCTGAATAAGAGAGGCACGAAGTAGCCCGTTCTGATCTGCACCTGTACAGTAAGTAGCTCATGTCAGTAGGTCAGTCACCTGAGACATTCTACGCATGTGTAGTAAGGTGAGTTAGTATAGCAAGTGTAGCACGCCATCTGGTGGCTTCTTCAGCTGTAGCATGCTTAGTAGCAATCCCAGCCACACTGCCACATTTGACTCTGCCCCTTTGTGAGGGGATGTGTACTTTATATATATATATAAGGATGGCACTTAACAGTTTCTAGAGAGCAATCAGTCTCCATTGAGTTTTTGTCAAGACTATGAGCTTTTTGAGTGTAGAGACTGCCTTTCTGTATACCCCCTGGCACATAGTAGGAACTCAACAAATACTTGTTAACTTCTTGACTGGGCAGCTAAGTGACGCAGTGGATAGAGTGCATGACCTGAAGTCAAGAAGACTCATCTTCCTGAGTTCAAATCTGGCCTCAGACACTAGCTGTGTGACCTTGGGCGACCTGTCACTTAACCTCGCTTGCCTCAGTTTCCTCATCTGCAAAATGAGCTGGAGAAGGAAATGGCAAACCACTCCAGTATCTTTGCTGAGAAAACCCTAAATGGAGTCACAAAGAGTTGAAAACAAGTGAATAACAATAACAAACAAACTTGTTGACTTGCACAAGCAGGTTGAATCATGGTTGAATTTCCCATCAGTACCTCACTATCAATAATCCGTGAAATTGATTAAAGAAAGGACCATGCACATGTGTTAAATTAGTGTTTCCTTGAATCATGTCCTTCATACAGTATAAAAAGTTCTATGAAATGCTAAATATATAATTACATATTTATTTTTTGTATTTATTGCTTTTGACAATTTTCTGTATTTTTTGTTGTTGCTCAGTTGTGTCCAACTCTTTGTGACTCCATTTGGGGTTTTCTCAGCAAAAATACTGGAGTAGTTTGCCACTACCTTCTCTAGCTCACTTTACAGATGAGGAAACTGAGGCAAACAAGGTTGAGTGACTTACCCAGGGTCACACAGGTAGTAAGTGTCTGAGGCCAGGTTTGAACTCACAGAGATGAGTCTTCCTGACTCCAGGCCCAGCATTCTTTCCACTATGCCATCTAGCTGCCCAATTTTATGTATTAAAAGAAGGCATTTTCCCCTCTTTTTCTCTAAAATGTCTCTGACCCTTTTATTCCAAGGTTATTCCATGCTCCTAGATTGGTCCCCAGACCACCATCTATGGAGTATGCCAATGTATTTCAAGCCTCAAAGGGGTTCTATGACCACAATGAGTTTGGGAAATGTGGCTTAGTATACCAGATGTGGGGAAGGCGGTAATGACATTCTGCCATGATAGCTGACTTCGTGTTATTGCACAGACATAAGGCCATTTCTCTGCTGCACAAAAGTTGGCCACAGGGTAGGACTATAATTTTTTTCTATTAAGAAAGGAGCTTTGAACCTGCTTAAGCATTTGAACAAGTGCTCAGTTGAGAGCCCAGAACATGGGGAAAGAATTATTTGGGCTTCAAAAAAATACGTAAGGGGAAGTATTCAATAAACTACATCTGCCATGATAGAATTTCATTATAAGTCCCATGGAACCTCTATTTTGAGTGCGCCTGAATGTTGATAGGCCTCCTAGGATGAGTTAGCTACAAAATACACCTCCGAGTAGGTGAATGAATTGACCCATTGGCTGGGGTTATTGAATGCCATCCATTTAAATGTTGGAGACTATCTGCTAAATGCAGCCATTTTGGTCCATGTATAGTTAATGCTAAGCTGCGGTTTCTGCTAATAATTAACCAATACCTCCAACTGTTTCTTAAGGCTACTCCTTATTACTTCAATATTTCAAGCATCCATAATTTCATCAGTGTGGGCCCTCCCTTCTATTAACTACAGCCTGCAAATGCCCAGTGATTTAATAGATGATCTCTGAGAATTGTTATGGCTGAAAGATGAATCATCAACATGTCGATAAACTCTCTCCACTTAGCTAGGCGAGAAAAGTCCTCCAGTGACATGTGTTTATTGCCAAGTCCACAGTCAAAGCCTTTCTAATTTGGTAGGCTCTACCAGATTTTGTTCTTGACTAGAACAATCTCAGGGAACCAAAGAATCATCTCCATGCAATGATGGGGCATTAAAGGAGGGCTTTAATGGTGTTCACTGGGAGGTCAAGATGATAAACTCTGAGTGATCTTCCTACTGGGCCATTTTGATCATGTCACACCTCTTTGCAAAATATTTAGTGGCTCCCTATTGCCAAATAGGGAGCATAATAAAGTATAAAGTATAAGTTAATGATTCAAATGAGGTATAAATTACTGATCCTGGCATTCAAAGCCCTTTATAATCCAGCTTTAATTTACCTTTATAGCCTAGAGTTTTCTCTGAAATCCAGTAGGATTCCACCTTCTTTGAACTTGACACGTAATGTGTAATATGGGCAAAGTTCATTTGGTCATTTGATGTACCAACTATATAGACATTGATAAAATGTCCAAGTGCTTTTACTCAGATCTCCATTAGCTTTCTGAAGTTGTTTCTGCCATGGTACTATTTGATAATTTTCCTTAGGGGTATTACATGATGGCTCTACCTTTCCTACTGTGGTTCTTACCATGGCAATGGTTGCCATATCTATTGTTCTGTACAGGTACAGAAATACCTTATACTTTCTATCAAGTACTATAGGAGAATGAGTTCATTCATTGTGGTTACAGAAGATGTCAGCTTTTCAAAATTATTCTGTTTTGATATTATTGGTCTGAAGGTTTCCAGAATTCGAGTCAAAATTGTCCATCTCCTTTTCAAAACCATTTGAGATTACAATACTATTTTCCTCCTTTATTTTGTTATTGGGTATAATCTCTGAAGAGTGCATTAAGTAAAGATTTTCAATGGACTTGGGGTCTTTAACTCTTCTTCAGATTTTGGTAGCTCTGATTTCATCAAATCTAATGAAATCTCTAATTTCATCCATTCTAATCTTAGGGATAAAATAATTTTTATGATTACCTTGCACTGGTTGGAAACACATCACTACGTAACTTGAGACTAAGGGAACAGTTGCCAAAAAGTGCTAAGAAGGCCCTGCCTAAAATATAGCTGGTGAGACCTACTTCCAACTTTGTTACATAATAATAATACTGGTACATAGTGAACATATGCACATCTTCAGTCCATTTCAAATACATGAGTGGTTTTACCATTTAAGTGGTCAATAGCATTTGCACCAAAGCATTTCTAGCAGGTGGGGAAATTGGTATTCTAATTTGTTCTGATAGATCTTCCTTCATGTCATGCCAGAATATGAATGAGTACAACTTATTCCATGTCGTCTGTGTCAAGTAATAAATAGGTAGCTAAGTGGAGCAGTCGATAGAGTGCTAAACTCTATAGTCAGGAAAATCTGAGTTCAAATCTAGCCTCGGACACTAACTAGCTATGTCAATCTAGACGCTTAACCTCTATATGCCTTAGTTTCCTCATCTGTAAAATGAGCACAATAATAGCACCTACCAAGGTTGTTGTGAGGATGAGATAATATAGGGTGTCTTAAGTTATTAAAGCTTAAAATGGTACTAAAACTTTTAGAATGCCCTGTATTTGCAAAGCATTTTGTAAACCTTAAAAGACTATATATATAAAATGTGTGTATGTATATATGTATGTGTGTATATATATGTGTGTGTATATGTATGCATGTATATATATATATATACACACACACACATGTATGTATGTTATTATTATTATTATCATTATTATTATCATTGCCATTGTGGTCATTAAATGCCATCACCCTGGCTGGCATACCTTTATTTTGCCAGTCATCTCCTGCCTCCCCATGACATAGATGATTAGAGAAGCAGGTAATTGTTTCTGTTATTTTAAACAATGTAAATTAATTGTCACAACAAAGAGATCAATAGAAGCCCCAAAGTGCTTAGTCCAAAAACACCTGAGTTTACTTGACAGACAGAGATGACTGCCAAAGCCAATGTAGGGCTAGTATATGAACTCTTTTATAAATCTTCTAAAGAATGATGATGGACAAGAGAACAGTGTAGGGTAAAAATAGTTTAAAGAAAGCTTGGAAAGATAGCCAGCTAATCAAAGTCATCCCAAGGACATCTATCAATTACTCAACAAGAATTTTTAAGTGCTACCACATGCCAAGCTCCATACTAAGTGTTTACATTCTAAAAGGGGAGACAACATGTAAATTAATAGGTATATATAGTTACCTTACAGGGGAAAGAAATACCTGGTGAGGGGACTGAGAGGGAGAGACCTCTTCCAGAAGGTAATGTTTGATCTGAGGCTTGAAGGAAGTCAGGGATTCTAAGACTCATGGGTAAGGCATGGAGGATAGCCAGTATGAAGGATCAGAGATATGACCTGGGATGCCAGGGGCAGGTGGTGACATAGTAGATAGAACTCTAGCCTTGAAGCCAGGAGGACCTGAGTTCAAATCTGGCCTCAGACACTTGACACTTACTAGCTGTGTGACCCTGGCAAGTAATTTAACCCCGATTGCCTCACCAAAAAGCAAAAAAAAAAAAAGAAAGCTGGGATGCCATGTGTGAGGAACAAGTAGACAAGTATATCAGGACTAGAAAGTAGTAGAGGGAAGTACAACGTGAGAAGGATGGAAAGATAGGAAGGAATGAAGTTGTGAAGGGGTTTAAATGTAAACAGGAGAGTTTATATTTGATCCTAGAAGCAATAAGGAGTTTCCTGAGTTGGGGGGGGGAGAGGAAAGAAACAAGCATTTATAAAGCACCTGCTGTATGCCAGGAAACCATGCTATGTATCTTTCAAATATCTCACTTGATCCTCACAACAATTCTATGAAGTAGGTTCTATTATTATCTTATTTTATAGTTGAAGAAACTAAGGTATGCAGACTTTATATGACTTGTCAAGTCTTCCTGATTCTAGGCCCACTGCTCTGTCCACCATACCATCTAACAGCAAGGTCATATAATCGGACCTTTAATTTAGGAAAATCACTTTGGAGGCTATATGGAAGATGAAAGATGGATGCAAAGAAACTGGAGTCAGGGTGCCTATTGCAATATTCCAGTCAGGAAGTGATGAGGACTTGGATTAAAGTGGTGAGTATGAGTGTGGAGAAGTAGGTACATAGGAGAATGTTGTGGAAGTAGAAATGACAAGATTCAGCAATTGATTCAATATGTGGGTTGAGCGCACGTGAGGAATCAAGGATGACACCAAAGTTATAATCCTGGTGACTAGAAAGATGGCGGTGCCTTTGACAGTAATTGGGAAGTTTAGAAGAGGAATGGGTTTAGTGAAGAAGGTAATGTTTTTTGTCTCTGTTTTACACATATTGAATCTGAAATGTCCATTAGTTGATGAAGTGGCATTCAGGATAGAGGCTAAAGCTGGATATGTAGATCTGGGAATCATCAGCAAAGGGACAAGCCAACCAGTGGGAGCAGATGAAGTCATCAAGTGAGAAAGGGTAGAGAAAAGAGAAGAGAGCCCAAGACAGGGCCTTAGAGACACCTACATTCAGTGGACCCAACGTAGAGGAAAAGCCAGCAAAGGAGACTGAGAAGCAGTCAAAGAGACATAAGAGAGCAGTGTCACAAAAACCCAGAAGGAGAGAAGGTAGAACTGAACTTGTCCACCCAGGGTAGAGATTGGGAAAGGAGGAAAATGGTATCAGAGCAGGACTGTGAGGGCCTGGGAAAATATGGAGGTCATGATGAGGACAAGGAAGGGGTGGTAATCGAATTATTTCTAAATAATAGCAGTTGGAAGTGACTATTAGTATCTAAATGCAATGATTATTTAGAAACAATTTGATGAGATAATGGTGGCAAGAAGGCAGCTAGGTGACTCAGTGGATAGAGTGTCAGGACTGGTTGGGAAGACTCATCCTCCTGAGTTCAAATCCAGCCTTAGACACTCACTGGCCTTGTGACCCTGGGCAAGTCATTTAACCCTGTTTGCCTCAGTTTGCTCACTTGTAAAATGAACTGGAGAAGGAAATGGCAAACCACTCCAGTATCTTTCCCAAGAAAATCCCAAAATGGGATATGATATGACTGAAATGACTGAACAACAACAGTGTGCCAAGCCGTAAGTCAGGCCCTAGAGATACAAAAATAAAACAGTCCCTGCCCTCAAGTAGCTTACATTCTGGAGAGGAGGGAGCAATAGATAATATAAAATCAGGACAAAGTAATTTGGGGGCCTGAGTGGAGCCCAAAACTGGGAGAAGGAGGAAAAGACTTTTCAGAAATGGCACTTGACCTGATCTTTAAAGGGTGGAAGAGGCTTCAGCATGGCGCCAGGGACAGGAAGCAGGTGTCATGTACAGGTAATAGCAAATAGGCCAGTTTGGGTGAAACACAGAATATGTACATGGGGGAGTAACATGCAATAGGCCTGGAAAGGAATCTGGGGGCCAGTGGTGAATGGCATTAAGTACCAAACAGAGTAGTTTGGGTTTTATCCTAGAAGCAAAGGGGAACCACTGAAACTTCTGGAGCAGAATATCAAAATCATCAGACTCTAGGAATATACATTTGGCTGCTACATGGAGGATGGGTCTGTGAAAGAAGAGGTTAGATGCAGAATGAGTAATTAAGAAGATATCTTAATAGTCCAGGTGAGAGATGACCAAGGCCTAAATGGTTATGTGAGTAGAAAAGAGGACAGATACAAGAGATATCAGAGACAAGACTTAGAGGCAGAATCAACAAGGAAAGTGATTTGCAAACTATTAAGCATGAGAAAAAGGTGAGGCATGTGAGCTCTTAAGAAGAAAAATTAGCAGCTTTCACATAGGAAAAAAAAATTAGCTTCTTATCCAATCCACCCAAATGTAATTGTAGATTGCATTTAGATACTAATAGTCAATTCCAGCTGCTATTATTTAGAAACAATTTGATTATGCGCCCTGCGGTAATAAAAGACAAAGTCTTCTCTAAAGTGCTTGACACAATCACTGAATGAATTCTTTCAGTCTCTCAATTCACTTCTTTACCAAAATAACATAATACACAATTATTGATACAATCTTAGTAATTATAGGCCTGGGAGATTCTCTTGAGTTTTGCAGATTGAGGATACGAACTGTGAAATAGCTTCACTGTCTTATTCCTTAAGATGTCGCATTGCTGTAGTCTAATTCCGAGCCAGGGAAATAATCGAGTTAGTTTTCTTCTCATTCATTCATTCATTCATCATTTATGAAGTGCCTACTATGTACAGAGCACTCTGCTAGAAGCTGGGGGAGATAAAAATATCTCACAGAGCTTAAAATGTAATAAAGGGAACAGCCTCAAGATAATAGTTCACATTCGTATCAGGAGTCAGCTGGAGCTAGCTTGAACTGGCTCCCAAAAGGGATTGTTAAGTTTTCAGTGTGAACTAACAATTATGGCTTGATTTATTGTACTTGTTGATTTTCTAGACTTGAGAAAGTGATGGAGAAAATATTAATAATACTTAAAATTGTGTCCTACATATATATTTCCCCCCAGATAGCCACTTGTTAAACATTCACCAGCACATTCCTATTTGTATGGACCTAAGTTTTGCAAAGCATTTTCCTCGTAACAACCCTATGAATTAAGTAATATTGGCATTATTCTCGCTATTGACACTAGAGGAAACTGAGGCTCAAAAAAAGACTAAGTGAGGGGCAGCTAGGTGGTGCAGTGGATAGAGCACTGGCCCTGGATTCAGGAGGACATGAGTTCAAATCCAACCTCAGACACATAACACTTATTAGCTGTGTGACCCTGGGCAAGTCACTTAACCTCATTGCCTAGCCAAAAAAAAAAAAAAAGACGACTAAGTGACTTGTCCAAAATTGCATAATTAATAAAGCCAGGATTCAAGCCCAGGTCTACTGATACCAAGGCTAGCATTCATCCTTCCTATATGCTTTCCAGAAAAATATAATACCAACTAAGATATGATAAGGACATAAGAAGGATATGAAGTGGTTTGATATCGTTAAGACAGGGGAAAATTAAGACAATATAGAAGAGCTGATAATAGTGTGACTTCCCAGATTATCTGTGTGTGATGCTAACTCTAATAGAAAAGCACTCATTAAAACTGGGAAGATAAAGAAGAGGAATATGTTTCAAATGGCCTGGAAATGGACTGTTCTAACCGTTTTCCCCCACTCCCAACCTGTGATTTTATGGGTATGGCCAACATCCACAGAGGAAATTCCCACAACCAGTACAGATCAACTACTGTTCTGTAATTAATAGTCTTTAAAAATTACCTGAAGAATTAAGAGGTTAAGGTCACCCAGAGTCACCCAGCCAGTTATTGTCAAAAGTTAGAGATGAAGCCAGGTTTTCCTGACTCTGGGGGCAGCTCTCCTTTCACTATGTTGTTGTTCAGTCATTTCAGTCCTGTCTGACTCTCTGTGACTCTATTTGGGGTTTTCTTGGCAAAGATACTCAAGCGGTTTGACATTTCCTTCTCCAGCTCATTTTATAGTTGAGGAAACTGAGACAGACAGGGTTAAGTGACTTGCCCAAGGGTCACAGAGTAGCTGTCTGAGGCCAAATTTGAACTCTGGTCTTCCTGACTCCAGGCCCAGCGCTCTATCCACTGTGCCACCTAGCTGCCATCTCCTTTCACTATGCCATGTGTCATTTTATGGCAAGACAAAGAATTTCTTAATCTATTTTTGTGACATGGATCCTTTTGGCAGTCTGGTGAAAATTATGGACCCCCTTTCAGAACAATTTAATTAAATGCACAGAATAAAACACTTCGGAGTGCAAAGGATGCCAAGTATATTGAAATACAGTTACCAAATATTTTTTTAAAACAAGTTCATAAAATGCCGTCCACATCCAGAGAAAGAACTATGGAGTTTGAATGCAGATCAAAGCATACTATTTGCTCTTTTTTGTTCTGTTTTGTTTTGTTTCCTCTTTCTTGCAATTCCTCCTATTGGTTCTAATTCTTCCTTGCAACATGACTAATGTGAAAATATGTTTAATAAGAACGTATATGTACAGCCTATATCAGATTGCACACCATCTTGGGAAGAGAGGTGGGAAGAAAGGGGAAGAAAAATTTAAAACTTAAAAACGTATGAAAATGATTGTTGAAAACTAAAAATAAATCAATTAAAAAAAAACAAGTTCATAGGACCCCCCCACCCCATCCCCCCAGGTTAAGAATCCCTAATCTAAGTGATAGGCAGCTTAGTGGTGCAGTGGATAGAGTACTGGGCCTAGAGTCAGGAAGACGCATCTTCCTGAGTTCAAGTCTGGCCTCAGATATTTACTAGCTGTGTGACCCTGAGCTAGTCACTTAACTCTGATTACCTCAGTTTCCGCATCTGTAAAATGAGCTACAGAATGAAATGGCAAACTTCTCCAGTATCTTTGCCAAGAAAGCCCCAAAATGGGTCACAAAGATTCAGACGTGACTGAAAAATGACTAAACAACAACAATTCTAAGTAATAAATTTTAAATAAACAGAAGTAGTCTATGATGCAGGACCACATAACATTTTCTTCATGAAAGATTATGTGTTAGGTCTTTTTTTTCCCCTAAGACCATCACCTCTTCCTCTGTTCTTGATGGCATTCAGTCTAAGAAAAATGAAAATAAAATCTGAAAAGTCTCAAGTGTTTGATTTTTTTGTGATACTGTAATCGGGAAAGCAGAGTAGTAGAGCCCTGAGAGAAATAAGGCATCAGCTGCTGTCAAGTGCCTGACTGAGAACACCCAGCAGTCTCTCTCCCACTCTAAGGCTGCTAGCAGGCAACATGGAAAAACAGAGATAGCCTAGCCTAGCACTCTGGACTAGGCTGAAACTAGCCCTTGTATTATCTATTTATTGTATCGGGGTGAATGAGGTGTTCAGGGAGGTACTAGTGTACCTCTGGTCTGAGGGCTTGCCAAGCACTTTTCAGGGCTTCTCATCCCCCTTTGGTGTCCACCTGGCACCCAACTCTCCCCTATGGCTCCAAGAAGCTGTAGCAGGTACAGCCACCCCATTGCAGTAACCATCTCTTCAGATGAGCTAAACCAGGTTGCATGACCCAAGGGTGAGCAAGATATCCAGGATAGTGAGGCCTCTTTGTGGCAGGGCAGTATAGACCTAAGGAACCTGTTTAACTGAGTGGCTTTAACTTGGTTCAATTTAATTCAATTCATTAAATATTTATTGAGTGCCTACTGTGTGCAGGCACTGTGCTAAGTGCTAAATAGCAAAGAGGAAGATAGTCCCTGCCCTCAAGGAGCTTACAGTCTAATGGGGAAAGACAACAGACAAAAGGAACTAATAAGTGGGGGAGGGACAGAAACCAGAGGATGCCCAACACGAGGGCATGTTCTGTGGAATTTGAACCAAGCAGAGCTGCAGATAGAAAGTGGAGAGGGTACGTCCAAATCCCTGCTCTCTATAAAGCAAAGCTTTGGGAGGAATTGAGTGTTGCACCCCTCCAGCCTTCCAGTCAGAGGGAAGAGGAGGCTGAGAGAGGTAGGAAAGTGGTAAGTATCTAAAAGAGTTAATGGCATGATGATGAGATTTCAGGTGATCAGCTTATCCTGAGAGGGGCATTGTGTTCCATGGGGTGCAAACCAGGCAGAGTTGCAGATGGAAAGTGTATATCTTTATATGTTAATGTCCTGGTGCATGTTGCCTTGTTCTATATGAATCCCTGGGGGAAGTCTTGTGTATTGGGCTATGTTATAAGTTGCAGGAACTTTTCAGGACAAGATATAAAAAAGAACTGATTAATAATGAATTCAGGTCACAAGGTCCAGGTCCTTGATGTCTTCTGACCTCTTCCCTATTCTCCCAGGCATGCCTGTGTCAGAGGCCGCAGAACCCATCCAAATATCAGATTAAAGTCTAAAATTGAAAAAGCTTAAATAGAAGAGAGATCTTGCCAAGATCCTAACATCAAAAAAGGTATCTAATAATAAATGAAAAGCCCATTACCTCATTCCTGTAAATCCTTGAAGCTCTCAAAAAAATGATGCTTCTTAGTGTCAAGACTTCAGTACTATAAAACTCAAGATCTCACTGGTGTGGGCACTTCTTAACTAATACAGATTACCACCCCTCCATGCCTTAATAGATGATGCAGTGAATTGCTCGTTGTATCAGGTTGACATCCATCTATTAACTGCTACTCTCCAGGTCCATTCAACCCATCTCAACTCTGTCTAATAGGCCTGTCTTCCAGTCATGATCTCTCTATCTTGTCCTCAATAGCTTGAGAGACTTCATCATGTATTTTGCAGAAATCCAGATATATTTTGTCCATTAAACACCACTGTCCAGGCCCCAATCTGCCAGGTTATTGACCCTGGGGTCTCAAGATATAAAATGGCAGCTTCCTCATGTGTCCAAAGAGTAGAAACATAGAACTATAATATTGGCAAGGACTCTGTTATCTTGCCTATGTGCATGACTTTCGACAGGGCCATATTTAAGTCATTAAAGCAGGACAGACCATCTGTACTGTTTTTAATTAGTATGTAGCATTTCAACATTTTCACACTGGTGACTGAAACTAGAAATATCCATCCACTTGTAAGGAATGAGTCAGATTTGAGGACTGGTGAAAGTAATCTTTTTCTTTCCATTTTCCCCCCTATAACTTGACTTTTCACTGAACTGGTAGTTATAAATGTATTTTTAAAGCTTTATTCATGATATACCTGTCATCGGTTTCCAGAAGTCACATTTTTATGCTTTTTAGTAAGATTTATGGCTCACCTTGGCAAGTATTGCTATTTATAATTTATATTGGGACTAAGCCTCCACTGAGGTGATCTCAGATGCCTGATTGTGTGCAGAACTGACCCTGGCTTCCTGAATGCTATGCTAGCTGAACCCAAGCCATGGCTGGTCCTACCAAGCTAGAGAGGTTTTAAGAGTAGCCAGAAGATAATGTAGACCATGTGTGTCTTAGCTCATCACCAGAGGGTTGTCTTAGAAGTGATGTATCTTTTTGGACATTGGCAGTTCATTAAACGATCTAGTAAGTCAGGAACGGGCTGTAATCTGCATGAGATAAAGAAGTGCCCGCATCAAAGAGATCATGAAGCCTTAACACATTCAAATACTAGCTCTAAAATGGTTTTTCCGTCTTTAATTAGGTCTCTATCATACAGGTTGGCTAAAAGTAATGAATTGTATTGTTGAATGGTTGGTCCAGTTTGTCCATCATCAGAAGATGGAGGGAGGGGAGTGCATGAAAGACACTGTGGGAAAGGAAAAGCATGCAGGCTGGGCTAATAGAATTTAATATGCAAGCCAAAGTCAAATGAAGGAAGAAGACATACCACCACATATAACCAGTGAGTAGAGGTTGTCAAAGATTCTCATCGTTACAGGTGATTGCTTCTTCAGGACCAGAGTGCCTTCCCCACCCGTTCTTCTTCTGATTTCAGTATCCTTGATCTTAACTTAGTAATCAGATTCAATTTTCTTATGTTCTTGATTTGTTTTCTATTTGTGCATCTGCTTAAGGCTAGATTTTGGTCTATAGGCTTCCAATCCTAAATTGACACTACCTACTATACCTTGCTAAGTGGTGTCATAGATAAAGCAGTGGACTTGGGAGTTAAGAAGACCTGAGTTCAAATCTTGCCTCAGAAACTTTCCAGCTATGAACCCTGAGCATGTCACTTGACCTCTACCTGCCTCAGTTTCCTCATCTATGAAATGGGGATAATAATGGTATCTACCCCCAGAGTTGTCATGGGGATCAAGTGGGATAACATTTGTAAAGTGTATGTAAATGCTAGCTGTTATTATGTGAATTATTAACTCTTGTTATGGAAGCCCAGCAGGAAAGCTCTAAACCTCCCTGGAAGCATCACTATCCACCCACTGGGCTCTTCCTAAACAATGAAGAACACTTTAGACTGGAATTTTTTTCATACAGACAACTTCATCCCTGTCAAGACTTCAGGGATCAAGAAGGGGTTGCTGCCCTATCCCTTACCTTTCTCCCCCTGTACCTATAGCCTTGCCTAGAGGGTCCAATTTCTACCCCCCTCTCCCCTGAAAATCCATACAAACTGACATGAACAGAGGTTCATGGTATTAGGTAATCTGATCTTCCAAAGCCATGATCTACCTGAGTTCTAAACATAAACAGAGGTTCATGGTATTATGTGTATACCCAGCCCCAATGTATCATTTTGGGAGATCTATGAATAGCCAAAAACATAAACCACATCACAGTGATGGGCTTAGAATGGATACTTCCCTGTTGGTGTCAGAAGTCCTACTTGAGGAGACTACTGAATTCTACATGGATATGGGATAGTATTTAATTACCCCTATCTGGCATTGAAGGCAAATAGGATCATTTCACCCATGGTCAGAGTTTTTGAATCAGTGTATGGTCCTCTGTCTGTCACCAAAGTCCAGTACCTGATGGTGTCTCTCAGGTGTCATTACCACGTACGCCAAGCATTGTCTTGTCAAAGCGTCAGTAGTGAGGTTGCATCACTAGTAGTTGCTGTCAGTCATTGTAATATCCAGGCACTGTCTTCCCAGCTGTCAATCTGCTCCTTTGGCCCTCTCCTGTTCCAGTTTAAGCCTGCATCATGTCAACTAAACAACTCAGCCTGAACCACAATGAAAAACTTCCTAGCTTAGAGAGAATAACAGAAGACTTTTCCTAATTTCCCCCTGATGGCAATACCTTTCTCTGCAGATTACTTTCCTTTTATTCTATATGTGTCTTATATGTAACTAGTTACTTACATTGTTCTTTCCCTCATTAGAATATAAGCTCCTTGAGGTCAGGGATGGTGTTTTTGTCTTTATTTTGTCTCCACTGGGCTTAACACAGTGATTGGCACATAGTAAGTGTACAATAAATGCTTTTTGATTCACCATTGAAATAAATTAAATGTAATTAGTTACAAAGCAATTTTAGTTTTGTTGATATTCAATATCAAATTTATAATCATTTTAGATTTAACTTTTTTTAAACCAGTAAAACAACGGATCTTTTTGAAAAAAGGAAGAAAAAATAAAATTTTCCTAATGGTTAGAAGTGACCAGAAGTGGAATTGACTGCCTACAAAGGTATTGAAGTTCTCTTACATGGAAGGATTCCAGGCAGAAACTAGACAATTGCTTGCCTAAGAAAAAAGAGTACTGACCTTGAAGTCAGAGGGGTTCAAATCCTTCTTCTAACACTTACTATCTTGTCAAATGACCTTGGGCAAGTCACTTCACTTTTCTGGGCCTCAATTTCCTTACCTGTAAAATGAGGGGGAGGTCCCTTCTAGCTCTAGATCTGTACTCTTATGAGATGCTTTTCAGATGAAGAGTGGTCCATAGATAAGCTTCAAAGTCCCTTCTTTTAACCTTGAGATTCTGTGACAGGTCTCCATTCTTCACAATCTTGGATTAGTTAAAGACCTGTCTTCATTCCCCTGTGGTCTTGTTCTTTGGCTGACTTCCTGATTCTGACCTATGTTCCTGTCTTCATTTTCTGTTTGCTTCAACTATTTTCCCTTAGATTCCATTTTTCTTATGCTAGCCAAGTTCTAGGGCCCTGATGAACCCATCCATGACAGCTCAACAGGAAAAGCTCAACCCTTTCCCCTGACACATTTTAGATTTCATTCACTCTGCCCTACTGTACCATGGTTTCTTTATTTCCTCCATTGCACTCAAGATTCCACTGACATTTGAAATACCCTTTGTATCTGGCCTATTTTCCACCAATGTCACCTGTCTTTCTTCTGTTCTTACTCCCTGGCTCAACATAAGAGGAAAATTAACCTCCTCGACCTTCGGGACACTGGGTTGGATGTAATATTTTCCACATCCAAGGCTGTCAAGGATTGATCTGGAGTTAGTGATGATGTATTCCTTTGCATCATCAACACAACAGGACTCACAGTTATATGAATTATATTTGGGGAAAGCAAAAGCCCCACTCTCTGAAAACTCTCCCTCATTCTATTTCTAATTAAAAAGACTGGATAAAAGAGGCAATTGTGTCTAAATCCAGAATATCAAGTATACCTGCATTTCATACCAGGTAACCATTGCCACAGATGCTTCCATAAGGAATTACAGCAAAGCTAGAAGGTACCTCAGTGCAACAATGAACAGAAAATCTTCACAATAATTTTATCTCTCTAGTTACTGAGCATTGTGTAATAGAAAGAGCTCTGAATTTTACGAACTGAGTTCCAGTCTGAGTTCTCTCCCTAACTGATTGTGGCTCTGGGTCTCAGTTTCCTAATCTGTAAATTAGGGAGTTGCACTGAGGCACCTTCTAGCTTTGCTGTAATTCCTTATGGAAGCATCTGTGGACCTGGTGGAGGGCGTCAGAAGACTTTCTCTTAAACTCTTAAAAAAATTGGAAACATATCTAAAAGCTAGTGAAGTAGAGATTGCTGTCTTTCACACTTGCATCTTTTTCTCCATTTCCTGCCTTTGATTTTTTTTTTGTAACACTGTTGTTAGTTGTGGTCATTAATTGTCAGGGACCCTGCCCAGCACTCTGAGGATAACAATGAAGAAGAGGCCAGCCAGCCATCGATCTGTGAGAGCCTTTATGTTCAGAAGAACTGACCAGGCAGCACAAGGCTGAGCAAATAGGTTTGAGAAGCTCTTGCTTCAAAAGCAGCAAAAGTCTGAGGCAGCTGCCAGGCAATCTGATGCCACAGAAAGCATTAGGATTGTAGACCCTTAATTTAGAGCTAGAGTAGAACTCAAAGGCCATCTACTCCAACCTTCTCATTTTATAGCTGAGGAAACAGAGGCCCAGAGGTGTTAAGGGACCTTCCCATACTCAGCATGTAGTAAGTTGTGAAGCAGAATTCTGTCTTAACATAGACTTAGGATCGTTTGGAGCACCCAGAGCCCAGTATAAGCTCACAAAAAAGATAGAAAAGCAAGCCAGCTTTATTGAGAGGAGATACAAATCAAAAGACAATCAGGGAGAATGAGGGAAACAGGTCAGATTGGCTGGCTATAGCATGAGTAGAATTGGGTTCCCCAGTAGAGCCCTAGAGAAAATGGGGTAAGGTTTCCCAAACCAATAAAGTCTAATGTGTTTTTGTCTGGGTCTAGCAGGACTAAGCTTTGGGGGAGGGAGTGAGGAGCCTGGCCCTAGGAGCTCTTGCTGATGTGGAGGGAGAGAAGAACGTTGGGGAATTAGAAGCTAGTTGATATTCAGACTCCTTATCTATGGGAAAGGGGGCTTTGGGCCATCACTGCTAGTCTTCTTCTGACAGGTGATTCAGTTTTCCTGAAGAAGTTTTTGAGCTTTCCTATGGGCTTCTTCATTTAGTTGGATCAAGAAGGCTACGGAATGCCTTGCAGATTCAAAGCCAGGTCCTCTGACTCCAAATCTAGTGTCCTTTCCATTATACCACACTGCAAACAGTGAATCATATTTCTAGAGAAAGGTTGCAATGGTGCCTGGCTTTTCATGATATTGCACATGCATATGCGCACGCGTGCACACACACACACACACACACTACAAATATGAAAAGAAACAAAATTGTTAGAAATTCTTAAAAGAAAATTAAGAATCATTGGAAATACAACAAGCAAATGGAAAAAGA
This sequence comes from Phascolarctos cinereus, assembly GCF_003287225.1. Taxonomy (NCBI): domain Eukaryota; kingdom Metazoa; phylum Chordata; class Mammalia; order Diprotodontia; family Phascolarctidae; genus Phascolarctos; species Phascolarctos cinereus. The sequence goes on along the minus strand of NW_027555847.1, from coordinate 229,391,790 downwards.
GCTGTCCCATGAAATGAATAAATATTATGGAATAAAGAAGAAAGAAACCTACTGAACTAATATCAGAAGTATCATCAGGAAAGAGGCGCGAAAGTCCAAAAGACACACTTAGATGGATTGTAAGGCACACATAGCAACAAAGCACACATAGAAGAAGAATTAAAATCCTGATATCAGCTCCTCTCCACCTCCAAAAAAAAATTGAAATGAATTAAAAGAACTCAACACCGCTTTTTAAAAAAATCTAGGGCAAGGTGGAGATGGATTGATGACAAAGCTCAACAGACTAGAAAACACATAGAGAATTCAAAATTGCAATAAAAACAACTAAAATGGGATTAATCGAGTAGAAAACAGGATGGCAGACCATGTAGTAAAAATGTAAAAACAAGCTCAGAAAAGAATTCATCTGGAAAAAAGATTAGGAAGCAGTGCAGAATAAAATGATAGGTTTAGAAAACTGATCAAGAAGGCGAAGCCTTGGAATTATTGGAAGCCCAGAAAATAAAGCCAAAAGAGAGTGAAGATACCACACTTCAGAAAACTACACTAGAAATATCACCAGAACTATGAAACCCAGGCAACACACATCAAAAATAAAGAATTCATAGAACTCCAATAAAAAGGTAATCAAAAATCAACTCATACAGGTACCTCATCCTCAAACTTCAGAACAAAGAAAAAAAAATGTGATCTCATCAGCAAGATATTGGCAAAACCACAGTTGTGCTTTACCAAAACTCAAAGAAACACTTTAATCCAGCACTTAGCACAGTGCCTAGCACACGCTAGGTGCTAAATAGAGGTTTATTGACTGATTCAAAAAGCATTCCTTAAATGTCTGCAATTTCTAAGGTACTGTCCTAGGTACTAACAAAACAAAGCTCATTTTTTTTTTTTACATTCCTGCCCTCAGAGAATTTCTATTCCACTACGAGGACACATTTAAACAGACAAATTAAAATATGATTTCAAATAGGAGAGAACACTGAGGGCCAGCAAAGCTTTCCTGTAAGAGGTGGCACCTAAGTTGTGCATTAAAGGAAGTTAAGGATTCTAAGAGGGAGAAGCAAGAAGGAAGTATATTCTAAGCATGTCACAACAGCTTGTGCAAAGAGTTGTAGAAGAAAGATGGAATCCTAGGTTCAGAGAACAAAAAAGTAGGTTAGTGGACTGGAATAGAAAGTAAGCACAATGAAGTACTGTGAAATAAATGTGGAAAGGTATCAATCACTCAATCAGCAAATATTTATAAGCACTTACCATATACAAGGCACTGTGCTAAGCACTGGAAATTTTTTTAAAAGTAAAAACAATCCATGTCCTCAAGGAATTTATATTCTAATGGGGGAAAACAGTATGGATATATACACATATGTACGGGTGTGCGGAACCAGCTCAAATCAGATTGAGAAAGCTGATTGTAAATCTTCAGTGTGAACATAAACACTTCATAAACTGATAAGCACCACAAATCAGTGTTTGATCTATTGTATTGCTGATTTCTAAACTTAAGAAAGTGATGGATAAAATACTAATAATGCATATTAAACTTCAAACTAGGCTGTACATACATTTTATTTATTGAGCTGCTTGTTAAATGTTCACCAGCACACCTATCTGCCTCAGTTTCTCACGTGTAAAATGAACTGGAGAAGGAAATGGCAAGCCGCTCCAGCATCTTTGCCAAGAAAACCCCAAAATGGGGTCACAAAGAGTCAAACATGACTGAAAATGCCTCAACAACAAGAACAAAGTATGTTATGTGTGTGTGTGTGTGTGTGTGCGCGCGCATGCACGCACGTGCGCATACAAGATAACCTTAGAAGGGAAAACACTGGCAATTGAAGGGACCAGGAAAGGCCTCCTGCAGACAATGCTCTTTGAGCTGAGTTTTTAAGAAAGCCAGGTATTCTAGCAGCAGGGATGAAGAAGGAGCACATTCCAGGCATGAAGAACAGCCAGCCCAAAAGAAGCATAGATGAAAAATAGAGCATTGGGTGTAAAGAACAGAAAGTAGGCTGGTATGGCTGGACCACAGAATATACATAAGGAATAATGTGTAAGAAGAATAAAAAAGATGTGAAGGGGCCAGGTTATGAGTATCTTTTAATGCTTGAAGAGTATGAGATTTTACTCTAAAGGTAGTAGGGCACCATTGTAATTTATTGAGTTAGGGGAAAGAAAAGGGTACCATGGTCAGATCTGTGCTTTAGGAAAATCTCTGGCAGTTCCGTGGCAGACAGGTTGGAATGGAACAAGACTTGAAGCAGGGAGACCAATTAGACTTCTGTTGCAAATAAAGTGACTAAAACATCCATGCCCTTTGACACAAAGATTCCATTGCTGGGCATATACGACAAGGAGGTCAATGACAAGAAAGACTTTACATACACTAAGATATTTATAAGGGCAGCTAGGTGGTGCAGGGGATGGAGGTCTAGCCTTGGAGTCAGGAGCACTGAGTTCAAATCCAGCCTTAGACACTCAACGCTTACTAGCTGTGTGACCCTGGGCAAGTCACTTAACCCCGATTACCTCACCGAAAAGCAAAAAAAGATATTTATTAGTGGCACTTCTGTGGTAGCAAAGAGCTGGAAACAATAGATGTCCATCAATTGGGAATGACTAAGCAAATGAGTACAATGGAATAACACTTCACAGAAAAAAAATGATGACCATAATGAATACAAAGACACACAGGAAGGCATGTGGACTGATTCAACATGAAGTAAGTAGAACTCAGAAAAATAATTAACAATGACTACAGAGATTCAAGTAGAAAGAAGAAGAACAACAAAATAATCAAAAGTGAGTGTTGCAAAATTATAATGATCAAGCTAAGCCCAAAGGAGAAATAAGAGGTGACATCTCCCCCCATCATTTTGCAGAGGTCGGGGTTCATGGGCATGGATCGATGCATATGACATCAGACTCTTTTTGATGTGTAGATTGGTTTTGCAGAACTTTTTTTCTTCCTTATTTTTTACTCAGGGGTGTGATAGAAGAGGAAATATAGTTGATATAAATAATAATAGTAATAATAGCTAGGATTTATATATCACTTTAAGGTTTAGAAAATGATTATTTCATTTGATCATCAGAACAACTCTGAGAGATAGATGCTATTATTATCTTCACAACAACTCTGGGAGATAAATGAGGAAACTGAGGCAGAAAGAGATTAAGAGATTTGCCCAGAATCACATAGATATTAAGCATCTGGGGCCAGATTTGGACTCAGATCTTTCTGCCTCCAAGTCCAGTACTCTACGCAATGTGACTCCTAGCTACCCCCCCAAAGAAAAGATATAAAAATCTGTTTTTCAAAAGGTTCATTGGAAAAAAAATTTGTTTTTCAAAAAGTCCATTCAGGCAAAAGGAGATGAGAGACTGAGCTAGGGTGGTGGTTATGTGAGTGGAGAGAAGATACTTGTGGGAGGTGTTGTGGAAACAAAATTTGACAACTGACTGGATATGTGAGATGAGTAAGAGTCAAGCAGAGTCGTATTAAGGTTATGAACCTGAGTGGTTAAAGGATGTTGATGCCCTCCACATTAATAGGTAAATTCAGAATAGGAGAGGATTTGGGGGGGAAAGTAACTAATTCTATTTTGGATATACTGAGTTTGTGGTCTTTTGGGGGTAGCCAGTTCTAAATGTACTATATGAAGTTGGTGATTTGAGACTGGATCACAGAAGAGAGACTAAGATGGCCATATACATATATGTGTATGTATCTGAGAATCATCTGCCTAGAAACGATCATTGAACCTACGGGAGCTAATGAAATCACTAAGTGAGACAGTGTAGAGAAAGAAAAGAAGAGAGCCCATGACAGAGCCATGGGGTATCCCTGTGGTTAGTGGTCTTGATGTGGGTGAGGATCAAGCAAAGGGAACTGAGAAAGAGTGGTCAGACTCATGCTTTACAAAGATAATTTGGGCAGTTGTGAGAAGGATGGATTGGAGAAAAGATAGAATGGAGGCTGGAAAACCAATCCAGAGATTCTTACAATGGAGATAATCATAATTAAACTACCTATCTCAGAGGATTATTTTGTGAAAAGTGCTTTATAAATGGTAAGGTGCTGCCTAAAGATAAGTTCCTATAATTCTAAGTGCCCGTTGAGGACGAAAACATTTAGGAGATATTTTTCTAAACAAGGTCTTTTGTGTTCTTCGAAAGGTTTCATGATTTAAAGATTTGGTAATTTTCTTAAAATTTATTTTTTCCCCTACAGGCAGCGCCTAGGGGAGGGGATAGGCAGCAATGGAAAAGAAGAAGGAAGATAAAACATAACAGGAGGTATAAAAATGAGTAGATAAGTGAGACAGGAGTGAGACAGAATCAATACAGAAAAAAAAACCCAGCATGGTGGGAAGAATCAATCAATCAATCAATAATCATTTATTTAAGTGCCTGCTTTGTGCCTGAGATTGTACTAGGCACTGAAGCCCAAGGAGCTGGAGTCAAGCAGCTTGAAGCTGACAACCAGAGTTTAAATTGTGGGAGCATAAGAAGACACAGAAACTAGCTGCATAAAGTCTTCAGCATATCCAGTCCAGTTAATTGTTCTGTGTGTGCGAAGTAGGTGAGCTCCCTGGCTTTTAGTCGTGCTGAGTAAGGAGGGGAAAGATCATCGAGTTGCTGAGTATGAGATGAACTTTATTTTACTCCACAGAAAATCCATGAGATAAAAAGGATTCATAGAATTCCATGAACAATAAAGCATTCACATCATAAAGAATCACAAGACATTAAAATATCCTGTTAGTCTCCATCCTCCAAGAAGGAAACTGAACTTGGGGTTGTTATCAGTATGACCCTTTGTCATTACTGCGAGTCCCTCTTTCCCACTGAGTGCTACACAGCCTTTCTACCACTTAATATAGGCCCAGATTTCCATAATTCAATGGGCCTGGAGCTTGTACTCTCAAAGATGGTGCTGCACAGGAAATATCACTTCTCTACTTGAAGAATGGATTCCAGAATCACACTGTCCAGAGAATCTAAAAGCTCTTCTTCCTCTACATAGGAGATAGAGATTTAAAAATAGGGTCTTGGATCTCCTTGATCAGGGAGTATATGCAAATATATCTCCCACTACCACGTGCTTCTGATGTAAGCTGTTCCTGTCAAAAGGACATCTTTGACACTTGGTGTTGCAGAGGGCTGCTTGACACTAGGGATTTTCCCATGGCAGATATGACCCAGGGCTGAGCTTGTGAATAACTGAACTCAGGAGGCTTTTCCAGAATAGACGATGAGGTGGTTTGAGGCAGCTGAGTGGTTCAGTAGATAATGTCGAACTTGGAATAACTAAGTTTGGAATGTTTCAGACCCTACGTAACCCTGGGCGCTTGCCCAGTTTGCCTCTCAACCAGTAAAATGGGTAAAATGTCATAAAATGGCAGCTCATCTCTTCTTATGGGGGAAAGAGCTTCGTTGTTGTAAAGGTCTTTCCAGTGCAGTTCTTTCCTCTCTATCACACTCTTAGAGTGAACATCAAGACCCATGTGTTAGTACTGGCTTTGCTACTCATTGACAAGAAAGTTCCTTTGGAATATCTCTAACATCCTTTGAAGGCAGGAAATCCTATAGTTCTTTGGAAACAGTGGATCAAATGAAAGGTTTGACTCAATCCTCATACAAGCCAGGTGTTGGGCCATCTCCAGTTGTCCTGATCTATATCTTGTCACTGGACACTGATGGCTCCAAAGGAGAAAGTGAGGCTGGTGACTTTGCCAGCCCTCCTTCACTTAAATCCAATTCACTTGCATGTCACGGCATCACCTCCCTGATGTCATGGCCCTCTTCAAGAACGAAGGATAAACAACAAGAACAACAAGAAGCCAGACCTTTGAGCTTAGAGTCAAGAAGACCTGAGTTCAAATCCAGCCTCGTACACTTACTAGCTATGTAACCCTGGGCAAGTAACTTAATCTCTGTTTACCTCAGTTTCCGCATCTCTAAAATGAACATAAAGTAGCACCTCCAGGATTGTTGTGAGGATCAAATGAGATAATAATTGTAAGGTGCTTAGCACAATGCAGCACAATAGTAGCACTGTGTAAATATTTTTTTAAAAAATTAATTAAAAATGAATGAATCTTAGTCTCATCAGATTTAGCTTATGGAGGGAATAACATACACACCCAATTGGGTATGGAAATCTATCTTACCCTAAACAAAAATAGGGGGGAAGGGGATAAGACAGCAGGAGGATAACAGAGGGGAGGGCAGACTGGGGGAGGTGGTAATCAGAAGCAAAAACTTCTGAGGAGAGACAGGGTCAAAAGAGAATAGAATAAATGGAGGGGGCGGGATAGGATGAAGGGAAATATAGTTAGTTTTCCACAACATGACTACTATGGAAGTGTTTTACGTGGCTACATAGGTATAACCTGTATCGAGTTGCTTGCCTTCTCAATGAGGGTGGGTGGGGAGAAAGGAAGGGAGAGAATTTGGAACCCAAAGTTTTAAAAACAAATGTTAAAAATTGTTTTCACACACAACTGGGAAATAAGATATACAGGCAATAGGGTATCTATCCTTCCCTACAGGAAAATAGAAGGGGAAGAGGATAAGAGAAGGAGGGGGAGGAGATAGAAGGGAGGGCAGATTAGGGGAAGAGGTATTCAGAATGCACATCATCTTGGAGTGGGGGAGGGACAGGATGGGAAGAAAATTTGGAACTCAAAATCTTGAAGAAGTCAGTGTTGAAAACTAAAATAAATTAATTAAAAACTATTTTAATTAAGAATCCTGCCTCAGACTCTTACTATCTGTGTGATGATGGACAAGTCACTTAACCTTTGTTCAGTCTGAGTTTCCTCACCCCTAAAATGAGGGAGGTAAACTCAATGACCTCTAAGGTCCCTTCCAGCTCTAAATCTGTGATGCTATGATCCCCCAAGGTTGATCCTGAGGACTGCAGCATACCCTTATTGTGATGGGAATATGGCTTCATCCATCTGTCAGTAACCAGTCATGATCATATTTTCTCCAAAAGTCAGACACATATTGCAAATTTTGATTAAATAAGAAAACTCATTATATTATAGTCATACCTCATGCATGCACCTAAAACATTTGGAGGCCCATGTGATAATCATATGGGCAGCATGGCCAAAATATTTTCTGCCTACATTTTCTCCAGTCCATCCTAAATATCATATTCACAGAGCAGTGTGGCTCATAAGATTTAGAGCTATAAGAGACTTTAAAAATCATAGATTTGGGGCTCATAAGGAATATATAGGCCCTAGACTACCACCCTTCATTTTACAAATAAAGTAACTCAGAGCCATTTCACAGAGTGGTAAAATAACTTGACCAAGGTTAAACAGCAAAGTCAGAATTTGAAACCAGGTCTTTGGATTTCAAAACCAGTGCTTTTCCTACTATGGCAAAATAACATCTAGTCCAAGCTTCTTTATTTTACAGATGAGAAAACAGAAATCCAGGAATACTGACTTTATCAATGTCATGCAGGATAGTAAGTAGCAGTCAGGATTCAAACCCAGGTCTTCAAACTCCAAATCCAATGTTGTTGTTCTTGTTACCCATGATGGTGCTTCTCCAAATGGCATGCCTCTCAAACTCTCTCACTCCTGAAATTCTTCTTCATCCTCCTCCTCATTCTCCCAGTTTATCATCCCTTCTCTGACTCTTCTTTGTAACTTGGAACTTTAGGTCAGTCATTTTCAAGGATGTTCTTACCCTTCTGAGAAACCCACTAACTATCTACATTTTCTACATCTGTTAGTGTTGGCTTCACCTCTTAGAATGTAAGCGCCTGGAGGGCAAGGATTGTTTTTGCTTTGGCACATAGTAAGCACTTAATAAATGTTTGTTGATTGATTGATTAGTGAATCCTTCACCCTGGTAATGTCTATACCTGCCACCCCATTTGTTTGGAAAGGAGGGAGGGTTGATTGTTACTTGAAGAAACAAAATACTGTTCATGGCCTGAAAGAGGCAAGGGGGTGATGCTGGGTGATAACATGTTATAAAGTATTTCTGCTGTCTAATATTTTTCTGAACCTCTGTTCATTCTTTAGTCTTTAGGCTTTAGTCTTCCTGAGTCTACTTTTAAAGACCTGCGCCATGCTTTTGTATGTCTCCTTGGCTCTGTGTCTCTGCTTCTGTCTTTTGTAGTTGTTCCTTTGTAGAGAGCTTCCTGTGGTTTCTTTTAAGGTCTTCTCCTTTTTTCTTTATAATTGGGATCATTTGTGATTGTGTTGTTAGAATTTCAGTTTTTAGACCCTCCATCCCTTTTGAGCTGTGTTCTCTTTTAGAATATATCGTCATGGAATGACGCCTATCTTCTCTCTGAACTTTGGAAATAATCGTTTCCTAAAGTCTAGGGTATATGTTTAGCTATGCCTAAGATTTATGTGCCTTCTCCATTCCAAATTCCAAGGTGATATGGTCATCTTCTTCTAAGATTCCAATCAATTCTGTATCATCAAATAGTTATTCATTGATTAAAATTATTCCAGAGGAATAATTCCCCTTACTACCTCCTCAAGCTTCTGAGGATAATGTGCACTTGGTTGAAATCCACTATGTTGGAGGAGGTACTCACATTGATGAGATCACATATCCATTTAAGTCCTTCTTTATTTCTGGAAATCTAGGGACCCAAAGAGAGAAATGATAGTAGAGATCATTTGGGTAAGAATCAACAGAGAATCAATCAGAAGCAATATTTTTATGGCAAACCAGACCCTGTTTTGTTGGGTTGTTGTTTTTTTAAAGGACAGCAAGTCAAGAATTTGTATTATTCCAACAGATGTTCACAAGGTTAGAACTACTAGATCTTGATTTTGTTTCATTTTGTAATCTATATTCAGAAATCATCATCTATATCCTCTGGCTGGCCGGACTATAAATAGTATACTCCCAACTCCCCAGGGTTGTTGTGAAGAAAAAATGAGAAGATAGTTATAAAGCACTTAATACAGTACCTAGCACATTGTAGATGTTTATTAAATTCTTCTTATTGTTGTTTTTTTTAAAAAAAAGCAGTAATTCTTCTGTCTCCTTTTCACCCACATTCTGTACTGCATTTACATACTCAGGTTCTTGAATTTTCTATAAAGGTTCTATAGATTTCTATAAAGAATTTTCTATAAGCAGGGATGTGATGATCTCCCTCTCCTTCTTTTAGACCTATCATGAGTCTCATTTTTACCAAGTCTTGATGTTAACTGTGAAATTGTATTTATCTCCTCATGTTAAATTGTAGCCAGTTTCAAAACTTGAGGGATCACTAAATTAAGAAGTTACAAATGAAAAGTATAGTTTATCTTTCGACTATTACTTACTGATATAAAATAAAGCGCTTCCACAGAGTTTTCTCTTTAAAAGTTATAATTTTTATTCTGAGACTCTCAGAAGTAATGGGGGACCAAGGCCACTCCCCCATTTGGAGGCCCCTAGCCATAATTAATAATAATAAAGAAGGCATTTTTGAGGATACCTCAAAATGTTGCTTTCTTCAAAACTTAAGTTGTTTTCTTTAGAATTCTTATAAAAATGAATGAAAATGTTGTTTTCTGGCAGTTTTCATAGTAAAATCCAGTATATTATTGGTTGTCCCTGCTTTTGTTCCTTGCACTCTCAATATAACCTGTTACCCAGTGATGTCATATGACTTTCCAAACTCACTATTTCAGTTAATTCAGATGCAAAAATTTTATCTTTCACAGGCATGTAGTACGGCCAATTTAATTGCCAGGGTTTTTTTCAGGTGGAATTTAAGCAATATGGAACTGATAGTCTCTACAGAAAAGCCACCCAAGATGAAGGCCTACCATTCTGGCTCTTTGCTTGGCAGATTATGTGAAAATTGAACATGGATTTTCATTGGAGTAATCCAACTTTGATTCAGTTAGCCATTTGTGTCAGTAATTGAAATAATGCAACACAATGCTGTCTTTTACAACTTTTTGAAAGTAGTTTCCTAAAGTTACATAAGTAGGAATATAATTACTTAGACAATAGCCTTTTGTTCTATAAAATAAGATATGACACTTCATTTTCCAGTAAGAACAAAGCGGTTTTTCACCTTTGACAAGTGAGGTAGAGAGAAGGCCCTGAAAATGTCAGCTCTTTCAAACTCAATATTTAAAAAAAAATTTTAATATAAACACTGGCAATGTCTACAAATGTTTCTGATATAGAAGACTGGCATATTTTCAAGAAGGGTGATATTATTAAATTAGTTAGGTCTCTGCCTCTCAAGGTTTTTGCAAGCTCTCCGCTCTGTTCTGGAGCCATATTTTTATGCCTCAAAGTGGTCCATTTGCATAAAATTAAATAGCACTTTTAAAGAGGTTGTGTACTTCCATAGTCCCTTGAGGACATTGTAGCAAGGAATAAAAAACAAGATTGTTTCTCTGCCTCTCCACATTACACATTATTTCAGTTTACCTTCATACTCTTATGGTGTTTTCATCTCATTTCTTTCACAGAGAATTGAGGTATGAATTCTAAGCTGATAAACATCCTCAGTTGTCATTTCCATGTTAAAAAGATGTCAAAGTATCTCTAGAGAGTTTTGTTTTGTTTCATTTTGGTTTTTTTGCTTTGCCTGAATACTGTCCAGGTGCCCTCTAATATTCCAGATAATTCATGAAATCAAGTTTTAGATGCTACTTGGGGCTTAGGGAGGAAAGCTATTTCCTCGTTCCCTCCAGAAAGAAATAGTACCATTAATTGGTTTTTATATAGAGAGAGTGACATAGATTTCTTTTTGGTTCGAGTTTCACATCTGACACACACTAGCAATGTGACCTGATCTTTGTTGGTAGAGGGAGTTTACTCACCAGGAGTTCTCTATACCAATGAAATCAATGTTTAGAACCAAAAGAATACAAAAACTCAGTCAAGAGGCATATGAGTCAGTTAATAAGTGTTTATGAAACTCCTACTATGTGCCAGACACTATGCTAAGCACCAAGGAGATGAAGAAAAGTAAAAGGCAGTCCCTACTCTGAAGGCTCTTGATCTAATGTGAAAAGATAACATTCCAACAATTAGGTACAAACAGTTATTAAGTACAAAAAGTTACATACAAGATAAATTGGAGATAATAAAGTCTTCCTATACAGAGTGGGGTTTTAGCTAGGACTTGAAGGAAGTCAGGAAAGCCAGGAGGCAGAGATATGTGGTAGGTATACTAAAATTCATGGCATCCCAAAAGTCTTAGTGAATTTCTAAGTTATTACAACTTTTGGAATAACCCAGACATACTTTCTGGTTTTGAGAGATGACTGTGAAGTCCGGCGAGGCCACAAAATTTATGTAGGGGCATAGGTTGCATAGGTTATTAAGCATATATTTAAATTTGTTACCAAAGTATCAGAGTATTGATTGCATGCTACAAAACCTACCTGTAAGAGCCACAACCATGTTATAATTTGTTCATTTTTAAAAACTAATAAAGCCATGACCTAAAGAGTATATTTTCCTTAATTAATGATCATAAATGAACTTCAGCTCAACTTACTAGTACCTGATCTTATAAGGAACTGCTTTTTTGTGTGTTTGTTTTTTTAGGGTCAAGTCGTGTTCAGAAATGGGGAAAGAATGGGAACCATCAAATTTACCCAGTTTCAAGGTAGGATTTGCATATCTACTCTTTCTAGCCTGTAATCTTTGTGCTCATCCTTTTTTATGAAAGAAAACTGCATTTCTGTGTAGGCTTCAGATACAAAAAGATGTATGAATGAAATGAGCCACATGCAAATACAGAGAAAATCTGATGGGGGATTTTATCTTTGAAAATGTCATTTTGGTTTATTCAGAATACTATTCCCTAGAATAATACTTCATCAGGTTAGAGATTTCTTGCTACCTCATTCCAACTATATAACTCTGTGGCAAACCTCCAGTACTCTCAAGACTGCCCAAAATCAATTGGCAAATTTATTACCTAGAAATATTCTTCTCAATAAGTTTGAACTGAATATCTTCTGTTCGTCAATAATTAAACCATTTATGTATTGCCAAATGCAGGGTGGCCCAAAAGTCTTAATGCTGTTTTAGTCCTTCCCCCACCCCTTTTTTTAACAACAGGAAAGAAATACTCCAAGACTTTTGGGACACCCAAAGAAGATAAAACACTGAACTTAGAGCAATAACACTTGAATTTGAATCCCAGCTGTACTAGTTACCTAGTTGTATAACCTTGGGTAAGTCATTTCACTTTTGAAAGGTAGAAGTTTCTCATATGTCTTATTTTTTTCCAGACATGATTTCATTGGTATGAGGCACTTCTAGTGAGGAAACAAAGCCCTCTACCAATTTAGATAAGCAACTGTTCTACAATATAGTCTTAGAGAGGTACCTGGCTTACTAAGATGGTGTGACTTGCCCAGGGTCACACAGCTAGTATATGTCAGAAGCGGACTTGAACCCAGGTCTTCCAGGCATCAAGGCCAACTTTCTATCCACTACACTATACTGCCCCTCTTCTTCATCTATAACAGAGATAATAATACTTGTACTATACTACTTACTCCTAAGGGATATTGTGAAGAAAGAGTGAGTTAAACTTATTAGGATTATACTGTTTTTACTCACCTTACCACCCACTTTCTTTCTTTATGATTTGGGGGGAGGAAATTTTGGGGGAAATATTTTCCTAGGATACCTGTTCCCACTTTTTCATTTAAGTTTGGAAACGGCAACCACAGCTGCTAGTACAACCTCCCCAGAGGCTTTAAAATATCAATCAGTCTCACAGTTAGAAACAGAACGTTTTCCTTAGAGACAATGTTTGACACAAAGTAGAATGCAGCTTGTCCTTAAGAATGACGACCAAAGGTTAAGAAGGAGAAAACAACCCCTGAATGTTAGATACTGGCTAAGGAAGGGAGTAAGTGGAAGTGTGGTACCATATTCCTGTCTCCCACCTTCCCTACTTCTTACTGGTCTCCCACCTCCCCAGAGCTGTCACTTCAGCACTTAGAGGGAGTAAATTGTGGCAAGTACAGCTGAATAGACTTGACTGAAGGGCAGAATAAACCTCAGACCTTCCAGTGGGAGGATCAATCAACCGATTGACAAGCATTTATTAGTACCTACTAAGTGTCAGGCATCATGGTAGGGCTGAGCTGGGGATAAAGCATAAAGAATGAAATAATCCCTACCCCCGAGGGGCTTATATCCCAGTAGGGGGAATAAAAGTTCATAAAGCATAAATATAAAATTAATAAGCAGTGTCTTCAGATCTAGCTCTTCCTTCTTTGCACCAAAAAAGTATTTATGCCTTTAAATCTGAAACTTGAAAAGAAAGGAAATATGTATAAATACAATCTTTCGATCAATTATAAATTCTTTTGTACTCTCTCCTACTCGTCCTCTATCTCAAACACACTGATATGGACAGCTTTTCTACTCAGCATTACAACTTTAGTAGTAAGCCAGGACTCAACTCTTCCTCTTTTCCTTTCCCCCAGGATTTTAGAAAATATAGAGAAAAAGGAAGAAAAATATGCTAGCAAATCCTTCAGTAATTCTTTTTTTTTTTATTATTTTGGTGAGGCAATCAGGGCTAAGTGACTTGCCCAGGGTCACACAGCTAGGTAGTGTCATCAAGTGTCTGAGACCAGATTTGAACTCAGCTCCTCCTGACTCCAAGGCCAGTGCTCTATCCAGTGCCACCTAGCCACCCCTCCTTTAGTAATTCTAATAGCAGCTTATAAGCTCTTTGACATCAGAATAGGTCTGTACATCCCCAGTGCCTTGCATAACACCTTGCAATTTAGCAATTCAATTCAACAAGCATTTATTAATTACCCATTAATTACCCAGGCACTCCTGATACAAAGGAAATAACAAAGTATTTATATTGCACATAGTATATACTCATTATCAGGAGAGGTTTATGTTTATATGGTACTTTACAGTTTATAAGCCCTTTCATAAGAATACCATAAGATAAATGATGAAAGTATTATTGTGTTGTTTTTACACATAAGGAAACTGAGGCTCAGATAAGTGAAGTCAGTTGCACAAGGTCACATGGCTATTAAACATTGAAGATTGGATTTCAGTCAAGTCTCTTGACTGAGCTCTGTATAAATGAATTGAATTAAGAGTTGGGTCTTCAAAAGTCAATCATTTCCTTCTATCTAACCTAAACATTTTACCCTTCTTTGATATTGTCTACTGGGAGCTAGAAGAGGAGCTAAAGATAAAGGTCATATGGAAACCTAACTGAAGGGCAGCCTAGAAAACTCTCCCTAAAGACACCTCAAACATATGCTAGGCTGTGGATTGTCAGGGTGGGGAGGGGGGAACAGAGAAAGAAACAGCCAGCGGGTGGAGGCTTATTCCTGAGTGATCAATTGCTTTGCCAGGTGGTCAATTTAATTCTTTTGTTAAATCCACCCAAGTAGCCAAGTGGTGACATATCAGGTCTACTTTTTCCCCCACTGCATTAAGTACAAGATTGCATCAAATGCTTAGTAATTTAGTCTGTTGACCAGCTGCACTCAATCATTGTAACAGAAAAGGAAATTAAATCAACCAAAGGATTTGACAGAATCATTGTTTAATCATTTATGTTTGGACCAGACCTTAGTGTTCATTTAGTTCAGCCCCCCTACTTCCTAGGCCTCAGTTTACTCAACTGTAAGATGAAGAAGTTGGATTAGATGGCCACAGGGGTCCCTTCTACTTCTAGATGCATAGTCTTTTGTTGTTGTTAAGTCATTTTTTCAGGCATGTCCAACTCTTCATGACCTCATTTGGGTTTTTCTTAACAAAGATACTACAGTGGTTTGCCATTTCCTCCTCCAGCTCATTTTACACATGAGGAAACTGAGGCAAGCAGGGTGAAGTGACTTACGCAGGGTCACATCACTAGTAGTGTCTGAGCCCAGATTTGAACTCCAAAAGATGAGTCTTTCAGACTCCAGGCCCTGCACTCTATCCACTGAGCCACCTAGCTGACTTGTATGTATGGTCTATGATCCATCATTTTACAGCTAAAGAAACTGAGGCTCAGAGAAATTATATCATATCTTACCACTGGTTAGTAGGGAGCCAACCTTGGAATCAGGAATACCTGGTTTCAAGTTTTGCCTTTCATATACACTGTATGACGATGGCCAAGTCCCTTAACTTCTCAGTATTCCAGCCAAAGCCCTAAGATCACAAGCTTTGGAAGAGTTGCTGATTTGCATTGGTGGAGAGAGTTGTCCACATTGGGAGTTCCACATACCAGTGAACACAGGTCTGGACTCTCCTCCCCTCTCCAATTAAAACAACCAAAACCACTGACCAATTATTGATATGGTACTATTAAAGAGATAGACATTATGGGAAAATCTAGATAGATTTGGTCACTTCTAGATATGCCTGTTCATGTTAAGTGGATACCAGTACTGTTATAAGGAAACCATAAAATTAAAATAAATTACATTAAATTGCCAGAGTGACTTTTGAACTGGACTGTGGTAAATCTAGAGTTGCTCCCTTGCCCAAATCTTCTTAGCCTAATAGAGGTTTGCTTGTGCATCCTTCTTTGGCAGGTAACTGACAATAATGTCAACTGTGATGCTTTTACAGAGATGTCATTTTAGGCAAACCCTCATTTATTTCCACAGTTGCTGATTTTTCCTTTTTCTTATTCCTTGAAAAGAGTAAGCGGATTGGCAAAGATTTAGACTTTTTAAAAACTGATTGCCACTGGAGTAATTTGTCACATTTCCAGTTCTCGAAATAGAGAAATTCTTGGAGAATGTTTCATACATTTTTTAAAAATCATTTCTCTATTGCATCTAGATTTTCATGCCAATTTGAATGCTTTTTGGTTTAACTGAGATTTTGCCTAAATCTAGATGGTCAGTTTTACATGTGCCTGAGCAAATTTTAGCACTTTTCTGAGACATTTGTGGATTTGTCTAGGTACATTTTAAAGTATGCTTGCAAAATAATTATGATTACTGCTATTCACTGCTTCATCATACTTTTCCCTTATAAAACCTAATTGTGTCAACATGAAGACAATAATACCTCAATATAGTATTGTTATCAAAATCAGTGAGGCAAGGTAGTCAGACTATTGAGGGCAGGGAGACAGCAGCTGCTGCCAATAGTCCTAATGAGGGCACCAGCCTATCTTCCACTCTGAGGGTATATCTGCAGACAGAATATAAAGACAAAGAAAGCCCAGGACTCTTGGCCAGTGTTCTTAAACTAGCCCTTATACTGATGCTAAAAATTGATTTTGCTAGAAGGAGAGAGAATGAGATAGTGAAGTAAGATCTCCCTGTGTCATGGTGGAGCAAGACAGCCTGGTTACCTACATAGCTTTCCCTGTGTATCTGTGTTTATCTTCCCTGTGTTGAGTGTATCCCTGGGAGAGTCTTGTGCATTGGGTTGTACTGTAAGCTGCCTGAGGTCTTTGGCATAACATAGAACAAAGAGCTGGATCACATGATCAGCCTGTGTATACCTTGACATGTATGGTTGTGTTATTAGGAAACTATTGGGAGGGAGGGAGGGTCTAGATTTGTGATTTCATTGGTAAAGGAACTCCATTCACCAATACAGGTCACCACCTACTCTACAAGAGAGAGTTTTAGAGAGTTGCTTAGAGCACGGAGAGATCAAATCACATGCCCAGGTCACACCCAACATGTGTTAGAAATAAGATCTGAGGAGCAGCTAGGTGGCACAGCAGATAGAGCACTGGCCCTGGAGTCAGGAGGACATGAATTCAAATCTGGCCTCAGACATTTGATGCTTACTAGCTATGTGACCCTGGGCAAGCTACTTAATCCCATTGCCTAGCAAAAGACAAAAAAAAAAAAAAAGAAAGAAATAAGACTTGAATCCAAGTCTTTTCTGACTCTGAGGCCTACCTTCTGTCCAGTGAACACTATTGCTTTTCCGTCAACTAAAAATGTATCTTCAAACACTCTTGTGATACAGAAATGGAATGAAGGTTATTATTCATAGCAATTTCTGACTTTGATCACATATTATTCAATTAAGTACCATTTTTTCAAGTACTTGCTATGATTAAGGCACAATAACAAAAATAATAAATACCGTTGGGGTAGCTAAGTGGTGCAGTGTATAGAACTCCAGCCTTGGAGTCAGGAGGACCTGAGTTCAAATCTGGCCTCAGACATATGACACTTACTAGCTGTGTGACCCCGGGCAAGTCACTTAACCTCAATTGCCTCATCAAAAAGCAAAAAATAATAATAATAAGCATTCATATAATCCTTTAAGATTTACAATGTACTTTTACTTATTTTATCTCATCTGATCCTCACAACCACCCTGTAAAGTAAATGCTATTATTATCCTCTTTTTACAGATATGGAAACTGAGGCCAAGAGAGGTTAAGTCACTTACCCAAGGTCATACAATCAGTAAGGATTTGAGGCAGGATTCAAACATAGGTCTTCTTGGATCCAAACCAGGCCTCCACTAGGCCACCTCATTGCCTCTACCAGATGCCACACAATAATAGTCATTTACACTTCACAACACTTTTCATGGCAGACCCAGTGAAGTAGTTAGGTTAAGTTTTATTATGTCCATTTTACAAATGATGAACTGAGTCTTAGGGGAATCATCTAACTTTCCCATTATTGTAGAGCTAAGACTTGGGCCCAGGTTCCTCTGATTACAAGCCCCGTGTGCCCTTTCCACTACATGAAAAAGGCCTCATATACTTCAGCCATGGAAGAGAAACAAAGGAAGACAGTATCATACTTCATAATAGTTAGTTTGTATTCAAACTAGTAGAAATACAAAGGTATTTCTCATACCACACTTAGAGTCTACAGTCTCCTTCCTACACACTACTTAAGCTGAAACTCTGTATTTGTAAATAGATCTGAATTAATACACCTTCCCACATTAATGAATAAGGAATTTTTTCATTCCTCAAAAACAACTGGATCTTTTAAAATCCGTTTCTCTAGAAGAATCCATATGCTAAATAACCCAGGTATGGAGACTTATGAATACACTGCCTCAGACAGTTTTCATGCAGATCTACATTTTGTAGATGTTCCCAATGTCAGTTTGCAGTGGATTTTACTTACCCTTATACTATAAATCTCTTATAATTATATATAATGTATAATTACCCTTATACTATAACCTCTTATAACTATATATATACACATACATATGTGTATATATATATAATTATCCTTATACTATAAATCTCTTATAATTATATATAATGTATAATTTCCCTTATGCCATAACCTCTTATAACTATATATATATATATATATATATATATATATATATATATATACACATGTATAATTATCCTTATACTATAAACCTCTTATAAATTCCTAACTACTGTTTTTCTGTCCTTCCCAACTGTCTCCCTCTTTCCTGCCTATTCTTACATCTGTTCTCCTTTCTCTCTCTTCTATCCAGGGAGATTCTGGTAAATGTTTTACAACCAGTTCTCAAAAACATATATATGTACAACAGACTTTTAAGTTTAATCTGAATTATTAGCATATTCTCCATCATATTCTTAAGTCTAGACAATCAACAAAACAGTAAGTCCGGCCTTGATTTGCAGCATGTATATAGTTTATGACCATCAAGATATCTCTCCTTCTGCATGCCACCGCAGTTGCCCTTCCCAAACTACAATAGTCCTCACCCTTCATAAACCCACTACAGTGGTACCACTCATCTTTAAAGGGCAACAGGGACAAACATTGACCTTTCTTGGCATGAGTGGCCTTTTTTGACTGGGAGATTAGGATGGGCTCTCCTGGAATGAACAGTTCATTTGATGAAAAAAGGAGTCCCTGGTTGGGGACCTGCCCATTCAAGAATCATGGTTTCAAGACCTAGAAGGATTTTTGGAAATCATTCAGCCCAATTGACTCATTTTTACAGATGAAGAAGCTGAGGGCCAGATAGACAAAGGAACTGTACTCAAGTTCACACAAGTAGTAAACAGCAGAGTCAGGATTTGAACCCATATTCTTTGACTCTAAATCCAGAGTTCTTACCACTACCTTTAGACTAGAGTTCTTGGTCACTTGGGAGTATGTCTATTACAAGTAGGCTGCATCTGCAGCCCTACAGGGAAAAGAATATACTATAGGGAAGATACTTCTTGTTAACTGATATTAATGATTTACACTAACTGACGGTCACCTTGAGATTGGAAGAGCAGATAGTTCTCTTCCTGAAGGACCTAGTTACGAATTTAAAAAATAGATTAGCAGGGCAACCTGTGCTTAAAGATTTGGCAGCCTGTAACTAATAGCGGATGTGACTACAACTGAATGACTGTATAGAGGACAGGATAAAGGGGTGGAAGGTAGGAAGAAAGAATATGTTGAGCCATTAGGGCAGGAGAATACAAAGCTGGAGAAGTTGCTTGTTGGCCAAAAACTGTAGTCATGTAAGGGGTGACAGCATCAGGAGGAGAGGGCATTACCAGAACGTCCAATGTCATGGTCAACACCAGATAAGAAGGAAAGTAGCCAAAACAGGTTTGATAGCTTTAAACGGGGAGAAAATGAGGGGTATGATGAGTGTGTAAAACAGGTTTGGAAGAACATATTGTGCCATGAATGATGAATATGAAGAATTTAAATAGAGATGGAAAGACTTGTAAGATCTGATAGAATAAAATAAGCAGGACCAGAACAATTACACGATGAGAACAAAAATGTGAAGGAAAACGACAGTGAACGTCTTCAGAACTTCAATCAACGTAATGTGTAATAGTGACTTCAAAGGACTCTTGGTGAAGCATGCCTCCTGAGTCTTGACAGAGGTAGTAGACCATAAGTACAGAATGAAGCACACATTTTCAGATATGTCCAAAGTACTGATTTTTTTTTCAGCTAGCCTTATTTGTTACAAGTCAGGGCTCTATGATGGGGTGAGTCATTGAGAAAGGACAGTGGTGGGGGAAAAAAAGAAAAAAGCATCAACCAAACATTTTAAAGGAGTGGAGTGGGGAGGAAGTAAAGGGATGAGAGAGGTGAAAGGACAAGAGATGGGTGAGAGAAAGAAAGTTCAGAGTTCAGGATTTGGGAGGTAGAACTAATTGTAGTGATTGATGGTAAGGTCTACTGTTGTTATCCCCCACACCGATAGGTGGCTGAAAGAGAGTGGATGGGAGGGAAAATGTTCAAAAAACTGTAAAGGCAGAAGATTAGAAGATTAATGAGCAAAGATGTTGAAGTCTCTGAGGATAATGTCAGGAGAGGTAGTGGAACTAGGTACTAGAGACAAATATCCAGGGTGTTACTAAGTGCTAGCAACAAAGACTGGGAAAGGAGGTTTGATTACATGGGGCAGTTTGGTGGCACAATGGATAGAATACTGGACCTGGAGTTAGGAAAACCAGAATTCAAATCTGGCCTCAGACACTAGCTGTGTGACCCTGGGCAAGTCACTTACCCTGTTTGCCTCAGTTTCCTCATCTGTAAAATGAACTGGAGATGGAAATGGCAAATCGCTCCAGTATCTCTGCCAAGAAAACCCCAAATGGAGTCACAAAGATTCAGACACGACTGAAAAGTGACTGAACAACAACAAAAAGGTTATATGAACTTCCATTCCATAAGATGATAATAATAACTCACATTTCTAGAGTGCTTTAAGGTTTACCAGAAGACCTGCATTCAAGTCTCATCTCTGACACTAGCTGTGTCAGCAAATCACTTAATTTCTCTGAACCTCAGTTCTTCATCTGCAAAATGGAGATAATAATACCTTTAGTGCCTACCTCAAAGGCTCAATCAGTCAACAGGAATTAAGCATTTATTGTGTGCCAAGTACTATGCTAGGCATCGAAAATACTAGTAGAAAAGTGAGACAGTCCCTACCCTGAAGAAGCTTAGACTCAACTGGGAAATCAGATGAGATCATTTATGTCAAGTGCTTCGCAAACCTGAAAGTGCTGTACAGCTATGCCTTCCTAATTGGCCTCCCTGACTCAAGTCTCTCCTTACTCCAGTCCATCCTCCACACAGCTACCAAAATGATATTCTTTAAGTGTAGGTTTGACCATGTCACTCACCAATTCAATAAACTCCATTGACTCCCTATTGCCCCTAGAATAAAATATGAATTTCTGCTAAGTTTTTAAAGCCCTTTACAATCTAGCCCCAACTTATCTTTCCAGCCTTATTATGCATTACTTCCCTTCACGTACTCTATGGTCCAGCTAAATTGACTACCATAATGCTCCTAATACATAATCCATCTCTGATCTCCATAACTTCACACTGGCTGTCCCCCATGATGGAATGCATTCCCTCCCCCTGTCTACCTCATATAATCCCATACTTCCTTCAAGACACAGCTCAAACCCCACCTTCTACCTGAAGTCTTTTCTGATCCACCCCCTCCCAAGTGCCAATGTTCTCCCTCTTGAAACTACCTTATACTATGAATTTTGTATTTATCTTGTATATATGTATATAACATAAGCTTGTTGAGGGCAGGAACTGTTCCATTTTGTCTTTACATCCCCAACACTTAACATAGTGCCTGGTATGTGGTGGGTGCTTAATAAAAGTTTGTCAATTGATTAGTAGCAGACACTACTTTGAAACTTCTCAATTCCTAAGTTTCCAGCAGGAGTTTGGGTTACTTGAAGAGGAAATGCATCGCCACATTAGCTGTGAAGGAACTTCTGTATTCTCCTATGAAGATCTTAAAGGATGGAAAGTTTGTCCTACTACCATGGTGGGGAAGGGAAGTTATAACTTTGGGAGGTCTCATTGATTAAGGACTCTCAAAAAGAGAAACAACAGAGATCACTGAATCAGGAGCCATGAAGCATCAGTTCAAATCCTACACTGCCACTAACTATCTGGTTAACCTTGGACAAGTCATTGGATCTCTTGAGGCCTCAGATCTCTCATCTGTAAATATATATCGCCTGGCCTCACTGATCTCTAAGGTTCTAGCTCGGACATTTTATGAATACCAGTCCTAATACCACTCCAATATTTCATCTCAGACACTGTCTTACATCCAGTTGCTCTCTATCTCTATTCCCAAAACAAGACATGGCAGGCAATGTTCCTTTTTCAAGTCTTCACAGCTAATAGATTCTAGTATAATAATTCAGCCAAACACAGCTGTGCGTGGTCATTAAACAAATGTTTCCAGCATACCTGCATATAAATTATTTCCTTTTACTCCATTGTGATTCTCAAGTATAAATGTAGACTGTTTTGAGAAAGAGAGAAGGGAAAAAAAGGAAAGAATAAATGAGATGCAAATATTATAAATGCCATATATTTGCATGTAGTTCACAGTGGCCTCTATCCTTTCATCAATGATTTAAGAAACTGGTCATAGGAATGAGTGTAAACAACGTTTTTTAGAGAATTTAAATCAAATGAAATTGTATGTCTTTGGGCTGAAAACAGCACATCCAGATATAAATGGACAAACTGAATTCCTCTTATATCCTGTTTAATGAAAGAAGGCACTAAAACCTCATGCACATTGAAAGAATTGGCATTCCAAATAAAATACTAGGTTGATCACGTTGGTAACCTTACAATATAGAGTAAAGGAAATCTGCACAAGGATAAACTCACAAATTTTCAGTCATGGATTTTTGTTTTCATCTGTAGTTTGCAATAATACTTATGGTGAAGTTCAAACTCGAGCAATATTTGTTTAGTGCCTACCATATACAGTAAACTAGACTCAGCACAGGTAGAATTACAAAGTTTAGATACGTTCTTACCCTCAAAGAGCTCACATTCAGGGAGTGAATGAAATGTATTTCATCTTTAGTTATTAAGTATATACTGTATTTAAAGAGCCAGCACAAACTAACAGTTGAAGTAAAGAAAAAAATTAGCAAATTAAACTATGTGTGAATATAAATATGTGTGTATATGTGTGTGTATATATATATATATATGACATATATGTTTCATCAACATAGAGATAAATTATTGAACTCATGGGTACAGATGAGATCACCAAAGGAGAAAGCATAGAATAAGGGGAGGGTGTGAGAGAGGGGGGGGGGGAGAGAGAGAGAGACAGAGAGAGAGAGAGAGAGAGACAGACAGACAGACAGACAGACAGAGACAGAGAGAGAGAGAGAGAGAGAGAGAGAGAGAGAGAGAGAGAGAGAGAGTGAGAGAGACAGAGAGAGAGAGACAGAGAGAGACAGAGAGAGACAGAGACAGAGACAGAGACAGAGAGAGTAAAACCAGAGAAACCTAAGCTTAGGGGACAAGAGATGGATGATGGGACAGCTACCAAAAAAGAGCCAAACAGGTAGAAGGACCAGGAAAGAATAGTGCCACAGAAAAGTATACAGGAGGAAGGAGTGATCAAATGGTTGAGAAATGAGTAGGTGGTGAAGAATCAGTGACATCAAGTATAGAAAATGCTTTCTAGGAGTTTGGTGGTGAAACAGAGCTAAGATTTATGATGATAGCTTGAGGGATGGCATAGTCAAGCAAAATTATTTAGTCAGAATAGGGCAGACTTGAGCATGTTCATAGGCAGCAGGGAAAGAACCAGTTTTGCTAGTCCTAGGCCCCTGTATGAAATGTAACATTTCTGGAACTTAAAACATTTCAGCTACTCAAAACTAGTTGACTACCTGGGTTAAACCCATGGCCCATCAGTCCCAGTCTTTGCACTCCCACAGCCTGGTCCAGTTTGGAGGATACCCTAAAAGGTCAGTTTTTCTTTGTTTCGTTATGCCTCCACCCACAGTTTACCTGGGGGAAAACAATTTTTATTTAATAAAGCTCATGTCTCCATAAATGTGGATAACAGAGTCTTTATCTCCCATATAAGAGCTCAAGGTAATAATGATATCAGGTACAACACAATCTATTTCATCCCACATAAAATGTAAAAGAATCTCTCTCTCCTCTCCTCTTTCTCCTCTCCTCTCCCCCACCTTTCATACTCCAAAGAGACCTTCTGAGGGCTTGAGCTTCCCTAGAAGTAAAATACATTTGAGGGCTGTTGCAGCAATCCCGCTTCCCATTACACCTGCACTGTCCAAATAATTTACGGTAATAGACAGCAAAATGGAGTGTTTTGTGTCTCCATGTTGTGTCTTTTGTCCATTACTACTTTTCCAGCTTCAGGAACCACGTGAACAATCTTCCCTAACCAGTACACTGCTCAGGAAATTCCCTTTTTTTTTGTCTCAAATTGGAGACAAACTTTAAAGCTAGTGCTGGCCAGGCTTAGAAGGGTAGAGCCTGGAATCATGAAGCCCAGGAAATCCCACTCCTCTAATGAGTAGGCAGGGATTCAGAAATGGCATTGTCCATGACCTCTCTTCTCCAGTCACATGGATAAATACACAAGGTTTCTATGTCCTTCTCCAAGATACTCCATCACTGCCCTGGCTCCTACCATATCTTGGTCCAGGAAAACACCCTTTCAGATCTCTGGTCTCTGACCTATGTTCAGAAAGGGAAAAAGAATATTCAAAAGGCAACCAATACCCCTATCAGCTTAGATGAGCATAAGTTGCTCCCATGCGCTTCTGCCTCATGGAAAGATAAAAATCCCACCACTACCTGCTGTGCTCTTGAAACCTCTCTCGAAGAAAGATGGAAGGGAAAAGGCAAAAAGAAGCCCAGAGTCCTCCAAGAGTGAACACTCCTCTAAAAAGGAAAGGCTCCTCCCACAAAATCATGTTCTCCCAAGAGTTCCAAGACAATCAATTCATCTCATGAAGCCACACTAAGACTTAATCAGAAAATGTTTTTGTTCCTCTTGCCAAAGCTGCCCCAAGAATTATTTCCTCATCCAGTTCAATGGACCACTTGAAACCATAAAGTTCAGGAGAAACAATTACTTTAATATAAATGCACTCACAAAGATAAAAAAAAAAAGCCACTATAAGGAAGTTGGAGGTGGGAGTGGTCTCAAAAGTTCTCTGATGGAATTATAGAATGGTCATTATATGCCTCTTGTCTAGCTAGATTTCAAGTCTATCCACTTGAGTGAAGAGTTAACTCAAACTTCTCATAGTCTATTCCATAGTGTCCTACCTTTCAACAGCCCTTATTGAACAAAAACTGCCCCAAGTCTACTAAAATCCTGACCCACAACTGAAGCACCAATGAGGTATCTGCACACTCTACAGGAACCTGCAGCCTTGAGGCCATTCTAGGTCCTTGGGTGCTGTCTTTTGACTTAGTCCAAGTTTTACAGAACAAATCCTTTTATTAAAGGGATTTGTTCTGTAAAATTTGGATTCAGTCAAAGGGCTGAACTTGACCTAGAGGGCCACATGTGGCCTTGAGGTTGCAGGTTCCCCACCCCTGCAGGAGGAGAGATACACGTAATCAAAGGTCTCAAATAAAGACCTCCATTGAGGTAAACTCTTCAAATCAATTAGGAAACTCTCCAAATCAGATCTTTACCCAACCTTATTCTTACATCAAGACAGACTATCTTACATAAAGCTGTTAGCTTTGTTGATAAAAATATTAAATAAAATCTAATTCATTAATTTGTTATTTGGTCTTTTCTGCTGCAGCCACTAGTATTTACTCAATTTTTAGTTGTTTTACTGTTCTCCTCAGATATTGGGTCGAGATCAGTGTTGATTAAGGACTGCAACTGAGATGGAGCCAAAGCACTGATTGAACTTTCCCTACTTGGGGACAGGAGAGAGGTCTGAGGAGATTGTGTACAGGTAGGGCTCAGAATCATGGCACAAACAACAGGCAATCTAGAACCAGGCAGGTGAAATGTCATGGAGTTGAGGGAGCCAGAGATAGCAGGTGAAGTCTGAAATAAGAGAATCAAGTTCAGGAACTATAACCAGGTCTGAGAAGGAGTTAGTTAGAGGCTAGATCAGAGATGCAAATTCTAAGAGTTTGGTCCCAAGCAAGTAATGGTGTGTTAAAGAGGGACAGCCCCGCTCCTGGGCTACTGAGCATTGCCGGAGCTGTTGAGATGGAACTGATTCCATTCACTCCAAATGTATGTTACATAGCCTCAAATGAACCCTCAAGCTGCCAAACCTTTTATTCTCTTCCATATCTTTTCCTCCTCTACTCCCCCACTCTCCACACTCATAGCAGATGACTTATACTCCTACTTTACTGAGAAGATCAAGGCCATCCATCATGAGCTGCTCTAGCTTCCTGCCTCCACATTTCAAAACTCCTCAGCATCTTTCTTCAGTTTGATTCAAATCAACCAGATTTTTTAACATGCCTACTATGTGCCAGATACCATGCTAGGCTCTGAAGATACAAAGACCAAAAAACAAGTCAACAGATCCTGCCCTCAAAGAGATTACTTTCCACATCCTTCACTCATTCTCTCTTCCTTCACTCCTGTCAGGAAAAGAGGTAGCCTCACTCCTTGAGAAAATTAACCCCTAATCCAGTGCCCTAGATCACATCTTCTGCCTCCTAGAGGACATCACTCTAGTAAACATCCTCACTCTCATTCATCTTGAGTCTCTCCCTCTCCACCTGCTAACTGCCTACAGGTGTTCTCCAGTCTCCCAGCTGCTCTCTAAAACCTTTCTTTGGTTCTTCTTCACCGAAGAACTATCATCTCATCTCTCTCCCCCCCTTTCACTATCAAACTTTTTTCTAAAATAGCTAACATCTCCATTTCTATACCATCTGTTCCTTTAACCCCAAGTCATCTGGGCTCCATGCCATAATTAGGCATAAGTGTAGGTTTTGGGGGAGGGATTTCCCAGTATCTGATGAACTAATTGGACCCTAATTTTTATTCATTTCCTACAAACATTCTTTTCCCCTAAAAACTCCTTGTAAGGCAGGGACTATTTCATTTTGGTCTTTGTATTCTTCATACGTAACACAATGCCTATTCTTCATGACCCCATGGATCATAGCATCCTTCATGAGTCTGTCCAGGCTCATGTTCATTGATTCCATGACACTATCTATCCATCTCCTCCTTTGTTGTCTGCTTTTCCTTCTGCCTTCAATCTTTCCAGTATCAGAGTCTTTGCCAATGAACTCTGTCATCTTATTATGTGGCCAAAGTTTTTAAGTTTCAGCTTCAGCATTTGACCTTCCAGTGAACAGTCTGAACTAATTTCTTTAAGTAGTGACTGATTTGATCCTCTTGGTGTCTAAGGAACTCTCAAAAGTCTTTTCCAGCACCACAGTTCAAGAGTCTATTCTGCAGCACTCAGTTTCTCTTGTAGTCCAACTCTCACGGCCATATATTGCTACTAGAAAAACCATAGCTTTGACTATACAAACCCTTGTTGCCAAAGTGATGTCTCTGCTTTTTAGTATGCTGTCCAGCACATAGTAAAACCCTTGAAGAATTGAATTCATCTGATACTTAGCAATTTTCAAAAATCCTTTTTTATTATGCCGAGTCAAGAATTCTTTTTCACCTTGATTGGACAAGATTAAGATATAAAGAATAATTTTGGTGAAACATAGTACCTCCTAGCAATTTCATCTGTGAATACTTTTGAGGTGATATGGCTGTCTATGGTTAGGGATTGTTCATTCATTATATTTGTATTCCTCAGCACCTGAATAGGCTCTGACACATAGTAGGAACTTAAGAAATGCTAATTGATTGATTGACTCAGCTGAGACCAACACTAAGCTTTCCATAGACTTCTTTTTATTTTCACTGCTTTTTTGCTATTTTCCAATGTGATACCATTTGTAATCCTCAACCATCCTCCTCCATAGTATTTTACAAATGAATTTGTATTCTAAACTGGTCTCTTGGCTTGGCAAAAAGATCAGGTGTTTGTTGACTTAGGCAGCTTTGAGGTTCTTTTGGCTTCCTCACTATGGAAACTGCTTTATATCAGTTAAGGTTTGTTTTTTTTTTAGGAAATAGTGATACTAAAGGTGAATAAACATATCTATCTTTTTCCATCTCCCACTTTTCATCTTTAACAGATCATTTGGATAGCTCACGATGAAGACACTGTAATTTTTTATAGTGTCATTTTCTTATCCTTAGCCTTCTGATTTGATGTGATTTTGAACTTTCTAATCAATGGTCTTTGACAGACCACTGATTTTTATATGATTCTCAGATCACTAACTAGTCATTTTTTGTCTGCAAGATATGGTCAGTGCCATTGTATATGATCTTTAACATTTCTAATACCTCCCAACTGTCTTCTAGAAGATGATGTTCATGATATATAGGAATAAGTCTTCTAAATAGTCTGCAAAACTTTGGCCTCCCTCTCATTTCTCAGATCTGACACATATTTTCCAACATAATTTTTACCATCTTCCCTTTTTTTTAAATATAAGTTTATTTATTTTTAGTTTCCAATATTTACTTCCACAAGATTTTGAGTTCCAAATTTTCACCCCATCTCTTGTATACACCTTTCCACTGAAGACACCAAGGATCAAAGTATATGTTGATTTAGTTCGGTGGGTGTGGTTGAGCTTTTGTAGAATTTCTCTCCTTCTGCAACATATGTGGCAAATACCTTTCTGCTCATCTTTTTGCTAATCCTCACCTTGTGCACTTCAAAGTGAATGACCTAATGCTCCATGAAGTTATTTTCCTTTTTGCCTTTGGGTACATGCTGAAATCAATTTTCCAATCCCCGTTTGCCTCTTCAAGAAGAACCTAAGAACCAATTTTCCATTCATCTGCAACCTCCTTTTGTCCTCTAGCTCCAATTGAAAACATCAATATTGGCGTAGTACAGCTCTTCCCATACTATGTCAATTTATTGGTCCTTGGCCAAAGATCGCACATCTAAAGTATCTATAGTTAGGCTACCATTTACAGACCATTTAAGAACTGCAGGATTCTTAGCATCATCCACCCTTTTGATGCACTACTCCACCACCATTACATGGACACAGAAAGGGGCTACATGAGATGTAAGAACTGATTTGTATTTTAATTTGTTTTATTGCATGGACAAACAGTTTATCACCTAGTGGCCGACCCACTGGGGATGAGCCTTTAGGTAATTTGGACCTTGGACACCAAACTCAATCTGACACTGATACCGTACTCAGAGTCTTTCTATAGTGGCAGAACCTGGGGTAGCTAGATGGCACAGTGCATAGAGCACTAGCCCTGAAGTCAGGAGGACCTGAGCTCAAATCTAGCCTCAGACACTTTCTAGCTGTGTGACCCTGGACAAGTCACTTAACCCCATTGCCTAGCAAAAAAAAAAAAGCCCCCCCAAATGGCAGAACCTGCTGGAAGTTACTTTCTATTGGTTTAACCCTTGGTAATGCAGCTTGTCTTCCGCTCCAGGATGAAGTCTCAGAATAAGACATTGCTGAGGGAAAGATGTACACAAACAACTTGGATACAGGAGAGATTATGATACATACAAAGCAGAAGTCTAGGCAAACTGCAATAAGACATTTGAGGACAGAATGATCACTTTCACTGGGAGTAGAAGGAAAGAGAGGGACAAGTAAGGCTTCATAAGAAAGGTGGGTTTTGAATGGGCTTTGAAGTGAGAGGACATCAATAGGCAGAGGTGAAGGAGAGGAGTCCATTTTAGATGTGAGTAAACAACACGAGACTAGAAAACAGAAAGTAATGTGATTTGGCAGAAATGAAGAGTGTGAAAGGGAGTCATATGAGGTAAGGCTGGAAAGAGCATAGACCTAGACTGTGAATAGTCTTTAATACTGGGATCAGTATTGCTGATACTTTTATACCAAAGGCAGTACAGAGCTGATGATAAGTGTAATACGTTAAGATTATTTGGGCAGCTGAATGAAGGATAGATTGGAGAGAGATAGACCAGAGACAGAAAGAAAAGTTAGGAGGCTCTTACAATAGTACAGGCAAGAAAAGGATGAGGGCTTGAACTAGAATGTTTATAATGTGATTGGAAAGATGGGAATAACTGCTAAACATAGTGTTTCCATTTTCTGCACAATTTTTGTTGCTGGTTTAAGTAGGTCAGTAAGTACAATGTAACTACTTTGGTCTTTTCAAACAACTTTTTTCTCCCATGTTAGAAAGTATATGAGAGGCAGCATGGCATAATGGATAGAAGCCCAGCCTCAGAGTCAGAAAGTCCTGGGATAAAGTTTCTGATACCTATTGGCTGTGGGACTATGGGAAAATTATCCTCTCAATGTCTCCAAGCAACTCTTAAAATACTAAGCTGCAAATAAATTATCCATCTGCATTGCTAGAGGGAATTCCCCTCACTTAGGAGTTTCCTACACTAATAAAGTTATAGATCTCGACCAAAACCAAAAAAAAAAAATTTGTATTTATTTATATGTGTACATCTTTGTTAACCCTAACAGAATGGAAGCTTCTTGAGGGCAGGAACTAATTTTTTTTCTTTGTATCCCTAGCACCCAGCACAGTGCACACAAATGCTTAATAAATGTTTGTTGATTGAATTATTGGTGGGTCAGCAGGGCCAGATATTTCAGAAAAAGATAGAAATTGAGGAGAGTCCATTGGATCTGACAATTCAGAGGTTATTGCTGAGCTTGGAGAAATCAGTTTCAGTAGCATGAGGGGGAAAGGAGCCACGTTGCACAGGTTTAAAGAACGAGTGGTTGGTAAAGCTAGGGAGGCAATGAGTATAGACCAGGGGTGGGGAGCCTGTGGCCTTGAGGCCACATGTAGCCTTCTAGGTCCTTGAGTGCAGCCTTTTGACTGAGTCCAAGTTTTATAGAACAAATCCTTTTATTAAGGGGATTTGTTCTGTGAAGTTTGGATTCAGTCAAAGGGCCGCACTTGAGGACCTAGAGGGTCACATGTGGCCTCCAGGCTGCAGGTTCCCCACCCCTGGTATAGACTGTGTTTTCTGAAAGCTTGGCAGTTAAGGTGTGGAGAAAGAGAGGACAATAGCTTGAGGAGTTACAGGGTCAAATGAAGGCAGCTTTAGGGCAGGAGAGAGATCTGAGCAAGGCTTTTTTATAGGCAGGGCGAAGGATTCAGTATGGAAGGGAAGATGGAAAAGGCAAGAGGGAGGATGATTAATGAAACAAGACTCAAATGAGATGAGAGAAGACGGAGTCAAGGGCACAAGAAGAGGTTAGCTTTGGCAAGAAGGAGTGCCCCCTCATCTTCAAGGATGCTACTGCCACTTCCCCTTGCAGATTCCATGTGTCATGTGGACACCCAGCCGTGAGAGCCCAGCAGCTCATTGGCACAGAAAGTACCCAGAGCCAGAACCATGCTAAGACATCAGAGTAGGTTTTGGTGAGATCGACTCTACTGTCATGAAATGTCAAAGCTCAGATGGGGTCATTTTGCCAGATGCTCACAATCGTTTTCTCCCTGCTCCTGTGAAGAGTTTCCTGGCTTGAAATAGCCTCCCTCACTCCTGGTTTCCCATTTCTGTGTCTGCCACTTGGGTTTTAATTTCCCAACACACCCTAGCTCCCAGCCTGTCCTGGCTAGGTCTCACGCGCCCTCAAATGCTGATTTGGACTCTGTTCCTTTTCCCAGATAAGTAGTGTTCCTTAGACTTGATGACTTCCCTGATCTTTGGGTGGTGTCTATTACCGGTCAGTCAATAAGCATTTATTAAGCACCTAGGATGTGCCAGGAAGTATGCTGTCAAGAATTTCTAATCACCCTTCATCCTACCACCCCCTCCCTTCTTTTCCTTTCCTAGAACACTTAGCACTGTGCCAGGTATATAGTAAGCACTTAATAAATGCTCATTGACTGACAAGAAAGCAGCTGGAAAATAAAAAGAGAGAAAATGAGAATATTAGAGAGGCTGGGATTCCATATTACTACCATGGCAGGGATGTGGGGCATGTTAAGGTTTACAATATGTTTTTCTTTCAACAACCCTGTGAGGTAGGTAGCTTAAATATCATTATATTCTTTTACAGATGAGGAAAATTAAAACTGCAAGGTCACATAAGGGCCTACTATCACATAGGTAACAAAGGTCAGAGCCAGTATCTGAGCCTATGCCTCCTAATTCCAAGTCCAGCCCTTTGGGGCATAATGGAGCATAGATTATTAATAGGGCCTAGAAAGCAGAAGTGACAGTGGAGCCCAGGCTGAGGCACCACTGTCCATAACAGATACTACATAAACATATGGACCCTGAAATAGCCTTCAATGTGGTATAGTAGAAAAAGTACCACACTTGGAATCACCAGAGCCGAGTTCAAATCTTGGCTCTGCCTCTTACTGCCTATATGATCTTGCATATCATATAACCTCCCTGGTCTCAGTTTCTTCATCTGTAAAATAAGGGAACTGGAGTAGATGACTTCTAAGGCCTCTTTTGACCTCAGATCTATGATCCTACACTGAGAATGTAGAAGAATAGAGAGCAAGTCTTCCCTAAGGCCCTCTTTTTTTTTTTTGCTTTTTGGTGAAGCAATTAGGGTTAAGTGACTTGCCCAGGGTCACACAGCTAGTAAGTGTCAAGTGTCTAAGGCCAGATTTGAACTCAGGTTCTCCTGACTCCAAGGCCAGAGCTCTATGCACCGCACCGCCTAGCCGCCCCAGTCCTCTCTCTTTTTTCAAAGCAAAGATGGGGTAACAAGGGAGAGGAGGGGATAAAACAATAATAAGTACCCACTTTCATTTAGGGGCTTTAAGTTACAAGGTACACTCTTGCACAACATCTCATTTGCTCTTCACAACAGCCCTGTGACATAGCAGTCTATCACCATTCCCGTTGGAGAGCTCATTCACCTCACAGTGGCACAGTGGATAGAGCGCCACGCCTGAAGTCAGGAAGACTCATCTTCATCCATTCAACTCTGACCTCAGACACTTACCAGCTGTGTGACCCTGGGCAAGTTGCTTAATCCTGTTTGCCTCAGTTTCCTCATCTGTAAAATGAGCTGGAGAAGGAAATGGCAAACCATTGCAATATCTTTGCCCAGAAAACCCCAAATGGGGTCAGGAAGAGTTGGACATGACTGAAAAGACTAAACAAAATCAACCCAAGTAGCAAAGCAATTGTCAAATCTTGTCATTTTTACCCGACATTATCTGTCGCATATGACCACTTCTCTCCATTCACACGGCCACAACCTAGTTTAAGCTCTCATCACTTTTTGCCTCAATTATTCTAACAGCCACCCAATTATTCTCCCTACCTTAAGTAGCTCCCCTTTCCAGTCCACTCTTCATACAGCCACCAAACTGATTTTCCTAAAACACATTATTCCTCTACCCAATAAACTCCTCTAGAATCTAGAATCATGTATAAATGCCACTGTTTGTCATTTTTAAAGTCCTTGGCAACTTGGTCCCAACCCACCTTTCCTACCTACCTACATTTCTTCCTTCTGCATAGACTGAGGTCCAGCCTGATTGGCCTTCTTGCTATTACTCATACACAGTATTCAGTCTCCTGCCTCAGTATCTTTGCACTGAGTCCCTCATGCCTGGAATACACTCTATCCTCCCCTCTGTATCATCTCAACATCCCTTGTTTCCTTCAAGGCTCAGCTCAAGCACCATCTTCTGCATGACATCTTGCCTGATTCTCTCCAGCTGCTAATTCTTTCTCCCCAAAAACACCTTTAATCTCTTTTGTATGCGCCCAGTATGTCTATCTTCTAGTTACATTATAAGCTCCTTGAAGGCAGAGACTATTGTCACTTCTAAATTGAGATACCCAGAGCATAGCACAGTGCCTAGACCAGAGCTGATAATTAATAAGTGGTTTTGATTGGCTAACTGAATGATTAACATGAGGAAACAGAGACCCAGAGAAGTGATCTGACCTGCCTAAGGTTATCCAGGTAATAAGTACTGGTACCCAACCAATATTCTCCTGCAGAAAGTGAGGTTTGAGCTGACTCTTGAAGAGAGCCAGGGAAGCTGGAAGACTGAGGTGAGTAAGGAGAGAATTCCAAGAATGTGATATGGCCATGAAAAATTGGGTGAGTAGGGAAATGGAGTGTCATATTCGAAGATACAACCAGGACACTGATGTCATTGGATTATAGAATATGTGGCAGCGAGTAAGGTGTAAGAAGAATGGAAAGATTGGAAAGGGTAAGATTATGAAAAGCTTTAAACACCAACCAGAGGATTTTACATTTGATCCTGGAGTCAATATGGAGCCACTACAGTTTATTAAGTGGTTGGAGGGGAGGTACTGACATGGCCAGATCTGTGCTTTAGGAAAATTACTCTGATAGATAAATGAAGAATGGGCTGGAGTGGGGAGAGAACTGAGGCAGGGAAACCAACCAGATGTGTGCTCTGGACAAGTATTCATCACTGTTGTGGAGGAGAAACAGCACAGAGTCCAAGTCAAGGAGAAATTCTCCATTGATAATGAGGTCATCTAGCTACATCTATTTGTAGATGTTTGTTGATTGCATCAAGTCTAGGGCCTATTAAATAAGATCCATAATGACTCCAGGGAGGTTAGCCTAATTATCCACACAGGAAAACCCAAGCAGATTTCACAAAATGTCCATGGTACAGGCAGTTGAATGGACACCTTCTAATGTTCATCCATAAGTATATGTCTAGCAGCGTGCCTGGCAAATATTAGGTGCTTAATAAATATTCATTGATTGGTTTATTGGCCAAATCCTATAAATGGAGATTGACCCACTATTGAACAAAAGAGTGGGCTGGGTTGCCTTTGGGAAACCTTCTAGAGCTTTTACCAGCTCTAAATATCTCCTTGAAAGAAAGACCTATCTTTTTAATACAATATTTTTCCACAGGTAGTATAAGGCTGCAGGTCATCTAACACTGCAGTCTCTGAAAATCAAAATTACTAAAAGGCAACGGAGAGGAGCATGGTGGATGTAATCCTTACCTTCGGGTCTTCGTAGATTGTGGCATTTATTCAATGAGTCACAACCATACACCATCACCAGAAGAATATTGATGTTAGAAAAGTTGGGCCCTTGTTTCAGCGAGACACTAAGGGTTGCTAAAAGCTCTCAGTAATTTCCCAAAGGCGATTCAGCCTACTTTCTTCTCATTCCTTTGTGGGCCTGGCTCACTGTCCATTTGTAGTGGCCTTCCCAGCTACGTGTACTTGCTGCCTCAGAGGAACAAAATGTTGTATCCTTAAAGTGATTGAAAATACATCAATTTCCCAATCCAGTGAAGTGCTTCAGCCCCACAGTTAAAGGCTATTTAGGGATTGGATTTTTTCAACTCCCTAAATTTAACCACCTGAAATTCTTTTCTAATTAGTGTCCTATTCAACTCCTAGAAATAAAGCATTTGCCAATTGGTCAGAATTCTACACTTTGAGGAAAAGAGTGAATTCACTATTCTCGAGCTTAGTTATTTTGCCGAAAAAACATAAAGAGCCAGCATGGTTTAGGGGAAAGAGTGAGGGACTTATAGCCAAAAAAGCCCTGGGTTCATGTCCTAGGTCTCTTACTTACTAGCTGTATGACCTTAGGTAAGTCACAGACCCCTCAGTTTCCTAGTCTGAAAAATGAAAGATTTGGATGGTTGACCTCTAAGCACTAACATGCAGTCATTCTATGGCGTCTGCTACTGTATGATATTTATCTGCAGAATATTTCATGCAGAAGTATTTTAGCAAATGTGTTATAGACATGAACCCTAAGGCTTGGATGTTTGTCGATCAAGAGGAATGGATTCTGAAGCCTCCTCATAAGATGACTGCTCTCACAAATTATTTTACTCATCTATATTCTCCCGTACAGAAGTCAGTGAGATCAGTTTTAGAACAAGTAGCTGAAGTAAATTGGCAGAGAGAAAGGGTCAGTTATCAAGGAGCAAATTTAAACAATAAAATGGATTCTTGTTAACTGCCTGTTAAGAACTCACTTGCCCAGAGAAAGCAAGGTTTATGATTCAAAGAATATAATTAGTCCAATTTCCTGACTTGTGAAGAGAAGAGGGAGAGAAAGAAGGGAGAAGAAAGAAAAGGAGAAGAGAAAGGGAGAGGGAGAGGGAAGGAGAGGGAAAAAATGAGAGAGAGGAAGGACAATGAGGGGGAGGAAAGGGAGGAGAGAGAAGGAAGAAAAGGAGGAAAGAGAGTAGATAGAAAAAAAGGAATAGAGGTGAGAGAGAGGATGGCCAATACCAAAGAAACAAAAACATGGCTTCCAATCCCATCCTCTTTTCATCTCTGTGCATCATCAGCCATTTCACAGTCCTTCCCCATGGACAGTCTCCCATTGGTTCCCAGTCATCTCTATTCCTGAATATTCTGTTGCTACTTTGCCTCCCTGACAAAAACACTGAGTAAGGGGAGGAGAGGAGAGCCAGCTAAATTCTCCCTTCCCCAACACCATTGCCTTTGGCTTGAGGCAGTGGACAGATCATTAGACGGGGACTGAAAGACTCGGGTTTGAGTACCAGCTCTGAGATTTAATAGCTGTAGGACCACAGGCAAACCTCTCAGAGCTTTATAATTTATAGAATTTCTATTTATAGAATACTGATAATAATGCTCCCACTACTTCACAGGGTTGTTATGAAAAAAGAGCCTTATGAAACATAAAATATTACATAAAGGTGAGTTGTTTTTATTATTGCTCCCACTACTTTCACCAATAAGCCCAAATACTCCTATGGGAATATCATGGTTTTCTCCCGCTTTAACAAGTCCAAATGGGCCCAACTACCCTACAATTCAGTAGACAGTGGGAAGAAAAGAGATCTGAATGGGAACAGGGCATGGTCAAAAGCACTTTATGAAAGTTATTTATGTTTCAACCCCCACGTCCGATACTTGCCCCTATACTATGCTATTGATGGTTCTGTGTCATGAGGTCAGTGACAACTATGCACTTGAGCCTTCTCTTCTCTCTGCTGTGGCTGAGGTAGTGATCATGAACCCCTGCCGTTTAGGAGTAATCGACCATTTGAAGTGTTTGCACATGAATGATTAGAGGAATGAACAGGAGGATGATTAAGAGAATTAGCACCATCAGTCTAAGTAGGTAAGTTAGAAGAGAGAGCCGCTCCAGAGAGGAAGATGATATAAGTTCAGTTTTGGACGTGCCGAGTTTGAGGTGCTGGTGAGAAATTAGGCAGTTGGGAATGCAGGACTGGAGCTCCATACTGAGGACAGACTTTAGAGCCGTCCGGAGTGTCAGTTCAGTAGAGATCCATGCTGGAGCTGGCTCAGTTAGCTATGCCTGCCTAAGTCAATCAATCAAAAAGCATTCATTAAACGCCACTGTGTATTTATTAGGCACTACTATATTCCAGGCACTGTTTTAGGCATTTGAAGTACAAAGAACAAGTGAGACAGTACCTACCCTCAAGGAGCTTGCTTTCTAATAGGGACAACAAGGAGTGCTTATAGAAGTACATACAAGTTATGTGCAAAATAGATACAAGGAGATTTGGCCGAGGAAGGCATTAGCATCTGGATGATCAGAAAAGACTTGAACAGATGACTGAAAAAGCATTTTTAAGCATTTGCTATATGGCAAGAATTATGCTAATTGCTGGGAATACAAATAGAAAATTCAGATAGTCCCAGCATCCTAACAGTTTACATTCTGATTGGAAGAAATAATACATGTAGGGGGCAGCTAGGTGGCACAGTGGATAGAGCATCGGCCCTGAAGTCAGGAGGACCTGAGTTCAAATCCGGCCTCAGACCAAACACTTGACACTTACTAGCTGTGTGACCCTGGGCAAGTCACTTAACCCCAATTGCCTAAAAATAAAAAAAAAAATTTTTAAAAAAAAGAAATAATACATGTAGAAGGATTTGGCTGCAGGCCATTTGGAAAAACCAGTGGTCTTCACCTGCAGGGCAAATGGCAAGAGTCTTTAGGTTGAATCGCTAAGCAGATGCCGGTGCCTAGGGTTTGGGAGAGCATCATAGTAACATTACAGATGGTAAAGCCCTTTGGTCCAGGACTGTAGTTCAACACCTTGTTCATTAATGGCCATGCCTTCCAGGCAAGCATATGCTGGAGGCAGGCCCCCCTACCATTTTGAAGAGAACAGTAAGTCCAAGGGTTAGAGTAGATCAGGAACTATTCGTTCTGTCCCAAAGGGGTGGGGATGGAGCAAGGGGGGAAGAGAGCATTGACAGAAAGTTTGGAAGGAAAGGCTCCCTTCAATGCCTGCTCGTACTGGGCCAATGGGCCAGTACCTGGGCTAGGGTGGAGGAAGTGGGAGGTCCTGTTTCACAGAGAAGACGATGCTTGAGCTGAGTCTCAGAGGGAAGTAGGAAGTCTAGGAGGTAGAGCTAAGGAAGTAGTGAATTCTAGGATGTCCATTCCTTAGGAATTGTGTCAGGAGAGTCATTACAGCAAATTACATGGGAACAACTTCATCCCAAGTGTTGCAGGTCAAAATGCCTCTCGCCTTTTCTTTATTGTTTTATCCTTAAGTTTGGTTTATAAGAAAATTGTTACATGCAGCCTTGTTATTTGTTGTTCAGTTGTGACCCCATTTGGGGTTTTCTTGGCAAAGATACTGGCTCATTTTACAGATGAGGAAACTGAGCCAGGGTTAAGTGACTTGCCTAGGATCATACAGCTAGTAAGTGTCTGAGGTCACATTTGAACTCAGGTCTTCCTGACTCCAGGTCCAGTGCTCTATCCACTGCTCTACCTAGCTGCCCCTTACTCACCATTTATTCAATATTACTGTGGTTTGACAATCCAGGAACTATGGGGATGAGTGAGTCACCATGCCATGATCAGAGAAGCACAATAGAAACCTGGGATAGGATGTGTCACCCAGTGAATTGGTAGGATACTAGCAAGCAGCACCCCACTTCTGACTTCTGTTTATTCTGGGCTATTCTGCATATTTCATATGATTTTGCCCTACCACCAAAATAAATAAATAAAGGCTTCCTACATAGAGCAGTAGGAGTTCAACCTTTCCTTTCACATTAGCCCTTTAAAAGTCCAATGTGAGAATTCTATAGCACAGTGATTACCACTGGGTTTTGCTAATGTGACATTTCGAGAAATGGGCTTGACAGTGTAGCATAACAGCAGGCCAGCGTCCTATAGCGTTAACCAAAAGGCATGGAATCTCTCTGTGAGGAGGAAGTTGTTGATGGATGTTTCACTCTCCTCCTAAAAGTCAAAGGAACAAAGAGTCAAGAGCATGAATTACTAGAGTTTTTCTATCATGGAGTTTTCTGAATTTTCCTAAGAGAACTCAGGAGATCTTCTGAATTTCAGGAAAAGTCAATGAATTTAAATCACCCTGAAAGATTCTTTGTAATATAACTTTAAACCATCTCATACCACTCTCCGCATACTGTATGCTCCAGACCAAACTGGATCAGTCATTGGCCCCAGACTCTTTCCAAGAATCTTATCATTTGCTCAGGCCTTTCTCCATGCTTAGAATGTTCTCCCTTCCTCATGCTGCTACTCCTATTCCTCACCTCCTCATCTTCCTCTCTGCCAGCTAAAATCCAACCCATCAGAACTCCCTTCTGATTGGAAAAAGGCAATCAGTCGCTGGCTTCACACTAGTACTTCATACATAGACAAGCCTATATGATACCATAACCTGCCACTTCTGGCCCCCACTTGTGGAGGAAGAAGCAAGCAGAACTGAAAACAGGGAATTTGGAAAAGTAAACTAAGTTCTCCATCTGATTATCTGGGGAGGAGAAAGGGGAAAAACCTCTATCTTGCTAAAGGTGTTAAAACTGTTGTCTGCAGAAAAATAGCCACTGTGCTCTGACATACCAAGAGAAGTCCCCAAATTATGCATAAATTCCAGGAAGGCTTGGATTCTAAATTAAGATAAGTAGAATGAGTTTAACTCAGTTCAGCCGACATTTATTAAATGCTTACTATGTAGAGAGCTCTGTGGTAGTTGCTAAGGGAGACACAGAATTTAAATAAGACATAGTCTCTGACCTCATGGACCTTTACAATCTAAAAGGGGAATAAGACACATAAATAACAGTCATTATGGCTTTCTCAGGGAAGAGAGGAGAGGGAGGGAGGGAGAGAATTTGGAATTAAAAACTTTAAAAAATGAATGTTAAAAATTTTTGTTTACATGTAATTGAGAAAAAAATAAAAATTCAAAACCAAAAAAAAATAGTCATTATGTACATCAGTATTTCAATGGATTCATAATGTCCTTAATGTGGTTATACCCTCTGATGGCTCAAATCATATCTTTCCCACTCCACATTCTGTGGGATTGTTTTTTAGTGAATCAGTGATAATTTATTAATCATCTACCTTTGACCTACCCCAAGCAGCTAGGTAGTAGCTAGGTAGTGCACAGAGTACTGAGCCTTGAGTCAGGAAGACTCATCTTTCTGAGTTCAAATCCAGCCTCAGACACTTACTAGCTGGGTGACCCTGGGCAAATCACTTAACACTATTTACCTCAGTTTCCTCATCTGTAAAATGAGCTGGAGAAGGAAATGCCAAAGCACTCTAGCATTTTTGCCAAGAAAACCCCAAAATAGGATAACAAAGAGTTGGACACAACTGAAAATGACCCAATAACAATTGACCTACCATGCCGAAGCGTGTTATTCACCTTCCGACAAAGGTGTGATAGACTCAAGGTGCGGAAAGACACCCTCATTTTTGGACATAGATACCGTATGCATCTGTTTGACTCTGCTTATCTGTTGCAAGGGAGGTTTTTTCTCTATTTTTAGTTAGAGGATGCAAAAGGGGAGAAAAGAGAATAACAATAGTAATAGCTCCCCAAAATAGAAGGACATTTGGACATTTTTTTAATGTACAGAAGAGAAGGAAGAACAAAAGAAAACAGACAAGCAGGGAAGTTTTAAAAGTAATAAGTTGAATTTATTATATATCTTTTTTAAAGCAACCAGCATGAAATATTCATAATTTCCTATACAGTCCTCCTTTTTGTTCTGCTGTATATGTGGAAATGTTCTTTTTTATGTTTAAGTTCAGAATTTAAAAGCTAAAAATATTTTAAAGCACCTACTATATACTCGGTATTGTGCTAGGTGGGAGCTCCAAAGAATAACATAATCTCTACTCACAAGAAATGTACATTCAAATGAGGAAGACAAAACATGCATAATAAGGATGTAGATAATAAATATCATGAGAATAAATACAAAATAGTTAAATATAAGGCAATTTGAGAGAGAAGGTAGTAGAAAGGGAGGGATTGGGAAAGGATTCATGTAGAAGATTGTGCTGATGAAGGAAGAGTATTCTATGAAGTCAAATGGAAAAAGCAACAAATTCCAGGCATGGGGGATGACCAGCACAAAGACATGGAGATAGGAGAGGTAATGTCATCTGTGAAGAAGAGAGAGACAGCTTGGCTGCATTACAGTATGTGGGAAAGAGAGTAATGTCCAATGAAGCTGGAACGATGGGCTGGGGTCGGGTTGTGAGGGGTTTTAAAAATTAAACAGGAAGTTTACATTTTATCCTAGAGACAATAGGGACCCAGTGGAGTTGTTTAAGAGTCAGATCTTACACTTAAGGAAAATCACTTTGGCAGGAATGGGCAGGATAGACCCAAGTCTCCTACTTCATAGAGGGTCCAGGGGAGCAGAGGCTTTCCTCAAGTACTTTTACCAGAGTAGCACTGAGGTCATCCATCTGTTACCATCTCACACTCACTACACAACAAACCCATTTCCTTTTCTGATCATGTATATCCTGGATGAAATTTTTTCTTCTACTTGTTGAATGCAAATCATCATGGGTAATGCACTGCAGTCTTCCACCCATACTACAGATCTCTCTGTCATTCATAGGAAAGTTAGACTCTTCAGAGATTGCAGCAAGAATATTGACTCTAAGAGCTAGAACGTATATTAGAGAGCATTTAAGGCCCAGAGATTACAAACAATATTGTAAAATTGTGCACAGTAACAGTAACATTGTGCGATGGTCAACTCTGATTGACTTAGCTCTTCTCAGTAATATAATGATCTGAGACAATTCAAAAAGACTCATGATGGAAAATGTTATCCATGTCCAGAAAAAGAACTGATGGAGTCTGAATACAGACTGAAGCACACTATTTTCACTGTGGGGGGGAGGAGGAGTTAGTGGCTTTTTTTCCTTTTGGTCTATTTCTTCTTTTACAACATGACTAATGTGAAAATATGTTTTACATGATTGCACGTGTAA
The DNA here is from genome assembly GCF_003287225.1 of Phascolarctos cinereus. Lineage (NCBI taxonomy): Eukaryota > Metazoa > Chordata > Mammalia > Diprotodontia > Phascolarctidae > Phascolarctos > Phascolarctos cinereus. The sequence goes on along the minus strand of NW_027555847.1, from coordinate 229,349,779 downwards.
AACCTATATCAGATTGCCTGCCATCTCAGAAAAGGGGAAGGGGAGGGAGGGAGGGAGAAAAAATTGGAACTCAAAGTCTTTCAAAAAATGAAGGTCGAGAATTGTCTTTATATGTAATTGGAAAAAATAAAATACTATTAATTTTTTTAAAATAAAGCAATATTATAATGACAGAAAACTTTGAAAGACCTAGTAAGTAATCAATGCAATGAACAGTCATGATTTCAGAGGATTCATGATGAAACACGCTACCCACCTCCTGACAGAGAGATGATGGACTCAGAGTTCAGGGTGAAACATATTTTTTTGACCTGGCTAATGTGGGAATTTGTTTTACTTGATTAAACATGTTTGTGGGGGCAGCTAGGTAGTGCAGTAGATAGAGCACCGGCCCTGGAGTCAGGAGGACCTGAGTTCAAATCTGGCCTCAGACACATAATACTTCCTAGCTGTGTGACTCTGGGCAAGTCACTTAACCCCAACTGCCTCACTAAAAAAAAAAATTTAAATTAAAAAAAAAACATGTTTGTGACAAGAGTTTTGTTTTTCATGCTTTCCTGGTAGAAAAAAATGGAGGAAGGCAGGGAGGGAGAGAAAAGGAGGACTTTTATTGATAGAAAAAAAATTTAATTAATTTTTTAAAGTAGATTAAAGTATTGCATACTTCATATCCATAAAATATCACTGGAAAAATACCAATGTTAAAAAGATGAGGTTTTTTCTTTTATTTCAGCAGGTTGCGTAGGATAGCTGCAAACACTATACGAATTGCCAAATGCAGTCTCCAATAATTCTGGAACTAGCTTACTGTCCATATGCAATGTCCTTCTAAGTTCTACTGATGGACCAATTTGATGGGCTGCCCATACAACTGAATATCAAAATTAGCATTTTAATAATAATAATAGACAGTAATAATAATAACTCACATTTCTGTAGTGCTTCAGGGTTTTATAAAGCACTTTCCCCATGAAGTGGGTAATGCAAGTTTTATTTATTATCACAAAGTTACAAATGTGAAAAATTGAGGATCAGAGAGGTTATGATTTGCCTATGGCCACACAGCAAATAAGTGTGAGAATTGGGTCTCAAACCCAGGTCTCCAGACTGCAAGTCTAAAATATACAATATGTGAATTAAATAGTGCAAAATGCTATGTGAAATCCCAAGGGAAAAGTAGTCACTGACAGAGGAAATCAAGGACAACTTGCTGAAGGAGATAGCCTTTGAGGTGAGCCTTAAATGAAGGGCAGGAATTCAGCCAGTGAAGAGGGAGGACATTCCAAGCATGAGGAGTGAGATGAACAGAGGCACCTTCTCCCCTTCAAAAGCAAGATGTTGGAGTAGAAAGAGCATGGGGTTTGGAGCCAAAGACATAGGTTTGATTCCCACTCTGCTGTTAATAGCTATATTATTTGGTGCACATAATTTCTTTTCTGAGCCTCAGTTTCTTTGCCTGTAAAATGAGGAGGAGAGGCTAGATGAGTCCATTCTAGCTCTAAATCTTATGAACCTGTGAAAGATGCAGAGGCAAGAAAGCACAAAGAATATGGGTGTGGGTGTGTGTGTGGGTGTGTGTTCAGGATGCAAAGTTACCAAGGACCAGCCAGTTCACTCTGTGTATAAGGATGTGGTCTGCCTATCACAAAGAGAGGATGGAGATGGGCTTCACATTTGAGGAAGGGCTTTAAAGCCAGAGATGAAGATCTTAGATGGTTGAGAAAGCACCATAGGTCTCTGAGAAGTAATGTGGCTTGGTCAGCATGACAAATTAAGCAAATGACAGTGGCAGTGTACATAGATGTTGGGGATCGAGTGGAAGGGGTTATGTTCAAGGTAGAGGGATAGAACAGGGGTCTGGCCTCCATCTGTGGCAATGGGGGAGAAGAGTAAATGGAAAAAGACATCTTAGCAAGCAAATAAAAAAAGGAGAACATGGTCTAATCTACCCTTATTGTTTTTTCTACAGATAGTAGTGAAGTGAAGGTGGGTGAATACAATGCTGTGGCTGACACATTGGAAATCATCAATGACACCATCAGATTTCAAGGTAGGATGGGTTGCTTGAAATTCAGTCAAAGAGTGGTATGATATTGTGTAAACATCCCCAGTAACCCAGAAGCAGGTTTTACAGAACAATAACAATAATAATAATAGCTAACGTTTCTATAGCACCTACTATGTGCCAGTCACCGCACTAAGCGCTTTCTAATTATTATTTCATTGTGAGGCAGCAGGCCAGATAAAAGTCTGGCTATGAAATCAAGAAGTCCTGGCTTCAAGTCCTACCTCTGACACAATACTGGGTATTTGACTATGGTCAACTTACCTAACCCCTCTGGTCCCAGGCAACTCTCTAAAACTATGAGTTACAGGTGAAGGTACCCATCTGCATCCATGGAGGGAGTTTCTATGCCATGAGTTCCTTACACTGATGAAATCACAAATTCAGACCAAAAAAACGAAATGTCATTATATATAAGCCTTCACTGACCCTCAAGCCAGAAATCAGATTTGGGGAAGACACTATCAGGTCCAAGATAGGACAGGTGGCTTTAAAATCAAGTGAAGAAGAATAGTGTGACATTTTGTAATTATCTCTAATAACCCAAGGTCACTTGGGAAAGGAAGGGGGAAGAGATTAAGCATTTATATAGTGCCTATAAGGTGCCACACACAATGTTAAGTGCTTTGCAAATATCATTTCATTTGATCCTCACAACAACCCTGAGGGATAGGTACTGTGAGGATCCCCATTTTACAGCTGAGGAAACTGAGGCAAATAGAGGTTTAGTGACTTACCCAGCGTCGCACAACTAGTAAGTATCTGAAGCTGGATTTGAATTCAGGTCTTCCTGACTCCAGGCCTAGCACCCTGTTCACTGTACCACTGGCTGCCATAGTATGCCACTTTCCTCAAGCTAAGCTAAGGCCTGGCTGGAGGTGACTCATTTGAGGACCACAGAGAAGGGAAAAATGAATCGCAATTGTTCATGCTCTAAAGAAGGCTTACAGGACAGAAAGGTAAAGTTCCGATTTCAACAAACAACCTCCAAAATGCCCTATTTCCCCAAATAGCATTTGGGGGCCATTTCCCCAAACTATTCTTGCATGCACAAATTATTATGGTTACTCTACCTACGGCCACCTGAGTTACTTAACTTATTTTCTGTAGTATTTATCCTATTAACTTCTTATTTAATCTAAGTTATTCTGTCATATTGCTTAGTTTCATTCACAGGATTTAACCTTTGGATATACTAAGAGAAACATGCAAAGGAAAGCCCCCTCTATCACAGCCAGGGCCACACATTTGTATACCTTTGATAAGGTATGAAGATTGTGTTCCTACCATGTGAAAAGTACATCTCTTGTGTGTTACAGTACACCATAGAATTTTAGCTTTCACCCTAACACACATAGCTTGGAGAAGGGGCTTTTTCTAGTATGAAAAAATGTCCATTTTATTAAAAAGCCATATTTCAAAGCAACCCACCCAACGCAGTACCCTAGGAAGCTGCCTCTGTTGCCCACCAAGCATACAGAAAGCATTGTCCTCCTCCAATTGCCATCGATACAAACATATCCTTGTGGCATTTTGACCATATGTCATTTATACCTACACTGTCTTCATCAAGGTCTTTTTCCAACCTTAACACCACTGGCCAGCCTTTAAACAACATTAAAATTTCAGAACAAGTCAATGACCAGGCTAGGAACTCAGCCTTAATTCCCCATTCTGGACCTGAAATATGAAATTTGCTCTTCAGCTATTGAGAACTCTAGGGATATATTTACGTATGGAAAAAGCCCAGAGTATAGAACACACACAACCCCAGGGATTGTTCACAATCTGCATTTATTGAATTTCAATTTAAAATTGTTCCACATTTTATAAAGGCAAAGCAGAACCCTCTGGAGAGTGATCACTTTGATTTTTTTTTAATATAGAAGTGGCTGAGCTTGAGGGAAGGAAGTCCTAAAAAGAGCTCATTCTGGAGAATGTTTCTCTTTTTTTTTAAACTTATAAGACTACCAGCAGTTTCTTTTTATAGCCCTTCATTAAAGCAATTACTTCAGGAGGTAAAGGGATATAACTATATAACTATATAACTATATATATATATATATAATGTACACATATATGTATATATATGTATATATATATATATACATGTATATATATGTATATATATACATGTATATATATGTATATACATGTATATAAGACATCTTCCTAGAGATCTTATTTTCATTGAGGAACAGCACATCCCATTCAGCCTGGCCCTATACTTTCAAGACAATCTCCTATGATCTAATTGGGAACTCAGTTCATACCTGTGCTGCCTCCCTCTTAATTCCCCAGCCTGAAAAGCAACCCTCTCCCAAATCATTGACCAGAGCCTTACCTCCACCCAACTTCGAATGGGTAGGTTTTACAATCATTCACACCCAACCAGCCAATCTAAAATGGCCAATGACTGCTGGCCTAGTCTTATGCCCACCCTATAACTAGCAATGGCCTGGGATGCAGCGGGTAAACTTAGACTTTCTAAGGACAGTCATAGGATAATGTTCAAGAGAGGAAAAGGCTAGTCTGGCTGGAAGTGATCAGGAAAGACTCTATTCACATGTAAATGAGTTTCACTGGACTTCAATGACTGGAGGAGAGAGTGAGGCTGATGGCTGCAGCTCTGCCTCGCTTAAATCCAATCTGCACTCAAGTCAAGACATCATCGGGTGATGTCACTGGTCCTCTTCCTGAACAAAGGACAAACAACAGCCCACCCTATAAGTTCTGGCCCTTTAGTTTTGGTTTGTTCATTAGTGTAGGGAACTGCAAGTAAGGAAACCCTCTCCACCAATGCAGAGTAGCATTTTCTCTGCATTTTATAGCTCAGAGTTGCCTGGGGCACTGGGCCACTGATTCAGGCACTGTATCCTAGTATGTGTCAGAGGTAGGATTTGAAACCTGGTTTTCCTAACTCTAGGGCCTCCTAATCCACTAAGCCACATAATTTAATGACTTAATTTTGAATTTGCATACAATTATCATACCAAACATAAGGGAGTGGGAGTGTGGAAGGAGAAACAGAAAGAGAGAGAGGAAGGAAGGAAGGAAGGAAAGAAGGAAGGAAGGAAGGAAGGAAAGAAGGAAGGAAGGAAGGAAGGAAGGAAGGAAGGAAGGAAGGAAGGAAGGAAGGAAGGAAGGAAGGAAGGAAGGAAGGAAGGAAGGAAGGAAGGAAAGCAGGCTTAGGTGTGGTCAGGCTGGGATAGAATTCTCAGTATTCAAAGCCACAGTTGTTTTGCCTGTGTTCAACACGATGACAATAATAAATAACTCTCAGAGGAAATCAATGTGTGTTTTGCTTACGCTGACTTTTCTCATTGACCTTTCAGGTTCAGAGCCTCCAAAAGACAAAACAATCATCCAAGAACAGCTGCGGGAGATCTCGCTTCCTCTTTACAGCATCCTCTCTGCCCTCACAATCCTCGGAATGATCATGGCCAGCGCCTTCCTCTTCTTTAACATCAAAAACAGAAACCAGAAGTAAGCCATTCATTTCCATCCTGCTCCTAATGTTCCCTAAGCTGATGTGCTGTTTTTTATACAGCCTAGAATTGACCACAATGAACCATTAGGCTCCCCATCTGTAAAATGGGCATAATAACATTTGTGCAACCTACCTTCAAGGGTAGTTGTGAGCAGAGTGCTATAGAAATAGAAATGTAAAAGAGTATGTTCGTAATCAGTATTATTGAACTCTTTCTCTGCATGTTGTACCCTGAGAATTCAATAGGCATTCCTTCAGGAGAGTAGAGGACCAGGGGATGTATGCATTAGGAGAAAGGACGCAGACACTTCTCACTGTGAGAACTAGAAAAGGCCATAAGGGTCAGCTACCCCAATCCTCCTCATTTGACAGATGAAGAAACTGAATCTCAGGGAGAAATGACTTGCCCAAGGTCACACAGCAATTCGATGAAGACTAAGACTAGAATACAGGATACCTAGCTTCAAGCCCAGGGTTCCCTCCACTCTACCACATTGCCTTTCCAAATTACAGAGAACAGTCAGCCACAGAGAAACTCACCCACTAAGGAAATCTGGCTAGTGCTAGATGACAAACAAGGCCACATTTTAGGCTACAGTTTTTTTTTTAAATATAGTTCTTCAGTTTCCATGGAGAGTCTCTAAATCCAGTTTCCCTTCATGTTGGGGTTGGGGGGTGGGTTGAGAGAGAAGAATGGACATGGGCAGGAGGAAGCTCAGTCTCTCTGCTATTCAAGGCCAGCTTCAGATTATGCAGGTGTCACAATCATTCCCCATCCTTTAAATACATGTTGGAGCCCTGAATGGCACTGGCCTAGAACCCAATGTGAAGGCAGGCCTCACAGATACACCATACGATCAAGAATCAAGCAGGGGCAACCGCTGTGTCCCCCACAGTGAAGCGTCATCTCTGAGGCTACCAAAGCTGTTGGAACCTAGGAGATGAATCACTGCTTGATCCAGGAATAAACCTAACTCCACGAGAGAATCTAGGACGATGGCAGTGAATTTTCCCTTCTTCTTATATGAGAAATGGAAAATTGTCTTGATATTTTAGCAATTTGTAAAGTCTTTGGTCCTAGATGAGAGACAAAAAGAGGTTCTCTTGAAAGTCAACTTTGGAAGGGTGCTCAGAGGTCACAGTCCAATGAAGTGGGACCCTCCCCTCTGTCACCTCAACCCTAAGCCAACAGTCAGTCAGACTTTGCCTGAGTACCTCCAGTGACAGACATCTCACAAGCTACTAAGGCATACTTTTCCATTTTTGAAAAGCCCTCTCAGTTAGGAAGTTTGGACAAGTTGTTTTTCTTGCTATGTTCAATAGAAAACACACCAGACTAGAAGTTGATCGAATTAGGTTTGAGTTTCAGGCCTGCAAAAGTCACTCAGCTTCATTAATTGTCAGTTTAAAAAAAAAAAACACAGGGGAAGCTACATGGAACAGAGGATAGAGCATGGGCCCTGGAGTCAGGGGGACCTGAGTTCAAATCTGGCCTCAGACACATAACACTTACTAGCTGTGTGACCCTGGGCAAGTCACTTAACACCATTGCCTAACCAAAAAAAAAAAAGTCTATGAAGAAACAGAAAACAATAATCACTGTGGTTCTAAATTCCCCTTTCCTAAGTAAATCTTTCCAAACCTTCCTTTAAGGACCAGAATAAGTCCCACCAGACCTCAAAGGCCTTCACTGATTACTGGATCTCCCCTTCTATTTGCTCCTGTCATCTATACCCTCTATTGAAGTTTTTCATTATTACTAAACTATTTTCATCTATATGTTTTATCTTCCCATGAGAAACGGGGTTCAGTCACTCCTTGGGAGAGTTAGGGATTTAGCCCAAGCATGCAGCCACAACTCACTGCTCCCCTAGAAACATGCCACGTGCAGTTCTGTCCTCCCTTAAGAAATGAAACTTAAACTGAAGTGAACGAAGAAGACGTTTATTTACGGTTCTTGCAAGAAGCGGGTGTGTGTGTGTGGTACCCCCAAAAACAGACACAGTGCCTTTTATGCAGTTAGTTCCTTCAGAGCTGGGATTGCTCCCTGCTCTTCTGGGTTGCAATCTTCCCAGTACTCCCACTTTATAATGTGTCCCTCCTCCCGATAACATATGAAATGTGCCCAGTTCTGTGTTATTGCTCCCCTCTGGGCAGAGAAGTTAATATTAATGAGCCCATTATGCATGTGTACTCTAAGTAAAGCTTAACCTTTGTCCTATTTCCAGCCTCTTTAACCAAACCACCAATTTCATCCACTTTTAGCCGGCTCTACAACTTCTGACCTTTTCTCTCAATTTTCTTGTATGGAAACATAATCATTTCTTACGTTTCATATTCCCAACTAAGAGTACACATCTTACCTTTTTTTTCCCCTCGGAACCTAATGCAGTATTGTGCAGGGAAGGCATTCAGCAAATGTGTATTGAGTGAGTAAGTGAATGAATGAACTGTCTTATTAAAGGTACTACCTCTTTCTGTTGGTAGGCTGATAAAGATGTCCAGCCCATACATGAACAACCTCATTATTCTCGGGGGAATGCTGTCCTATGCATCTATTTTCCTTTTTGGCCTTGATGGATCATTTGTCTCTGAAAAAACATTTGAGACACTTTGCACAGTAAGTAACTTAAAATATTCTACCTGAGTATGAATTATGCAGTATAAAATTTTTCATGGTGAAAATAGAAAATACAGTATAATGTGGCACTTACCTAGCAGTCAGTTTTTGGAAATCTAAGCCATTCAGAACATAGTCATAGGGGGCAGCCAGGTGGTCCAGTGGACAGAACACCGGCCCTAAAGTCAGGAGGACCTGAATTAAAATCCAGCCTCAGACCAAACACCTGACACTTACTACCCGTATGACCCTGGGCAAGTCACTTAACCCCAATTACCTAACAAAAAAAAAAAAGAACATAGTCATAAACCCAGAAGTGAAAAAGCCTCTGGGCAAAGAGAAAAAGAGTTGTTACAAAGCCCACGCACTTCTGTAAAGAGGGGTATGGATGGAGTCATCACTAGACTCCAGCCTATTGACCTCCTGTGTATAAAATTAAGTTTACTGATTTAAACAAGCTTCAGCTAGTAGCCAGCCCACTGAAAAGTGGCAGCAGATATTGAAGATACAGGCAGAAGATTCACCATGTGTTAGCCTAGCAGAAATAGTGCTGGGGCAAACAGAGCCATGCACTTCAGCATCCTGTGAGGCCATCCCAGGACATAATATAAAACAGTATTTTGTATTCAATAATGGTGACTCTGAGTAGTCTTAAAGCAGAGATTTGTTTGGAATGATGGATAAGTAACTGTTGACAGTCTGGTCAAGCCTGTGGACCTCTTCTCTGAATAATATTTTTAAATGCACAAAATAAAATGCATAGGATTACAAAGGAAATCAATTATACTGAATACAGGTATCAGAAATTTAAAAAAAAAGCTTAAAATTAAGTTTCAAAAAAAAAATTGAAAATTCAAGTATCAGCACTTAAGGGTTAGTTATGGGCAAATTATAGTCTCTTATTCAAGGGACAGCTAAGGGGTGTGCTGAATAGAGTGCTGGGCCTCGAGTTAGAAAAACTCATCTTTGTGAGTTCAAATCTGGCCTCAGACACTTACTAGCTTGTGACCCTGGGCAAGTCACTTACCCCTGTTTGCCTCGGTTTACTCATCTATAAAATGAGCTAGAGAAGGAAATGGCAAACCACTCTAATATCTTTGCAAAGAAAACCCCAAATGAGGTCCCAAAGTGAGAGATAACCGAAAAACGTCTGAACAACCACAAATGTGCCAGGCACCATCCTGAGCAAAGAGGGGTGCAAAGAAAGGCAAAAATATCATCCCTTACCTTCAGGGAGCTCATATTGTAAAAGAAGAGACACTATGCAACTATGTATTTACAAGATACAGACAATGTAAATGGAAGGTAATCCTAGCTGTTAGAGTAACTGGTAAAGACCTACGAAAGATGAGATTCTAGTCTTAAAGGAAAACAGGGACATTCAAAAGGTAGAGGTGAGGAAGGAAACTACTACAATCATGTCGCGGGGTGGGGGTGGGCAGGGAATGAAAAGGCTGATGGAAAATGGAATTATCTGAGCCTCAGTTTCCTTATTGACAAATAGTCATAGAAGTAGAGATCCATTAGGATTTAGAACTGGGAAGGAAATTAGAAATCATTTAGTCCAATCTCCTGACTTTGTAGATGAGGAAACTGAGGCTCAGAGAAGTTAACTGATCTTCTTAAGGTCACAGGTAGTATAGAGAGATGAGGATCATGTGTGAGGAACAGCCAGTAAGCCAGAGGGGTAAATTAAAGTGTAAGAAGACCAGAAAAGTAGGAAGGGGCCAGATCATGAAAGCATGTAAATGCCCAACAGAGCGTTTTACAATTGATCCTGCCCATCATAGAGATCCACTGGAGTTTCTGGAGTAGAGGATTTACATGGTCAGACCCATTCTTTAGGAGGATCCCTTTGGCAGCTAAGTGAGTGGACGATGGATCTGAGCATCCTTGGTGGTTGGGGAGAGGACATAAAGAAGATAGAGCTTGAGGGAAGAAGGATGAGATCACGGAAGAGGTAGCAAGCAAGACAGAGTATATCCATAAGGTGGCCCAGTAGGGTGACAGAGATTAGGGGAATAGGAGGTTGTAGTTAATGGGGAGGGGGAGGGAAGTGTTAGTATTTCATTAGCTTTTTTGATTGTCCCATGCTGGTGACATCTCTTTCAGGCAAAGTGCTGTCTAACAATGCCATCCCTGTTTAATACTTGTAAAACTGATTTTTTTTGTACCTAAATGTAAGACTTTGCATTTATCTGTATTAGGTTTTATCTTATTAGATTTGTCACGTGAGCCATCAAGGAAAGGAGATAACAAGCTGGCAGAGATGATCAGTGGAGAAATATGTCCCCAGAGCTTAGCATGGTGCTTTGCATATAGAAAACACTTAATTAACACTTCATTCATTCATTCATTCATATAGCTCCATTTAGAATGTTGTGATGAAGAAATTTCCACAGTCTGTGCTCCTCCAGGCTCAAGGCACCCATTGATTCCCGGGTGGCCTCGTTGCTTCATTGCTTTGAGAGGATGGGTTGAAATGGGAAGGAATCTTGCACTCCAGGAGGGGTCAATGGAGCCTACTAGGAGCCAGATTGCCAGGGAGATGAGACTTTTGTAGGGGTTCAGTGTGTAGGAGTCATATAATGATGCCAAAGGGTGGGATAAAAAAAAATGATGGTCAAAAAAAAAAGCCAGGCTGGGTTTTAGGTGGGATATGCAAAGGTTGGGAGCACAAAACAGGAGCAGGGCAGATCAAGTAATGGTGCTTACTTTGTAGATATGCTGTCCATCCTCCTCTTTGATATACATGGTCCCATTCTCTCATGTGTCTCTTAACTTTGAGTATGAACCATTGTGAAACTGACAAACGAGTTGTAAAAACTGAGACAAATATCCTTGTTCAATCCAATAGGATAAACATTTATTAAATGCTTGCTGAGTGCTAAGCACTGGCGATACAAATAAGAAAAAGACAGTTCCTGCCCTCAGGGAGCTTACAATCCAATGGGGGGGCTGAAAGTGGGGAGGGGCACTGGGAACATGAAATTCCATGGAATAATAACCAAGCAGAATTGCTAATGGAAAATGGAGGGTCTCCCTGGAAAGTTCAGCGCCCTCTATAAAGGAACTTTGAGAGGAGCTTACTGCTCCATTCTAGCCTTCCAATCAAAGGGGAGAGGCGACTGACAAAGTTGACGTGTTGGGCATCCAAAACCGAGTCAATTTGTATGGTAATGAGATTTCAAGTGATCCACTTATCCTGAGAGAGATGTGATGTTCCAAGGAGTCAAAACCAAACCGAGCTGCTGATGGAAAATGGAATTATCTGAGCCTCAGTTTCCTTATTGACAAATAGTCATAGAAGTAGAGATCCATTAGGATTTAGAACTGGGAAGGAATTTAGAAATCATTTAGTCCAATCTCCTGACTTTGTAGATGAGGAAACTGAGGCTCAGAGAAGTTAACTGATCTTCTTAAGGTCACAGGTAGTGATTAGGAGAGCCAGGATTTGGAACCAGGTTCTTAACCCCAGATCCAATGCTCTTTCCACAATACGATGGTGCCTCTCCTGCAAGGTTGTTGTGAGGCTCCCCACCAGGTTATATACAAATCCTTTAGCATGAGGAGGTAAGCAAATGGAATGCACCATTAGCAAAGCTGTTCTCAATTGTTTTTTCAGAGCTTATAATGTTCAGTCTCATTAAAGTTCCCACAGGCTTTGAAGCCAAGGAGACATTTTCTAAAGCCACATGAATGAACAGTATGGTGCAGGTGCTTCTGAGAGATTTCCACTGAGCTATTCTGTATAGGAAATTCCCAAAGGGTTTGAACTGAATAGAAACCAGAAAGTTTTTCAGTGTCCTTTGAGGGTCAGCACTATGTTGGATAATTGCTTTACACCCCCATTCAGTAGAGTGCCATGTTCATGAAGATGCTTAACAGGTGACACTGAATGGCGAGGACAATGTCTATATTTGACATTTTTGTGAAAAATTTGTAGAGCCAGAAATCTGCTTCCTATGCCCTTACTACTGGGGGGGGGAAGTAAACACCTACTACGTGCCAAGAACTGTGCTAAACACTCTTTACAAATATTATCTCATTTGATCCTCACCGCAACCCTAGGAGGGAGGTGCTTTTATTGTCCCCAATTTACAGCTGAGGAAACTGAGGCAAGCAGAGGTTAAGTGACTTACCCAGAGTCATATAGCTAATAAGTATCTGATGCTGGATTTAAACTTAAGTCTTCCTAGCTCCTGGTCTGGTAATCTATCCACTGACCTTTAAAAAATACTGCTAAGAGACACAACCTGTATTACGGTGGAGCGAGAAGTGAGGATCAGAGGACCTGAGTTCCAATCCTTGCTCCATATTTCCTATCTGTGTCACCTTGGGGAAGGTTCACTTCACATCTGCTGCCTTGCCTGATTTCAACTCCAAAGAACAAGATGCCCCTCCCAGGTGAAGCTCATCTCATCACCAGGCTGTTCATTCTAGCCCTGATACCACCTCCCTCAGCCTCCTCTCCCCTCTGATTGGAGGGCTTGAGAGTGGAGTACCAGACTCCTCCCAATGCCTTCCTTCACAGAGGGCAGAACTGGACTCCCAGCTCGCCCCACACTGTACCTGCTACTCTACCTATGAAACAAGATGCCCTCATGCCACGTATCCACTTGTCTCCCCCCCTTTTCCTGCCCCCCTTTAGATTGTAATCCCCTTGAGGGAAGGGACTGTCTTTCTTTTTTATTGATTGTATCCCCAACACTTATCACCGTCTTTGGACAGCTCTAAATCTTGGGAATTTTTTTCCCCTAAATGAGCCTAAATTTGTCACTTTGCCATTGCCATCTATTCCTCCTGGTTCTGCCCTCTAGGGCAAAAGTGGACAGACTTTGGCCCAAGAGTCAAATCCAGCCTTATGACTGCTGCAAGCTAATAGTAGTTGGCACACTTTTAAATACAACAAAACCTTATTTTAAAATGTAACAATAATTCTTAGCTCATACAAAACAGGCAGCAGTCCAGATTTGGCCCACTGGACATAGGACCAGACAGAGCAAGAATATTCCTCCTTCGCTTGAAGGTTCTTTAGATAATTGAACACATGGGGCAGCTAGGTGGTACAGTGGATAGAGCACCGGCCCTGGAGTCAGGAGGACCTGAATTCAAATCTGGCCTCAGACCAACCACTTGACACCTATTAGCTGTATGACCCTGGGCAAGTCATTTAACCCCAATTGCATAAAAAAAAAAAGATAATTGAACACAACTATCATTTTCCCTTTGAGTTTTCTCTTCTCCAGGCTAAACATCCCTAGTTCTTTCAACCAACCTTGATTTGATAAGAAGTCAAGGCCCTTCCCATCCTGGTTGTTCTTGCCCACTCAGACACTCTCCAGGTTATCCATACCCTTCATAAATTGTAACACCCATAAGGAAACACAGTACTCCATAGGAGATCTGGTAAGGGCAGGCTACCTTGGGACTCTTGCTTCCTGATTACCAGAAGATAAGCTTCCCAATGTTGCCAAAGGTTGCACTACCTTATTTGACTTACTCACATTGAGCTTTCAGATGACTAAAATCCTTAGATCTTTTTCAGACAAACTGCTTTAACGGAGCCTTCCCTATGTTATACTTGAGAAGTTTGGTAGTGGTTGCTGTTTGCTCACTTGAAAGACTTGCATGTACCTATATTGAATTTCATCTTCTTGGGTTCATCTATTTCCTTTTCAGTCAAATTCTTTTAGGATCCTGACTCTGTCATTCATTGAGTCAACTATTTCTCCCTGATTAGTGTCATCTGCAAATCGGATAAACAATCATATCTGTCTTTATCCAAGTTATTGATCAAAAAATGTGAAACAGCACAGGGCCAAGCACAGATCCCTGGGATCTGTGGAGGCCTGGCCACGTTGAAATTGAGCCATTAACAACCCTTCAAGTCCAGCCATCCAACCAGGTCCAAAACCATCCAGCTGTATTATCATCTAGTCAACATCTTTCCATCTTCTCCACAAAAATAGTATGAATACTTTATGGAAAAGCTTTACTAAAATCTAGGTAAACTATGCCTATAGCATTCTACTCTTATACCAGCTGAAGAACACTGTCAAAAAAAGAAAATAAGGTTAGTTTGTTATGACCTATTCTTGATTAAGCCATGCTGGTTCTCTTATCATTACTCCATCATCTCTTTAATTCTTTGTTCTAAAATGTTCCCAGGAATGAAAATCAACCCCCACCCCCACCCCCAACTGACGATGTTTTGACTCTGGTCTCTTCCTTTTTAAAAAAATTGAGACATTTGCCCTTCTCTAATCTCGTGATATCTCTTATACTCTTCATGATTTTCCAAATGCTTTTTCAAGTGGCTCATCAATCAATCTGCCAGTTCTTTCATGACCCAAGGGTATACTTACTTTGTCTGGGCCGGGTGACTTGAATTCATCAAGAGCAACCAGGCACTCTTTTACTATCTCCTTTCTTATCTTAGATATTAACTCCTTGTTAACACTTTTAGTTCTGTTATTTCCAACCTGTTATTTTTGAGGCTCATAGCCTCAAAAGCAAATAAAAGTTGAACTCTGCCTTCTCTCTTTTGTCATGTGTCACTACTTCCATTCTATTAAATTCCATTTATTTAAGTAATAATTCTTTCCTTATCTCACAGAGTTGGAGGGGAACCTAGCTCTTTGCACTGTTGTTCAGTCATTTCAGCCATGTCCAATTCTTTGTGAGCCCATTTGGGGTTTTCTTGGCAGAGTTACTGGAGTGGTTTGCCATTTCTTTCTAAAGCTCATTTTACAGACAAGGAACTGAGGCAAACGGGGTGACGTGATTTGCCCAAGATCACACAGCTAGTAAGTATCTGAGGCGGTGACTCTTCTGACTCCAGACCTGGTGCTCTACCCACTGCACCACCTAATTGCCCAGCACTTTTTGCTGTAATGATCCTAAGATTCCCTTAAAACTTCCCAGGCCCCAACTTTCTATGCCTTAAGCTCATCAGAATGGAGAAAGGACATCAGAGGTCACATCTGGGCCAACATCTTCATTTTACAGATGGGAAGCTGAGGCTCAGAGATGTTAAGGGACTTGCCCATGGTCACACAGGCAGTATTGGAGGTAGGATTTAGACCCAGATCCTTTGACTCCAGAAACAGTAATCTTCCATGGTACCACCTGCTTCTCCTAACCTGCCATATGTCTTGAGCAACAGAGAGTTGAAGAGAAGCATGGAAAGCATTTGTGATAGGACAGAGTTGAGGAGTGAAGGTTTAGGCAGCTCATTATAATTATGGAAGAAAACTATCAGCATTTCCAGGATAAGGCCATATCCAATTGAGTAGATATGTGGAGTAAGGAAGAGTGAGGAGTCAAGGATCACACTGGGGTTTTGAACCTGGATAATGGGAAAGTTCAGAAGAGAGAAGGAAAAGATAATGAATTCTGTTTTGAACAAGTTGACTTTGAGATACTTACTAGGACATCAGGTTTGAAATGCATAATAGAAAATTGATGGTATAAGCCTGGAGCTGAGGACAGAGAGTAAGCCTGTATATCTGCAGAAATAGTCATTAAATCCATGCAAGTTAGTGAAGTCACTGTGAGAGTATATAAAAAGAGGGAAAAGAAAAGTGGACCCAGGACAGAACCTTGGGATAATAGAAGGAGCAGAAGATGCATGTGATTGTTGGTTCTAGAGCATATGGGAATTTCACTTCAAGGAAGTCAGAAAGTCAAATGAGATAGTCTACTGTAAGGAAAATATAGTCCAGAATAGAAGAAAGACTCCTGAAGTGGGGTCTAGTCTTAGAAGCATAGAGTTGGGAGTGGTCGAACTAGTGGAATCCAGGGTGGTGTTTGGGCTGGAGTGGTCACAACCTAATTTAGAACTAGATTACATCTTCCTGGCAGTCATGTAGATGGGATGGTCTTGATAACAACCACTTCCATGACAAGGGAAGTATGCCTGCAGGACAACCCTTCAAAAATGCCTCAGATCATGTGACATAACTCAGGGGAGCTCTATAATGAGGGAACAATCACCTTCTAACCCAGTACCCATGTAACTGCCCAGTTGATTTGCAACTTGAGTTGACTCCCTTACATGGTCAGATTTATGCCCTAAAGGAGAGTGGAAGAGCTTGGGGGGAGAGGGGGAGAAGAGGACTTCCCTTGATTTCCTACAGAGCTCCACCCTTTTTTGCGTTGCAAAGCAATTGTGGCCTTGTATCAATTATAGGTGCTTAAATAACTGGAATCATCACCTCCTGGAAAAGACTCAGGGGACTCTGATGTACATCAAATTCAATCCCCAGGGTGCACCCGGTTTAATTTAGATCTGTCCCAGAGCTAAGTGGAACACAGTGTTTTTATCTACCACAGGTATTATAAATATCATATGCTGTTAGCTTAACCAGTATCCCTGCCCCTTCTCAGTATTTTATTATGGAGGAGTTAGCAGACATGTTGGACCACTAATCAGTCAGTCAACAACACTTACTAAGTCCCTACTTTGTTCCAGACACTGTACCAAGCACTGGGAATACAAGGAAAGGCAAAAGACCCTCCTTACATGGTCACCTATTTGGATAACACTGTAACTTTCTTTTTTTAAAGTTTTATTGATGTGTTTACTTTTTATATAACAAACATTTCAAATTACTCCCACTCTGTGAGAGGTCTCTTGTAACAAAGTAAAATAATTAAGTAAAACTAGTCATACAGTGAGCTCATCTGAAAGTTCATGCAGCATTCCACATCTATAGTATCCCCCCACCTCTCTATTTAAAAAGAAATTAACAGAAACCTATTTTCTCTCCCTCTCTTCCATCCCCAACCCACTGAAAAGAAAAACAAATTTATTTATATAATATGCATAGTGAAGCAAAACGAATCCCATCAGTGATCATATACAAAAATATGTGTCTTATTCTATTCCCTAAATCCACCACCTTTCTGTAATTCTTCATTCATCCTCAGTCCTCTAGAATCATGAATTTGTTGTTTTTGTTTGGTCATTTCAGTCGTGTCCAATTCTCCATGACCCCATTTGGGGGTTTTTCGGTAAAGATACTGGAGTGATTTGCCATTTCCTTCTCCAGCTCATTTTATAGATGAGGAAACTGAGTTAAAGAAGGTTAAGTAACTTGTCCAGGGTCATTCAGCTAGTAAGTGTCTGAGGCCAAATTTAAACTCAGGAAGGTGACTCTTTCTGACTCCAGGCCTGGCACTCTATCCACTGTGACACCTACCTGCCCAAAGTCGTGAATGGTCATGTATTAATCACACTAACCTCAGGAATTTGTTCATCAGTTAGAGAAGATGCACTAGTGTCTATTGGTGAATAATTCATACTGTAAGCCAAAGTTCTACCAGATGGGGATGATCATCTTACGCTTTGCAATAGGCCCAGTTGAGCCTCAAAAGGATCCAAGTTTATATCAACATCATTCAGAGCTAGCTAGCTAGCAAAGGCTCTGAAAAGATTTCTAAGGATTGTGTTTTCTTAATAGTAATTCATACTTGAATATTGCCAAGCAACCAAACCATTGACTTATTAGCCTAGGAGAAAGGAGCTATATAGCACTGGGTACCCAGAGCCATGAACAGACATCCTTGGCACTAACGCAGGATTTCATCTCATTAACACCACTCCTGCACCCCATGTAATGGTTTTCTGTACAGGTGAGATGCTTCAGGGGCTGCATTGGGGGATGAAGTAACCTGTGGAAAGATATAACCAGCAACCCTGAGTTACAGAGGCCATGATTGTCCCTGGCATTTAACTCAGAGAAATTAATACCAGTTGTAATAAGAACACTATCTACCAGGGTCTCCTTCTTCCTCGCCCTCCTCCTAACCACATGGCATAGGCCAATTTTTCCCAAAAAGCTCAAATTGCACTTTCCTTGATACAATTTGCTCATAACCTTTGCCCTTATTGAAATGGCTTCCTGATCACCTAAGGAAATAAAAAAAAGACCACTTATAAAGAAGTACATTTTACTCAACAGGAAAATGGGAGTGAAAGGGGAAAAGGCAGGGAAGAAAATTAGAAGGATGGTAGCTTAAAGGAAGGATAAACAAAACAAACTCTAAGGATGTACAAAAATATTTATAGCTCTTTTTGAGGCGACAAAGAGAGAATCTGAGGGGGTGCCCATCAATTGGGGAATGAATGAACAAGTCATGATATATAAATGTAATGGAATACTATCATGCTGTAAGAAATAATGAAGGACAAGACTTGTATGAACTGATGCAAAGTGAAATGAAGAGAACCAGGAAGATAATTTATGTAATGACAGCAATATGATAAAGACAAACAACTTTGAAAGAATTAAGAACTCAGTGTAATGACTAACCATAATTCCAGAAGACTAATGAGGAAACATGGTACCTGTCTCTTGACAGAGGGGTGAAGGACTCAGAACGAAGAATGAGACAGTTGTTTTTGGTTTTCTTTTTGTTTTGTTTTGACTCAGATAATGAAAAATTTTGTTGTGCTTGACTAAACATATTTGTAACAGGTTTTGGTTTTCTTTTGTTCTCAGTGGTGGAGGGTGGGGAAGGAGAAGGCAAAATTTTGCTGATTGAAAAAAAAAATACAATTTTTAAAAAAGATTCCACCCATGTGGGAGTTGGGACCCTTCAGGCTTGGTAGATGTCCCAAGACCATTATGCAAGTCCCCACCCTCGGCCCTGCTGACCAAACATATTTCCATATGGAGATAAGAGGTACCATATCTACCCAAACTAAGCACTGATGTGTCCTTGTTGAATATCCTTTCTATTTTATGACTGAGTAAACCTTTTTTTGTTAATTTTTGGATAATCTAGCAACACCTCATTTTGTTCCAACATGAAGCCTGAACTAACAGAGTACCAGACTGAGTCAGGCCCACCCCTACCACCAGTGAAGTGGAATTTTACAGGAATAGACCTCAAGATGCTGGCTCTAAAAGCAGCTCAGAAAACATGGTATGGGTTTACTGAGATTTCCATCCGATGACAATCCTAAAAAGGAACCTCATCAACTTTCTGGAGGCCCAGATCATATCTGGACTGGACAGTATACACACCAGGCCTTGTTCTCACAATTTCATTTTTTCTTCATTTATTTAGTTTTAGTTTTCAACATTCACTTCCACAAGATTTTGAGTTCCAAATTTTCTCCCCATCTCTCCCCTTCCCCCATCCCTCATAATATCATTTTTAAATTATCATCTCATAGGGAACAACCCTAGTGGATACACTGCCATGCAGCCTAAACCCCAAGAAGCCAATGAATGAGACTAAAGCAGAGCATCCAGGCTTGTAATGGCTCCAAAGGACTGTGAACCGAGGTGTCAGACACTCCCGGGAGCCAAAGGGCTGCAACATTCCCAAGCCAGGAATTGATTAAAACGTAATTGGAAAATGTTTAACAAAATACATAAAAATACAAGAAAACATGGACAATATTCCATTTTAAAACTAAGTTAAAATTCAGCCCCACAAGGAACCTTCATGGATGGATTAGCGACCCCCATTTCCATTCGAGTTTGACACCACAGCTGTAGAAGATGAGTGACTCTTCCTTCCCTCATACAAACTGTGGTATTGGGTCAAAATCAATTTCATTAGAGATACAGAGTTATAACTGTGATTTCATTGGTATAGAGAACTTCCTGGTGGAAACCCTCTCCCTTCCTTTGAAACCCAAATTCTATTCTGTAAGTCCCAGCATTTGAGAGTGGTCTGGGGCCCTGAGAGTTTAACTTGCTGCCGAAGTGATTTTTTTCTAATGTGTAGGTCTAACTATACCTCACTCCCAGCTCCCCAACTCAGTAAACGTCCATAGCTGCCTGTTACCTCCGGGATCAAATGTAAAATCCTCTCTTTGCTTCTGAAAGGCCTTCATTACGACCCCTTCCTATCTTTCTAATATTCTTACAGTCTGCCCCTCTTCATATTCTCTACAATCCCGTGACAGCGGCATTTTTGCTATTCCTTTTACACAAGAGGGGAAGGGAAACAGCATTTATATAGCTAACATCTGCTATGCGCCAGGCTCTGTACTAAGCACTTTCACAAATGTTATCTCATTTGATCCACCCAACAATCCATTAAACCGCTCTATGTTTCCCCCACCACCACCACTGGCTGTCCACTAGGCCTGGAATATTCTCCTTATTCAGCACTCCCCTTAGCTTCCTTGGCTTCCTTCAACATTCGGCTCAAATCTTACTTCCTGCAAGAGACCTTTCCTGGTCTCTTTCCCGTCCCGGCTGGTAGCACTTTCCCTCTGAGATTTTGTTGTTATCGCTGAATTGTTTCAATCATGTCCAACTCTTCACAATCGCGTTTTGGGTTTTCTTGGCAGAGGTACTGGAGTGGTTTGCCATTTCCTTCTCCAGCTGATTTTAAAAATAAGGAAACTGAGGCAAACTAAGGTCAAGGGGCTTGCCTAAGGTCACACAGCTAGTAAGTGTCTAAGGCCAGATTTGAACTCAAGAAGATGAATCTTCTTGACACTAGGCCTGGTATTCTAGCCACTGTGCCACCTAGCTTCCCCCCCACCCCCACATTACCATCTATGTAATACACACACAGAGCTCATATACAATATCTTTACATGTGTACAATTGTGTGTGTGTATAATTATATTGTATATGTAGTATATATACAATTGTATAGAGAGAAGACATTATATATATATATATATATACATATATATATATATATACATAATGTATGAATATACATACACACACACACATACATAGCTGTTTGCATATTAGGCCCCCTATTAGAATGTGAACTCTTTGGGGGCTGGGACAATGTTTTTGCCTTTCTTTCTTTGTCTGCTCAATGTTTAGCACAGTGTCTAACACAGTAAGCACTTAATAAATGCTTATTGACTGACTGGCTTGCCCAGGGTCACAAGCCTCTTTTTTCAGAGGCAGGAGTTGAACTGGGACCCTGAGGCCAGATCTCTATCCTGTGTACCATGATGCCTAGGTCCCAAGGATGCAGTATCATTTTCTGGTAATAGCTCACTTATTTAGCTATAATCTACCTATAAAAACCAAATGGCACATTAAACAGAAAGACATATGCTTGCCTAAAGTGTTTGTCTCTGCTGTGGGGGATATCCTACAAAGAGCTAAAATGAACAAGGGAATTCATAGCCTTTGAGAATGCTCTGGGGCCCTATACATGGTAAGGTTCTCCAAATAGGTCTGTTTGTGAATGAAGTTGTGTGATCAAGCCTTGTAATGGTATGAGGTTTTGTCAATAAGATCCATGACCAGTCATAACTAGGAATTTTTGCACCTAGGTGAAGAGACAAGAAAGTCTATGGGGTTTTTTTTGTTGTTTGTTTGTTTGTTTTGGGGGGCAGGGGTCCTATCAGTGAAATCAATGATTTCATTGATATAGCTATGTGCCATTGGGCAAACCACTTATATGGACACACTATATATATATATATATATATATATATATACACATATATATGTGTGTGTGTGTGTGTGTGTGTGTGTGTATGTGTGTGTGTGTGTAAAGAGAGAGAGAGAGAGAGAGAGATGCAAAAACCATGGTTTTTGCAACCTCTGGAAAGTAACAGAATTTAAAAATAAAGTCTCTAGATAAAGTGTACTGGCCTTTAGGAGATAACAAGTGAGATAACTCAGATGAAGTGCTTTGTAAACCTTAAGATGCTACATAAATGCTAGCTGTTAATGTTTTCTTTTTTAATTGCACGCACACATTTGTCCATCCAACATAAACATGTCAGGGATTCCAGCAGGGATTCCTTTATATGAAGAGCTCTCTGAAAGCAGAAGGTTGGGACAGAGAAGGGGCAGCATGCACATTCATTTTGGTGGTCACCATTTAATTAAGACACTGGACACTGATGAAGAATGCCTTATGAGTTTCTAAAGAAGGAAAGAGGTGGATCTGATGTGTCCCTGCAGTTGACAAGTGATAAAGCAGTAATGGTGATTAGGAAAGACAGACTGGAAGCAGTGGGCAGAATAACATGACACAAAGTATTCGGGGCTTAGGGTTTCTTTACACCATGTGACAGGTTAAGAACCGAAGTTAACACAGCAGACAAGCCAGGACTGGCTTTGACAGCAGCAGTTCTGAAAGTACCAGAGATGTGGAAAGGATGAAATGAGGGGAGAGGGAGGGGATGCAGAGGGGCAGTGCTATGGAAGCAGGAGCATTCCATTCCATGTTTGAGTCATGTCTCTGGACTTTTGGGAGACTCATTCCCCAAATTCTTTTATGACAGGGCTATGTGACCTCTGTTGTACAATAGAGATTCTTAATGTGGGATTCATGGGTAGATTTCAGAGGATCCATGAACTTGTAAAAAACAATCATCTTCATTTCAATAAGCTGATATCCTTCATAGTCCTATGTTTTTTATTTTATGAGTTTAAAAACATTCTGAGAAGGGGTCCATTGGCTTCACTCAGCCTGTCATGACACAAGAAAAGTGAAGAAGCCCTGATATTGTTAACTGTAAATCCTCCAACGGGGGAGGGGAGTTGTTGCTCAAAGAATCCTTAGGTACAGTCACAACATCACAGAGCCCAGTCACAGAGGTGAAAATGACTCTTCCCCCATGCGGTATTTACAGTGATTTAAAGATAACTTGGGATTGATAACTTCCACAGTTTTGCACACAGAGTCCTGTCAGACATGGGGTAGTGGCCAGAGAACTCACCTTGCAGGAAGGACCTCCTTGCTTAGAATCCTACCTCTGACACTTGCTAGCTTTGGGAACCTAGGCAAGTTACTTGACTTTTCTAAGCCTCAGTTTTCACATCTTGAAAATGGGAGAAATGAAAATAATTGGCTCCATAGGATTGCTGTGAGGATCAAACAAGAAAATGTACATAGAGCACTTGTGAAAACCTGAAATAGCTGTTTAAATGTGAGATATTATTGTGTCCCCTCAAGAAATTATCTGTGACAAGAGTTACTGGATTGTTGTCACCTTAGAGCAGGCAGAAAGCAAAATGGACATAGAGTTCTGGTTAGCTAGATTACCTTCCATTAATCAATCAATTGACGAGCATATATTAAGTACTTGCTGTATGTACATACTTACACTATGCTAATCAGTGAGCATACCAAGTCAAAAAAAAGACTTTGCCCATTAGGAGGTTACATTCTAATACAGAAGAGAACATATATCCACAAGCCTGCATATGCATGATACCAGTTGAGTAAATAAATGGTAACTCAGAAGGGAAGGCACAACCTGAAATAATAGAATGTGACCAGCATTTGAAGCTAATCTTTGATTTAATCTTCCCTCTCTTGAGTTTCAAATAATGAAACTACTTCTACTCAGGGCATCCTTGGCTCAAAAGAAAGCTAGCCACCCGCACCTCACTTCAATTTTCATCCCAAGGTGGTTTACGGCTCACTATTTAGGCAGATTGCATTTGCCTACCCAGCAATTCCATTACTGCCAGGTGGTATGAGATAAGAAATTGGAAGGGGGATTTTTAGAATACAGACACAGAAAAGAAAAGTGCCTGAATCCACCAATGCCAGCTCGAAAAAGAGTCCCTACCAGGCTCCCAGTCTCTGAGACAGAAATGCTGCCTTAGGGACAGAGAAGACCCCTGGGCATCTTATCCATATCATCTACAAAACAGCTCATTTTCCTTTAGTATGTTTGTCAATGTAGATTACCCAGCTCTGACTATTTCCCTACAAACCCTAAAAACTGAATTGCAATGCTTTATTTTGTCAAGAACTCCTTTAGAAAATAAATCTGATGTTACATAATGCTAAAGTGTAGTCACTGAGCATGATTGTTTCCATTTTCAGTGATGTTTTTAACTTCAAGGTTTTCTTTCATTTTTCTACAGCCCTAAGTGAGGTTATTATGGTAGTCTGCTCATTTTTTTTCCTGGATGTTTATGCTCAAGTAAATAAAACCAAGGATGGTTATGTATAGCCCATAAAAGAAAGGACATTAAAATCATAATATTGATTTGAGTTTTGAAACTTGAGAAGATAAGGAAAGCAGTGTTTTTCCCATACTGTTTCTGCAAATCAATATATGAACTACTCAGATACTCAAATGCATCTGGGATCTCATTGATTTGGCTATTCCCTCCAATGATACAGATTGCAACCCATCTGTGCCTGCCCATCCTGTAAAACTCTGGCCGATCTCTTCCCATAAGGTGGCCACAGGAAGTCCGCATGCAGCCCTTATAAACAACATTAAAAGGGAAAGGAAAGGAGAACAATGAAATCATTCATCACTATCACATTCTACTCTCTTGATTTTAATGATAGAATCTGTCAGATTCCCATGACCTCTGGCTGCAAGGGTCCTTCTTGCTGCAGCTCAGACATTCCCACAAGAATGCAAAGAGGCTTCAAGGATGCTGCTGTCACTGACCTTGTGACTGAAGGTCATCTCTACCCAAGTCCTTTGTTTTATGCTGCATCTTAAGATATGCAGAAGTTTGCCGCACAGCCCCATCCAAAGGAGAAACACAATCACTTAAGGAAAGGGAACTAGACCCTCCAGAGCTGTACTGCAGCGCCCCCTAGAGGTCTCACCTATCCCCATTGTTTACCTGCCTAACTACTGTTATTTCTTCCACACTGGGACTTTCCTCCATGTCGGTTTTTATATATGCAGATCAGCATAAGAAATTAAATAGGAGGGACAGCTAGGTGATGCAGTGGATAGAGCACCGACCCTGGAGTCAGGAGGATCTGAGTTCAAATGCAGTCTCAAACCAGACACTTAGGACTTACTAGCTGTGTGACCCTGGGCAAGTCACTTTACCCCATTGCCTTGCCAAAAAAAAAAATTAAATAGGAATTTTTGGAGAGTTTTGTGGAAGTTGCAGATGATACGTGAAGGCCAGAAGACAACACGAAAAAGTTTAGAAAAATATGTATAGTATTGTATAATATCAACCCAGATTTTACAATGAAGTGCTATAAACACTCCACAAAAGAAAAGGAAAAAATTCAAACTTCTCTGGTAGGAAAGAAGGATCAAAAAATTTTACACGGATTTCCAGATCACGGGGGCACTGTGCCCCTGTATACATACAGAAATAGCTGTATGTATAGGCAGCTCTACAGCACCTAGGAGGTTCAGTGGATAGAGTGCTGGACCTGCAATCAGGAAGACCTGAGAACGAATCCAGTCTCAGACACGTAGTAGCTGTGTGACCTTGGGCACTTCTTTTTGCCTAATTTTCCTCAACTGTAAAATGGAGATCAGAATAGCCCCTGACTCCCCTGACCCTGGGAAGATCAAATGAGATAATACTTTTAAAGCATTTAGTATAGTATCTGACACGTGGTAGGCTCATAATGAATGCTTGTTTTTTTCCTTCCTTCCTCTCTTTCTTTCTCTGAAATTTGAGGGCTGGTTTTCAAAATACTAGCCCTTAAGCCTAGGCTAGGTCTGTCTTTTTGAGCAGTCTTTGAGAGGGAAAGAATCTGATGTCCTCCTGCAGGTCGCTGGCCATAGCTTCTGCCTTCCTGCTTTATAGACCAATTGTTCAACTTTGATGGTTGTGTTAACAGTCCAAGTTGGAAGAGGCCTTAGAGACCCCTAGTCTAACTTCATGCCTTTCTACAAGATCCCTGACAGATGGTCATCCAGCTTGACTTTTACGGGTTTGTAGATGACACTCGAGTGAAAAGAAAAGCTCATACAGTGAATGAGACCTTTCCTGATTCTCTCCACCCCTAGCTGTTAGAACATTGTCCTCTAAGGATACTTTCCATCTGCTATGTATATATCTTGTATGGGTTATTTATTTACGTTTTATCTACCTCATTGGAATGTAAGCTCCTTGAGCACGGGGGCTGTTTTTGCCTTTCTTGTATCCCAACATTCAGGATGGTGCATGGTACATAGTAAGCACTTTAATAAGCTGCCTATTTAGCTGATTGGTGGCAAAGGTGGGATTCAGAAGGATGTCAAACAGCCTAGAACAATGAACTACATCTACTAAGATGAAATTGACATTCATAGTTCAATGATCTCTGATGATTTGGGGCATGAGTACTCCCTCTACTAATTCAGACCATAATGCCTATAACCTAGAGACTCGACAGTAGTCATACAGTTGGTATCAAAGGCAGGACTCAAACCCAGGTCTTCTTGACCTCAAATCCAGCATTCTATCCACAATGCCAGGCTGCCACTCAAATTTAATCAGGATAAGTGTAGAGTAGATAAGTGTAGAGATCCCTTGCGATCAAACACTCTTCTACACAAAGAGAGGATAAGAGAGGAAATGACTAGAGGACAGTCGCCGTAAAAAGGATCTAGGAAACTATTAGCTCACTGTGATTCAAGAGTGTGACCTGGCAACCGCAAAGGTTAATCTAAGGTTTCATTAATAGAAGGAAGAGGACATACTGGGAGTCCAGATGTCTAGAAGAGGGAAGGTGATAGTTCCACTGTACTCTGCCCTTTGCTGACCACATCTGGAAGATTATGTTCAGTTCTGAACACTGCATTTTAGGAAGGACACTGAAAGCCTAGGCAGGGGTGTTGAACCCGCAGCCTCGAGGCCACATGTGGTCCTCTAGGTCCTCAAGGGTGGCCCTTTGACTGAATCCCAACCTTTTCCTAGAGCACATCAGAGGAGGAGAGTGAGGTTGGGAAAGATTAGTTAACAGGCCACAGCAGGGTTAGTTAAAGGAACTAGAGATGTTTGACTTGGAGAAGAAAACAATCACAGGGGGGATGTGATAGCTGTTTTCAAATACCCAGAGGCCTATAATGTGGAAGAATGATTATACTTACTTTGCATGGCACCAAAGGACAGGCCTGGGATTGGTGGGTGGAAGGTAAAGACAGACAGATTTGAGCTTGGCATAAGGAAAATCTTCCTAACGGTTAGAGCGTCCAAAGGAGGAATGAGCTACCTCATCATTTGTCATCTTCAGGAGGACTGAAGAACAATGGAGGACCGTGAGTGAGGATACAGCTCCATGTACACGTCAAAGACTATGTGATTCTGCATTTGAACACCTCCAGGGAAAGGGAGCTCACTCTTTTGTGAAGCAGCCCACCGCAGTGTTGAAAAGTTTTATTTTTAGGAAGGGAACAAGCATTTATTAAGCGCTTGCTATATGCCAGGCACTGGGCCACGTGCTTAATGAACATTATTGCATTTGATCCAAAGTTCATCTTTATAATCAGTTCAGTTCAATTAAACAAATGTTTATTAAATGCTGCTGTGTCTAAGGCACTACCATGTTAGACATGGGATATTCACATATTTTTCAGAGTCTTTGCTCTCAAGGAGTTTTGGAGATGAAGGTGGATGAGTGCAAAGAGAAAATCCAGGCAGAATGCAAAAGGAAATTTGAGGAGGGAGATATCACTTCAGGTTAGAAAAAGAGGGTCAATTCAAGTCAACAAGCATTTATTAAGCCCCTACTATGTGCCAGGTGTTGTGCTAAGAAGTAGAGAAACAAAAGGTAAAAATCAGTCCCTGCCCTCAAGGAGCTTATAGTCTAATGGGGGAGACAGCTGGTAAACAAGACATATACAGAATAAATTGGAGATAATCTCAGAGGGAGATCAGGGAAGGGTTTATGGAAGAGTTCATATAAGTTGGGCCTTAGAAGAAGGGAGGAACATAAAGAGAAAGAGATAGGGAACAGAGCACCCATTCTAAGGATGGGAATACCATGAGCACAGATGCATTTGATTCAATTCAACAAGCATTTATTAAGTGCCTACTAGGTGTGAGACATTGGCTATACAAAACACAAAACAGCCCCTGCCCCTTAAGGAGCTAGCATCCCATTGGAGGAAACATATCCCCAGATAAGTTGATAGAAAAATATATGCAAAAACATATAAAGTCATTTGAAGAGGATAGAGGTGCTAACAACTGGAGCATCATGGAAGATCTCTTGTAGGAGGTGCCCATTGACCTGAGCCTTGAAGGGAGCTAGGAGTTCTAAGAGGTGGAGATGAGAAGGGAAAGCATTTCCAGGCAGGGGATGTTCCTTTGTGCTGCCTCAGTGCCACGTTTTAATTGTCTGTGCATTGAGATGGGAGAGGAAAAGACAAAAATAAAAGATGGAGGATAGTCCAGTGGAGCCAGAACACAGAAAATCTGAAGGTGAGTTGGATGTTATTAAGCTGGTGGGTTGGAGCCATATTGTGGGGACCTTGAGTACCAGAGTTGGCAGTATACATTTAATTTGGTAGGACACGGGAAACCACCAAAGGTTTTTGGGTGGGGAAGTGACAATCATATTGGTACTTTAGGAAGATGACTTGGATAGAATGAGGGAAATGGTTTGGGGAGCATGGAGGAAGAAATTTCATCCAGGAGTCTATTATAGTCTAGGGTGAAAGAGGTGAAAGCCTGAAGTAGGGTTACCGCAGGGACAGAGCGGAAGGTCTGAATGCAAGAAATATTGTGAAAGTAGAATTGACAGGATGTGGCAACTGAATGTGTAGATGAGGGAAAAGGAAGAGTCAAAGACAACTTTGAGGTTATGAGTTTGGGGAAATCCGGGTAGCTGGAGAAAGATTATGCCATCACCAACAATAAAGAAATTAGAGGTAAGCACAGGCTGGACTGAGGGGACATGTTTTGAACATATGGAATCTGAGTTGCCAGGATGATATCAAGATGAAAAATTCTAACAGGAATTTGGAAATAATGAGACTAGAGTTCTGGGGGAAATGGGGTACAGATTTTCACTTGGGAATCATCTTTATGCCTTAGAAGTGGATGAGACTACCAAGGGAAATTTGATAGAGAAGAGAAGAAAGCCAGAGATAAGAATTTGGAGGACACCTATTTTTAAATGGTACATGGAGGTCTCAACATCCAGGAAAAGAAACTGAGAAGGAACAACCCAATTGGTAGGAGCAAAACCATGAATGTGTAATGTCGTAAAAGCCTAAGAAAAGAACAATACCAAGAAAGTGAGGCTAGAGAATAAAGCAAGGACAAGAACACAGATACGATGATATCTTGGAGGGGAGAGGGGAGCAAGATGGAAGAAAGGTTCTTCTGAGAACAGAGCTAATCTAAGTGTATTTATAGGATAAAAGTAGTGAGCTGGTAGAGAGAGAGATGAAAGATGCACGAGAGAAAGAGGATGATTGATGGAGCAAGGTCACAAAGGATATGAGGGGGGATAAGCTTGAGGGTCCAGGGAGAAGAGTTAGCCTTAACAATGAGTCCTGCCTCATCCTCTAAGCCTGGAAGGAAGAACAAGAGGATAGCGAAGGACACTGAAAGGCTTCCAGAATAAAGGAGGGATGTTGATGGAGTTCCAAGAGACTCAATAAAATACGAAATAAGAATCAGATGCCGAGCAGCTAGGTGGAACAGTGGATAGAGTGCCAGGCCTGGAGTCAGGAAGAGGCATCTTCATGAGTTCAAATCTGCCCTCAGACACTTACTAGCTGTGTGAACCTAGGCAAGTCACCTAACCCTGTTTGTCTCAGGTCCCTCATCTGTAAAATAAGCTGGAGAAGGAAACAGCAAACCACTCCAGAATATCTGCCAAGAAAACTCAAAAAAGTGGGCACAAAGAGTCAGACATGACTGAAACCACTAAATAATAAATAACAACCAAGAGCATTTAACACCTCAGCTCAGCCAGTTTAGGGAATACCAGCCCAGTGACTTGGAATATCTCTGCTTTCTTGATGGCCTATAGACAGCCTAAGATTGGGGAAGAGACTAATGCCCTTGTTAGGGCTGTCGTCAGCAGCTGCTTCTTCCTCCCACAGCACAGCTGCCCAACTCTCCAACTAGGCTAATAATGATCACATTCTGTCATGACCGACCCATCTCTGCAAATTCTAGGTTTCAGAAAGCACAGGCATGGAAACCCACAAAGGACCTCTGGGATATAGACACCACAACCCCCTGGGCACTACTTCCCAAAAGGAGAGCAAATGAAATGCTCCCCATTAGGGGCTATTCCCAGGGGCCCCGATGGCTGGGTTCATAATGCTCAGCTGTGCCCACAACCTCAGCAGATTCCTCCCTTCCCTCATCTCCTCATCTCTGAAACCTACAAAAATCACAGCCGCTTTCCCAAAACACAGACTGGCAGTTTTCTCTGAGGCTGCCAGGCCTAGTACCTTGGCAACAGCAGTCCTGGGAGGAAGTGCTATGTCCATCAGCCATCCTCTTAGCAGCTCTTCTCAGCAGTTACACTCTGACTAGCACCATCCAGAGAGGTTTCCCCAATATCTGTGCGTGCCTCCCATGTGTTTTCTTTTGCCTCCTGGTCCTTACACACTTCTCTTTCCTCCATTATAGTGACAACAGGAAAACTAAGGAAAGGGACAGATTCATGGGGAAAGATGATGAGTTCAAGGTTAGGCATGTTGAGTTTGAGATACCAGTGGGACATCCAGAGGTGGAGAATTCTGTCCAAGAGGCGAACAATAATGTGGAACTAGAGCTCAGGAGAGGGGATGGGGTGGATGTGTGGATCTGTGTAAGCATGACCAGCTGGAGTGCATCCAGAAGAGGGCAACCAGGATGAAGAGGGTTTGTGTCATCTGAGGATTACTGGAAGATGCCTGGTGAAGAGAAGACTTGGGGTGAACGTGATAGCAATTAGGAAATGCTATATGTGCTGCCATAGGGAAGAGCAATTCGACTTGTTTGACTTGGCCCTGAAGAAAGGAGCAAAAGAGAAATGGGTCACAGAGAGGCAGATGTAGGCTTTACATGACAGGAGGTTGGGGAGTATGGAGAAAATCCTAATAATTAGAGCTCTCTTAAAGCAATAATAACAAAAATAACAATAATAATAGCATTTATATATTTTAAGATTTTTTCCCATTTCATTCTCACAACAACCCTGGAGGGTAGGTGTTATTATTATCCAAATTTTACAGATGAGGAAACCAAGACTGAGAGAGGTTAAGGGACTTGCCCAGGGGTCACACAGCTGGTATCTGAGGCTGGATTTGAATTCAGGTCTTCTTGACTCAAGGTCAAGCACTGGTTTCTCTGTGCCACAGTGGTGCAATGGTCTAGAATGGATAGTAAGTTCACTGTCACTGAAAGTCTCCAAGCAAAGACTGAGTGACCATTTGTTGGGGATGTAGTTGAGAGGAATGTCACTTAGAAAGAAATGGATTAGGTGACCTTTGATGTGTGGTGGGTAAAAGATGAAATGACTAAGGAAACACAGGTTTGAACTTCCAAGTATACTGATTTATTAAGCAATGCATGCCAATTGTCTAACAAATCAAGACCAGTAGCCTTCCTCAGCTTTGACACTGGTCCCAGATACAGGGGGGAGACAGACTTTTAAGCATTAAAAACAATTACTCAAATAAGACCAGTTAATTAAAGGGAACAATTAACCTGGATACAACATCAGGTAATCTGATTTCTAATTGGAGAAAAAATTAGGGACTTTCCAATTTGGGAGGGAGAGAGTGAACAAGTGCAATTCCCTGAAAGAAGAAAAAGAGGTGTCCTGCTCCCCCCACCAAGTGTCTGTATACAATCAAAGGAAAATGGAAACAGTAACGGATTGATCAGAATGGGGCCAGTTTTCAGATAAGATGTATGGGTTGCTTGAGGTGCATAATCCTGAGAAAACTCCTTGCATTAATCTTCAGATCTGATCAGGTTTCTGATCAGAATAACCTAAGTGCTTAGTTAAGGGTCTCTAAGCAATAGGTAGAAGTGGTCCAGCTTCCCAGCCACATAGGGCAAGGTTCAAACAAATATAACAAAGTCCTCTCCCAATTCCCACAATTAAATAAAGTTTTCTCACAAGACAAAAATTGGACTAGACCCATAATTGAATAGAAAGGGAACTAAGCTAGCTCCAGAATTGAGTCAAAAGATGGAGTCAGTATGGTTCATTCAATTACCACCACCACTTGCTGCTCCAATCCCAATTCCCTGAATTTCCCGCTTTTGATTCATTGGGGAGTGGCAGTCTACCCTCTCCCCCACCATGGATCACTTGTCTATAAGCCAAATCTATAAGGTTTTTTTCCACATATTCATAATTAAAATTGTATGTCAGGCTGCAGATCAAACTACTTAGAGGTCTCACAATGGACTGACTAATTTTAAGAAAGGAAATTTACATGTCACCAAGGTAACCAGGAAAAGTTAAACATAAACACCATGAAACAAAACGGCAAAGAAATACAATAGTAATCATCAATATTAACTAACATCAAGTCTCCTTGTATCCTAATAACCCACTTCCAGTGTCCATTTATCAGCATATTTTGAGTCCTACATGTCCCATGTAGCTGTCTGGTCCCTGGAAACATTTTTTCTTGGACATTCTGGAATAGGCTTCATCCTCAGGGCAGCTATGAAGGGGGCTCTGCTTCTGGAGCTTCAAATCACTTCTAGCGGTTCCTGGATAATTCTGATAAAATATACTAGTAACAAGACCTAATGCAATTGAGTACAATCTCTTAAATGTGGTTGCTTAATAATTAGTTCGTGCGGAAACCAGTTCAAGCCTTATGGAGCTACTCCTATATGAGAATAACATCAAATCAGGAACCCATAATTCATCAGAGACTTTAGAAAATTTCGGTTTTCATATACCACTTACTGCTTTTCTTTACCTAAAGTCTGATATAAAAATCATAAAAAAAATTCGTGAGGGTTTAACTTGTAAAATGAACTCCTCTGTCTTTAAAATTATCAGACAGATACTTTAAAAATGAGGAAATGATTTCATTTTCTTTACAATTATTTAAAAACAATATCCTAACAAGTTGCTGGAGAATCTAGAGCCAAAAGACTTATGGCTTCTTCTAACTGGCACTGCTAAAGAATATATATTCATCAGCATTACACGGAACCTTTACAAAAACTGACCATGTATTACAGCGCAGAGATATTGCAAACACATGTTAGGAGGAAATAATAAACATATCCTTTAGAGATTATAACATGATAAAAATAGCAATCACTTCAGGAAGCACAAACAAAAAACATACTCAGATAGAGACTTAACAATGAAATCCTAAATAATGAGTGGGTCAAAGAATAAATCATAGAAACGATTGATAATTACGTGAAAGAAAATGGTAAGGATGAAACAATATACCCAAATTCCTGGGATGCAGCTAAGGCCCTCCTCAGGGGAAATTGTAAAAACATTATTCTAAGAAGGAGTCCATAGGCTTCATCATTCTGTCAAAGGGGTGTATGACACACAAAAAAGTGATGCACTCCTGAGCTAGAGTTTAGAAGACAAGTCATTGAATTTTTCCATTAAAAGTGGTTAGAAACTCAGATTGGGCTACACTACACACACACACACACACACACACACACACACAAACCCTAAACCTATTCAACCCATAATACTACTAAAATATTGTATATTGACAATGAAACGTTAGAAAATAACTCTGTTGCAACATTAGTATTAAAACAATATAACTAAACAAGAAAGGTATTATTTATCTCTAATGTTGGTGATTGAGAAAAGGCAGACATAACCAGAGAAGGATAAAAAAAGTAGATGAAGACTTTTGCAAAAATCATGAAAGGGTCTTCTCGGAGTTTAATGTATTTTAAAAATTGCTGTTCATTGCATTTTTTTCACTTCAAAATTTATGACTTCTTATGTGAGGAGGAAAAAAATAGTGGGAGGGAAAGAAGTATTAATTCAGATGCCCCTCACACCGGGTGTCAGATAGTACCATGAGCCCATTACAGCCTTGTCACTTGCCCTCAGGATGACTCGTGAGAGGGAAAGACAGTGAGTAACCAGCATTTTTATGAGGAAAATTTGTGAAAATTCATGAGATCATAGGCATAGAACTGGAAAGGATCTTAGAAGGCCATTGAGTACAACTCCCACATTGTACAGAGGAGAAAACTGTGGCACATAGAGACTGAGTAATTGTCCAGGGTCACACAGGGGGTAAGTACATGATGCGGGATTTGAACCCAAGTCTTCCTGATTCTAAGTCCAGTGCTCTATCCAGCTCAAGAAAGGCCTGTGTACTCATCTTTGCAGCTTCAAAAAAGACCTGCATGTGTCATTAGTTCACAGTTCAAATTGTCTTAGTTCACAGTTCAAATCTTTACTAATCTAACTTTTCTTACAACCTGGTGGTCTAGTAGATGGAGTGGAGGAAGTAAGAAGTATGACTCCAGAAAGCCAGGAAGTCGGAAGTGCCAGCAGTGTGGAGACAAAATCTAGGTTCAAATCCCACCTCAGAGACTTACTAGCTATGTTATCCTGGGCAAGTCCCTTAACCTCTCTCAGCCTCAGTTTCCTCATCTGTAAAATAGGGATAATAATGGCACCTACCTTGCAGGGTATTTGTGAGGTTCAAATGAGATAACATTTATAAAGTACTTTACAAAACTTAAAGTCTCGTATCAACTTACTATTTGTTATTACGTTATTATTATTTGTTATTATATAGACTGAGGGCTTTTCAAGCCCCAACAATTCTTTATTCCTACGCTTCCAACACATCCCCCTCGTATTCTGTCATTTCTTGTGGTAGAGTTGTTTTTCAGCTGTCTCCGACTCCTCGTGACCCCGTTTGAGGTTTTCTTGGCCAAGACACTGGAGTGGTTTGCCGTTTCCTTCGCTAACTCATTTTACAGATGAGGAAACTGAGGCAAACAGGACTAAATGACTTGCCGAGGGTCACACAGCTAGTAAGTGGCTGAGGGCAGATTTGAGCTCAGGAAGATGACTCTTCTTGACTACAGGCCTGGCGCTCTGTGCACTGTGGCGCCACCTAGCGGCCCCATGTTCTGTCATAATTGGATGCAAATAAGAGTAGATCAGGGCTGGCCAGACTGGGCCATGGCTGTGGGTACAGCTGAAGAAGGAGGGATATGTCAGGTCAGGCAGGTAAATGGGTTGAGTATAGAAAGGCATAAGGATAGAAGGGCTGAAAGGACTAAGCAAAAAGTTACAAATCAGGCAAAAATTGTCCGTAACTCCTGTGCCGTAGAATGTGAATTCAGAAGCCAGAGGAGGAGTGAACACAGCCACATAGGACAGCTAGGTGGGGCAGTGGACAGAGTACTGGGCCTGGAGGCAGGAAGATCTGAGTTCAAATCCTGACTCAGATACGTAATAGCAGTGTGACCCTGGGCAAGTCATTTACTTCTGTCTGCCTCAGTTTCCTCATCTGGAAAATGGGGATAATGACAGCACTTACCTCCCAGGGTTGTTGTGAGGATCCGGTGAGATAATAATTATAGGGGCAGCTAGGTGGCACAGTGGATAGAGCTCTGGCCTTAGAGTCAGGAGGACCTGAGTTCAAATCCAACCTCAGACACTTGACACTAACTAGCTGTGTGACCCTGGGCAGATCACTTAAGCCCAATCGCCTCACCAAAAAAAAAGAAGAAAGAAGAGATAATAAGTATAAAGTGCCTAGCACAATGGCTGGCATATAGTAAGCACTAAATAAATGTCAGCTATTGTTATTAGGTAGTCAGGGAAGGCCACGCTCGGCACAAAATCACAGGCAGTGAGGGGAACTCTCAGCAAAGAGTTAAGAGCGTGGATATCCAAGCACAGCCAGAATCACTCAGGAACACTGAAGCTGCTGTCCACAACCTTGTTGTTCAGTTGTTTTTCTGTCATGACTGACTCCTCCTGACCCCATTTGGAATTTTCGTGGCAAAGATACTGGAGTGGTTTGCCATTTCCTTCTCCAGCTCATTTTTACAGAGGAGGAACCTGATGCAAATAGGGTTAAGTGACTTGCCCAGGGTCACACAGCGAATAAGTGTCTCAGGTTAGATTGGAACCCACAGCCTACCTCCATTTAAAGAAATTAACAAGTACTACATAAAAGCCAGCAGCCAGAGTGTTGCTAGAGGACTTTGCTTTGGCGACACACTGGAGTCAGTTCCTATAGCAGGACTGCTAAGCAGATTAATTACAGTCCCAAGGCTTGAACAAGATTGACGAATTTGGGGCATTCCTTTGTCCACAGTGATCTCAGGATTCTATTCCTTCTTACCCATCTGGGTGAATTTATGCGTCTTCCTGGTATCACATATCCCACTGGCTTTGGGACTGAAAAAGGTTACTCTGCCTCTGTATTTCTGGAAGAGCAGAGACCTCTGCTCTCCACCAAAAGCTTCTCTTCTGTGTTTGTCTGAGCCAAAGGAAGAACCTGGGGAATTGGTTTGTGCTGACCAGATCGCTAAAGGAGGTAGCCCTTAATGAAATCCAGCCCCAGAGTCAACAGACAGACTGTGTCTGCAGTACCCATCTACAGGCTCAAAAACAATTGAAGGAGGAAGTCGTTTTTCCCCCTTAAATAATAAGTTCAATCCATCAGTAAGCTTTCATTAAGCACTTACTGTGTGTCAGGCACTGAGCTAGCTAGGTGTTGGAGTTACAAAATACAATAAAGGGAATTATCTCCTTACTGGCAAGCAGCTTACATTATAAAGGAGAGTTTATATTCTGAAAGGGAATTAAATCCCAGAAATCAACTAAAAGCTATAAGAAGAAAGCCGGTTTCAAAAGTCTAAGCAGGGGTGGGGAACCTTCAGGCCTCGAGGCCAGACTTAGATGGATTCAGTCAAAGGGCCATGCTTGAGGACCTAGAGGGCCACACGTGGCCTCGAAGCTGCAGGTTCCCCATCCCTGGTAAGGCATGGGGGGTCCAGAAGTCAGCAAATTAAAGACAGTGACACTGGAGACAAGCTTTGGGGGTGGAGCAGAATGCTATTCTTTCTCTGCCAGGTATAGCCTGACAGCCATAGGGGAAGGCAAGCTGAGGCCCTGCAGACACAGGAACAGGTAGCTCATTTTTGGGGAAGGTACAGAGCTGTTTAAACCTCCTAAGGCTTCTTCCTTATGTATTTGTCTAGGCCTAGGTGAGAGACAGCTAAGTGACACAGTCAGAGCACTGGCCTTGGAGTCAGGAGGACCTGAGTTCAAATGCAGCCTCACACTTACTAGCTGTGTGACCCTGGGCAAATCACTTATAACCCTGTTTGCTTCAGTTCCCTCATCTGTAAAACGAGCTGGAGAAGGACATGGAAAACCACTTCAGTGTCTTTGCCAAGGAAACCC
This sequence comes from Phascolarctos cinereus, assembly GCF_003287225.1. Classification (NCBI taxonomy): domain Eukaryota; kingdom Metazoa; phylum Chordata; class Mammalia; order Diprotodontia; family Phascolarctidae; genus Phascolarctos; species Phascolarctos cinereus. The sequence goes on along the minus strand of NW_027555847.1, from coordinate 229,312,579 downwards.
CAGATGGAGTCACAGAGATTCATATATGACTGAAACAACAACATCAGGCCTAGATGAACTTGTCTGCAAGATCTCTAGACTATGCTCTCTAGATTAACCGTGCTTTGGGGGCCACCCTTCAGACCTTACAGGACAGTGTGTTTCTCCCTAGCTGGAGGGCATACGTCTCCTTACCCTGGCCATTACTATGACCAGCTAGCTCCAAGCTCCTCTGCTTCCTGTTCCAAATTTTCAAATACAGAACCAGCCCTGGAGTCAGGAGGACCTGAGTTCAAATCCTGTCTCAGACCAGACACTTGACACATACTAGCTGTGTGACTCTGGGCAACTCACTTAACTCCAAGTGCCTTGCCAAAAAAAAAATCCAAATTTTCGAGCTTTGCCTATCTGACTTCTATGCTTTCTAACTCTGCTCTCGGTCCCTTTCCCCTTGGCTCTCCCAAGCTCCCTGCTCCACTTCTCTGGAGCCCCAGGAACAGTTCTGCACTCCACCCACTTCAAGGTTTCCCGTCTCTGCCCACATCCAGTCCCTTCTAGAACATCTGTTAAGTTTTATACCAATACTTAAGACATACATTTTTGTACTGAAACACAAATAACTCCAAGCTAGGGAGGAGCGGGTGTTTTGTTACATGCTACAAGAGAAAAAAACCATGAGAAAGGACAGAAGGGAGAATTTTCTCCTTTTTGGGCAAGGCAGAATACAATTAATCATAATATCACTGTAATTGTAAAAAAACTAATAAATATTGTAAATTAGTCCTACTAAATCAGATGTGACTAAATTCAAAGGTTCTCTGAGCTGGAAAAGATCTTAGAGATAATCAAGGCCGAATGTTTCATTTTCAGGCAACAAAAGTGACAGTGCCACACAGGGCTAGACCCCAGGTCTCCTGACTCCTGACTTGGTCCTCTTTCCACTACATGGCGCTCATCTTTTTATAGTGTAGAGTCCATGAATTGGAAGAGCATTGGATTTGGTGTTGGAGGTCTTGGGGCTTCAAATCTGCAAACCTCCAGAGGTCTTCAAACCCCAACACTTTCACTTTCTACTTCTGGTACCTCATAGAAGTCTTTTAATCTTTCCTAGCCTCAGTTTCCTCATCTGTAAAAAAAATAAATAAATCAGAGGGTTGTACCTCCAAGACCCATTCCAGATTTAGATCTAAATCTAAATCTTTGGTCTATTGAAGCACAGGGTATCTCCAACCACGAAAAGTAGCAGGTGGGAATTGGATCAAGGAAAAGGCAGAGCCTAGGAGGCACAGGTGAGAAGGGGAAGAGGAGGGGTTCCTATGGCATTCAGGCCTGTAGTTACTTTGGAATTGTCTGAAAAGTTCCTTCTCATGCTGTGAAGAGATAACTGCCTCTAAGGCAGTGAAAGTTCTGACATATACAGATTTGGGGGGCTCACTGTTTTGGTCTTCTCCAAATATGTTTAGAATTAAATGTTTTTCATGCTTGTAGTTTTAAAACATATATCTAAAGGGGAAATTTAAAATGGTTTCAAAAGCCAGAAAATTGAATTTGGTCACAAGATGTCAACAAGCATTTATTAAATATTTGTTATGTGCCAAGCAGTGGGTTCAAAGCAGTGGGGATTCAAAAGAAAGGCAAAAACATCCCCTTCCTTCAAGGAGCTCACATTCTAATGGGGGAGACAAGATGCAAATAACTCTATGCTTATATGCAGTACAGAGAAGAGATGTAAAGTTCTGGCTTCTGGATTTTCAGGTCCGAACCTGGATTCTCACAGTGGGCTACACAACGGCGTTTGGAGCAATGTTTGCCAAAACGTGGAGGGTCCATGCCATCTTCAAAAACGTGAAAATGAAAAAGAAGGTAATTCTCACCTAGTTCTCTGAAACATCAATGACATATTCCACATCCATGTGAACCTAGATTGGGCATTTACCATGGACTGTCCTTTATGACCTTTTAAATTCTCCAAGGAACTGAAGCAAATTACCCAGGTGATGTTAACACCACCTTTATAACTGGGAAATGTAAAAGGCTAGCATCGATGGGCACTGTCTCCCACCGGTATGCATTCAGTGGCCAATACTCATTTTGGGGTGAAAAGGGGTGGGTTTGTGGCTGTGGTACTCATGCCATTTAGTCCTGAGTCAGTCAATCAACAAGCATTTATTAAGTGCTTACTGCATGCATGTCAGGCTCTGTACTAAGTGCCAGGGATATAATGAAAAGCAAAAAATCAGTCCCTACCTTCAAGGAGATCACATTCAAATGGAGGGGCTCACATTCCAAAACAGAGAAGCTCACAGTCCGCACTGCCCAGCCTAGGTACCCTCAATGGTGGATTGATGCCCTTTGATGCCCTTATACACCTGTATTAGATGATCTGACACCCTCCCTTTCTTGTCCCTCTGGTTCCCAACCTATAAAAAAGAGAACACATCTCCAGCCAGGTGGGCAGAGATCCAGGCCAACTGTTTCACTCTCTGCTGACTCTTTGGGATGCCTAGACATGTCGGGGCTCTAAATCCATGCCTGGTGGCCCTATCAGATAAAGTGGCAGCAACTTCTCCCTGAATAGTTAGGGTTGTCTGACGGAGGTCTAAGGGAAGTCTCTTGGCCTGAAAGACTTCAGCGCTAGTCATGAGCTGGCTTTGGAGGGTCTGAAGTTGAAAAAATATTAAAAATACAACAAGTCAGGGACAAGGTTAGGGCTAGAATTGTGGAATTTTCAATGAGTCAGCTGAATATGTGAGTACTTCCTTATGGACCCCATTGGGTAGTGAGGCTTGATAGTTTTCCATAACAAAGGGCATTTGTGGATTAATGGAAGCCCAAGAAGCCAAGGAATGCCCATCCCACTGCACTGAGTACAATGTCCCATCAGCTTCCACTTGTAAATTTGGTTAGTTTACTGTACCTTGTCTAGATGTGCCTCTCACTATCATTTCAATACCAAGAAGGGAGTTGGGGCCAGGAAGGGAAAGAAGGGAAAGCAGAGAATAGATGTATACCTTGAAAGAGACCTGGGGCCTGGCACTTGCTGGCTGTGTGATTTTAGACAAGCCACTTAAGTTCTCTGTTCCCTCATCTGTGAAATGGGGATGATAATACCTCTGGTCCCTACCTCACAAGGTTATTGTGAAGATCAAATTAAATAATCTATGCAGAGCGCTTTGTAAACCTTAAAATGCTATAGAAATGTAGTTATCATTGTTAATACTTATTGTTACCTAGAATGGCCAAGAGCCTTGGGTCAGTCCTGGCCAGTCCAGACCCCAGACCACTTCATAGATGGTAGTATTTCCTGCAAGATGACCTTCAGGACCCACAGGGGTCTTCCTGATCCCTTCTCCCAGTCCCTTTATTTTGTTCTTTATGTTCTTGTCAGTATCATCTTGGTACTATTGTACAATTAAAAGTGCTGCTGAGTCCAAGGAACAGTGTTGCTTTGCCCTCTCCCTCTCCACTAAGAGTCCCCTTTGCTCTGGACCCACATGTCCTTGGGCATGTCTAACACCTGGAAGAAGGACCAGGCTCTCTTTCTCAAACTCTTTGGGTTTTTTATGGCTCCATCCCAGGGCCCTGGAGAAAAATTAATTAAAGCTTAGGTTTGGCTCATGTCTAGAGCTCCTCAAAGGGAATAATAGAAAGGTACTCAGTGTACAATGTAAATCAGGTATGGGACAGGTATTTATTTCCTACTCTCAAAAGAAATGGTTAACATAAAAGTCTTCCAAAAGTGCACATCAACAAGACTTAAGCAATCAATAACAAATAAGTTAAAATACTATTATACTCTCCCAGGAGACTGAGACTTAAACATCAAAACATGAAGCAGTTTCTGGGACTACTTAATAGGCAGTTACATTTCAGCTCAGTTTGCCACTGTCCAAACAAAAGAATTGGACACAACTGAAAAACAACTGAACCACAAAAATAGTTTAGTTTTATAAAATATACCCATTTGCATATGTCCTATTGAAGCCTTTATTTGATGTTAGAGCTAGAAGCAGCCATAGAGATAATCTCATGCAATCCACCCAAAGCATAGATATGACCGCATCACTGCCCTACTCAAGAAATCCCAGTGGCTCTATCTTTTCTCTAAGATCAAACACAAACTTTTCTGTTCGGTTTTTGAAACTCTTCACAGTCCGAATCCATCCTCTCTTTCCAATCTTATTGCATATTGCTTTCCTTCTTGCACATGCCTGAATTAGCATCCCTCATACACAACTCTGTCTCCCTTCTTCTTCATGCCTTTGCACTGGCCCGGAATGAACGTCCTTCTTCTCCCCATAGCTTGATTCAAAGCTCAGATCAATTGCCACTCCCTACACATAGTCTCTCCTGATCCACAATCCAAGCTGCTAGTATTGTCCCCTAGAAATTACTTTCTTTATCTTTTATATTTAATTTTCTATGTATATGTTCCTGACAATAGAAGGGAAGCTACTTCAGGATGAGAACAATTTCATTTTTCTCTGTAGCCTCAATCCCTGGCACAGTACCTGGTACATTAATTAGTATGCACTTAATAAATGAATTAATGAATTTTACAGAGAAGGAAACTGAGTCTAAGAGGATAACCACTTGCCCAAGATAAGAACAAGAGCTAGCATTTATATAGCTCTTTTAGGTTTGCAAAGCACTTTACAAATATTCTATCATTTTATCCCAACAGCTTTGGGAGGTGGATACTAATATTATTCCCATTTTACAAATAAGGAAAATGAGGTTGAGAGAGGCTAAGCGGCTTGCCCAGTATCACACAGCCAGTAAGCATCTGAGACAGGATTCAAATTCAAGTCATCCACTGAGGCCAATACTCTGCCCACTGTGCCAATTAGCTGCCCCCAAGATCATACAGCTTCTAAGCGGTAGAACCAGAACTTTCACCTCCAAACCCAGTGCCCTCTGCTCTGCATCAAGCTTTACCCTCATTTTTAGTTGCCCAGAACAATCTGGAGGAATTCTAAAGGAATAAATTGCTTTCCGAGAGTCTAAACAGCCACTGAACAGCACCTTTGAAATGTTGCCCTCAGGACAGCTAGGTGGCGCAGTAGATAGAGCACCAGCTCTGAATTCAGGAGGACCTGAGTTCAAATCCGACCTCAGACCAAAATACTCACTAGCTGTGTCACCCTGAACAAGTCACTTAACCCCAATTGCCTAAAAAGAAAAATGTTGGCCTCACAGTTCCCCCTCTTGGCTGAGGTGCTACTGGTGTTCGTGGGCACCCATTATTTTGAGTAACGAATAGAAAACTGATCCTTTTCCTTTGGCTCTAAGGGCAGTATGTGAGTGTGCTCCTCCCTTCTTCCCTATCATTATGACACTGTCCATCAGCTGCCTACAAACCCAATAGATTGTCCCTTGGACTCCCCCTTTTTTTACTACAGGTACTGATGCCACCCCTGCTGCTGCCCACTGGCGTCTGTTTTAGCTTCACTTATTCTTCAGGCATTTCTTGAGCGCTGTCTGTGAGCATAACCTTGTACCAGACAATGTCAGGTCCAATAGGGTGGTCATGGAGGGCATCAAGTCACCCCAAATCTCCATACCAATGACAACACAACCCTGATTTTAAAATTCTCATGGGAAATTTCTTCTTGGCTGGTCAAAATTTCCTTACCAGCTTTATCTTTATGGTTATTAGCAATGATATCACTCCTGAACATTACTGATTTTCAGTCTTTCTGGTGTATTATGAAAGAAGTTATTTGGCTAGCCTAGAAAGAAATAATCCTTGACGGAAGAATTTTTTCATATATACTACAACTCTGCCAGCCTTTCCCAAGGGAGCCCTAAATACTTCTAGAAAATGGAACACTCCCCTTCCTGTCAAGCTTGGCCATTCCCATCAAAATCAGTGGAAGCTCTAAGCATGTGCTTGGTCTGGGTCTTCTGTGGCATGGGAGCCACATGGCATTACCTTTCATGAGCATTCTATAAAGACTTTGAGCTCAGCTTACTTTCATAATCCTGAATCTATCATTTCATAAGTGTAAGGAAGTGCTAGTGTGGAAACTCCTTCTACCAGTGTAATTTAGGCAAATCAATTCTAATTTGTAGTCTTAGAAAACTTCCCTGACACTAAGAGATTAAGCCATTTTCCCATGCTCACCAGCTAGTATGTGTCAGAGGCAGGATTTGAACCAAGGTCTTCCTGTATCTGGTAGCCCATGCTGCCTCTCTTGAACTTTTGTATAAAGGAAAGAATTCATCGGTGCTGCATGTTGTATGAAATGACGAAGGCGGGGGGAAAACACCTCATCATAATCCAGTTCAGGACCTTGTTTTCATTATTTTAGTTATACATAGCTGGGTGAGTGGGTTTCTTATGCCACTTAATATACAAATGAAGAAATACTTTTATAACCTTAGTCAAATGATCTATTTTGAATCTTAGCCACAGAGTTTGAAAGATAGTAAATACTCATTAATAGGTAGTTTTTCATTCATTCATTCAAGATACAATTCAAACCAAAGCCCTTAACTAGGAGCCCAGTTCTAATATGGACAAATTTTAAATTTTTCTCTTTTTAAAAAATCCAATTGAGGCTGTGTGATGGTGGTCCTCTGTAATCCCTTCTTTTAGGGAGGCTGAGACTTGTGGACTACTTTAGTTTGGGAGTTCTGAGCTGTAATACATTAAGCCAGTTGAGTGTGTGAACTAAATCTGGCACCAATATAATGAGCCCCTCAGCATGGGAAGCCAGCAAGTTTCCCAAGAAGGTGCAAACTAGCCCAGGTTGGAAAGAAGCAGTTCAAAGCTCCCGTGCCAATCAAATAGTTGGATTTGGCCCATGAATGGGTACTGCACTTTGGGCCTAGATAAGATAGGGAGAACTCAGTCAATAAAATAAAATGAGATAAAATAAAATATTAAAAATCTGATCAAAGGACACAATATGGTGAGGATGGGAGAGGGAAGAAATTAGGATCTTGTCACCCCCAGCTATTACCAGCATCATTTGGACAGTGCATGTCCTAAGCGAAAAAGATTGCTTGTCTAATAGCTCCAAAGTGTTTGCCTTCTGAGAAGAGGTTAAACCACAAGGTAGCACCATGATTCTGGGAGAGACTATAGAGGACCCTATTGGAGAACCGGAGATTCAACTAGAATGTCAAAGTATAGCCCTGATGGCACCCCTGAATCCAATTCCCTTCTAAGGAAAACATTAGCTATTGTGACCACTTCAAGTGTTTTCATCTGTTGCTGTTTGGGTCTTCTGAGTTTTCTGCAAGGTAAAACAAAAAGCATTTATTGGAGAAGGAAGGGAATCACCCACATGGTATCAGCAGCAGGAGCAGTCAAATACTTACCTTTCAAGTAGGAATCAGTTAACCCTTTGTACTTAACCTTGTGCCTGGAAGTAGACACTGAGCACTCTTTCATAATAGGTACTTAATAAATGCTTATTGCTAGATTGATTGAGATTCTTGGGGGCAGCTAGGTGGTACAGTGAATAGAGCTCTGGCCTTGGAGTCAGGGGAAGCTGAGTTCAAATCCAGCCTCAGACACTTAACATTTACTAGCTGTGTGACCCTGGGCAAGTCGCTTAACCCCAATTGCCTCACCAAAAAAGAAAAAAAAAAAAGAGAGAGAGAGATTCTTGCCAGCAATCTCAGGTCCTACAGAAAAACACAGGACATGGATATGAATTCTCTGTACTCCAAAGGTATGGATATTTCTTTTAGATAAGTGTGTTAGGAAATAGGGTATGAAGTGGAAAAAATTAAGGGAATCAATAAATGGTTGTAATTTAGATACAAAGTATTAAAAACTAAGAGAAATGTATTGATGCTATGGGAATTATTTTAAAAGAGAGTTCATACATCACTTGACAGATCGCAAAGCAGACCTGCCCACAACTGAAGCCTGTTATGAGAACAGTGTCAGTCTCATGGTGGGGCCAGAAGCCAGATTTCAAGGGACTAAGACATGAGCAGAAGGCCTGAATTGCTCATAAGCATAACAGGCATAGACAAACCATTAAATCATTAGACACAGATCCTTGATAGATTGATTGGCGTGAAAAAGGAGAGATTATCCTTTGAAACTGGAAAGAAGGAGAGAATGGTGGGATGGTGTTGAGAGGATCTGAAGTATAGGATTGGGGATGAGAGAGAGAGCTTGGGACAGATTGCTCAAATTTTTCATTGGAGTTCCTTCTGCTGAGAGGATATGCTCACATGGCAGCAGAGGATGGCTTGAACAACTTCAGTGATTTATGAAACTCTAGCAACAGGAATATCTGTCCAACAGGGAAAATATATGGTTCCTGTTGGACTATCTTTCTGGACAGGCTGTGAAGTGGGCAACACCATATATTACCAAAGACAGCCCCTGCTGGAACAGTATGACAACTTTCTGAAATCCTAGCAGGTCTTCCTAGTCCTCTCCAGCAAGAGCAAATCTACCAAAAAGTCTGGAGCCTCCAAAAGAGACCGGGGGCAGAGGAGAGGGGGAGGAAGAGAGGAATGTCTTGAAATATAGAAATGGATTCTAGGCACTAGGCCAAAATTTGCTTTGGAATGAGCCAGCGTTGATGGACCAACTCCAGGAGGGACTGACTGGCTGATGCCCTTCAGGATGAACCTGACTGTGCAAAGGTTGCTATGTCCTTGTCAGAGCTGATTCAATAATGATTATGGATCAAGGGCTCACTGCAGCCTCACTTGGCCTAGGTCCAGCCTCCCCTCCTTCTTAATCTATACTCAGAAAACTGGCCACCTCTACCCTATTCTACTAGACCAACCCATGCTGCACTGGAAGGAACCTGACCTCTGATGACCTTCAGGGGACATGAAATAAAAAATAGTAATAATAGACCTTTATATAGCACTTTAAAGCTTGAAAAACACTTTACATACCTTATCTGACTTGATCCCCCCAACAACCCTATGAAGTAGGTACATATTAGAGGAATTACTTTGTTCATTTCACAGATGAGGAAACTGAGTCTCAGAGAGGTTAGAGAATTTTCCCAGGGTTATATAGCTAGTAAGTGTCAAAGGCAAGATTCTACTTCATCCTATCCTCCTCACTAGCTATTGTCCTATGTATTGTCCCTTTAAACTCATCAATCAATTAAGCGATAAGGATTTATTAAGCACAGTACCACATACCTACACTAGTCTAGTCACTGGGGGATACAAGTGAAAAAACATGAAACAATCTTCTAATGAAGCAACCCTTTTGCAATGAGCTTCCATTCTAGTGGGGGAGAGAAGTATTTATGAGGAGTTTCCATTTGATTGGGAAGAGATCATATTATAGGATGTTTCTACTGGCAGAAGGTGAAAAGGGAACCATAGAAAATCAGTGTCATTCTCTAATATAGCAGTTCTCAAACTTTTTGGTGTCAGAACCCCCTTATACTCTTAAATATTGAAGACTCCTCAAAAAAAGGTTTTGTTTGTGTGGGTTATATCTATCAATAGTCGTTACTGTTTGGTCGTTTCAGTCATGTGTGACTCTTCATGATCCCATTTGGGATTTTCTTGGCAAAGATGTTGGAGTGGTTTGCCATTTTCTTCTCCAGCTTATTTCATAAATGAGGAACTGAGCCAAACAGGGTTAAGTGACTTGCCCAGGATCACACAGCTGGTAACTGTATGAGGCTGGATTTGAACTCATAAAGATGTGTCTTCCTAACTCCAAGTCCAGTACTCTATCCTTTGTGCCACCTAACTACCTCAATATTTACTATATTAGAAATTAAAATGTCTTAGAATTATTATGAAGTAGTTTTGACCACATGGTCCCTAAGCCACACTTTGAGAACCACTACTGTAGTAAAAGGTTCCAGAAAACCCAAAGGATTTCTGATATTTAAAGGCAATTATAGCCCACCCTAATTTTTAGATGGACCTATTAAAGAATGAATGAGTTGGACTCATAGGGTTGGAAGTTACTTCCAATATCAGCTAGTCTAATCCCTACCTGAAATGTAAAGCCCTTCTAGAACACCAGACATATGGCCATCTGATTTCGACTTGATTTTTTTTAATGGCAAAAGCCTCCCTACTTTATGAAGCAATCCATTCCATTCTGGGACAATTCTGATTGTTAAGATTTTGCTTTCATTGAACTTAATTTCTTTCTGCAGCTTCTACCCACTACTAGTAGTCTTGCCCACTGTGGACTAAGAGAGCAGGTCGAATCCTTCTCCCACATGACATATCTGCATCTTCCTTCCCCATGCCCCCAACTCCCTCACCTTGCCTGATTTTATCTTCACAAGCCCCAACTCCTCTTACTTTGTGTCCATTGAATTTCTCTTCTTATTTCTTTTCATTTTACTGCTATAGCCAATGGGAAAATGTGTATGGAAAGGCACTAGACAGCATGATGTGGCCAATGGTGCAAGTTGTAGTATACAGTTCACATTCACAACATTGGTCAAGTAACATCTGAAAAAAAAACAAGCACAAGAATTTGATCAGGGTATAGAATGATAGACTTGAAGTCAGAAAGACTTGAGTTCAAATCCTGCCTCAGACACACTAGCAGTGTGTCCCTGAACAAGTCATTTGACCTCTGTCTGCCTCAGTTTCTTCATCTATATAGCAGGGATAATAGTACCTACCTCACATGGTTGTTGTGAGGTTCAAATGAGAGAAAGCATTTAAAGTGCTTCACAAATTTTTAAAGCACTATAAAAGTCAATTATTATTATTGTTATTAATATTATCACTATAATACCTTTCTCAACTATTTTGAGGAAGTCCACATAGAAATACTTGAGAATAGTCCTATCTTGTTATTATTCTTTCATATGTAATGTTCTGCAGACTTTTGCACAGGTGGCTAACCTGCTTTTTGTAATTGAGTAAGAGTATTGGAAAAGAAACAAACATTTGTGAAGTGTTTACTCTGTCCCAGGCACTGTGCTAAGTAGTGTGGATACAAATGCATGAAAAAAGAGTACTTAAGTTCTTATAAAGTTATTGAGTACTTTAGTTCTAATAAAGGAAGACAAAGCACAAAAAGGAAAAGAAGGTGGGAAGATGGAATATCAAGGTAATATATGGTTTTGAAATCCAGAAGCCTGGAACAGAGCCAGAAGAGTAGAATAAAAGTTGGCCTATGCCCCTTCACAAAATGGAGCAGCTCAAATTTGCTCCAGGAGCAACTCAGTGGGAGAAGGAGGTGCACCTAAAGTGGGATGTTCCATGTTGAGAAGGCCACATATGTTTTTGAATGTTCCAGTACAAAGAGGATCAAGGAAACAAGGGAAGTTTCAGGATGAGACAATATGGTTTGTAAGTCTAAGAGCCAGGAGGTTCTGGGAGGAGAATGAATTTTACATTAGGATATAAGCTCATCTTCTGTAGACTCATTAAAAGCATCTTAAAGAGGAGCAGCTAGGTGGCACAGTGGATAGAGCACAGATAAATAAATAAACAAGTAAATGAATGAATAGATGAATAAATAAGAATGCATCTTAGAGATAATGCCAGTAGAAGACAGGCTGACAAGGAAAACATGTACCTCATCCTGTTCCTCCAGTGTTTTAATTTCTTCTGATAGGTCTCTATATTTTGAAAGTTTTTTCTCTTTGCATGAATGAGAATCGAAATCTAAAATAGCCCTAGGAAATTATGACTATTAAGTACAGCAATGTCTATGAAAAATGTTGTTCATAAATTTTTTGTGGATCAATGTTAGGTCTGGATGGTGGTAGGGAACAGTTTTGTCTGTTGGTGCCTGACTGCTGTAGAATTTATATTCTGAATTCTCAAGGATATTATGGGGTTTGTAATGTAATGTGGAGATTTCTTCTCTAGTTAATTTGCAAAGATAGAGAGCTTCTGCTATATAATTCTAGCCACTCAATATTATCTTTCTAGTTATCCAGTAGATGCTAAATTTTTCTCACCTACAGTAATATGTTTCATACTTTCTACCACATAATGCATCATCTGTATCATCAATATCTGTGGTCTCTAAAAATATGCTGTCATTGAGGTTGGCAATGACCTACCTGATCCTAAATCACTATCTATCATAAACCCTTTTTTTTTTTACTTTTGTAAACAGATCCCCATAACCCAGTCATTTGTTTGATGCTCCTTGGTCATCATCTTGTTGGCTGAGTTCATGGGGACATCTCCCTTTGATTCCACCATTCTTATGTTATTTATTACTATTGTGGTTATTGTTAGCCTTATTATAAAATGAAGGGGTTAGACTAGATTATCTCTAAGGTCCTCTCCAGCTCTAACACTCTACAATTCAACATCTACATGACAAAGCAGGACACGCACCAAGGAGGAATAAGAATTAAGAAAAAGCCCCTACACAGATGGCCACCTTACTACTCCTTCTCCACCATCACCCCTACCCACTCACTACATATTGAACATATGCTTTGAGAGCTATTGGTCTTCCCATTAGTCAGGATGAATCTCACTGAGCCTAAAATGCTTTCCCACCTCTTTCCCCTTGTGAACATTTACAAGAGAGCTAGCTGGGGATGTTATCAGTTTCGGTAGCATCTGTACAATGTGAATCAATGAAGAAGTGACTATAAAGATCAGGGAAGAAATGTGTTACCCCACAGAGCGGCCCATAACAACCTATACATCAGGACACAGGCCCACAACAACAACAACAAACAAAAAAGGAGCAGAAAAAGTTCACAATCACTCAGCTTGTTGTGAAAGGAGCAATGTCCCAAACCTCTCTGTGAAGAAAGTGACCTGGGAAGAGCTTCAAAGATCAGGGGAGTCAAATGTAGTGGAGGCAGCCTGCCGTGGGAAAAGATGCTGAGTGGGTTAGGTAGCAAAGATGATAGACAAAAGAAGGACCTCCTGACTACTAAACCAGATCGTGGGCCACAAGCGGCTGACCAGGAGGCCAAGCCTCCACGAGTGGAGCCAGTCATCCAGCTGTTTGGAGAAAATTGGAAACAATGAGCTGGGATTAATTCTGATATTAGGTAGATCTGTGTTCACACAGTTATGACAATTTATCAACTCAGATTATGAATGCTACATAAATGAACCCAGGTAGGAGAGATGACAACCACTCCAGTATCTCCATCACCATCATTGGTTTTGTGTTTCCCAGTTCCACTTCCATCTTTCTGTTCTATGGGCCCAGCACAAATCATGAGTTAGGTGATAATATAGCTAAGATACCTGAATCCACCTAAGTCCTACATTTAGAATTTTTAGCCCTAAATGCATATAGAGGATGAAGGTGATAATACTAGACTGCAGCTCAGTTGAGAAAGACCTGGTGGACGTTCAAGCTTAATAAGCCATTTCATATGGTGGCCAAAAAAGGTGATGAAATTTCAGGCAGCATTAGTATCCAAAACAAGGGTACTGCTTGTCCTGTTGTGCTTTGCTGTAGTAGACCACATGTTGTATGCAGTATTCAGTTCTGAGTTTTGTACTTAAAAAGGACTATTGGTACACTAGAACACAACCAGAGGTAGGATAATGAGATACACACTATGCCATATGGGATTCAATTCAAGGAACCAAGGGTGCCCAGAGAAGAGAAGACTTCGGAAAGTCATAATAGCTATCTTCAAATATTTGAAGGACTGATATAGGAAAGGCATTGAGTTATTCTTCTTATCCCCAGAGGGGCAAATTAAAACCCATGAATAGAATTCCTAAGCGACAGATTTCAACTCAATCTCAAAAAGCATTAAGCTGTACAAAACAGAATGGGTTGCCTTTTGAGATCATTAGTTCCCCATCACTGACCTCTTGGCGGGGAAGTTGTAGAGGGGAGTAATCCATCAGGCAGATGTCATAGAATCCTCAGATTCTATGATTCAGAAGCATTGTAATTTTTCACCATAGACAAAGAATTCCACTTAGGTCAGGAGTAATAATTCAGAAATGTGAATTTCTTTTTTGTGTGCTATGTTTTATGAGGTCAAGGTAATGACCTGCATGATCCATAGCGTAATTCACTACACAGATGAAGGATAGTTATTGGTGCCTCTCTCCAAAGGGACCACCGGAGGCTATAATAGCTTAATTAAGAGAATATTGAGTACAGAATACACTAACTCTACACACCAGTATGTCTTAGAGCAGAAGGAGAGAGAGGATTCTAGCAAATACATAAAGCAGAAGTTGAGGGGAAAGAAAAGTCAGAATGAGTTAGTAAAAATTCTTAATTGTAGATGCATTTTAAAGTAAACTTCATTACTTTTAAGTCTGTATTGTACATGTAGTCTGATCAAGGCAAAGTAAAATGAAAGAATCTCCTCCCTCATTTGGGACACTATACTTCTGGTAATACCACCTGAAGTTATATTTGGACTGCCATATCACAACGGCAACTTGTACTCAACAGTGCCTTGCACACTGTAGGGCCCTTTATAAATGGTGGCTGAGTTGAGTTGAAAACCATCCATTCATTCTGTTGCCTAGGAGGAGTTCTGAGAGTACCTGTTTTAATGTTAGATAAGATTGATTGAGAGGCACTATAGCATAATAAGTAGAGGCTGCTGGCCTTAATGTGAGGAAGACTTAGGTTGGAATCCCAGCTCTAAAATATACTAGCTGTGTGACCATGGGCATGTTTCTTTTAACATCTCAGAGCCCCAGGAAACTAAAACTATGAGCCACTGATAAAATCAGACAGTTAAATAGCACAACAAATATTACCAATATAATTACTGAGGTTTTCTGTAACTCAGAATTTTGGAGATCATTTCATTTGATCCTCTCTTTTAACAAATGAGGAAAGTGAGGCCCAGAGAGTATATATGATATGCCCAACATCATCTGGCTAGTTAGTAGCAGAACTGAGAATGCCTTCGTCCTGTCCATAGTTCACAGTATTTCCTCAGAGTGGGATTATAGGGTTGAGGATTTTAAAGTTGGAAGCAGGGCACTCAGGTGGCACAGTGGATAGAGTACCGGCCCTGGAGTCAGGAGGACTTGAGTTCAAATCTGCTCTCAGTCGCTTACTGGTTGTGTGATCTTGGGCAAGTCATTTAACCCTCGTGGCCTCCAAAAAAAAAGACCACTGAGTCCAACCTCCTCATTTTTGAATTGAGGCATAGAAAAATGTAATGACTTTTCCAGCTAGTGAGGTCTGAATTGGGGTTTGAAGCCAGTTCTTCCTGACCACAAGTCCTATGTCCTATCCACCACATCCTGTTCCCCCTCATTAGTTACTGCCCCTACTTATTGGAAGAACCTGAAGGCAGACCTGACATATCCTCTCTCCAAATCGAAAGCTTTTTCCACTGCAAAACTTTTCATTTCAGAGGCTGGTATACCACAAGCTGTTTATTTTCTCCTCATTACTGTGCCTGTAATTAGATTAAATTGTCACAATGTAGGCAGTTACATGGCCTCCAAATTCCATTCAGGCAACTTTCTACCTGTGATCATCTTAATAGCAGGTTATACTTTTAACTGCCTATTTACAATTCTCCCAACGAAGGTTCCTACTTACCCTTCTAAGTTACCAGATCACATCCCTGTGTCCTCTTTTCCTTATGGCAAGCAGAGAATGGGGGGGGGGGGGGGCAGGGGCGGGGAAGGAAGAGCACAAGGACAGGACAAGGTTTTCCTCTATTTCACTCACTCCTGCCCAGCTTTCAATCTCTTGAAAGCAACTAGGCTGTGCAGTGGGCAGGTGTGCCGGACCTGGATTCAGAAAAGATCCAAGTTCAAATCCCGCTCAGGCATTTATTGGCTATGTGACCCTAAGCAAGTTACTTAACCTCTCTTAGTCTCAATTTTTTCATCTGTAAAACTGAGATAATAGTAGGTCCTACCTCACAAGGTTGTCTTAAGGATTGATGAGATAGCATATATATGTTTTTGTTGAGTCATCCAGTCATATCTGACTCTTCGTGACCCATGGACATAGCACATCAATACTATCCATGGGGTTTTCTTGGCAAAGATACTGAAACAGATTGCCATTTCCTTCTCCACCATTTCAATAGTAATAACTAGATTGCCTCCAAGGTCCCTTCCAAATCTATACTTGGATCTTTGCGTCATAGATCTAGAGTTGGTCCTTTGATTGTGATATGAATGAGCTCATTGAAGTGTGCCTAAGAGATTTTAGGAGGAAAGGGTCACTTCTAGGAGAGAGGCTCAGGAAAGACTTCATGATGGAGGCTAACCTTCGAAGGAAGAGAAGGATTTCAGTAGGCAAAGGTGTTCCAAGCATGAGCAGGGCAAAAATTGGAAAGTAGTGAGGATGCCGAATGAGGGAAGGAGAGTAATGTGAGATAAGACCAGACAGGAAGGATGGGACTAGATTGTGGAGAGACTCATATGTCATGCTAAGGAATTTTGTATTTGGTAGGCAATAGTCACTGAAGATTTGTGTATTTCTACCTGGTAATTAGAAAAATTACTCTGTAAGCACTGTGAAAGGTGAATTAGGGAGAGGACAAACTAGAAGAAAGATTCATTTAAGAGGCTGTAATAATAGGCCAGTTGAGAAATTGGTAGACAACGTTCTATGCAAGTAAGCATCCTTAAATGACTAAATATGTCCTCATCTATGAAGTCTTTGGTATGAGAAAAGCCTCTTTAATGAGACATGAATCTACTTTAGATTCATCTTCTGAGGTATGCAGGATGCCACCTATAGCTTCTATTCAATGCACATTAATTGTGTTTCACCCACTTTCCCCTATACGACATCCTATCTGGGCAGAAAATATAAAATAAAACAGATGAAAAAAGTGTATTACCTAAGGATTAGGTTCACTAAGGTATGTTCTCCTCTATCTCTCTCCTTTTTAAATGACCTGGACTAATCTTCCTCCCCTGATTCCCTCTTCCTGCTGTCCTGATCTACTGGCTCCCAGACTACACTTTCCTCTGAATCATGGCTGCAACCCCTCAGTCTCTGGGTGCTTAAACCTTCTGCTTGCACAGACCCCTTAACCCATGCCTTAATCTCCTATTCCCCAGGTCTTCACTTGTATAAGACCCTGGTAGCTCTCCTAATCCAAATGGGCACTTGCCAATCACAGTTCTACTGCTTTACCCACCATGGCCTGGCAATAAACATGTCAGTGGGAAGTTGAGGGACTTAATTTCTTCAGGAAAGATGCTCTGAAGTCCTAAGTTTTTGAGTTCATTCAGAAAGAGTGTCTCCACCTACTGAGTGCAGCATCTGGACTCTCAACACATATCCTTAGGGCATTAGGGCAGTCTCAGAACTGAGCTTTATTATCAATATGCTTGGAAGGCTTTCTCATTACAAACTTCTCTATCAGAATACTGATTCTTGTCATGTAGAGAATGTCTTCAATTCTTCTATGAGACAGGAAGAAGGAATGTGTGATCACACACACACACACACACACACACACACTACCCTATTGCTTAGCATAGTGATGTCAGACTCAAACAAAAAGGAAGGGTGCTGCTAAAGTATACATAAGGATCCTTGGTGGATATTGTTCAGTCATTTCAGTCGTGTCCAACTCTTCATAACCCCTTTGGGATTTTTTTAGCAAAGATACCAGAGTGGTTTGCTATTTCCTTCTCCCACTCATTTTACAGATGAGGGAACTGTGGTAAACAGGGGTAAATGACTTGCCCAGGGTCACACAGCTAGTAAGAATCTGAGGTCACATTTGAACTCAGGAAGATCAAATTTCCTGCCTAAAGACCCAGGAGTCTATCTACTGTACCACCTAGCTGCCCTATAAGAATCCTTACAGCTCATATCTTAACTTAGAAAACCACAAATTAACATTAGGTTTTATTGGGGGGGGGGGTGTTGTTAAATATTTCCCAGTTACATTTTAATCTGATTCTAGGACACTCAGGAGTGATGCAGTCTGCAAGCTGCCAATAGGTCCCATACTTGATACCTCTGGTTTAGCACACCAAAGAAGAGATAAAAAAAAAAAAAAGACATGCCCATAGAAGGGAAGCTTCTCCTCAGAAAACCCAATGTATCAAAACTCTTCCTATAACTCAGAGTTTCATCTGGGTTTTGGTGTCATTCTGTGAATCCAGACTACTGAAAAGCAGCAAAGTGGGGCAGCCTAATTAAATCTTCTGGGCTCAGCACCAGTCTTTCTTCCTCCTTAAGTATTCTTGATACTGACTCCTGCATACTTTTGGGCACAGTGCAGCCCAGCTGTGGAAATTCTACTGCTATTTATGACTATCAGGGCCAACCCTCCTGTGCTGTGTCAACCTCTGACCATGGTCCTGACAATGCCCTTGATAGATGTGTGACATAGCCTTCTTAAAAATTTATGGTGATGAGAATATAAGCATACAGGTTGGTGATTAGCGTTGTCTGTGACCTGTTGTTGTTGTTCCATTGTTTTAAAAATCATCTGTTATTTTCTTTCCCCATTGTTTGGTATCTTTCCAATTTTGTGAAAGCAATACCTCAGTGTTTTCAAAACCATGTTACTTGGGCAGCTAGGTGGCGCAGTGGATAGAGCACCGGCCCTGGATTCAGGAGGAGCTGAGTTCAAATCTGGCCTGAGACATATAACACACTAGCTGTGTGACCCTGGGCAAGTCACTAAACCCCATTGCCTATCCCCAAAAACAAACAAACAAAACCATGTTACTTCCAGCACAAATTTCTACTGAATAGTGTTTGTATGGTCCAGCCATACTTCCTGAATTCAACCTAAGTGTTTTTTCTGCCTTCTCATATAACATATTGGGCACTAGGGTGTTAAGAGTCCAAATGCAGTGGCTCCACTATCATGATAGCAAATATGTTCAAAAATATATTATTTTCTGTTCAATTCTTGTCCCTCTTTCCAATTTTATACATAAAAGCCTTTGCAGTGATAGGGTTTACTTGTGTCTGTTTTTCCTAGCCTGACATTTTTCTCTTCAACAGGCTGTCTATTTTCTAGCCATGCCCTTTCCTCTGACCTGATATCCTCTCCTTTCTGCCCTGCCATTTCTCTGGAAGACTGTCCCCCACACCCCATACCCTGTTCCTGTAATCCTCTTGTAAGAAAGAAATTGCATAAAGGATTTTTTTGGTCTAGACGTAGGAAACTCTCCATGTGGTAAGTCCCTCTACTGATGTAGATCACCAATTTGTCTATAACTAACAATCTTAGAAAATTTCTTAGAAAGCTGAGAGGATAAGTGATTTGCCTATGTAAATCATAGTCTTCCTGACTCTAAGACAGGGCCTCTGTCCTCTACAACACATTTCCTCTGAGACATAAGAAATTATCATCTAAGAAATAGGAAAGCGTGTGAGCCAGTGATAAAGTAGGAGTCAGATATAATAGAACGTCAGCCCATGTGCTGCACTGGTACCAACAAGATGCTAGAAGGCCCAAGCGGTGGCCTCTAGAATACTGGGTAGATCCTCTATTAGAATTTTTTTTTATAATGGCATGACCAAGAATCACACAAGATGAGAAGGTATGGATGGGTTGCAGTGTACCTCCTTACCTACTATTTGAGGGAACACTCAAATCAATGAAGTAATGCTTCAATTCAAGTAGCCAAGTGTATGGACAAGGTGGAACATGTCCTGAGAAAAGTAATTAGGATGGGAAGATGACTGGAAATTGTGCCATACAGAGGTCAGCTTGAAGCAACTAGAGATGTTTAGCTGGAAGAAGAGAAGATGTCCTTATAGCTTCTTAATTTTTGTATGTTTCATCAGTCACCTTGGCCAATAAATTCATCATAGTATCGAGTCTCTCTATACTTAGCTAGATTGTGCCTCAAGAAGCAAATGTAGAATGTCTCTGGAACTATGCTCAAAATCTATCTCCTTGGTAGAACTTACCTGAACTTTGGCCTGCAGCCAGAGCCCTTGAGAATCCAGTATCAACTGCATGCCCTAAAAAGACATCAGCATAGGGCTTTTTGGAAGCTTTCTTTAAATATTTAGAGTTATCATGAGGAAGATGGGTCAGATATCTTCTGCTTTGTCTTGGAGTACAGCTAGGTGGTGCAGTGAGTAGAGCTCTGGGCCTGGAGTCAGAAAGGCCTGAGTTAAAATTCAACCTTAGATACTTACTAGCTATTTGACCCTAGGCAAGTCACTTAACCCTGTTTGCCCCAGTTACCTTGTCTGTAAAATAAGCCAGAAGGGGCATCTAGGTGGCACAGTGGATAGAGCACCGGCCCTGGATTCAGGAGGACCTGAGTTCAAATCCAACCTCAGACACATAACACTTACTAGCTGTGTGACCCTGGGCAAGTCACTTAACCCCATTGCCTAGACCAAAAAAATAAAATAAAATAAAATGAGCCAGAGAAGGAAATAGCAAACGACTCCAGTGCTCTGCCAAGAAAGTTCCAAATGGGGTCATGAAGAGTTAGACACAACTAAACAACACAGAACTAGTACAACAGGGAGGAAAGTTATTGTTTGATATAACAAATAACTTCCTAATAATTAGAACTGACCAAAAATGGAATGGAATATGAATTGCTAATTAATTTATGAAATTATGAAATGGGGCAGGCACACCTGGTTCTTTAAGTACTCACTGGGAAAGACCATGATGGCAGCAGGAAGTGGGGTTTCAATCACACTTTAATAAGGCACAGAGGGTACAGGGGCGGACAGGCACAGAAAGTACAGGGATAAGTGATGAAAGATGGCTGAGGGAGTACAGAGGCAGATGGCATGGGGATGGGGATACAGTGGCAGAGGAAGGCAAGCAGTGTAGGGAAGAGGATGGTAAGGGGGAGAAGCACAGAGAATCACTCACGTAGGCATGAATTAGCGTTGGAAGCACCTGGCAGCATGGACCCAGATGGAAGTAAAAGAATGCTTGAGGGAAACAAGTTTAATGTCTCATTTGGTAAGTTTTTTGGGAGGACAGACTAAATTTTATCCATGCCACCTTGGGGTCAGTTCATTAACATAGCCAAATCATCTCAAAGTTATTGGTAAAACTTGAAAATTAACATAGCCACTTCATCTCACAGTTGTCAGTAACATCGGGTGTTCTGTTGGTCTTACTGGGGACGTCAGGAACTTATCTGAGATTTATATATAATAGAACCAAAAGGCCCCTGGCAGCAAAGCCTAGACGGCTTTCCTTGATTTAGCACATATTACTAGGGTGTGATTTTTGGTTAATAGATGATACAATTCGCAAATCACACTTCTTTGATCTTTGGGGTGGTTCGTACATGACTTCTGGGTTCCCCTTTGCAGTCTCACTTCCTATGATTGTTACTTTATGCTGGCTACGTATAGACTTACTTACTATAATGACCAGAGAGGAAGAGAATGGTCAGAGGTAGTAGAATAAGATACAATTTTAACACAGGATGCCGCAATATGTAGTGAGTTACCTGTTGTAAGAAGTATTCAAACAAAGACTGGATCAACCAACAAGCATTTATTAAATGTTTACTCTTGGGGCAGCTAGGTGGCACAGTGGATAGAGCACCAGCCCTGAAGAAAGGAGGACCTGAGTTCAAATCCGGCCTCACTTGACACTTACTAGCTGTGTGGCCCTGGGCGAGTCACTTAATCCCAATTGCCCCCCCCAAAAAAAGAGTTAAAAAAAAAAGAAAAAAAATGTTGACTCTTTTCCAGACATTGTACTCATGTCTGGGGATAAAACACAAAAATTAAGTTGTTCTCAACCCCAAGGAGCTTACCTTCTCTACAAGGAGACCACATGTTCACATAATTGCGCATAGAAAATAAATATGAGGTTGTCTGGAGGTAAAAGCACTGGCAAGTGAGGCGATAAGGAAAAGTCTCATGTAGATGGTAACATGTGAGCTGAGTTTTGAAAGAAACTAGAGATTCTAAGAAGTGAAGATAAAGGCCTGGAGAGGGGGGAAATGGAGTGAGGTCTTAAGGAATAGCAAAAAGGCTAGTTTTGCTAGTCCATAGGCTCTATGAAGCAGAATAATCTAATAAGACTGGAAATGGAGGTTAGAGTCAGCTTGTGAACCAGCTTTAAATGCCAAAGGACTTTGTATTTTATTCCAGAGGTAATAGCAAAGCACTGGAATTCATTAAGTAGTAGACTGACATGGTCAGACCTGTGCATTAGGAATATCACTTGGTATCTGAGTGGAGAAGAAATTGGCCATAGGGACTTGAAGCAGGCAGACCATTCAGAAAACGATTCAAACCTAAGGGGTGATGAGGGCATGAGCACGTGAGAGATGTTAGGGAAGTAGAATCTTAATTCTATCTTGATCCAGCAACTGATTAGATATGTAGTGTTTAGAGTCAGTTGGGAATTGAGGTTGTGAACCTGAGTTGTAAAGATGGTAGAACCTTGAAAAGAAATAGGGAAGTTCAGAAGTGGGCTTGTGGGGTAAAGATAGAGTTCTATTTGGGGCACATCGAGTTTGGGATGACTATAGGATATTTAGTTTGAAATGTCCAATTGGCAGTTGGTGATGCAAGATTAGAATGCAGGTGAGAGTGGAGGACTAGCTAAATAGATCTATGAGTCATCTGCATAGAGATGAGCTGATGAAGTCATCAAGAGAGAATAGAGAGAGAAAAGAAAAAAGGGCCCAAGACAGAGTCTGGAGGTACACCCAGTTAGGGAATATCAGGGTATGGAAAGATGCATGCTCAAAGGATCTAACTAACCCGAGTAGCCTCCACAGTCCTTTCCAACCCTGAAACTCCATTATTCTATGATTTGGGAAGCTAGATGGCTCAGTGGATAGAATGCCAGGCCTGGAGTCAGGAAGACCTAAGTTCAAATCTGGCCTCAGACATTTACTAGCTGTTTGACCGTGGGCAAGTCACTTAATCCTGTTTTGCCTCAGTTTTCTCATCTGTAAAATGAGCTGGAGAAGGAAATGGTAAACTGCTCTAGAATATTTGCCAAGAAAACCCCAAAAGGGGTCATGAAGAGTTGGATATGACTGAAAAAAAAAATGACTAAACAACAACATGATTCTAGGTGAAGAGGAATAGAATGATGGAGTACACTAAACTGAACACATATATACTATAAGTGATCTAACCAGCAGTGAAGGGCTCTGGAGAAAAGGCTACTGTCCCCAATCCTTTTCCAGGGTTATCCAATCCTTCTGCCAGAAAGTCTGGGATATTAAAATGTCATACTACTCTCCTTAGATCTGTCCTTTGCACTTATCATATTATACTTTATATTATAATTTTCTTTCTATTTATTTTATCTCTCCAACAAGATTGTAGGTCTAATCATTATCATCTAATACATATTTGTCGGACTAAATTTAACTAAAATCTTCCTCATTACCATTTCAGCCTTCCTTATCCAGTCAGTGGGGAATTTTTCCTGGTACATTCTGACTCATTCCAATTGAACCCTCTAGTTAGCATCCACTGTTCTTATCTTGGGATGACAATGTCCTTCCCAAAACCAAATCATTCACACCTGTGCATGCACTGTCATGTCTTGGAAAGTCCCGTTTCTAGTGGGACTGGTTTCTGCCAGGATGGTCGGCAATCTACAAACTCTGGTTTATGATCTCTTATTCACCAGGCTCTCAAACTATGGTGTCGCACTCCAAATGAATGTCATATTCATAGATTTAGAGCTGGAAGGGAATCTTAGAGATCACTGAGTCAAAGATCCTCATTTTTATAGATGAGGAAACAGGTTAAGTGACTTGCCTAGGATCATACAGCTAGTAAGCATCTGAAGGGAAATCTGACCCTGGTCTTCCTCCCTCCAAGTCCATCACTCTGTCCACTATACCACACTGCCACCTACCAATAACATGGCTTCTATATCCTAGAGGAAGTTGTGCTTCCATGCTTTCGTCCCAATGAAGGCCCAGCAAAGACAGTACTTTTGTCACAAATTAGGACTGCAATCTGTACCTGTCTATAGAGAACAAAAGGCCTCAGGATTGGCAACCAGCTCTTGTTTTCCCTCACAGAATGTAAGACCTTCTTGATCGTCCTGTTCAAACTTCTCATTTTACAGGAGACAAAACTGAGGCCAAAGAAGAGAACGGACATTCCCATGGTTACATAATTATAAAGTGGCAGAGTCAAGATTTGAACCCTGGTCTTTTGAGTCTTTGGACAAGGGATTCTTATCCCCCCTGGGATCCATAGGGGTTAATGAACTTGGACAAGAAAAAAAATTACATCTTTATTTTAACTAACTTATAACCAAAATCTAGCATTTCCTTCAATTATTAATTTTTTTTGAAACATTATTCTGAGAAGGAGTCCATAGGCTTAATTAGGCTGCCCAAGAGATCCATGGCACATACCCAAAAAATGGTCAAGAATAGGGATGTGCTGATAAATGTTTAACTGGGTCTCTGGAGAAATAATATGCAACACACTTTTAAAGTATATTCTGCCTTCTTGACATTTTCTCCATCACTTTCTTAAGTCTACACGATCATCAAAATAACAAGTCAAGCCCTGATTTGTAGCCTTTACTTATTTCTAAAGTGTAAATGCTCACACTGAAAATTTAACAATAGGCTCTCACTAGCTGGTCCAAGCTGGCTCCAGCACAGCCCTGGTTAAGAACCCTTTTGCTTCAGACTCTTTTGATTCAAAGTCTCTTTCCACTACACCATTATGCCCCTCTGCATGATGGAACAATCTGCTTCTAAAAAGATTCTGGATGGGGACCTAGTAGAAATAGAATTGGATAGAGAATCATGAAGTTGGCATTTGAATTCTGCTTCTGAAACTTACCATCTGTGTGACCATAGCGAGGTCCCTCAACCTCTCTAAGCCTTAGTTTTCCCCATCAATAAAATAGAGTTAATGATACTTAACTCATCTCACACAAGGTTGTCATAAAAAAAAGGCTTTGATAAATTTTAAGGCTCTGTTTAATATGTTTTCATCATTGTTGTCGTCAAGTCTTCTAGGAAACCTGAGCTTCGGCCTCAATTCTGCAACAAATTAGCAATGCCATCTAGGGCAAGTCACTTAACTTTCCTAGAACTTTTTCTTACCTATAAAATGGGGTTTGGGTCACTATGTGTCAAGTACCATGCTAAGCTTTGGGGATACAAAGAAAGTCAAAAGATAGTCCCAGCCCTCAAGGAGCTCATAATCTAATGAAGTGACAACCTACATGCAACTATGTATAAACAAGCTCTAAACAGAATACATGGAAGATAAGCAACAGAGGGAAGGCGCTAGAATTAAGAGGCATTGGGAAAGACTTCCTGTAAGTGGGATTTTAGCTGGGACTTGAAGGAAGACAGGGAAATCAGGAGGCAAAGATGAGGAGGGAGCAGATTCTAGGCATGGAGGACAGTCAGTGAAGATGCCCAGAATTAAGAGATGGAGTGTCTTGTGCAAGGAACTGCAAGGAGACTAGTTTCTGTGTCCTAAAGAATGTGTTGGGGGTACAGAGCAGGGGGGCAAGGTGTAAGAAGATTGGAAAGCTGGAAGGGTGGGCGCCTAGGTTGTGAAGGGCTTTGAACATCAAACAGAAGAATTTCTATTTTATTCTAGAGGTGATAGAGAATCACTAGAATTTATCAAGTTGAGGTGGGGTAATGATATGGTTGGACCCAAGCTTTAAATAGGTGCTATTATTATCCCCATTTTACAGTTGAGGAAATTGAAGCAAACAGAGGTTAAGTGATTTGCCTAGGGTCACACAGCTAGTAAGTGGTCTAGAGCCAGATTTGAATTCAGGTCTTTCTGACTCCAGGACTCTATTCTCTGTGCCACCTAACTGCCTCTCGGGAGATGGAGTACGTGACTCCTAAGGCCCCTTTTAATGAATCTATGATATATGCATGCCCTGTATATACTATTCCTAATCCATGAATCTATAAGTTACCCTTCCAAATAGGGGTGAAAATCTCAAAGAGAAGAATACCAAAGATCATAGGAGACCAGGATACAAGTGCTCAAGTATGTGTACGCTGTTTCTTCTCCATGTCCCAGTCTACTTCAAAGTGAAAATGTCAGAGGAAAAGACCAAAGTTGGGTTCATAGAGATGATATTTAAACACCCCATGGTAGATCACACTTCTTCAGCTACTATAGGGAAACTTCTAACTCACCTCTGCCTTCTGTTCTACTCTTATTTGTCCCTGCAGATCATTAAAGACCAGAAGCTGCTGGTAATTGTTGGAGGGATGCTACTGATTGATCTCTGCATCTTGATTTGCTGGCAGGCTGTAGATCCTTTAAGAAGGACGGTGGAAAAGTACAACATGGAGGTAAGTTGCCAAACTCATTGCCCTTCACTCTCCTTCACCCGAAGGTCCTTCGGAGTATGGTTGTACCCTACCAAGTGGCATTAAATGATTTCCTAGAAGCACGTCTTTAGGCTAGCTAGTTCCTAAGGCTGGTGCCACCTTGGCAGAGATCTGAAGGGTATAACAACCACATAGGACATCATGGTGGGATTTTGCTACAACATCTTACTTGCGTTATTGCAAAGCAACACTAAGTAGAGTGCTGTGCAGCGTGAAAATCTGTTCTATATGAAGGAGAATGCTTCTTAAATTACCCTATGTGAATTTTCCAGAAAGCAAGTAAAAATATAAACAAATTTTATCAGTATTCTGAATAAATTTCTGTTTCTTAGTCGCTTGAAGACTGGATAAACCTGGCAGCAGAAAGGAATTCTGGGCTCTGGGCAAGTGTTTGTAATAGATGCTATTGTTATAAATAATAGATTTCAGGATGCATTAGCAGATTTCACAATAAACTCTGTTCCATGCTCTCCAGCCTATAAAATAAAGATTGAAGGCAACTACAGGAAAGGTCAGAATTGGGTCATTAATTCAGTATTTAGCACTTTGGGTAGATGCTGTAAAACTTCATTTATTTAGATTCCACTAATTTGAAATTTAGTATAATTCAGATGAGGCTGGGATGAATTTAGTTATATATGGTCCATTAAAAAAGAGTGTTCTAGATCAATTAATAGTATAAACAAAAGATCTGGATGATGTTTGCATTTCTTAAGAGAATAAAGACTTTTCAAGCATTTTAGAATCATTCGTTTACACATATATCAATTGGCATGTGACTTGTACATTAAAGTAAGTCTCCTAAGAAACTCTCTTAAGGCATGGTTCATGAGACCACAGGTTTTGAGTTGGAAAGGATCTTAGAGGTCATCTATTCCTACTCTCCCATTTTACAGATGAAGAAACTGAGTTTCAGAGCACTTAACTGACTTCATGTAATACAGACAATGCATGTTAGATACAGATGTGAACCTAGGTCTTTGGATTCCAAATCCAGCTGTTGATCTATTTCCAGTTGTTGTACAGATTTGAAAATGGGGGGGGATATGTTTCTTTTTTGTATGTTTCTAAGTATTGTATATAACATATAAAATTTAAATAATGTTAAACCAATAAGACAAATTATCTTATCCTGTCCATTCAGATTTTTCATTCATTCAGCCTGGTCTCATCCCCTTTTTGTTCACTCAAATCCCAATCAAATCAGTCCATATTAGTGAAGTTTTACTCTTATGAAACTGTATTTTCTCATGCATGTGAGAATATACATTTCATTGTGTTGTGTTGAATAGTATATACAGGGCAGTATTCTGAATCTTGTTTATAAAACAAATTGTGTGTGAAAACTGGAATGCTTTCACCTTTCATCTTACTGAGGCAATCAGGTGGCACAGTGAATAAAAAACTGGGCCACTCAGGAAGACCCAAGTTCAAATCTGGCCTTAGACACTAGGCTGCATGACCCTGAGCAAGTCACTTAACTTCTGTTTGTGTCTATTTCCTCAGCATGAAGATAATATCAGCCTCTACCTTGCAGGGTTGTTGTGAGGATCAAATAAGATAATATTTATTGGTTGTATCATACCAAGTATTGTATATTTGTATATCACATATAATGTGTATACACATATATATGTGATATTTTAAATTAGAATCTCCCCCCAAAAAATGCACAGTTCATAGGTCATTTGGGGCAGAAGGGAAGGAGTTTTGTGTATTTATCCTGAAAAGAGGTGATTATGGAGAATATGATTTCATATAGCAAATCTGCTTCCTTCAAATCTAGGTTTGTGAAATCTGATTTGAAGTTACAAAGTTAGAACAATGACAGCCAATACCATTTTTAGATTATGTGGACAAAGGTGTGGACTTATTCATTTATGCAACAAAAATGTATTAGGCACCTTACGTATGCAGAGCGCTGTGCTAATTATAGGAGAAAAAAGTTTAGCTAAGACATATCCGTTCCCCCAAGGAACCTATAGTCAGGTAGAAGATAAGAAATCGATATTGATAACTGTAATATACATTATGTCAAAAGTATGTAATCTAGATCAGATATAGAGGACTTCATCCGGAGTGATGCTATAAGGGAGGATAGACTAGGTCCCTAAGAAAGACAAAGACCAACAAAAAATGAAAGAAGAGGGGCAGCTAGGTGGTGCAATGGATAGAGCACCAGCCCTGGAGTCAGGAGGACCTGAGTTCAAATCCGGTCTCAGATACTTGTCACTTACTAGCTGTGCGACCCTGGGCAAGTCACTTAACCCCAATTACCTCAACAGAAAAATAAAAAGTAAAATAAAAGAAGAAGGGTTGCTTGATTCTTTAGGAACCATGAGTTCTTTTTCTTTTGGGAGGGGAGGAGAAGCGGGGGCGGGGGGGGGAGAGAGACAGTGTTGAGGATAGAGGAAAGGACTGGACTGGTTATGTCCCCAAGGAGTTGCTTTGACTATTTATGGTCTCATCAGTGGGGAAGTCGAGAATTTACACCTTGTCTAAAGATTTCACACTTTGTAGGGGAGACAGATGAGAGACCCCTCCTGTGGCATATCTGGATGTACCATCTGGGCATTAAGAGAATTGCTATGTGAGTTCCAGAAGGGAAAATTTTTAAAAGTTCCTAAAGGATTAGGAAATAAAGGGAGAGACATTTGGGTTATCCTAGAGTGCTGGGCCTGATGTCAGGAAGACTCATCTTCCTGAGTTCAAATCTGGCCTCAGACACTTACTAACTGTGTGACCCTCGGCAAGTCACTTAACCCTGTTTGCCTCAGTTTCCTCATCTGTAAAATGAGCTGGAGAAGGAAATGGCAAACCACTCCAATGTCTTTACCAAGAAAACCCCAAATGGGGGTATGAAGAATCAGAAGCAATTGAAAAACAACTCAGCAACAAGGAATTCAGTAGGCAAAGAGAATTCCATTAGAAGATTCCAGGCATGGAGGAAAGCCCATGTAATGGCCTAAGGAATGTTTGAGAGATAGAGAGTATCCTAGTTTGGCTGAAACATATTTAACAATAATGAACTACTGCCAAGCCTGAGATTCTGAGGCACTGAGACCTCTCCTTCTCCTCCTCTAAGGGGCCTCTCTACATAACTGCATAACCGGGTTCATCCTGTGGGAGCCTGGCCTCTATTGAAATGGATTAGGTTCTTTTTCTAACACTCTTTGGCACCATCACCTCAGAGCCCGTGGAAAATTACTTAAATCTTATGTTTGGGTAATGTCTAGAGTCTCTCCAAAAAGCAATGAATAGGAAAGTACATATTACACAATACAGATCAGGTATAGAAGAGCTATTTATTTCCTCAGCACAAAGGAAATGCTTCAGATAACCAAGACCTATAAGCATGCATTGACAGAGACTTAACAAGCAATAGCAATAACGCAATCCTGTTATCCTTTCCTGGGAGGATGATATTTTAAAACATCCAAGACGTGATGCAGTTCAGAGGGCTGTTAAATATTTTACATTTCATGTTAGTTCTACACCGTCCACACAGTCCCTTACTGGTTCACATCTTCTAATATGGCAGCCCAGGGATCCGGAGCCAGAGTGGCTATCTTCTCCTCTCTTGAGGCCTTTAGGAATACGAGGGACACCCCCAGCCCTGACCAAGCACCCAAGATCCCCAGACCTCTCAAACTCACAAGGTGAGGCCATGTCAGGATCATGGCTCGTCACCTACGATCAGGCAAAGAAACACAAAGCAGAAGAGGTAGCCTGAGGTCCAGCCTCAAGCTCCTCTAGGTGAGCGTTTTCTCTAGCTACCATATGGGAGCCGTCACCATACTGTGGAGCTGAGAGAAAGGAGAAGCCTAGCAATGGAGAGGATGGGCCAGAAGCTGCCTCTCCTTTTTAAACTGGTGAACTCAGGGCAGCTGGCCCTGGAGCCAGGAGGACCTGAGTTCAAATTTGGCCTCAGACATGCAACACTTAACAGCTGGGTGACCCTGGGCAGGTCACTTAACCCCATTGCCTAGCTTAATAAAAAATAAATAAATAAATAAATTGGTGAGCTCCATTCTTAGGGCTAAAGGACCAATGACAGGCATGCTTCATTATCCTGATTTGCCTGCATCCCTCAGCAGCAAGAAGACATGGGGTCTGGGGCAGCTAGGTGGCACAGTGGATAGAGCACAGGCCCTGAAGTCAGGAGGACCTGAGTTCAAATCCGGCCTCAGACCAAACACTTGACACTTAACTAACTGTATGACCCTAGACAAGTCACTTAACCCCAATTGCCAAAAAAAAAAAAAAAGACATGGGGTCAGCCAGATGCAGGCAGGGCAGCTCTGTGCATAACTGAGGTTTACATTACACATAGAATATGTGGTTTACATTACACATAGAGTATATGGAGGGGCATAATATCCATCAGCCTTTGACCACCAAGCACTACACTGGACCCTGAGGATTCAGAAACAAAAGTGAGACAGTTCCTGCCTTCAGGACCTTAATATCTAGTTAGGGAAGACAACCTGAATGTATATACAAATAGATAAAAGGTGATGGGGGCAGGAGAAACAGACAGTAGCAGTTGGGGGATTGAGAAAGACTTCATGTACTATATAAGATGGCCCTTGAACTGAGTCTTTTTTGGGGGGGCAGGTGAGGCAATTGGGGTTAAGTGACTTGCCCAGGGTCACACAGCTAGTAAGTGTCAAGTGTGTGAGGTCAAATTTGAACCCAGGGCCTCCTGACTCCAAGGCTGGAGCTCTATCCACTGTACCACCTAGCTGCCCCTTGAGCTGAGTCTTGAAACAAAGGCATGCATTCCAGAGATAGGCATAGAGATGGAAGCTGGAATGTCATGTATGAGGAATAGAAAGGAGAGTTTGGCTAGATGAGAGGGAAGGTATGTAATAAGGCTCGGCAAGTAGGTTGGAGACAAAGTTGTAAAGGCTTTGAATGCCAAATAGAGGAATTTACATTTGATCCTGGAAGTAACAGGGAGCCCATGAGGTTTATTGAATAGAGGAGTGACATCATCAGACCTGTGCTGTAGAAAGATCACTTTGAAAGCTGAGCAGAGAATGAACTGGAGTGGGGAGAAGTAAGGAGAGAAAAGTAGGGTGGTGGCAGATTGGGGGGGGAGGGAACTTGAATACTCAGCAAGGATTTTGAAGATACTAACAGTATTTCCTTTTTGGAAATTTCTCTGTGCGTTCTTTGGTCAGGTCCACATTTTCTTCTCTCACTTTAGTTTTGCCCTTTCTGCAGGTTGGCATGGTTACAAATTATTTTTGATCTGACAGCTTTGTTCATTTACTATAGTTTCCACAATACACTTGGTAACTTCAAACTGTTGTTTTCTCACACATGCCAACTGTCAGGGGTAGGTCTGATGTTGGTACCCTGTTAGTTCAGGAATAGGAAGTTAAAAGGCATTTGCCAGTCAACAAAAGGAAATTTGTTCAGCCCTATGGATATACAACAAGGGTATGAAAACACTTAGCTTCTATAGATTTGCTGCTCCTCCTTATCTCCATATGAAGGCACAGATGGTCAAGGCAGATGTGGGGTGATCGTTAGATACCCACCAAGTTGGAGGCCCCAATTCCAAATAGATGAGATTTTTTATGATCCTAGGTGACCAGGAAGCTATGTTTTGTTTTGTTTTGGGTTTGGGTTTTCTTGGTTGGGCAATGGGGGTGAAGTGACTTGCCTAGTCGCACAGCTAGTAAGTATTATGTGTCTGAGGCTGGATTTGAACTCAAGTCCTCCTGAATCTAGGGCCACCATGCCACCTAGCTGCCCCCGACCAGGGAGCTATGTCAAGAGAAGCAGAGGTCCATCAGGTCCTGGTGACAGTTTTGTCCCCTTTTAGGGAAAATTAATCCTTGTTGCAAGAGGGGAGGACCCTGGTGGGTATTGGTCCTTTCATACCATATTAGAACACAAAAGTTGTTTTCTCAATTCATGTATAATAAGAAGAATTAAAATAATAACTTATGCTTACACAGTAGAGTAGATCAGATAAAGCATTAAGTACTTCCTATGTGCCAGACACTGTGCTAAGTGTTAGGAATACAAAACACAAGCAGAAAGGACAGGCTTTGTGATCAAGAAGCTCCCATTCTGGGAGGGAGGGAGACAACACCTAAAAGGTAGCTGAAGAAGGGGGTCAGGGGTGGTGGGGAAGGTACCCACAAAGGGGCAAAGGAGAACAGTTTGGAAAGTCAGGAGCTGAACTGGATTAGGAGTGAGTATAACTGATATGGGTAATTCCTCAAAAGGAAATTCTGGGGAGGAACTCAGGGAATGAAGGAAGAGGCTTCAGGAATGGAGGCATTTCCAGCTTGAGAAGGCAGCTGGAGTGGAGGTGGGAAAACTCCATGTAGTAGAGAGAACATTGGACTTGGATTCAAGAGACCTGAGTTAGCATCCCAACTCTGCCATGTTATAGCTATGGGACCTTGGGATGTCATTGTATCCCTCTTAGTGAGACTTTATTTCCTCATCTGCAAAATGATGATCTCTAAGGTTCCTTCCATCCATGTAATTCTGTGACTCTGTAATCTCTTTGTCTCTTTGTCTCTGTCTTTCTCTCTCTCTCTCTCTCTCTCTCTCTCTCTCTCTCTCTCTCTCTCTCTCTCTCACACACACACACACACACACACACACACACACACATTTGTTTGTTTATACACAGTCCATATTTACTATAGGTTAATGAATTGGGGGGAAGACACAGGCAGGGGATGGGAGGAGGGGGTGCCCAGGTGACATCACAAAGAAGTAAGGGTTTCTAGGGAATGTCTCCTGAAACACAGATTTTCCCTTGGTCTTTTACAGAGTAGAAAGAGGCTTGCATAGCCTCTTTTCTTTGTTGTCCCCGGGTCTTCTAATTGGTGGGATGCCTTCTGTGCCCCACCTCGACTTAACTCTCCACATGTCTTTGCTCATTAGCTCAGTACCCAGTGATTGTTTTCAGCACTGGGTCGCCTGCGAAGCTATCCAGATGTGTGTGGGCTGTGGGAATTTTTCATTGTTAACAATGCTGAAGATTTATCTATTAGTAATTCAAAAGATAGGAATGTTTTATCAGCAATGAAAATGCAGTCCAAAAAAAACCCCAATTTAATCGATTTTATTTGACCAAAAGTGCACAGTTAGAAGCTTTGAGCTAGTCACTGATCAATTCTGATCAAATCCATTAGCATATTATTATTGAACAGACTAAATTATTCTTGAGAACTGCAGGGTATATTTAGTAAGGAATATCTTGGTCCTACCTTCAGATTTACATCAGTGATAATGGTTTTCAGTTACCATTGTAGCAGTTTTATAAAATGGTACCAATATTCACCATGCCCCCAGGAACCAAACATTGCCCAGAATTTTGCCACTTAAGCTAGAAATTCAGGTGGTTGGACCTTGTTGGCCCACCTTGTCCTATGTTGTTAGCTGTGCTAACCTAATATTTTAACTAACCAGTTCAGGTAAAAATATTTTAAATAGAAATCTCTTGACCTTCACCCAGGTGTCTCCATTTGATCCATGCGCCACATGGTCCAGTTCAGAGGTCAGCAAACTGAGGCCCATGAGTCAAATCTATCTTTCCACTTGTTTTTGTTTTACATTTTAAAATGTAAAAACCATTCATCATACCAAAACAGTCAGTAGGCTGGATTTGGCCCATGGGCCATGGTTTGCTGGTTGGGCCCTGGTCTAGACGGTTGATTGAGACCTCCATAGCAGTGCTGTTTTTCTTTAATCACTTCCATATATTAATACTTATACTTCTTAATACTAACATTATGCTAATAACTTAGTAACATCCACACAACTTGTTGATCTTACTTCCCTGACATCTCTTGAATCCATCCCATCTCTGTCCATTCGTACAGTCTCTCCCCACATCCAGGCCAGAGTCATCTCTTACCTATGTTAATATAATGTCCTTCTGATTTTTCCTCCCAGCCTCCAGTCTCTCCCTTTGCCCACACAGCCTCCATAGAACTACCAGACTGATACTCCTAAAATGTGGGTCTGATCATGTCATCCCACCACACACGCACACACATTCAAAATTCATCAGTGGCTTCCTATTGTCCTTAGTACACAATACCAAAAAACATGCCCTGTATATTTATCCTGTATATATCCTATTTGTATCCAGTTCCTTGCATGTAATTTCCCACATTAGAGACTCTGAGGTCCTTGAGAGCAGATACTGATTTTTGCCTTTCTTTACATCCCCAGCATTTAGCATATTGCCTGGTACATAGTAAGCCCTTAATAAATGCTTCTTGACTTGATTTGACCCTCTTATTTAAAGCTCTCCACAGTCTGACTCCCATCTACATGTCCAGGATTTTTCCATAGTATTCTTTCATGCTTTTTCCATCTTAGTTAAACTGAACAGCTAGCTGTTTGTTCCCTATACTTAACATTTCATTTTTTGCCATAGAGCAAGCAGTCCCCCATGTTTGAAATATATTTTGTCCTCTTCTTTGCTTCACGGAACTCCCAGAATCCTTTAAAGCACAGCTCAGGAGTACTACCTTCTACAGGTGGCCTTTCCTGATTCCTTCCCTAGACCTTAAGTTATTAGCATTCTCTCCCTCTTAAAATTATTTTACCTTACTTTGTGTATGTTTTGTATTTGTTTACATGCTATATTGCCTGTAATAATATATAATAATCCTTGAGTACAGGGACTGGTTGGTTTGTTTGCTTCTTTGTTTGTTTTTGGAGTTGTTGGGGTTTTTTCCCTATCCCTAGGACCTACCAGCTCAAGGTATGTAGTAGGTGCTTAATAAATGTTTGTTGAATTGAAATTAATTGAATTTGATTTCACATAGACTGCCAACAACAAACAATATAGGCATGGAGTCTTTACTAACATTTTACATTCCTGCTTGATTCAGGGACAAAAAGTCGGCCTTACAATTACGAATTGATCCATTAATGTAAAATCAATTTGGTTCACCCTTACAATTACTGTCAGCCTGTGGGCATCATTATTGATTCATCAGTTACCAGCCAGCTCATTCTACTCCTGTCCTAATGGAGTACATGGAGAGAACTGGAGTTGTATTTCTGAGATTACAGCTCCTCTGGACCTTGTGGTTCACCCAATCTGATCAAATATTCTGTTGTTTTCCTCTGTCAAATAGTTGAAATAAATAACATGTGTTAAAATATCTTTTGGCTTCAGTGAAAAGCATTTTAACTGTTATTCTCCTTGACCTATATTCACATTTTTTAATTCCCTTTAAGGGAAGTATTTGAGATTCAACAATCCAATGTAATAAACATATATTAGCAAAACATTGGATAGGTTCTAAGGTGAAATACAAAGTTCAAATAAGACGTGGCCCTGTACTCATGAAGTTTACAGTCTTATAGGGACACATGCTCTGATATCTAGGGCAAAACATATTATGTCACATCCCAGGAAGGGAAAGATATTACTGATAACAACATTCAAGGAAGATTACCTAGAAGAGATGGCACTTGACTTGGGAATTCAATAGACCTAATTCACAGTGTAGATGAAGGCACAGAAGGCAAACACGGGGCTTGTTCAAGGAACAGGAAAAAAAAAGTCCAAATAATGTATCCTTTACATCCTCAATTACTAAATACATTACTGTTAGCAGCCTTTAATTTCTTACAATGCCATTGGGTTCCAAGTACTTAGGGGAAGAGAAGACTATTTGAGACAGTAAGATTCTTGAGCTCAGGAACTATATGCTTTCTAAACTCTCCCAAAATCTAGCATAGTGCTCTGTACACAGTAGATGCTTAATAAATGTTTGTTGAATGAGATCAAAACAGACAGATTCCTGTTGGGAGTCAGATTGTGGGAAGCATTAAATAAGAGAGTCAAGTCAAGTCAAATCCATAAGCATTTACAAGTGCTTACTATGTGCCAGGTTATTTTAAAGGGGGTGTGTGTGTGTGTGTGTGTGTGTGTGTGTGTGTGTGTGTTTCTACATACAGAGACTGAGAGAGAGAGAGAGAGAAAATAGAGGTTCTAGACCCCTTTGGCAAACTGATAAAGCCTATGGATCCCTTATCTAAATAATGTTTTTATGCTTAAAATAAAATACATAGGAACTCAGTGTGGATACTTGATCACTTTAGCCCCCTGCAGCCCAGAACTCCTGAGCTCAAGAGATCCACCAGCCTCAGCCTTAGGAAAGAGGAAACTATTTCAATTATATTGAAATGTAGTTATTGAATTTTTTTAAAGACAAGTCATGAGTGTCAGGTTAAGAACCCTTGGTATTGAGAGTATGGCCAGAGAATCAGCCTTGGGATCAGGATGACTTAATTCACATCCTATCTCTAACACATTTTGTCTATGTGACCCTAGACAAATTACTTAACCTCTCGGTGTCCCCAGGCAATCTTTGAGATTTTAAACTGCAGAAATTGTTGAAGTGAACCAGTAAAGGAAGTTTCCTTATTGAAGCTTGTCATACCAATGTAATCACAGGTCCAAAGTAAAGAATAAAATAAAATAAAAAATTTTAATGAGTATCTAGACTGACTTTTCAAGGACTTGTGATTTCTTCAGGATGGAAATTCCCTAAAGATTATAACCTAACTATAACTTGAAGTGTTAGATAATTACCTAAGTATTAGAATGTGTGACTTGGGGCAGCTAGGTGGCACAGTGGATAGAGCTCTGGCCCTGGAGTCAGGAGTATCTGAGTGCAAACTCGGCCTCAGACACTTGACTCTTAGTAGCTGTGTGACCCTGGCAAATCACTTAACCTTGATTGCCTCACCAAAAAGAAAAAAAAAAAGAATTTATGACTTGCCTAGGATCACATGGCTAGTTAGTGTCAAAGGTGGGATCTTGGCCAAACCTTCCAGGTCTATCACTCTAGCTTCTATACATAATAGATCTATTTTCATAGATGTATTTTAGTGGATGTGGTAGTGCACTAATCCCTGCTGCTGAGAAGGCTGAGGCTGGTGCTGAATCTCTTGAGCTAAGGAGTTCTGGACTGCATTGGGCTAAGCTAGCCATACTGGCAGAGTCCAGAATCAGTATAATGTGACCCACGGATCAGGAAGCTACTAGACTGCCCAAGTTATGACACACTGGCCCACGTGGGAAAGAGCGCAAGACAAAACTCCCAGGCTAATTAATAATAGGATCAGCCAGCGCCATGTATATGCACACACATCTAGACAAATGTATGTATTTGTGTGCATACACATACATATATAATATGTGTTTTATAAATGTGTGTTATACAAACAAATGTAATATATCAGGAAGGGAAGATGGTATAGTTTGGTGGTCCTCTGTCTCTCTGGAAAGAGCAGATTTGGTGACTATAATTTCATCAATGTTGGCACAGATCATAACCCACCTAAAACTGCCCATCCTGGGTGATTCTTTTCCATGTCCTTCCAGAGTCTTCTAATAGAGGGCATATCCAGCCTCCCAGAGTACTTCCTCTGAATCAAAGGATCTTCAACTTTCATGTGTCATGTACCCATTAGGCCATCTAGTAAAGTCCATGTGTCCCTTCTCTCAATAACTTTTTAAAAATTCATAATTAAAGGAAATGCTAAATTTTAGAGGTTAGTGAAAATAAAGATGCAAAATTTTCCCATTCAAGTTCACAGAATTCCCCACCCTGAAATCTATCAATGGGCAAGTCAAGACCCGCTTAGTCCAGGGGATACCAGAGTAACATTTGGCTTCTTCATATATCATCCCTAACTCTCCCTACATAGCTTGTTCCACCTAACCATACATTCCCTAGATGTCTTTTATGCCACGGTGCATATACATAATCATTATTAATGTGTGGAAGCCTATTTATACCTACCATGTGTGTCTGTAACCCTTTGTGCTATCTGTAACTCTGATTCTTCTGATACTGTGATGTTCCATGATTCACAGTCACATCTCATCATGAGGAAAGTATATGCATATGTACATAGGTATGTATATGTGTATACATGTGTATGCATGTTTGTATACATGTGTGTAATGTGCTCTAGCATGTGGCATATGCATGCATATGTTCATGAATGAGTTCATACATGCATGTGTACTTGTAAACAGGAGGCAGTGTGGCACAGTGAAAAGAGTCTAGCTTTGGAGTCTAGGGACCTGGGTCAAAATTCCAGCTCTGACATTTACTTATCTGTGTGTAACTTAGCCCAAGTCACTTAACTGGGCCTCATCTTCCTTATCTATAAAATGAAAGGACTGAACTCCTAAATCCCTAAGGTCTCTTCAAGCTCTAAATCTATGAGAGGTTAGGTGACTTTCAAAATCACGAAGACCTGGGTTCAAATCATACCACTGACCCATACTGTCTGTGGGATCTTGGACAAGCAAGTTACAGCCCCTCTCAGTACCTGAGGCAATTCGATAAGACTCTTGAGTTAACAGAATATTTGCTGATCTGTAATGTAAAGGGAATTTACCACTCATCATTAGGAGTTATCTACACTGATGAAATCACAAGTCTGGATCCTTAGATTTATAAAAGTAGATACAAGGGCAGCTAGGTGGTGCAGTGGATAGAGCACCAGCCCTGAAGTCAGGAGGACCTGAGTTCAAATGTGGCCTCAGACCAAACACTTGACATGTACTGGCTGTGTGACCTTGGGCAAGTCACTTATCCCCAATTGCCTCACTAAAAAAAATAACCACACAAAATAAAAGTAGATACAGACAAATATATGGCCATCATTTTCCCTTCATGGGGCACCAGGAAAGGATTTTCTTAGTAGAATGCTAGAATCAAGCAGCACTGGAAACATAAAAGTTGTCATAATAAAGAAAAACTAAAGATAAAACTCCTTTTTAAAAATCTTTGGGGGCAGCTAGGTGGCGCAGTGGATAAAGCACCTCCTGAAGTCAGGAGGAAGGACCTGAGTTCAAATCCGGCCTCAGGCCAAACACTTGACAGTTACTAGCTGTGTGACCCTGGGCAAGTCACTTCACCCCAATTGCCTAAAAGCAAAAAAAAAAAAAGGTAAAAATCTTTGAAAAAAACTCTGCTTCCTCTGTGATCCCCTACCTTCAAAAAAAGGTGGGCCTGAAAAAGTACGGATCAAAAGGTTTATTTTCAAAGCAAAGAAACAAGACAGCAAATGAGCTCCATGAGGAGAAACCATCATTCCAAATAATTCCGCGCCTCTAGTTTTACATAAAGCATTATTTCAATCCAAAAAACTGATGCTAATCTATGTTGATTGGGTTACTAAGTCAGTTATTTGTTCTGAAATAATTGAATTTCAATCTAACAAATGTTTATTAGGTTCTATGGTTTAGGGCACTGTGCTTGGGTCTGGAAGGGCTACAAAGATGAAGAAGGCACAGTCCCTTCCCTCCAGAATGAATATATGAATACATGAATGAATAAAAAAGCTTGGTTTGGGAATGAAAAAAATCCAAGAAACCTGACTGCTCACATGTCTTAAATGAGATGGGAATCACACCTGTTCTTTCCAGGGAGATGGAGCATCAGCAAATCTTATTAGCATCTTCCCTACCCCCTTGACACTGACACCTGGCTTACTGATGTAACCTAAGGACCACAAGGACCTTGCTATGTGCACCAGCACTGCACCCTTAACATCTCCACACCTGGCCATATGCCTTGCAGCTAAACTTTATTTTTATATGTTGTCTCCCCCAATTAGAGAGTGAACTCCTTGAAATCAGGTTTGACTATCTTGTTTCTTATGTTTCTGTCCCCAGCACTTAGCATAACTTCTTGGCACATAGTAAATGCTTAAAAATGCTTTTTCATTTATTCATTTAAAAAGCATTTACTAAGCATTTACTCTGTGCAAAGCTCAAGTTTACATTCTAATTATGCTATACTATACGGCTCCAGATTGTAGATCCTTGCCATCTCTGCAGAATCAAAATTGAAGGTGACCCAAAGGACAATGCAGAGAGACTGGTGGTGGGCAAAAGTAGATGCAGCATATTAACAATAACTTGTATGGCAAAAGTTTTGTGAGAGACAATGAATGATTGGGTGGGCAAAAAATGAAGATAGCACATATTCACAGATAGATGCAATACAAATTAGACATTAAGTGCAAAGAAGAGGGCCATTTAAATCACCTAGAGAAATTCAAGAGAGGAGAGGTAAAAAACTAAAAGTAAATAAATAAACATTTTTAAAAGAAAAAAAAAAGGAAAGGCAAGGTAACTTCCAGCTATGGAGTCAGGGAAGGCATCATAGGAAGGCAGCCCCTGAATTGGGTCTTAAAGAAACAGATTGATTTCCATAGGAGATATTTCATGCCATGAAGATGACATGAGCAAAGGCAGGAAATGGAAAAAGGAGGGATGACGCATAATCCAGTTTGGCTGAAATACAAAGTGTTATATGGAGAGAAGTGTTATATGGGAGTGGAATGAAAATGGCATGCAGAATAGGAGGCAATTGATTGTAGGAATGCTGAGGCAGCAGCTCTCCCAACACATGAGCCATCCATTTTCCAACCCAGTCAAAAACAAAGACCTCCAAGCACTTCTAATTCACTTCAGAAAACAATAGCATGTCGAGTCTCGGCAGGCAGCCCGGTAAGTGACAGTGAGACTCTCACAGCTTCCTGGCCTTTCTGCTTCCTGGCTACCAAGGTGAAAACAACTTAAGGAAAGTTTGGAATGGGGTAGAATTTGAAAACCTTTATCTTATTGCCGTGGATTTGACATTCCTCTCTATGGAAACAACAGATGTGAGGTCTAAAAGTCTTTAGCTAAAATTGACTCACCAACTGGTGGCCTGTGCTGATCATGTTTCTATGGAAACAATGAATAGACCAAAAAAGATTTTTTAATATTTAATTTTAAGTCTTTGCCTTATTCTTCTTCCTATAATCTGTCAGAAAAGAAATACTAACACTTGTACAAATGATCTTCAAAAACTTCTGGTCGATATACATATCTGTTCAAGGTATGTGTGTGTATGTATACACATACATATTGTACAAGCAGATCTATGTATACATATGTGCACGTATGTTTATGCGTATATACTATGTACATTTATATGTTTTTGAATTTAAAGCAGATTAAAGTTCAGAACATGTTCTCTAAAGGATATTTAATAGAGATGTATCCCAATTTAATGCTTTGATATTAATATATGTATGCATATGTGTATAGCTGCATATATCCGTATATTAAGGGCATGTAGGAATATGTGTATATATAGTGATATCCCAACTTAATATATTGATTTCTTATGTGTATTATGTACATATGCACATATATGATAGCCATATCTTACATATGGGTATCAAAGCATTAAATTGGGATTTATCTCTCCATATACAACCCTTGAATTAACCTGTAAATATATATACACATCTATATGCACATGTATACATATAATATATAAATATCAGAACATTCAGGCGTTAGAGGTGACAAATCACAGACTAGATTTGAGGTACCTGATCCAACTTCTTCCTGAAGCATGAGTTGTCTCCACAGCATCCCCAAGCAGTCACCCAATCTCTGCTTAGAAAACCACCAGTATTGGAGCCTGAGCAAAGCCAAGTATTGCACAGGGAGGAGGCAAAGGGCTGCAACTGAAACAAAATGAACAAAGTGTAACCTCTCAAGATTAAAAAAAAATGTATGGACAAGAAGCTGTCATTGAAATTAAATGGTGGGAGGACCATCCAAGGAATATTACAGGGATGTAATCCATTTATGAATCTTGTGATTGATGAATGTGTAGAAATGGCACCAGGTGGGCAACAGAACAATATTGGAATAATGGTAATCTAAGGAAACAGTATCATTATGTTAGAAGCCTTAGAACGAGTATAAGAAATGAAGAACTGTCGGTGCCCTAGATCTCCGTTTATCGTTTACATTCCCAAGAGCCTCTTTTTCTTTGATACATAAAATTAGTCATTATCTATTCTTTGTTTAACTTTTTGAAAATAAACTTTTTAGTAAATGTTTAAAAAAGTAAAGAAAACCACCAGTATGAACATCAATTACCATCTTAACCCAGATGAGTCAAAGTGCTAGTTAATAGAGTGCTAGAGAAAAGAAGGAAGGAAGGAAGGGAGGAAGGGAGGGAGGAAGGAAGGAAGGAAGGAAGGAAGGAAGGAAGGAAGGAAGGAAGGAAGGAAGGAAGGAAGGAAGGAAGGAAGGGAGGAGGAGGGAGGGAGGGAGGGAGGGAGA
Organism: Phascolarctos cinereus; assembly: GCF_003287225.1. Classification (NCBI taxonomy): domain Eukaryota; kingdom Metazoa; phylum Chordata; class Mammalia; order Diprotodontia; family Phascolarctidae; genus Phascolarctos; species Phascolarctos cinereus. The sequence continues at coordinate 229,270,284 of NW_027555847.1, read as the reverse complement.
GAGGGAGGGAGGAACATTTTTAAGTGCTTGCTATATACAAAGACAGCACCAGGGATATAAATAGAAAAGTAAGACAAGTTCCTGTCCTCAAGGAGCTCACATTCTAATGGAGAAGACAACACATAAAAGGAAACTAGAAGAGGAAGGAGTGTTTGTACGGAGGAGAAGCCTGCCACAGCTAGGATGCTGAGAAGTCCAGAGAGTGACTACCTCTGAGAGTCAACTGAGTACGGCCCCAGGAAATAGTGGTCCAGGCAAGGGACTTGTCAATCAGGAGTTGAATTACACTCCCCTTTTTCATCATATCACTCCACTGTTGGAAAACTTTTAGCCACTACAAATCATCATTCTAGTAAATCATATCCCGAGCTCTCTACTTGACTTTCAAAGCCCTTCATCATCACCATCATCATCACTCAACTTTATCTAGTATTTTGAAGTATAACGGGAGTTAAGTGACACTACCAACTTCACACAGTTATTAAATGCTAGAGCCAAGATTTGATCTTTTGATCCCAAGTCCAATGCTCTATCTTGCTCTAATTGACCAATTAATCATCTTTCTCCAGCTGCTTCCCAACATGTATCTTCCAATAGAGTCCAGCTTGTTTCTTCACTGTCCATTAATATACCCAGGCTTATTCCTGCCTCTAATTCTTTGCTCATACTGTTTTCCTTGCCTTTTTGACTCTCTTTTGCCTGTCCAAAGTCTTCTACGCCCTGTTCTAGTCCTTCTTCCTCCATGAAACCTTCCCTAACCACTCTTAACTCTCACTGATTTCCCTTTAATAAAACTGGGGAGTAACCTGCAAACAAAAGTTTCTCTTTCTGGGTTCCTGCCGTCACTCCCTTTGAGTCATTTTCTATTGCTATAATCTAAGAGTATTAGAAAAGGGTTGGATTTCTGCACTAAAGACCATACCCTTGGGTTCACAACCCATTCCCAGGGGAGCCCTATCCTGACCATGTCTGCAGAAGCCCAGAACACTCAGAATCCATCCAAATGCATGATTACCCTTTACTCCAAAGTAAGAAAAGCTCGGGTGAGATACCCCCATTGAGATCAGTTACTAAACATCAGTCTCATGTTGCTTGATTACCTTGGCACAGGTTTAAAACATTAAACGTTCTCCTTAAGTTTCTCTCAAGACTCTCTTTGCCTTCATTCTCCTTGTGTTTGGTAGCATGTGTGTTAAAAACAAACAAACAAATACTAGTTTGACCTACTTACTCTGAAAACCCGAAGTTGGACTCTTTTTCTAACCTCCTGGATCTCAGGATAATCCAAGTCTTTCTTGCTTGCTCTTGGGTCTACTTTCTTTGACCTTCGGTCAAAACTTTTCTCTTTACCACCTAGTGCAATCAATCATTGGCATTTGTTGAGTGACTGCTATGTGCCAGCCGCAGTGCTAGGCACTTGGGATACAAAGACAGAAGTGAAACAGTGACTCCCCTTGAGAAGCTTACACTCTTGCTGGGAAGACAACACTTACCTAAATAGGTATATTCAAAAAGATGATTTGGGGTGTGAAGGAGGCACTACAGCCGGGGCACCATCACCTGATGTTACCGGAGCTTTATCCATGAGAATCTTCTGATTAGCCTCCCCCCTGGTTTGAAGCTCTCTCATTCTGTCTCTTGTTCTCTGTGTCTCACTCTCTCACCCCTCTTTCTGTCTCTGTCTCTGTGTCTGTGTTTCTGTTTGTCTCTTTGCCTCCATCTGTCTCTCTGGCTCTCTGACTGTCTCTGGCTCTCTGTCTCCTCCTTCTGGCTCTCTCTGTCTCTCTCTAACACACACACACACACACACACACACACAGTGTGTATTTGTCTCTCTCTGTCTCCATCTGTCTCTCTGTCTCTCTGTGTCTCCTCCCTCTGGCTCTCTCTGTCCCTCTCTAGCCCTCTCTCACTCTCTCTTGCTTTCTCACTCTCTGTCCCTCTCTTCTTCCCTCTCTTTCCCTCTGTCTCACTCACTCTCTAGTTTGCTGTCTTGCTCTCTCAATCTCTCCTTCACTCTCCCTCATTCTCTCTCTCTTCCTCCCTCTCTCTCTTTCCCTCTCTCCCCCTCCCTTCCACCCTTTTCTCCCCCCCCTCCTCCCTCTCTCTCTCCTCCTCCCTCTCTCTCTTTGTGTCTTTTTCTCTCTCAAACAGGGAAAAGACCTCAGAGGTCATCTAATTCTAAACAGGAATCCTTCTTACAATATGCCCAACAAGAGTCGTCTATCTCCATTTGAAGACCCCCAGGGATGAGAAGCTCACTACCTCATGAGGCATTTCATTTCACATTCAAAAAGCTCTCATCACTGGAAAGATTTCCTCCTATGGAGCCATAAGCCACTTCTCTGAAACTTCTATTACTCCTGACTCCAAAGTCAGATTTAATGACTTTAATCCTTTTTCCATGTGATGATCCTTCAAATACTTAAAGATATCTATCACATAACCCTCAAAGTTTCTCTTCCCCAGACTAAACCATTTTTGAGGTTCCTACTAATGTTAAAATTCTAGGATTTTAGTATTCTGGGATTCTAGTATTATAATTGTTTATACATGTTTGTACATGCATCATACCCCTAAATAGATTTTTAACCTCATAAAGACAAAGACCATGTCTTGCCATTGTATATCTACTAGTACTTAGCATAGTATTTTGTATACAGTATTTAATAAGTGTTTGTAAACTTGAAGCTCTTGTGTGAGGCTACTTAAAACTGTAGTTAAAAACCACACTTGACTAACTCTCTCATATAGTTGTTGTTTTTTTTAATTCAGCATATAGTAAATCAGACTCCAACACATTAAAACGTAGTGAGGAAAAAAAAACTTTTACTGTTGAATTTCACACTTTGCATCCATTTCCAAAATGTATTATATAGTAAGTGTAGTCTGTACTAGATACTTTGGAGTATCAGGCACAGAAAACCAGGCCTTTTTCACATTAGGTTCATAACCCAGTGTCTGGGTGATAAAATTAGCTAAAGAATGATTTAAAATGTTATGTGAGAATCAAACCAAAATTGGATGAAGGCAATGTAGGCAGCTGCTTAAGGTACCACAAGGCAAAATGCAAGGTGAAACACTTTGCAATATGACTTTTTATAAGGGCTTATATTTTGAATGCCAGAAAATTCCACTCTGCAACAAGTAGGTACCTATTTTGTGTTAAGTTTAGTGGAACTAGGGCAAATGAATTCCTTTCAATGCCTTCCATGCCCCCTGGCCAGCTATTTTCTGGACCTTGCAAAATGACCTTGAAGCAGCACTTGGAAGGAAGAGGAAGAATTGTCGATGTTTACTTAGGATTTGTGCCATATCAAAAGGCCCCATCCCTTTCCCAATATACCAACAACCCAATGTGGAAATTATATACCCCATATTTCCTAGAATGGTCTTGATTTAAAATATTTTATCTTAATGTCCTCATAAGCCATTGAAATGTCCTAGAAATGCCAATAGTTTAGCAAATGGTAATTGAATTTGTCAAGTAAATAGGAATTAGAAAAAAACACAGGATTTCCAGTTAAGATAATGGTGTAAAAAATCCTAAAGAAGTCTAGTTCTCCCATAGACACTCAAGCAAAAATCTAAAAGGGCACGAGATGAAACTATAGTCAAGAAATTGAAAAGAAATACCAGGGGGAAGCTAAGTGGTGCAGTGGATTCAGGAGGACCTGAGTTCAAATCCCATCTCAGACCAGACACTTGACACTTACTAGCTGTGACCCTGGGCTTAACCCCAACTGCCTTGCGCGCACACACACACACACACACACACAAAAATACCAGTAAGTGGTTCCATTCAGTTCATTCTGACACAAGGCACTTGAAAAAGGGTCATGCCAGATAGGCAGAAGTCAGCATGAGCTTTAGCAAAAGGGGCCTAAAACTTGTGGATGCTCTGAGCAGGGACAAACCAGGATGATGATGAATTAATGAGAACCCCTCTCAATGGCTCCTGAAGCCAACAGGATGAGCAGCAGTGTGACACTAGAGACAATCCCAATATGTCACTGAGAAGAGAGACAGGACCAGACAGTGGTATAGGATTAGGAGCCACAGCACAAGTAGGGGCCAGCAATAAACAGGCAACTAGGGCCCCTCAGGGCCTCAGAAGAGGATGGAACCTAGTCCCAGTTCCTGATTGGGGATTGTGCAAGGAGGAGTCAAAGACAGGCTGAAGGCAGCACACAAATTCTCAAAAGAAATAATTTTTAAAATTGAGAAGGAACAGGGTTTGTCAGCATCCAGTCTCAAACTATACTACAAAATAATAATCATCATTAAAATTTAGTTTGGTTAAAATATAGACATTTTGATCAATGGAAAGGCCATGAAACCCAGAAGCGATCAAATGTGACAGCATTGTATGCCCAAAGAGGCCAACCACTGAGCTAAGTATTTAGTATTTGAACAAAACTGTTAGAAAAAATGGAAATAGTCTTGAAAAAAAATTAGGCTCAAATCAACATCTCACCACAATAAACTAAAAATAGATTCAAGACCTAAATATAAAAGATCATATCATAAGCAGACCCTCTAAGCCTTCAGGAGACAGAAGTAGAAGCCAAAGGTTATCATCAAGGGCAAGGACCTAGTACCAGCACTGATCCACAACTGCAGTAGTATCCGACTACAAAGGGGACGAAACCAAAAGGTGCCTGTCCATCCTACCTAAAAGTGCAGAAGCGCGGGAAGGTCAGCCCCAGCACAAAGTACCAGTCTAAGGACTAGGCTGAAGACAGGAATAAACAAAAGAAAACTCCAAACACAGTGAAGAAATACTATGGGTCAAAAGAATTCCAAGAAGCAAATCCAGAAGACAAAAGTACCTCTGAAACAAGTAAAAAGTAGACCCTCTGGGAAAAGAAGGGCTTGGCCATAAGGATTCAAAGAGTGGCTGGAAAAAATGAAGAGATGAAAAAGGAAATCGGAGCCCTTAAAGAAAAAATTAGAACAGGTGGAAAGCCTTCTCCAAGTACTATACTCACTGAAAAATAGAATGGAGCAAACAAAACTCAATGATTCCATGAGACAGCAAAAAAAAATATTAGAAAAAAAATCAAAAGACTGAAAATTAGGACGTATAATGTATCTACTATCAAAAACAACTGACCTGGAAAACAGGTCGAGGAGAAACAATTTAAGAATAATTTAAGGATTCCCTAGCCAAACAAAATGCCTGAATATCATATTTCAAGGAATCATAAAAAGAAGCTGCCCAAATGCACTAGAACCAGAGGGCAAAGTAAAAATAGAAAGAATGTACTGCTCAAATCCAGAAAGAAACTTCACATTGAAAACACTAAGGAATGCCATAACCAAAATCCAGGTCAAGAAAAAAATAATGCATGCAATAAGAAAGAGGGAATGGGAGCTAAAGAAAAAGGAAAGGTACAAGAGGACATGGTGGTGGGAAATACACAACTGATCATCATAACTCTGAATGTGAATGGGATGATTATCAATCCAAAAATACTGAATAAAATATTAACAAAGAAGCTACAGTAGAATATCCGGAAGACTACACACTATGCAGGTAGCTAGGTGGCACAGTAGATAGAGCACCAGCTCTGGAGTCAGGAGCACCTGAGTTCAAATGTGACCTCAGACACTTGATACTTACTAGCTGTGTGACCCTAGGCAAGTCACTTAACCCCAATTACCTAAAACTTAAAAAAAAAAAAAACTGGGTTCTATTAATACCAGGAAAGGGTTGGTTCAATATTAGGAGACTATAACACAATAGACCATATTTTAATACCAAAGCTATTCAATGATATTAGGATAGAGATAGGGACTGGATCTCAGATTTCAGTGGTATAGGGAACTCTTAGATAATCCCCTTACCAATGCAGGTCGGCACGTTTCTGCAATTTATAATCATAAGAAATTTGCCTAAAATACCAAGATGTTGAATGGTTGCCCAGCCAGATGTGTCAGGAGCAGAGCATGACCCTATATTTTCCAAAATCTAAGGCCAACTGTCTTTTGACTACACAATTCTGCCTTATATAAATAGATGCACAAAAGCTTTCAACAAAATACAACTTTTTATGCTAAAAAAAAAACAAAACCTCATTCGGGGTTGAGAATCTCAGGCCCACAAGGCTGAAAACGTCTCATGCCCGCTTGTCCTTACAGACTTCACCTGGCCCTAAGTGTTTTATCACTAATAAACTTTTCCTCTGGCTGAAAAAAAAAAGTTAAAGCATAAAGCTTTTCCTTAAATGGGAAACCATATCTATCCAAAAACCAAGTGCTAACATTATGTATAATGGAGAAACTATAGAGGCTTTTCCATTAATACCAAGATAAAGCAAAGATGTCCATTGTCACCACCATTATTTAATATGGTTTTAGAAATGCTAGCCACAACAAGAAAAAGAAATTGAGGGAATAAACAAAGCTGAAGAAACAAAATTATCACTTCTTATGTATGATTATGATTATGGTTTAGTTAGAGAACCCTAGATATTAAACTAAAAAGCAATTGAAACAATAATGTCAGTAAAATAGCAGAATATAAAATAAGACCACAAAAATCATCAGTCTTTCTATGTGTTATCAACTAAACCAAGCATAAAGGTAGAAAAATAAATTTTACAACTACAGGCTGTAGTTAATTAAAACTAATTTTGAATGTAGTTAACTTGAAAATTTTGAATCATCTGGAGTCCAATATACCCACAGGAATTATATGAATGCAACTAAAAACACTCTGCATAAATAAAGACCTCAAAAGTTGGAGAGGTATCAGTTTCTCATAACAATACTACCTAAATTGATTTACAGATTCAGTGCCACACTAAGCAAACTACCAAATGATTTCTTTATAGAACTAGACAAAATAAGAACAAAATTGATCCAGAGGAACAAAAGGTTAAAATTCTCAAGAGAAATAATTTTTAAAATTGGGAAGGAACAGGGCTTATCAGTATCCAGTCTCAAGCTACACTACAAAGCAATAATCATAAAATTTTGGTCTGGTTAGAATATAGAAATTTTGATCAATGGAACAGATTAGGAACATAAGACCCAGAAGTAATCAAATGTGATAGCACTGTGTACCAGAAGATGCCAACTACTCGGCTGAGAACTCAGCTTTTAACAAAAACTACCAGGAAAATTGGAAAGTAGTCTTGAAAAAAATTCATCTTAGACCAACATCTTATACAATATGCCACAATAAACTCCAAATAGATGAATGACCCAAACATGAAAGGTTATATCATATCATAAGAAGGGAAAGAGCTACCTTTCATGATTCTTGGGAGATAGCAAATTTCTTTGATAAATGTCTGATATCCAATTATATATGGAATTATAGAAATGTGAAAATATCAAAGAGCCATAAATAAATGATCAAAAGATATGAAGAGTCAGTTCTCAAAATAAAGAAATGTAGCTTATCAAATTCAGTTGGATTTTACCTTTTACTCAGTGTTACATAGTTAACCATATGAGCTATAAAATAACATGTTTTCTTCTCTTCCTCAATTCTTTAGTGAATTTAAAATAATTTATTTCAAAAATTTCAATGCCAACTACAAACTAAGATTTCCTCTGCCCCTTTCCCCTGTTTTTCATTCACATCCCAATAAACCTGTTTTTAGGAGGAAAGTCCTAGTTACCTACATTTGGAAGCACACCTTAGTCCACATTGCTTTTTGGCAATTTAGATAAACCCCAGAGATGCCATTAGGGAAGCATTTCAAGTGAAACCCCAGCCTTACTTTCTGAGAAGCAAGTTGAAAAAAAGCTTTGGTGGGAAGCCCAGGTCCTGTGTGTCATAGCTGTATTGGAAAGGACTGTGAGAGCTAGATTAACATCCACAGGTCATTTTTTCAGTGCACCACCAAATTTGTTTTCTTACATCAGACACCAGCTATGTGGATGAATTAAATCGAAGAAGTGAGAAGACTTAAGTCCTGGCTGGAATTATTTCACCAACATTGTTAAATACGTTTCCATACCACTATGTGTTCTTTCCTTCTCATATGCATTTTACAGCAGACATGGCAGCGGGTAATGACAGATTGCGTGTTCATACTAGTTATGTCAAATCTCTAGCATTCTTCTTTAAATGCTTTCAAGAAAGCACCATCTATGAGCAGGTGGAAAAGTGCTGAAGACAGCAACGTCCTGAGTTTACCATGTTTTAACCTATATTACCCATTTTACCGAGTTCATTTACACAGAGAATATGTCCATGTTGACATTTAACATGTCTAATACAAATAGGCTTTTCATCCACCTTGCAAAAATAGTTCATTTGGACAATTTATATTAATATATGTAATATATCTATATAGATATATACGTATATGTATATATAATGTAGACACAGACATATAATGTATATTGTTTAGCAACACAAAATATATCTACATTATATCATAGCGTCATCACAGCTTAGAACATTATTTATATGTTTATTTATAAGCTATTTGATAAATACCTACACCTGCTTAAGTTTGGCATATGATAAAAAAAAATTGGAAGTTTTTGTATCTAAAGTTGGTTAATAAGATCTGTTAAAGGTGATAGTATACTGCTCCAAATACAGGCCACACCCCTAAAATGAGATTTCTTTGAAAAAAGGAAAAAATGATATATGTTTGTACAAAAAAGGACATAATTACTGTATTAAAATCAGCACTTCACGTAAAAAAAAATTCAGTCAAATCTAACAAGCTTTTATTAAAAGCCTACCGTATAGAAAGCCTTGTTCCGGGTGATTTTTTGACAGGGAGCAAAAACTAACCAGAAATAAGGGCAGAAATCCTGCCCTTAAGGAGCTGATATTTGGGTTGAAGAGAGAGGCAGGTTATTTTTTCAAAAGCTGTGATTTCACCTCCATTCAATGCTCCATATGAAAAGGTTCCTCTACCAATGCAGACTGTCAAGTGTTCTGCAGCTTGGTGTGGTGGGCAGATAGCCTGCCTATATACTAGGAAGACCTGGGTTCAAGACTTGCCTATGATATACACTGCCTTTTGATCCTGGGTAAGTCATTTAACTACTTAGTGCTTTAGTCAATTCTCTAGGACCATAATTTGCAGAGGTCCAGAGACTAGACCTGTGATTTCATTGGTATGAAATCCAGGTGAAGAAGCTCGCTACTAATGCAGGTCAGCACTTCACCTGAAATTTAGTCTCAAAGAGTTGGTGACTCACTGAAAGGTTGTGATTTGCCCAGAATCACACAGTCAGGATGTGTCAGAAAACGGACTGGGGGGAGGAGAGGAGTACAGAGTGAGAGGGGAAAAATAGCAAATAAACAGATCTATATGTGTGTGATAAACCAAACAGGGAAAGAACATTAATAACTAAAGGGATCCAGAAAGACCTTTGGTCTGAGAAAGCATATGAGCTGAGCCTTGAAGGAAGCTAAGGATTTTACAAGGAGCAGAGGCAGAGAGAGAAGGTGATGAAGTGCATTCCAGGCATTGAAAATATTTTTCTCCAGTCAAAGGCATTTTAGGATTTTTTTCAATTATTTCCATCACATTCATTGTTGCTCAATTACCAAGAGCTTGATTATAGGATGGAAACACTTGGGTTTTGTGAGAATTATATTTAATAAGAAGGTACTATCCATATCCAGATCAATATGCTATTGAGTAAAAAAACATCTAGTAGTAGACCACCAGCTGTCAATCAGTCAATAAATATTTATTAAATACCTATTATGTGCAAGGCACTGTATTAAGCACTTAGCATACAAAATGAGACAAAAGACAGTACCAGTCTCAAGAAGTTCACAATCTAATGAAGGAGACAACAAGCAAATGAGTATGTACCCAAAAAACTATATATAGTATAAGTAGAAAATAATTAAATGGGGTCAGACCCTAGAATTAAGAGGGGTTGGGAAACTCCCTGCAGAAAATGGAATTTTAGCTGAGACCTTAGCTTAAAAAGGCCAAGGTCTCCCACTGCATCCTGGGCCATCTCCAGTTGTCCTGATCTATATCTGGCCACTGGACCCAGATGGCTCTGGAAGAGAGAGTGAGGCTGGTGACTTTGTACAGCCCTCCCTCACTTAAATCCAATTCACTTGCAAGTCATGGCATCAACTCCCTGATGTCATGGTCCTCTTCAAGAACGAAGGACAAATAACAACAACAAAGGAAACCACAGAAGCCAGTAGGTGGTTTCTCTGGTGATGAAGAGTAAGAGAATTCCTGGCATGGAAGACAGCCAGAGAAAATGCCCATGTTTGAGAGATGGAAGGTGAAAGAGAGTTTAGGGGGAAAGATAATGCATTCAGTTTGGGATGTGTTAAGGTTAAGATATCAACTAGACATCTAGTTTGAGATATCTGAAAGGCAGTTGGAGATGGGAGATTGGAGGTCAGCAGAGAGGTTAGGGAAGAATAGGTAGCCTTGAGAATCATCAGCATAAAGATGGTAATTAAATCCATAGGAGTTAATGAGACCACTAAGTGAAGTAGTATGGAAGGAGAAGAGAAGAGGACCCAGGAGTTAGAAAGCATGATCTCGATGAAGATCCAACAAGAGAGACTAGGAAGGAGTGATCTGATGGTAGGAAAAGAACCAGGAGAATGTGGGTCCCCAAAAACCTAGAGAGAAGAAAATAGAAAAGATGGTGATCAACAATGCCAAAGGCTGTAGAGAGATTACAGAGAATGAGGACTAAGAAAAAGTCATTGGATTTGGCCATCAAGAGATGATGGGTAACTTTGGAGGGAGGAATTTCAGTAGAATGATGGGGTTAGAAGCCAGATTGCAAGAAATTAAGAAGAGAGTGAGAGAAAAAAAAGTAGAGGTGGCCTTTTCAAGGAGTTTAGCCATGAAGGACAGAGGAGATATAGGATGATAATTAGAAGGGTTTGGAATGATCAAGTGAGGGTTTTTGGGGGATGGGGTAGACATGAACACGTTTGTAGGCAATAGGAAAGGAGCCTGTAGAAAGAGAAAGGTTGAAAATAAGTGAAAGAGCGAGGATGACAGAGGGGGCAATCCATTGGTAGAGACAGGATGGAATGGCATTTCTTGTACAGGTCAAGGGGTTAGCCTTGGTAGGGAGTAAGGCCACATCTTCACATGAGACAAGGGTGAAGGAAGAGAGAGTATCAGAAGGCTTATGAGTGCTATGAGATGAGGAAGAGGGGAGAAGAGGGAGCTCATAGAAAATGGTTGCTCAGTAAAATAGGAGTCAAAGTTCTCATTGGAGAGGGTTGGGGAGAAAGAACCATGAGAGGTTTAAGGAAGGATAAAAAGTTTGGACAAGCTGCTGTGGAGATTGGGATAGTGAGTCGATAAGAGAGGTGTAGTAGGATTACTCAGCAGCAGTGAGGGCCCAGTTGAAGTTGTATGACATAAATTTTTGGTGGACCCAATAAAAACAGTGGTGTGATTTTGTGGTTTTCTCCATCTTTGTTCAGCAGCATGTGCAGAGGCTTGAAGGTGGCAGATGGTGGGAGTGATCCAAGACTGAGGCTTGGCAGGGTGCAATCAGTGATATGATAAGGGAGCTAGATACTCAAGGTAAGAGGACGATATCAAGTTGAACTAGTTCACCAAGGTCAAGATGGGGAAAAGAGGATAGAATGGCTAGTGCAAGGGTGATGGCCTGGAAGAGAACTGAGGAATCGAGGAATTGAAGGTCACAGCATGGATGAAGATTATGTAAGGGAAGGCAAAGGGGGTAGTAAGCCACTAGATTATGGTCAGGTGAGAGGACTTTAGAATTCTTGAACACAGGGGTGTTGCATTTGTGAGTGATGGTAAGATCAAGGGTATTACCATCTTTATGTGAGGCTGAGGTGGAGTAGAGGAGTTGATCATGGGAAATGAGTAGGTTGAGGACTGAGTGGTTAAGGTGTTTGAAGGAGAGTCAATATATAGCAATCTTTATGGCTTAATAAAGCTGATAAATACTCCAAATTGAATTGCTCCTCCTCTTTTTTCCTTTCCTCTCTTTTTTTCCCAAAGACTTAGAAATGTAGTTCCTGAGCCCATTTCCTGTCCCTGTGCCCCTTCCACTCACCTCTGCCTTTGTTCTTTTTCCATCTCTTTTTTCTTCCTCTTTTTTTCGTACCTCTGCAGGGTATGATGACACTGTCAGCTCTCTGTCCCTCCTGGGCAAATAATCCACAGTTCATAAGTAAGAATTGAAGTTGTCTTGAGCTTTCCAACACCCAGGACATCTGAAGAAAGGGAGAGTGAGCATGGAATGAAATCTGCTGCTCAAAGATGGTAGAAAAGTGGGGAGAAGACATAGGAAAGGATTGTGGAATGGAGGCCCATTTATGGAAAACAGGAGCCTTAGCCTTAGGTCTTTGATAAGAGGAGCCGGTGAGGAAATGCCAGTGTTAATGTAAAGTAATGCTGTGTACTGGAGAAAGTCCAGGGGTCCTTCCACCCATGATGAGACTATGAAAGGAAGAGCATTCCATCAATCTGGATACCACTAGAGTCAATGCAGTTATAATCTTTAAACTAGATAATTAATATATGGTGACTTTCAGAAAGGTCTATATGGGGGAAAGCACAGTATAGGCAAGAGTCATGGGAAGTACTTGGTCCTGGTTATCTGGGGCTCCTGGGAATTTTCCCATTTATCTCTGCCTTTGTATGTGCAGCCAGCTACCAGTCATGTGGGAGAGGCTGCCCAGACAATGAGTGGCACATACAGCAGTGTGCTGGAACTGACTCGCTCAGGATTCCAAGAACTGATTCTTAACTTTTTACTTCGAGCATTTACACCTCAGAAAACAGCATGTGCTATAAATCAAGGCTTGATTTATTTTTGGTTGATCGTCAAGACTTAAGAAAGTGATGGAGAAAATGTTAATAATGTATATTAAACTTTAAAGACTGTCATGCATGCTTTTTTTTTTTCTGGAGGGCCAGTTGTTAAGCATTTACCGGCATGCTGCTGGATATTTGTCTTTCCCTCCCCAACCCCCACCCCAGGCTGTCTATACTGGTCCAAAATTGTGTTGATGGGCTCCTGCTAAGAGTTCAGAAACAGATTCCACCAAAAAGATAGAGCTGCAATGATGAGCTGGGTTCCAGATTCAACCCAGAGCTTTTTATCTGGTTATGCTAACCTGATGCTTCTGCCCTCAAGAAAGGCATGCAACAAGACACAGGATACAGCTGCTGGAGACTTAGATCCAGACCTTTCGTCTCGTCAGAGGTGTGTGTATTGACGTGGGGCAGCTAGGTAGTGCGGTGGATAGAGAGCCTTGAGTCAGGAATACTCATCTTCATGAGTTCAAATTCAGCCTCAGACACTAACTAGTTGTGTGACCCTGGGCAAGTCACTTAATCCTGTTTGTCTCAGTTCCTCATCTGTAAAATGGGCTGGAGAAGGACATGGCAAACCACTCCTGTTTCTTTGCCAGAAAATGCCAAATGGAGTCACAAAGAGTCAGTCATGACTGAAAAACAACTGACTGAATAATGCATTCATGTATGTAAACATTGATGCATGTAAGTATAAATATTTTTGCAGAAAGGGAAACCCGCTGATATTGATAGTAATGACGGATTCTGGCAAATTTACAAAGATGTAAATAATACAGCCTGGCAATTTAAAAGTAATACTGATGGTTTATTATTTGTGTAGGATGCTTACCAACTTCTACCTGATGACCATATTCAGTTTAATTCAATTCATCTTAGCAAATTATTAAGTGCCTACTATGTCCTAGACTCAAGACCCCATGGCCAAAAAACAATAATAATAATGAAGCAGTTTCTGACCTCAAGGAACAACTTATATCCTTCTGGACAACAAACACTACAAAACCCTGTTTGGTACAATAATGATGAGGGATATCATGAAATAGGAATTGAGTGAGCTTTGTTATTGATGTATATAATCACAGCAGTGGAAGAGGGCTTGCCTGCACATGCCCAGATCTCCTAAAGAGAGGGTCCCTGCATCTCTGAGTCCTCTATTGAAAGTGAGTGAGGGCAGCCTCCTTTAATAGGCTTTGTAAATGCCAAAATGTGTTCAACTTGTGAGCCTGATTGTGAGAAACACGCACACAAAATGGCTCTTTTTCTGGGTGGACTGTTTGAAATGTTTATCCTCTCTGGCCAAATCCTTTTGTAAGCACACGAATTCTATCCCCATAATGAATATGAAGTTTCCTTGAAGCAGCCAGGTGGTAGAACAGTCAGAGCACCGGACCTAGAGCCAGGAAGACTTGAGTTCAAATTCAGACTCCAGCTCTTATTAGCTGTATGACACTAGGCAAGTCACTTAACCTTTGTCTGACTCAGTTTCCTCAACACCAAATGGCAATAATAGTACCTACCTCCCAGGGTTGTTGTGAGGATCAAATGAAATAATATTTGTAAACCATTTAGCACAGTACCTGGCACATAGCAGGTGCCATATATACGTATTCCCTTCCCTTCCAGCCCTGAGAACAGCCAGCATTCCAACTTCAGCCTCTCATCTGTTCCTTCTGGTGAAGAAAGCTAAATCTTCTTGCATATGTCAGAGATCTGCTTTTTACCGAAACAGTTCCATACTAGTTGAGTATATTGTACCAGTGATCAAGGGCTTTTTATCCATCATTCAACATTCAAGCATTTATTAAGCATCTACTCTATTCCAGACACTATTCTAGAAGCAGGAGAAACCAAGACAACACCAAAAAAGTTCCTGCCTTCGAGGAGCTTATAGTCTATGGGGGAAACAATCTATACAGATAAGTAAATTGAAAATGTATAGAAAATAATTTCCCTGGGAGAAGGGGGAGAGCACTAACAGCTAGGGGAACCAGCACAAAGCAGTACCAGAGAGGAGGCTTGAAAGAAGCTTGGGATGCTAGAAGGCAGAGGTGAAAAGGAAGGGCATTCCTGGCACAAGGCAAAGGCAGGGAGGTCAGACTCATTTTCACCTCCCCTCCATCACATGGGCCTATTCATTCAATTCCAATTTACTCATTTCAAGGAAGAATCTCTTATCAAGAAAACATGCTTTTAGAATAAACACACACACACGCACACACGCCCACACGCCCACACGCGCACTTCATCTCAAAATGTACTCAGGATGAGTTGCTTACAGGGATAAGCCATGAAGTGATTCATTCTTCCTCCTCGACCTTGCGCAGTCTTCATTTGGCTATACTGTACTATGAGGCCAAGGGTGGAAATAAATGGAGAGACACATCTTACAGCTTTGTGCAGTTACATTAAGTACAAATCAAAATTTTTGGATTCAGAAGATGAATTGCCATTTCAAAATCCTCTGAAGGGGAGCATTAATATGGTCACTGGCTTGCTACTCTGCAATTTTGCTGCTACCCCCTGAGGACTTTGGGCCATTCTCCGATGGCTGCTGCCTCAGGACACAGACCCCTCCTCATCTCCAGCATCCTTCCAAGTGTTTGTTCATGTGATTGAAAATTGATTCTTTATTATTCCTCTGGATAGCTTCCCAGACAACCCTATGTTAACCTGACCAAGCTGCTTCTTTTTTTTTCTTTTGTAAACATGGACACAGGGCAGCTAGGTGATGCAGTGGATAGAGCTCCAGGTCTGGAGTCAGGAAGACTCATCTTCTTGAGTTCAAATCTGGCCTCAGACACTTACTAGTTTTGTGGCCCTGGGTGAATTACTTAACCCTATTTGCCTCAGTTTCCTCATCTGTAAAATGAGCTGGAGAAGAAAATGACAAACCACTCCAGTATCTTTGCTAAGAAAACCCCAAGAGGGGTCAGGGAGGATCAGGCACCATTGGAAAAATGTCTCAACAAATAGAGACACTGTATTTGCTTCATCCTAGTCCTTAGGAATTTCTCTTGTATCTCTCCCTGATAGACTGTATTCATATGCATATAAGGAAGGTCTCTTCCTTATACATATATTCCTCTTTGTCACTCTTCTGCTTAAAATCCTTCAACGACTCCCCCAAATAACCTCCAACCCCTTACCTTGGTGCTCAAGGCCCTTCATTAACTGACACTAAACTACCTGATCTATCTCTGGCCACCGGACCCAGATGGCTCCAGAGGAGAGAGTGAGGCTGGTGACCTTGCACAGCCGTCCCTCACTTAAATTCATGACATCACCTTCCTGATGTCATGGTCCTCTTCCAGAACTAAGGAAAAACCACAACAAACAACACCTATTCCTGTCCAAATATTCTCTATTCCGAAGATACTGGACTGTTCTTCATTCCCCAGATCCATCCTGCCTCCACACCTTTGCTCACACCATTCCTTCCAGATGACGTGTTCTCTCCCTTCTCTGCCTATTGAAACGCTGCTCATCCTTTAAGTCCCACCTGAAATATCATCTCCTGATTTCCCTAATCAGTTATGGTCTTTCTTCCCAGTCAACAGTCAGCAAACATTTTATTAAGCACTGCACTAAATGCTAGGAATATAAAGAAAGACCAAAATTAGTCCTTACCCTCAAGGAGCTTACTTTCTAAAAGGGGGTATAATGTGTAAATAGGTGAATACAAGATATATACAGATGAGGTGAAAGGTGATTTCTGAGGGGGAGGTACCGGAGGGACCAAGAAAGGCTTCCTGCAGAAGATGGCATTTGATCTAGAACTACATTTGATTTGCTTCTCTCTTATGTACTTATTTACAATATTCTGCGTCATAATTGTTTGTGGAAGTTGTCTGTGGCTCAGGGGCACCACAAGGGACTCTGGTTCATACAGATTGGGTTCACTCCTAGCAGCCTCAATCTAAGTCCCCATCCCAGTGTAAAACTGCAGAGAAATCTCAGAAACAAAATTTAGTGTGGTCTGTGTTCAAGCCTCCCCAAATGTGGGTAACAAAGTCTCCTCCCACAAAGATTCTCAGTGAATGATATGAGTAGCAGGCATGGGATAACTTTGAACTTCTATCCCCACAAGAAATACAAAGATACAAAGGGCTCACGGGCATGCATTAACAAAAACAGCTTTCAGACTTCCCCAGAAGGTAAATAAAATTTGTGGAATTGCTGAACAAGTATTCTCCATTCATCTCAGATTCACGTCATGTAAGCAATTCACAGCCATATTACAGAAGGCTGGCAAGGTCCAATGTGCTAACCCCCCACATGACGCGGCCATAGACCTCTAGCTGTAGGATGCTCCTATTGGCAGTTCACTTCTCTAAGAAGTATGTTTTAAGGAAATCTTCCCCCTCTGTGCATATGGCCCCTGATTCAGGAAGTCAGCTTTAGAATTACCTGTGAGTTAATAATCCCCAAAGGCCAGAAACATCTATTTGCAAGATTGCTGGTCTCTGATCTGTGTTCATAAATTTTTCTTTTAAACAGGGAATGTATATAATCTGCAGCAATTTGTGCCTTTGTATGCATGTTTCAGTGATGCATGTGTTGAGAGAAGGGGTCAAAGAAAGAGAAAATGAGCCATGATAATAAATTAAGTTATGGCAATGTATAGGCAGAGGGGAGAGGGTAGTGTCCACAATTAGCCAGGAATCGGTGTCGCTTACAGATTGACTTAGGGTATAATGCTTATTTTTAACCTGAGTTATGATAGGCCACGCAAACCAGAAGCTGGGTGGGCAGAACCAAGGACCTGATGTTCACAGGCACATAATACTATCCCAGGATTAGGATACACTGAAGAAACATTCAGCTGGGGCAGATTCCAGACAACATATTCCAGACAACATATTGGTGGGTGATATATATTGGTGCTATGGAAAGAAAGACTGGAAGTGAAATAGAAGGAAGGCAGGGACTGGGATGATGAGAACAGATAGGTGGCACTACAATGCACAGAGCACCAGGTCTGGAGTCAGCAGGACTCCTCTTCCTGAGTTCAAGTCTGGCCTCACATACCTACTAGCCATGTGACTCTGGGCAAGTCACTTAACTCTGTTTGCCTCATTTTCTTCATCTGTAAAATAAACTGGCGAAGGAAATGGCAAACCACTGCAGTATCTCTGCCAAGAAAACCCCAAATGGGGTCATGAAGAGTCAGACATGGCAGAAAAATGACTCAGTGGGATGATGAGAGGTCTCAAAACCATGGAATTTGAGGGTTGAATAAAGGAACAGGGGATGTAAATTCCTTGAGGGGCAGAGACTGTTTTTGACATTCTTTTTATCCCTAGTGCTTAGCACAATGCCTGGCACATAGTAAGTGCTTAATAAATGTTTTATCTATCCATCTACCTGAGCCTAAGTTGAGAATGCATGTGTTATAAACTGAGATCACTATCACACCCACTTCACTGGATTGTTGAACAGCTCAAATGAGATAATAATGTGTAAAGTGCTTGAATGAGCATAATATAGACAAAGTGTTTAGCAAACTTTGAAGTGCTATATAAATATGAACTGTTATGATAAGATCGTAGATTTGGAGTTAAAAGGAAGCTGAGGCATCATCTCAGTCCCTCGTTTTACAGGTGAGGAAAGTGAGGCCCATAGAGGTTAACTGATTTGTCCAGTGTCACATAGGAAGTGTCACATAGGCAGAACTGGGATTTGAACTCAGGGCCTCTGCACCCAACATTCTTTCTCCTATACCATTGCTTCTTTCAGGTATATTGTGATTAAATAACAGCATATTTACTTCATTCTTATCCAAACTTTCTTCTAAGGATTCAGAGAAGTAGGCAGGCTTCCCATCTTCCTTTTCTTCACAATGATCCCATTGAGGTAATTTTAGCTGAAGAGAAAACAGTGAGTGAACCTGCATTGCTGGGCAGAGAGACTGGAATCCAGATGTTCCTGCTGCTACTCCAATATTCTTGCTGGGATCTGTAGCTCATAATAGTTCTTCCCCAAATCTGGAATCAGGAAAAAAAAACAGGCGCATGCATTTATTTTTCACTAAAATGAGCTTTCTATATATGCTCATGGGCTAGTACTAAGCCATATTTTCACTCCTCTTTTTTTGAAAATGGTAGCTTCTCACACTATTTTCACTTTATTTTTGTGTGGTTTTTTTTCCTTTTGGTTTGTTTCTTCTTTCACAAAATGACTAATATGGAAATGTGTTTTACATGCTTGTACATATATAACCTATATCAAATTGCTTAGCATTTTAGGGAAGGGGGAGGGAAAGGAAGTAGGGGAAAAAATTTAAAACTCAATTTTTTTAAATGAATGTTAAAAAATGTCTTTACATATAATTGGAAAAAAATAAAATGCTATTTAAAAGAAAATAGAAAAAAAGAAAATTGTGGCATCTGAGCTAAGAACAACACATTCACCCAAGCTAAGCACGTATATACATGGGACTGAGACACCTACAAATTTCCAGACTCTTGATACATCTATTTTGGGTGACCTCGATCCCCACCACCTCCAAATCTACTGGCTGATTATGACCTTACCCAGCATGCTCCTAGCTTACAAGTTTCTTCTCTGAAATAAGGATAAGCTTGCAAATGAGAAATTCAGGGCTTTTGTTCACCTATAAATTCAGTGTGTTTTGGACTCTGATCAAAAGAAATGCAAATGCTAAATTTATTTCCCTGCTACTTCTACATGCTTTTTAATAACCTCTTCTCAGGCCATTGACAGCTTTCTTGTTTCTTATGCATATTAGCTATCTTATTAATTAGATAGCTTTGGTTTTCCACTATAACTCTTTGTTGTTGTTTTTTTTCTAATCTGTACCTATTTTTCCTTGCTCACTGGGTTATTTAGGCATGTTGCCCATTTCCTTATAGGGACTTGTAGCCTCAGAAAATACACACCTTTTAATTAGCCATATACTCACATTTCAATTTCAGCTTTAGCATCTGTCACTAATAGGGAATGTTTAGCCTCCTAGGATCCTAGCTGTAGAGCTGAAAGGGATTTCTTCTTCCAAAGGGAATCTCATTCGTTGAGTTTCTTTACTTAGCTTGTCATTCAGATGTTATCTCTGTACAGGTCATTTTGTTGTTTTCGTATTTAGTAGTGTCTGTCTCTCCTGTGACCTCATTTGGGGTTTTCTTGGTAGAGATACTGGAGTGATTTGCCATTTCTTTCAGATTTCTTGCTCATTTTACAGATGAGGAAACAGAGGCAAACAAAATTAGGTGATTTGCCCAGGGTCACACAGCTAGTACATGTCTGAGACCAGATTTGAACTCAAGAAAATGAGTCTTCCTGACTCCAGGCACAGCGTTCTGTGCACTGTGGCGCCACCTAGCTGCCTTTTGCAGGTTATACTAGAATGCTGTATATCTCCAATGTGAGCTCCTAGAGAACAAGGATTGTTTTCTGCCATTTGTTTCTCTAGGACCTGGCACAGTGACTTGTATATATAGCAGGAACTTAATTCACACTTGTAAAATTGAATTGAATTGAATACCACAGCCCATCAATAATTTTGTGTATTGATGAGGAAGAGAAGATAAAGGAAGGTTATGATAACTATTACACATCATAGACATGATCATTATAATGTCTCGTTGTCACTAACTACATCAGCCCTTGAGAGTCTGCTTTAATGGGTGAAAAATAAATCAAAATAAAGATGGCTTACCTCACAGGGCTCTTATGAAGAAAGCACATTATAAAGCTTGGCCTCATCGATATAGATATGTGATATACATGTAGATATGTGTGGGAGTGTGCGTGTATTGTTATTTTTTATTATAGCTCATAGACTTGAGTCATTGTTCTTTTTTATTATGTTTTTGTTATCTCTAAAATACTATTTTTCCAGGTAAGAATAGTATGTTATTTGCCCTTCTTTGCTTCTCTGATTTTCCAGACTTTATGTTTAAAAAACATTAAATTATGGCCAGCTTTCCTTTATTTTTTAAATCATTAGTTATTTAAGGTAAGAAATAAGAGTCAGTGTGATATAGTGGGTAGAGAACTAGCCTCAAAGTCAGGAGGATCTGGGTTCTGCCATAGACCGGCTGTGTGATCTTGGTCAAATACCTTAACCTTTCTGTTCTGGGCAGCTCTTGAAAACTATAGGTATCTATCCACAATGGAACAGAGAGTTCCTTGTGAGCTCCCTACATGGAAGAAATCGCAGCTACAATCCAAAAAAAAAAAGGTTAGGATTACTAAAGTTAGTAACAGCCTTTCATTAGAGAGACATCACAGTACAGTAGAAAGAGCTCTGGCCACAGTTCAAGCTCATATCTGCCACTTTAAAAATCTGTAAGACCTTGGGCAAGTCATTTGATCATTCTAATCCATAAAATGGGAATAAAAATACTTACACTACCTACCCAGCAGGATGGTAGAGAGGTTTAAATGTGACAATACATGTAAAGTGAGTTAGTCAGTAAGCATTTGTTAAATACCCACTGTGTGCTGGGTGCTGCTCTAAGGCGAAACATAATCCCTGCCCTGTAGGAGCTCACAATATAATGGAGGGTTTTGCTGCCATGAAAGCACTATGGGAACATAAAGTATTATTATTGCTTATTATCTGTGAAAATGAATGGACTGATCACTGATTTTTATTAGTAAGTAGAAGGAATTAATAGCAGGAAGCAGCAGCTATATGTAGCCCTGGAAAGGGTCCCTGCCTCAGGCAGGTGTTTTTGAGTTGGATTGTGTCATGGACCCTTTGGCAGTCTGGTGATGCTCATAGATCTCTTCTCAGGGCAAAAAAAAAAAAAAAGAATGTTTTTAACTGCATAAAACAAAATGCATAGGATTGCAAAGGAAACCAATTATATTGAAAATAGAATTGTCAAAATATTTTTTGAAAACAAGCTCATACTCCCATGGGCCCTGGGTTACTAAAACGAAACAGCAATCCCTGGCCTGTGCAGAAGCCAAGGGGTTCATTCAACCCAGGAAATCAAATGGAGAGAAAGCACTCTGCCATGGGAGATCAAAAGTCAACTTGGGGTCAGATACAGGCCCAAACACAGGGACTGATTAAATCTAAAGTAGGGTCCAATGGTGAGCCCAAAATCAACTGAAGGAATCTGAAACCAGGCTTAACAAGAAACCCTGAATGAAAAGACTGAGTGATAAGTATATTCACTCAATGTGTTAGCTGATGCTTCTTTTATAGGAGAATTATATATCTTAATGCTACTCTCTTAAATGTGTGATGTTGTTAACTGGCTGGGCCCATACAGTTTCTCCTTCTTTCTTCCTGGTCATGCCAATGAGTCATGGTAAGAGTTTGCCATTATCTTATAGGCTCAGATTTGCAGATTCCACTTTCAAGAGGTTCATGCACCATTTCCAAGAAGCAAATATGCTGTTTGATTATTTTGCCACCATTTTGGAGTAGGCATCTTGGTTTCACAATCTGGAGATAGTATATGTGAAGCACTCTGGAAACTTTAAATTACTATACAATGTCATGAGTATTTTAATACCAGAGTTAAAAAGCATCCAAGAATATAGTAATAGCTGATATTTACTATGTGCCAGGCCCTGTGCTAAGATCTCGTTTGAGCTTCACAACAGCCCCAGTAGGTAGGTGCTGTTATTATTCCCATTTTATAGATGAGGAAACTGAGGCAGGCAGAGATGAAGTGACTTATTCAGGATCAAATAGCTCCTGAGCGTCTGATGTCATATTTGAACTCAGGTCTTCTGGCCTCAAGGCCTGGTGCCCTACCCACTGCATCACCTAGCTGCTACCTTGTGGCTAAAAAAAGATACCAAGATTCTTTGTAACATAGTTTCTTTGATGGGGACATTTTATCATCCTGAGGCATAGTTACTTAGAATCTTAGAGTTGGAAGATACCTCTGAGGTTGTCTCCTACAACCTACCACTCAGTCTTCTCCATAGCACACCTGACAGGTGATCCTCCAGCTTCTTCTTAAACACTTTGGCTCACAGAGGGCTCATTACCTTCTGGAGCAGCCCATTTCCTTGTAGTTCTAAATCTTAGGGAGTTCTTCCTTATGTTGAGTTTAAATCTCTCTCCCTGTAATTTCCAGCCATTTGGTCCTGGCCCCTCTAGAGCCACAGAAACTGCATCATAGCATGGTAGCAGACTCATACTTAAAACTTGACAACAGTAAGTCAATGTGACTAACACAACAGCGCCTTCATTGGATTGCCTGCAAATGGATTAAGAGAATGATATGATCACTGCTAAAATAAGGTCCAAGTCATGCTGAGTATAGACCCTTCCTGATTTGACTGGATGCATTACTTCCAAAGGTAAGGGTAAGAAAAGATTGGCCAGTTTATTTTGAAAGCTGCCCAACCATGATCTAATGTACTGAGATGTGGAAGGATGCCAAGAGAAAACAAATGGTTTAATAGAAAGTTGTGTCTGGTAGACTTAGATGTCAGGGGTTAATGAGGCCAAGACAATGAGTCTGATCCCAGAGTAGGCTAAGAGATTTACTCTCTCCTCCTGTATAACCTGTAGTCCCTATCTCTAGCTAACCATCTTATAAATATAGGCCATAAATCCTCAGAGGCTTAAGACTGAAAAAAGACCATTGGGTTTGACAATTCAGAAGTCTCTAGCGATAATTCCTCTAGAGAGGACCCTGATGTTGGGAAAGATCGAAGGCAAAAGGAGAAGGAAACAGCAGAGGATGAGATGAATACATAGTATTGTGGAAGCAACGAATAGAAGCTTGGACAGACTTCAAGAGACATTGGAGGATAGAAGGGCCTGGCATGCTATGGTCTATGGAGTCATGAAGAGTCAGATACGATTGATCAACCCAACAAAAAGAGATGTTTGAAAGCAGAATTTCAGTAGAGTAGTAGGGATGGAAGCCATCTTGTGGTACCCAGTTGATACAGTGGTCAGTGCATTGGACCTGGAGTCAAGAAGACTTGAGCTCAAATATGACTTTACTGTGTATCCTTGGGCAAATCATCTAACCTAAGCTTCAGTTTCCTCATCTGTAAAATGGGGATAATAATAATAACACCTGCCTCTCAGGGCAGGTTTGTTGTGAGGATAAAATGAAATAATATTTGTAAAGTACTTTATTTGCAAAAAAAAATCCTATTGTTATTGTTGTTGCAAAGGGTTAAGACTAGATGACAGAAAGAAGACAGACCAGTACAAATTCATCTTCTCTACTGAATAAGCAACCCAGGCACAGATCCTCCTTAAATTAGAGCAGCTATATAATACCTTGTCCCTGAAGGACAGCACATGTTATAATACTCCAAATATAAGCAGCCCTCTTTTTTCTGAATCTGGCTCATATAAAACCTGAGTGCAACCTATAATCACTCTCTGAGTCTTACTCATTTTTATCATCATGGCTCTTTTTGTGATGAAAAAATGAATAAAACATCTTTATGTGAACGCAGAAAAAATGTAGAAAGAAACCTAGGCAGGAAGACTTTTTTAATATAGTAACTTTGTGTCATTCATTTTCAGTGTATACCTATGTACTTTTTTTTATATTTCAAAGAAATCTCATTTTTAGCCCATTTTTGACAGACTATGTTTGGAGTAATATAATATAAAATGCACTTGAGGTAGGCCAGGCATGGTGTCCCATAGGCTTTGGAGGATGTAATAGAAGAATTCAGCTCTAGCTTCTCCAAGTAGGGAGATGGTGGCCAAGCGAGAGATGGTTGGTATTGTTCAGTCATGTCAGGCCCAGAGGGTCCATTCTGTCGGGCAGTCCGAGGTTAAGTGACTTTTCCAGGGTCACACAGCTAGGAAGTGTCTGAGGCTGGATTTGAACTCAGGTCTTCCTGCCTCCAGGCCCAGCACTCTATCCACTGAGCCAAGAGTTGGTATCTCGTCTCATCGATTGGTTTGATTTCAAATTCCATCTTTACTGCCACCATCAGGAGACAAAAAGGAGAGACCGACAATCTTTCCTCTTTCCCTCTGATCTCTCTAGAAGCACCCTATCCCTGACAGTCTAGCAGACAACACAGTTCAAGGACACAACCACTTTTCACCATGGTGTGTCAGTGCCTTGGGCGTTGACACTGATAGGTAGTGTTACTAAGCACAAACCCAGCTTGATGAGTTCATTCTGATTAAACAGATCCAACC
This sequence comes from Phascolarctos cinereus, assembly GCF_003287225.1. Taxonomy (NCBI): domain Eukaryota; kingdom Metazoa; phylum Chordata; class Mammalia; order Diprotodontia; family Phascolarctidae; genus Phascolarctos; species Phascolarctos cinereus. Next base: position 229,245,384 of record NW_027555847.1, on the reverse strand, counting down.
AAGCTGACCAGGCCAAAATTGAGCATAAGAAGCACTTATGTATTAGCATGAAAAGCATACTAAGCCATATTTATATTGCATTTTAAGGTTTGCAAAGCACCTTCTCACAACACCATGAATTGGGTAGTATAATTGTTATCATCCCCATATTATAGATGAGGAAACGGACTTCAAAAGGTGAAGTGACTGACCCATTCAGAGGGTCTTGGTAATAATTATGACTCATTCCTAAAAAGCCTTAAGATTTACAAAGCACTTATCCAACAACAACCCTGTTACGTAAGTGGCACAAGTATTTTTATCTCCATTTTACAGGTGGGGAAACTGAGGTCAAGAGAAGTTAAATGACTTGACCACCATCACACAGCTAGCAAGTGTCTGAGATGGGATTCAAACCTCAGGTTCCTGGCTCCCAGTCCTGCTTTCTGTCCACTCCCTCATGCCATCTCAGACACAACCCCAATCATGAACCAGAAATGGCCTTAGAAATCGCCTTTATTTTACAGATAAAGCCATTGAGGAAAGTGAAATGATCTGCCTTATCAGACAAGTATATGTGAACTGAGATCATCCAAGGCTCTTTCTAATCCACCCTAGGATCACTTCTCACTTTTTGGGGGAGAGAGGGGAAGGCAATGGGGTCAAGTGACTTAGTCAGGGTCACACAGCTAGTAAGATCAGATTTAAACTTAGGTCCTCCTGACTCCAGAGCCAGTGCTCTATCCACTGTGTCACCTAGCTGCCCCTAGGATCTCTGTTCAAGAGGTGGGAAAATACACCCACACTGAAAAATAATTACTTTCCACCACTATCTCGTTTTGGAGACAGAGAGTACCTGATGCAGGGAGTTAGGATAAGGGAGTATGAGTTAATATCTTAGACCTGATATTTACTAATTGCATAATCATGGCCCCTTGGCATCTTCCACATCTCTAATCTCCCACGGGTACCTAGAGGTCCTCCCCTGCCTCAGGAACATTGAGGAAGGGAGTAGAGAAGAAAGAAGAATTACCCTTGAACTTAATAGAAGGCATCCTTGGCTCCCTGCTGAAGACAGGCTAAGAACAGTTAAGTTTATGTGGCTCAGGATGGTAGAAAATATCAGGGATTGGGAGTGGAGGTGGAGATGGGGGCAATTAACCAACCTATCTTCCCTTTCTCTTCCATGTTTTCTGTCGTAGGCTTCTCTTCCCAATGTTGGCATTCCGTACAACAATCCTGTTGTGATCTGATATTGCCTTCAAATCTTGCTATAATCTATTTGTTGTCATTGGTCTCGATATGAAACCCCACTGTGGTTAAAAGTTATACATTAGCAGTCTCTTAGCCTTCTTTCCAAATAAGTGAGTCCTGCTTTTTCTTTCCTTACTGAAAGCAATTTCTTCTACATGCTGTGTGCAAATTGAACACTGTTGTTACATCACACTCTTGTTCTTTGTCTGCTTTCCATTTCTGAGTTTGGGTTTTTTTAAATATTTTGTTATGTCCAATCAGGGTCTATATTGGAGGGGAAGGCGAGAGAAGGGAATAAACATTTATGTGATGCTAACTACGCGCCAGGTAATTTGCTAAGCATTGTACAACTATCATTTTACCACAACCCTGGGAGGTAGGTGCTATTATTATCCCCATTTTACATTTGAAGAAACTGAGGCAGACAGAAGTTCAGTGACTTGCCCAGGGTCACACAGCTAGGAACTGTCTGAGGCTGGATTTGATCTCAGATCTTCCTGACTCCAGGCCCATGACTCTGTCCACTGTGCCTCCAGCTGCCTCTACGGTCCTTCCCTGTAAGAACTAGAAGCATCATGCCTTGGAAAGAACACCAACTTTGAAAGCCTGGTCCTAAGTTTCCTCAGTTGCAAAAGGTATATAATAATCCTACTGACCACACAGGGATAATATTAGGAAAGTGCTTCGTGGTGTGGTAGATAGAATGCTGAACTTGGAGTCAGCAAGGACCTGGGTTTGAATCCTGCTTCAGCTGCTTATTAGCTGGATGGGACCTTTAACCTCTCTGAGACTCAGTTTCCCTCATCTGTAAAATGGAGATAACAATTGCATCCACCTTTCAGGGTAGTTGTGAGGATCAAAGTGTTTTGCAAACTTAAAAGCATTCTACCAATATGAGTTATCATTAATCTTAAGGTACTATAGAAAGATCAACTACTATAGTTCTCCTTCTTGCTTTTTTTTTTCCTTCTTGCTGCCCTTTATGTCTTCATCTGCTTCCCCATCCATCCGTTTATTTCAAAGACCCCTATGGTCTCAGTATTTAAAGGCTCAGAACCAATCTGTGCCAGATTGATCATGTCCCCTAAGGCAGGGGTTCACTTAGTAGCTGGTCAGGGATTCCAGAACATTATCTAAGCCTTCCACAGCCTGCAGGCTTCCGCCTCTATTCATCCCTCTTTCTGCAAGCTGTTCAGTAGCTGATAGGTGTGTCACTCAGGGAGAACTCTTCCTTGCGGGAGGGCCCCACAAGAGAGGGAACCAAGCAGAAATGAAGTATTAGGGGCTCAAAGAGGTGTGAAGAATTGCCTTGGGGTATTTCAGACAGAAGCCTTGTCTACCCAGTTATGGCCACATTGAAATAGGACCCAGATATCTCCACACCACCACAATGGGAGTCCTAGAGTGTCCTAGTGGAAAGAACTGTGAGTTGGGAATAAGAATGCTTGGATTTAAATCACATTTCTTCCTCTGTGACCTGGGGCAAATCAGCTCACCTCTACACCTCAGTTTTTTTATCTCTAAAATGCAAGGAGATGACCCCTGAGGTGTGTCCTATGAGCTTATGAAATCCAGGCCAGCTGATTTCTGCCAAATCTCAGTGAGGCAAAAAAAAATGTTTCCTGGTCATTAATCACCCACCATGACCCCAAGACAAGCTTTAGTAAATGGGACGGGAGCGGAGGTTTTGGTTCTCTCCTACTTGGCCCTGCTTCTGATTTTTGCCACCACTTAATAGGTTTAGGACTCAGGTTGGGGAACCTGCAATCTTGGGACCTCATGTGGCCTTCAAGGTCCTTGTGTGCAGCCTTTTTACTGAGTCCAAGTTTTACAGAATAAATCCTTTGATTAAGGGCATTTGTTCTGTGAAGTTTGGATCCAATCAAAGCACAGCACTAGAGGACTTAGAGGACCACATGTGGCCTCAGGGCCACAGGTTCCCCACCCCTGGTTTGGGTTTTCAAGAGTAGTCTCCCAAATACAGTTTCTTCCTCTCAGATATTATTCCTGTAGAGGGACTGTATCTCATAGCAGATAGAGAGCCAGATTGGGAGTCAAGAAGACCTGGGTTCAGGTCCTATCTCTGACACACGCTGCCTGCCTCTCCCTGGGTAAGTCACTTAACCCCTCCTAGAGCGGTACCCCAAGCAGCTTTGTGGGATTGTAAGTTAGATAAGTGTCAGCCCACTGGAAGTAAGTATCCTTGAACCAATGAAGTCACAAGTCTAGAAACAGATAGATTGATAGCCTTTTAGCATCCACAATGAGGGAGTTTATAGGCTCAGATTCCTCTAGAACATTTTATTAAATGCCAGGTGCCATATTTTTGCAGAAATATTTATAAAAATGGATTGCGTCAAGAAAACAGCAATCAGATTCGTCATGGAGACTGGGAACTATAATATATAAGGATCCACTGAAAAAAACTGGGGAATATTTAGCATGCAGAAGAGAAGATATAACAGCCAATTTTAAGTATTTAAAGGACTATCATACAGAAGAGGGATTTTTCTCTGGTCCAACAGGTCAGAACTAGGTATGATGTTTAGAAGGGTCAAGGAAGCTAATTTTAGCTCAATTCAAGGGAAAACTTAGCAAGTAGGGCTGCCCAAAGTGGGATGGGGTGCTCTGGGAGGTGGTGAGTCCCCCCCATCACAGGAATTCTTCAAGCAGAGTCTGAATGACCATTTTTCTTGAATATTAGGTTGGGAAGAAACAGGAATTCCTCTTTAGATACAGTTGAACTCTGTAGCCTCTGATGTCCATTCCAATTCCAAAATTCTGTGGTTTTGGGGCAGCTAGGTGGCACAGTGGTTAGAGTACCAGCCCTGAAGTCAGGAGGACCTGAGTTCAAATCTGGATTCAGACTAAACACTTGACACTTACTAGCTGTGTGACCCTGGGCAAGTCACTTAACCCCAATTGCCTAAAAAAAGGGAAAAAAACACAAAATTCTGTGCTTTTGTGATTTTTTTTTTTAATTAGGGGAAAAATGCATGAGAAAGAAAGTTTTCCATTCAAAAGCATGTGTTAGAGCAGGGGTAGAGAACCTGCAGCCTCAAGGCCACATGTGGCCTTCTAGGTCCTCAAGTGCGGCCCATTGCCTGAATCCAAACTTCACAGAGACCTAGAGGGGATTCAGTCATAGGGCCACACTTGAGGACCTAGAGGCCCACACGTGGCCTCTAGGCCACAGGTTCCCCACCCCTGTGTTAGGGCCTACGATATGCAAAAGCACTGTTCTAGATATTGGAGATACAAAGAAAAAAAAATTAAAGTGGTTCCTGACCTCAAGAAGATTACATTCTTCTGGGGCATACAACATGTCCACAAGTAAGAAAATACCAAGATAATTTGAAACAGGGGAGAGCACTAGCTCTCAGAAAAAGCTTCACATAAGAGACTTGAAGGAAGCTTAGGATTCTAAGACACAAAAGTAAGGATGAAGCGCATTCTGAGGATTTACAAAGACTTGGAGGCAGGAGATCAAATGTTGAGTTCAGGAAATAGAGAGCAGGCCATTTTGGCTGGGCCATTGAATGCATGAAGACTGAGTAGTATAAAACAAGTCTGGAACCATAAGCTGCAGTCAGATTGTGAAGATATCAGAGTAAGGGGTTTGTAATTTGTCCTAAAGATAGTAGTGAGCCATTGAAGATTCTAAAGCAGAATAGTGACATGGTCAGACCTATACTTTAGGAAGATTATTTTGGCAGCACTATGTAAGGTAGATGGGAAAGGGGAGAGACTGGAGGCAGGAAAGCCAATTAAAAGACTATTTCATTAGTCTTCCAAGGGCCAGATACTAGGGTACCAACTGTCTGAGCAAAGAGAATAGGATGAATGTGAGAGGTGGTGTGGAGATGGAATCAGCAGGTTAGCAGCTCTTTGGATATAGAAGGGTAAGGCTAAGGGAAGAGTTGAGAATGACTTTGAGCTTGTGAACGTGGAAGGATAGTACTGCCTACAACAAATAAAAACAAGAAAGTGTGGAGGGGTGGGGAGGAAGGACCTGTGGAGGAGCAGGAAGGGGAGAGAAGGAAACAATGAGGCTGGATTTCAGATGCCAAGGATATACAGGTGATTTGTTCCTCCTCGATTAAAGATATTCCACGTTGCTTGTTGAGAAGAATGTCCATTTCTGCTGAAAAGGGAACAACATTATTTTCAGATATTCAGATCAGCACAAAGTGTGACTTCATTCTAGCATCTCTGGCCTTGCCCCAATCAGGCACTAGATCAGCCTGGGTAATCCTTCCACAGTTGCAGATGGTAGCTCCTCCATAATTTAACACTTGGTTTCATGGGCCACTGTAGCCAAAAATCACAACAAACAAAGCAACCAAAAAAAACCACCTAGTGGCCAACCTTTTGATGATGATGATGATGATGATGATGATGATGATGATGATAGCATTTATATAGTGCTTTCAGAGTACTTTACAAATATTATCTCATTTGATCCTCACAACAACTCTGGGAGGTGGGTGCTATTATTATCCCCATTTTACAGATGAGGAAACTGAGGCAGACATAGTTAAATGGCTTGCCCAAGTTTACACAGCCAGTAAGTATCTGAGACAGAATTTGACCTTATGCCATTCTGACCAGCTAGGTCCAGTGCTGAACACAGTACACCATCCAGCTGCCATAGCTAGTGAATATCTCTGAGTTTGAGCAAGTCTGATTCTCAACGACAAATTACTGAAACCATTTCTGGAAACTGCCAGAGGATACGCCTAGCTGGCATCACCTTCAAGGACCCTGGGTCACACCCATGCTATGGTAAGGCACTGGAAGTAGAGGAATGGACACATATCTTTGCAAATTTGTATTGTATATACTTCTGGGTAGAGGAATGTGTCTACAAACATACTGTAACTCATGGGTCATATTCTAGATTAAAAGGTGCAAGGATGACATAAGGAATTTTCTCCGTACTCATGTGAAAATTATAAGTACTTAGTTATTCTCCAGTTCTATCTCCCCCTGCTTGAATGTGATCTGTCTATAATTTCTTGCTGCCAGAGACGGATTAGAACCCCAGGAGTCCATTGACCAGCAGAGCCATTCTCCAGCCCCTAAATCCCCAATTAATTGAACTAGCATTGTCAGAAATTGTCCCAGACATCTATGGAATTAACAGAAGTGTTTCATGGGGAACCTGTTTGCCTGTCTTTTCCACTTCCCTCCTACTTCTGGTTCCTGTGAGTCTTAGGAACAGTCTGTGCCTCCCTCCTCTTTTTACTTTAAAAAAAAAATGTATAGTGCTATTTTTTGTTTTTACCTCACCTGAATTTCCCCTTTTGTGTCTTCTCCTCCTCCTCCCAAAGAACCAACCCTTATAACAAAGAAATTGTCATAAAGAAAGAAAATGAGGAAGAAAGACAAAAAAATCCACACAACAGATCAATACAGTACATTCCCCCTGCCCAAATCCATCATTTTATGCAACGTTCCACACTCATTCCCCTTCCGTTTCTGCAAAGGATTGGAAGGAATACCTTCTATCTCTTCTTTGGGACCAAGTCTGTTCTTGGTAGTTTTGCAGTATATTTCCTACTGTTTTGATTCGTTGTTCTTTCCATTTATGTCGTTGTAATCATTGAGGTAGCTAGGTGGCACAGTATGTAGAGTGCTGGGCCTGGAGTCCAGGAAGACCTGAGTTTTTTTTAACCTAGCTTCAGATACTAGTTGTGTGATGCTGGGCAAGTCATGTAACCTCTGTTTGCCTTGGTTTCCTTGACTGTAAAATAGGATTAACACCTACCACGTAGGCTTGCTGTGAGGATCAAAGACACAATATTTGTAAAGTGCTTGGCATAGTACCTAGCACAAAGTAAGTGCTATATAAATGGTAGCTATTATTATTATGTATGTTGGGGGGGGTTTTTTGCTCTGCTCACTTCACTTTGTATCAGTTCATGTAAATCTTCCCACATTTCTCTATATCCGTCATAAGAGCTATTTCATATAATGTAGTCATATTTCATTACATTTGTGTACCATAATTATTTCCATCCATTCCCCAGTCAATGTGCTCCCTGCCCCCGCCTAATCCCACTCACAGCAGTTATCCATCTACCCTTCCCTCGGCTGAAGGCAGTGGAGTCTGATTTCAGAACACAGGCAAAAGAGGGCAAGCAGGGATGATTTCCCTAAGAAACACTTCTAATAACTCCATAGATATATAGTAGAATTTCTGATAATGCTGAATTTAATTACGTGGGGATTTGGGGGTGCCTCTGCACATCCCTCTGCCGGGATTCTAATCAGTCATTGGTGTCAAGAAAATGCTCTGGTTTTTATACTCAAGCTCCCTCTGGCATGCCATAAAAGGGAAAAATTCTCCAGTTCCCCTAGGGAAAGGGACATAGTCAGGCTAACTGACTCCTTTCTTTCCTTTAACCTTCGGTCTTGGGTTGTAATGCACATGTCAAGTAAACCCACTGAATAATCTGGCACTGATTGCCACACATTATCAAATTTTCAAGCAAATGAAAAAGGTCACTGAAACTCTGATCATCACAAATATTGCATATTAAAGTACCACAATGAAGCAAAGTAAAACCACTGCTCGGGTCTGCAGATGTCCTGCTGTGTCCTTCATTTTTCATTTTGTTGATTTGCTGAGACTCCCTCCTGCCGCAGCATAATATTTAGCTGGTGATGCCTGCAGGCCCCCTTCCTACTCTCAGGAGGCGGGATGTTTTCACTGCTGTGTGAGGGTGATGATTCCAATGTGCATATTTTATAAATTAGTAAAGCATTCAATGAGATAAACATATGATATTTAAACAAAGGAGGTATCATTACCGGGTTTGCAGGTTATTCAGGTCTAGACAGAACACGGATTTTTTGGCAACAAAGGGTATTGTCTGTACCTATCTACTCATATGATAACAGTTATAGTTAATATATGTTTAAAGATTCACAAAGCCCTTTCTTCACAATAACCTCCTGAGATAAGTAGGGCAAGTATTATTATCCCCATTTTATTAGTGAGGAAACTGAATCTCACAGGGAGAAAGTAATTATTCCAAGGTCATCCAGTTAAGAAATGGCATAAGATCCTATATTGGATGAGACCTCCAGTATTAGAACCAGTATTGTCTCTCTCATTAGATTATAAGCTCCCTGAGAACAGAAACTGTCTTTTGCCTTTTTCTGTATCCCCAGAGCTCAGCATAGTGTCTGGCACATGCTGGCACTTAATAAATTTTTATTGATTGATTGGAATAAGGAAATCTGGCAAGGCCTCTAAGCTTCCAACATGTTTCCAGCAACTTCTCAAAATACCTTGTCAAATAAAGAAAAGTAGATTTGTTTGGTGTGACCTGTTCTTTATAAGCCCAAGTTGGTTCTACAGAGACCAGCACTTGCCTTTCTGAATGCTCACATGCCTTCGCTTAAATAATGCATCCTAGAATTTTTGCTTAGGAATAGAATCCAAGTTCACTAGCCTGTCATTGGAAGGATCTGCTGCGTTCTCCTTCTTGAAAATCAGGGCCACATTAGTCCATGTATGGTCTTTCAGCACCCCTCTGACTCTCAGTGATTTTTAAGGCTCGCCCACAGTGGCTTTGCAATCACATCCACCAGTCTGTTCAAGACTGAAATTTAGCTCATCAGGGCCTGGCAATTTGAACTCCCTGAGTGTAGCCCTCTCCTCTCTTAACTTGGATTTCAATTTCCTGTGAACCATTTTATCTACACTTCCTAGTGTGAAGATTATGCCCCTTGATAGAGACAGGATTCTATTCCATCTCTGATACTTCTTATATGATCCTGGGCAAGCCCTTTAACCTCTGAGAGCCTCAGTTTCTCCATCTATAACAGGCAGTTGGACTAGATTAGAGGTTTTTAACCTTTTTTGTGCCATGGACCTCTTTGGCACTCTGGTGAAGCCTATGGATCCCTCCTGATAATAATGTTTTTAAATGCATAGAACAAAAATATTAAGAATTACAAAGGAAACCAATTATATTGAAATACAATTATCAAAATATTTTTTAGAACAAATTCATGGACACCAGGCAGCTAGGTAATGCAGTGGATAAAGCACTGGGCCCAGAGTACAGAAAGACCTGAATTCAAATCCATTCTCAAACACTCACTAACTGGGTGGCCCTGGGCAAGTCACTTAATCGCTGCCTGCCTCAGTTTCCTCAACTGTAAAATGGGGATAATAATAGCACCTACCTCCCAGGGGTGTTGTGAGAATCAAAAGAGATAATATTCATTAAGTACTTAGCACAGTGCGTGGCACATACTAAATGCTTAATAAATGCTTGTTTCCTAGAAAGACTTGTATGGACTGATGCTGAGTGAAGTGAGCAGAACCAGGAGAACTTTGTACACAGTAACAGCCATGTTGTTCGATGACTAAGTTTGATAGACTTAGCTCTTCTCAGCAATGCAAGTATCTAAGACATCTCCAAAAGTCTCACGATGGAAAATGCTATACACATCCAGAGAAAGAATTATGGAGTTTGAATACAGATCAAAGCATACTATTTGCTCTTTTTTTTTTCTTCTGTTTTGTTTTGTTTCCTCTTTCTTGTGGTTCCTTCTATTGGTTCTAATTCTTCCTTACAACATGACTAATGTGAAAAAATATTTAATAGGAATGTATATGTATAGCCTATATCAGATTGCTCGCTCTCTTGGAGAGGGAGGTGAGGAGGGAGGGGGAGAAAAATTTAAAACTCAAAACACTTACTAGCTGTGTGACCCTGGACAAGTCACTTAACCCCATTGCATAGCCAAAAAAAAAAAACCCCTGGACTAGATGCTCTCTGATGCCCCTTCCATTTCTAAATACTATGATTCTCTGAAGTATTGAACCCATCCACTTTGAAAGCACTGGCAATTTCCCATCTTTGATCTTTGTCATATCCTCAACATCATTTTTTTTTTGGCTAGGCAATGGGGTTAAGTGACTTGCCCAGGGTCACACAGCTAGTAAGTGTTATGTGTCTGAGGCCAGGTTTGAACTCAGGTCCTCCTGAATCCAGGACCGGTGCTCTATCCACTGCGCCACCCAGCTGCCCGCTTCAACATAACTTTTTAAAGTCAGTCAATAAGCATTGTCCCAATAAGCACCTTTTTGTTCACTCATGTCTGACTCTTCATGACCCCATTTGTGGTTTTCTTGGCAAAGATACTGGAGTGGTTTGCCATTTCCTTCACCAGCTCATTTTACAGATGAGGAAACTGAGGCAAACAGCATTAAATGATTTTCCGAGGGTCACACAGCTAGTAAGTGTCTAAGCTCAGATTTGAACTCAAGTCTTCCTGACTCCAGGCTCAGTTCTCTAATCATGGCAACCCCTACTATGTGCCCGATTCTGTGCTAAGCTCTAGGGATACAAAGAAAGGCAAAAGACAATCCCTATCCTCCAGGATCTCCCATTCTAATGGGGGAAACAATATGAAAACAGCTATGTACACAGAAGATATATACAGCATATTGTACATCATCAATAAAAGAAGGTGTGAAAATGAAGGAGAATCAGGAGAGGCTTCTCTTAGAAGGTAGGATTTTAGCTGAGACTTGGAGGAAGCCCAGGAAGCCAGGAGGAAGAGATAAAGAGCCAGAGCATTCTACACATGGGGGATCACTGGTGGAAATGCCTTAGGTATGGCTATGTGTGAGGAGGCAGTGCCATCACAGAAGGCATGGAACAAACAAGGAAGACCGGAAAGGTAGGCAGGGACCAGGCTGTTGTTCTCAGCATTCAGCACAACCTCAGCTGATTTTCAAGCATATAGTTCGTCCCCCTCTTCCAGTCCTTGTAGACAGCATGAAAAGGGGCATGCTAAGACCTTCCCCAAATCAAGCAAATACAGTAAAGGTTCTTACCACAATTTTCTTACAACAGGAATTAAACAAGCAAATTTACAAGACATCGAATAGGGGATGGATGTTTTGTCTTTGCCCTCCTCCTTGGGGTATATCAGAGAATCAACTGCCCTTTTTCACCAGAGTTGGGAAGGGAGGATTCCTTTCTAAGGTGAAGAAGCTTTAATAGCCTGACTCTCATCACATCAGCCACTTATGTCTCATACACCCTCTCCATTTTAGCCCTGCGGTTGTCTGAGCCTTTTCTTACATCAGCTGATCTTCATTCATGAACTATCTCCAGTCCCCTCCCTTCTGCCCTAAATTACCACATCCTCCCTCCCATCAGGCTCTGATGGCCCACAGTTTTGGAGAAGTGCTGATTAATCCCATCATCAACTATTGTTTCAACACGTCTCCTCTTAAAGGCATGCTGGTCTAATCTGTTTGAGTGGAATGATAGTGGAAACATAAGAAAGGTAGGTTAGTTAATTCAGGCAATGGGCTAAATTGTGGCTGAGTGCTTATGCTTCCAGCTGAAATGTGGCCTCTAAATTCTGGAGGGTCAGTAGAAGCTCAGAGACTAAGTACATCAGCAGAGCTGAATGGGGAGGAGAAGCTGACTTGAATGGAAAGTTGGAAAGCACGGCCAGGCCCAGGCAAAATAGGGTAACATGGCAGGTAATAGAGAGAACCTTGGATCCAGTGCTAGAGGTTGTGGGCCCAATCTAATGTAACAAGGATTGCACCAAGGGCAAGAAAGAAACCAGGGTGTACCGGATAATGAGCCAACCATGGAGTCAGGAAGACTTGGGCTCCAGTCCTCCTCCTGATACCTTATGGGTGACCATTAGACAGCCACTTAACCCCTCAGACAACTCTTTAAGATTAAGCTAGGTGGCGCAGTGGATAGAGCACTGGCCCTGGAGTCAGGAAGACCTGAGTTCAAATATGGCCTCAGACACTTAATACCTATATGACCCTGGGCAAGTCACTTAACCCTGTTTACCTCCCCTCCAGAAAAATTAGTAATAACTTTAAGACAATAAATTACAGACAAATTTGCCATCCATCTACATGAGTGGCAAAAGCTTCTGATGAAATCACAGATCTAGGGGCAGCTAAGTGGCGCAGTAGATAGAGCACCAGCTGTGAAGGCAGGAGGGACCTGAGTTCAAATTTGGCCTCAGACCAAATACTTGACACTTACTAGCTGTGTGACCGTGGGCAAATCGCTTGACCCTAATTGCCTAAAAAAAATAGAAAGAAAGAAAGAAAAATCACAGGTCTAGAGTCCCACCCCACAAAAACAAGACAAAAAATACTAGACAAGGCACATCCTTACTGGGCTCTGAGGACACAAAAGTAAATGGAAAATTGTCCAATCAGCACATATCTTCCATACTCTGCCCCCAGCCCTCTTATCTGGAGCTAGCATGAAACAAAATTAAAAGCAGTTCCTGCCCCGAAGGCCCTTACATTCTAATGTAATTCTGGCTCTGCCACCAACCTGACATGTATCCTGGGACTAGTCACTTCACTTTTCTGGGCCTCAGTTTCTACCTCCTAAGGCAGCTCGATCCGCTTTGGGATAGCTCCAATTACTAGGATCAAGCTGAATTGTCCTTGTTGCCCCTTCCACCCAGAACTCCTTGTCCTTCTCACTAGAGGCAAACAGAATAATATCTATCCCTCTTCTATATGACAGCCTTTCAAATAATCGAAGACAACAGTATCAGACTACTAGCATCGTCTACCCATGAAAAGTGAATCTCTCTCCAATTGTTAGTCTTTCATTATCCCTGTGAAGAGTGTTATATAGTTGTATTTATATAAATCTTACCTGTGTCTTGGTAGGTTAACTCCCAGACATGTTATACGTGTTATGGTTCTCTTTAATAGACTCTCACTCGTTCTTGTTTCTTCCTGGTTTTTGTTAGTACTATGTAGAGCTGGGTTGTGTTTTCAATCAACAGATATTTATCAAGCACCAGCTATGGGCCAGGTGTATGTTGCATTTTAAGGTCACTTATCCTCTAAATCATCTTCTCAAGGACCAACCAGTTATGAATAAACTAAAGGAAGGGACTAGAGGGAGATCCCAGCTAACTTTTACTCTTGGTAGTAGAACTAAGCTGGTAGACCAGGGCCATAGCCACAGTATAACTGTATTTCAATCAATCAGTCAACCGACAAGCATTTATTAAGAGCCTACAATGTTCCAGGCACCATGCTAAGCACAGAGACAATAGTGAAACAATGTCTGCTCTAACGGAGAGTACGTTCTAATGGGAGAGATAACATGTACATGTATGGTATGGATATAATGTATACCAAGAGACTACGAGGCATTTGGGGGAGGAGATGCACCAGCAGCTGGGGAGATCAGGAAAGACTTCATTTCAGCAAGTTATTTGAAATGATCTCTCCCGGTATTCTTAGAGACAAGATAGAAGTTTGTAGACTGACTGACGTTATAGTCAAATAAATTTAAACAGGTTGAAGACTGTACCTAAAGATGTTAGCCTGTAGGTGTGTTGGAGAGTGCAGGAGCTTCTGCTTTTGTGGTTCAGGCCTTTCAGTCATATCCAACCCTTTGTGATCCCATTTGGAGTTTTCATAGCAAGGATACTGGAGTGGCTTGCCATTTCCTTCTTCAGCTCATTTTATGGATGAGGAACTGAGCCAAACAGCTCAGGGAAGAAGTGACTTGCTCAGGGTCACACAGCTAGTAAGTGTCTAAGGCCAGATTTGAGCTCAGGTGTTCCTGACGCCAAGCTGGGGGGCTCTCTCCACTGCACCACCCAGCTTCTGCCCTTGGCCCTGTTCTATTCAACTTTTTTATAAATGAAGAGGATAAAGGCAGAGATGGCAAACTTATCAAAATTGCTGATGAAATGAAGCTGAAAGAGAAAACCAACATGTTGGATGAAAGATCCAAGTTCCAAAAACATCTAGAATGATGCACCTAATTTGATAGGGGTAAATGTAAAGTAATAGACTTGAGTTTTTAAAAATCAACTGTATGGACAAGACGAATAAAAAGTAATTCATCTGAAAAAGATCGGGGGTCTTAGTGGACTATAAGCTCAATATAAGTCAACAGAGTAATCTGGTACTCTGTACCCCCCTCAAAAAAAAAAACTAAGATAATCTTAGACTGCATTAATAGAAGCCTAGGGTCAAGAATGAATGAGTTTATAGTCCTCCTGTAGGCTGATCAAATCAAACCCTATTGGGAGTATTGTTTTCAGTTCTAGGCTCCATATTTTAGAAACAAGATTGATAAGGCTGAGCATGTCCTTACAGGGGTGACCAGGATATTGAGGGATATTGTGATAAGTGATGAGGATATTAAGGAAACATGAAATCCTACTACAGAAAGATCCACCAAAGGAACTAAGGAAATTTAGCCAGGGAAAGAGAAAACTTGGCAGAGAGTAGCAGAGGGAAATGACTGGTATCTTTACATTTGAAGAACTGTCATGTGGAAAAGGGACATGACATTCTTTTCTGGGCTCTCAAGAATAAAACTCGGACCAAGAGATGGAACTACAAATTTTGACCTAATACAAGGAAGAATTCCTAGCAATAAGAGTAGAATATGCTGCATTATATAATATATAACTTATTATACATATTATATTATGTTATATCATATATAATATATTACACAATATATACATTATTGTAAATTATTTTACAATGTTATATATTATAATACATTATTGTACATATTAAAATGTTGTGTATTATTGTATTCAATACTGCGATATACTACATTGGAAGGTAGTGGGTTTCCCATCACTGGAGGTCTTCAGGAAGAGGATTCAATGGCCACTTGCAAGAGATATTAGAGAAAGGAATGAAGCTCAATTTCAATTTGAAGGCCGCAGGGGTTCTTTCCAGAACCAAAATTCTATGACCCTACAAGTATGTGTATCTAAACCATGTAACCAGGGCCTTCTTAAAATAATGTCTTTAGTTTTATGTTCTAATGCAGAAGATATGGCATGAATTTCTTGTTTGGTAGGAGAGAAGGTAGGGTCTTTCACAACCCTTCAATTCATATCATAAAAGCACCAACCTAAATTAATCAACTCTGGGATTGCTCTGCTGTCAAGACATGATAGAGCCAGCTTCAGTGTGAGCATTCACACCTTAGAAATTGGCAAACACTACAGATCAGGGCTTGATTTATTGTTTTGTGGATGGTCTAGACTTAAGAAAGTGATGGGCAAAAAATGTTAATAATACAGATTAAACTTTTAAAGTGTGTCATGCATAACTTTTTTTCGAAGAGCCAGTTGTTAAACATTTACCAGCATACTCCTACAGAAAACCCACAGCATAATTAATTTAAACTCAGATGAGCCTAGACAACCAGAAATAAGTTCTGTGAAAACTACATCAAGACACTATGCATATCTGCTAAGATTTTTTTAATGCTTCATTGCTCACCCACTTGAGAATGCGTTTATTTCTCATCTCATTTTATATAAATGTGTGTGTATATATATATATATATGTATATGTATACATGAGTATTATTTCTCAGAGTAGTCTCCCCAGATCATCCTATCTCTTTCTAATTCACTCTCCAGGTATTCACCAACATTCTTCAATATCTAACTTACTTCGACAACCCTTTAAAAATAAATTCTTCTAAGAGGTATGGAACAGCTCCCGGCCTACATACAGAGGAAAGCACTTTTCCCTTTCCCTAGGGAAGGAGATGTTCCTTGGTGTGACGGAAAGATTACAGTTCAATCAGTCATCCCCTTAAGAAGATTAATTTAAGGCTCTATTGTAATATTTTTAAATTATCAGCAACCAGAATCTAACAGGAGTGGGGAATCTGCGGCCTAGAGGCTTATGTGGCCCTCTAGGTCCTCAAGTGCAGTCCTTTGGCTCAGTCACACATGTGGCCTCGAGGCCGCAGATTCCCCACCCCGGCATTCTAGAATGTTAAAGCTAAAAGAGATCTCTGAAGTCTTCGCCACCTCATTTTACAGATGGGGAAATGGAAGCCCATAAAGGGGGCATGACATGTAATTGAATTAGTGTGAGTCAGGAGTAGAATAATAATAGGACTAATGGTTAAAATATCTATAGTACTCTACACTTTCCAAAGCACTGCCTTCATAACAACTCAATGAAGTAGGTAGTGCAAGTAAAAGTTTTAAGTCCAGTTTTAGAGCAGTTTTCAGCTATTAAATTGTAATATTAAATTAATTTACCATTAATTGAATCCATTATAGGCTGAAGATTAGACCTATATGTGTTAGCCTGTAGGGAGGTGTGTTGGGGAGTATTAATAGGCTTCCATCTTTGGCTCTATTCTAGTGAACATTTGTATCAGTGACATGGATGAAGGCAATTAAATTAGTTTAAGTTATTAAAGTTTAAAAACCACAATAAGACACCATATGTTATTCCTATTTTCTAAATGAGGAAATTGAGCCTCAGAGTAGTTAATTAATTTGCTCAAAGTCATACAGAAAATAAATGATAGGTCCAGGACTGGAATCTGGGGTTCCCGACTTCTGTTGTTGTTATTCAGTCAAGTCAGTCACATCCAAGTCTTTGTGACCTCATGGACCATACTATCCACGGGGTTTTCTTGGAAAAGATACTGGAGTGGTTTGCCTTTTCCTTTTCCAGTGGATTAAGGCAAATGAAAGTTAAGTGATTTACCCAGGGTAACACAGCTAGTAAGTTTCTGAGGCCAGATCTAAACCCGGGTCTTCCTGACTCCAGGCCCAGCACTCTAACCACTGAGCCACCTACGTGGCTCCTTCCTGACTTCTAGTCTAATGCTATGATTAACTAGGCATTTCCAGCAGCCACCCAGCTTATATTCTGAATAGTTAAAATATTAAAACATATCAACTGAAGGAGCTGCTTCCTTTTTCATTTGAAACACTTTTCTAAAAGATGTTTGCCTACATTAGACTGCCAAGATGCACATTGCAGGCATACGATTTAAACATCTTTGTTTGCCAGATACCTTACGCGTAAGTGTGTTTTTCCACACATACAGGGATACATCAGGCAAGCAATATGTACAGATGTCATTATATCAGAGGTCATTGGACATGGTATCAAAATGCCTATTAATAAGGCGACAGCTATGTGGTGCAGTATATAGAGCACTGGCCTTGGAGTCAGGAGGACCTGAGCTCAAATGTGGTCTCAGACCAGACACTTGACGCTTACTAGCTGTATGACCCTGACCAAGACACTTAATCCCGATGGCCTCACAAAACAAAAAATGCCTATTAATAAAGAATCCTTAAAGCATCCTCATATATACAAACATGAAATATCTGTAGTATGTATGTATGTATGCATGTGTGCATGTCTCAAGGATGTGCAAGGGCATACTCAAGTTAGCTCTAGCATTTCCAGTATGAAATCAGCAAACTCTACAAATCAGAGCCTACTTGATTATTTTGTGAATCATTGTCTAGACTTAAGAAAGTGATGGAGAAAATGTTAATGGCGGGGGGGGGGGGGGCGAGCCAAGATGGCGGAGTAAAAGCAGTGACTTGCTTGAGCTCTCCCTCGAACCTCTCCAAATGCCTGTAAAAATTGGCTCTAAACAAATTCTAAAGCAAAGTGTATCTTGCATGTATTTTTTTCAGAGAGCCAGCTGTTAACATTTACCAGCATACCCTTGTGAGTATATATACAGATACCCACACCCACACATATCTGTGTATTATAGATTTTTTTTTCCTACCAGAGCTGCAATTTTGTCAGTGTAGAGGACTGCCTAGTAAGGAATTCCCTCACCCGGTGCAGAGTAGCTTCTCTGAAACAAATTGCCCTAGAGAGCTGCCTAGATGTATTATAGATGTATAGGTATGTTTTTACATAAGCATTTTCTTAGGTTATGTAGTGCCATAGTGTCCAGGACTGGTAAGGCAGTAGCCCAGCTGTCCCCTACTCAGACCACGCCTCTCTGTGACAGTTACAGAGAGGAAGAATGGTTTCTTTTTTGTCTTTTGTATCCCCAGCACCAAACACAGTGCCTGGCACATACGAGGCTCTTAATAAGTGCTTATTGATTGACATTTTCCTTCAAAACTCAGATCAGGCTCCACCTTCTACACGAAGTCTTTTATCTTCTCCCTAGCTGATAGTTCTCCCCTCCAAGCTCCCCCAAAAATTACCCTGTATTTATTTTATGAGTACTTATACATAAGTACATATCGTCTCCCCTGATGAGATTAGATCTCCTTGAGAGAAGGAATTATTTCATTATGATGCCTACACAATGCGTGGCACATAACAGGTGCGAAATAAATGCTTGTTGAATGGTTGAGAATAAATCTCAAAGATAAAGATCATCTGTGGAATTTAGGCTTTTTTACCCATAGTAGGAACTTCATAAATATTTCTTGAATGAACAATTTTATTTCAAAAATAGTTCAGGAATCTCTCCGTAATCGTCTTTATTTTGTCCAGATTTGTGATTTTTATCAGTGTAGGGAATGCAGGTGAAAAAAATGGAAAAAATCCCCTTTACTAATGCAAATAGACAACTAACTATTCTACAACTTACAGTCTTGGAAAGTTGCCAAGGGCAATATGAGGTTAAATGACTTGACCAAGGTCAAACAGTCAGTAGGCATAGGAGGCAAAACTTGAATCGTTATATCACTTAATTAATTATACATGTAAAAAACATTTACAGAAGAAAAAAAGGCAAGAAATGTTATATATACATGTGTTTGTAGGTCAGTCATTCAAAGCGAGAGAAATATTCACACAGAAGTAAAATTATTTAATTATACAGGGATATGGGGGATGGGGTGGTCAAAAAGATGATGTGTAGTAATAAAACTGTCAAACCTGTCATCTCTCTTAACAACATAAGTGCAGATCCACTGAGCAGCAGACTCAATTATTTCACCTTCACCACTTCCATTCTAACTGAAACCCAATTTTCCCTAAAAGTATTACATCTCTGTCACCATTTTCTTTTGTGCTAGAGAATTCTGCCTTGACTCCCTGCCTTCAAATACACACATGCACACACATGCACATGCACACACACACACACACACACATACACACACACACACACATACACACGGACATGCACCTTGCTATATGTTACCATACTCCTTTCTCCACATTGCCTCCCTTGCTCTGCCACCATCACTCAGCAACCCCTCCTCAGTCAACCAGTCAGTCATCAAGAATTTATTAAGCCCTTGCTATGTGCCAAACACTGTGCTAAGGGGTAAGATTACATGGTCCCTGCCCTGGAGGAGCTCATATTCTAGTGAAGGAGACAACATGCAAATAACTATGTACATATAAAAACATACACAGGGGGGCAGCTAGGTGGTGCAGTGGATAGAGCACTGGCCCTGGATTCAGGAGGACCTGAATTCAAATCCGGCCTCAGACACATAACACTTACTAGTTGTGTGACCCTGGGCAAGTCACTTAACCCCATTGCCTAAAACAAAAAACCAAAACAAATAAAAACATATACAGGGTAAGTGAAAGGAAATCTCAGAAGGAAGGCACTAACTTTCTTGCAGAAGGTGGGATTTGAGCCACATCTAGAGTTTGTGCCATGCTATTACGTATTACCATCCCAATCCTTGTCGTGGGCTAATGCCAGCTGCCATGACAGGCACCGTCTCATCTGCTTCTGGGACATCAGCACCTGGCTTACAGTCCTCTCTTCACCCCAATCCTTGTGTTTTCAATATTCCCACCAATGACCCTTCTAACACAATGACCTCTCACTTTATCAGCCTCTTTGATTCTCAATACCTCCATCTCCACTGACTTCAGCCACCTGCAGAACTATCCCTTGCAGCCATCCCCTCAGAAATTCTCCTCTCTGATCCTAATCTCTTCTCCTCCCACCTTTCCCACTGCCTTACTCTCCCTACATCTGCTCTTCACCCTCACTACACTTATAATCCCTTCATTCTTTCCCATTTACCCAGTCCATCAGCCCGGTCCTAGCTTCACTTTCCTCTCTTCACAGTCTTACTATTTTGGCAAAGAACTATGCATACAGCACATCTTTGAACATCCAATGTTTCTGCTTTAGGTGGTGCAGTGGGGAAGAGTACAGGGCTTGGAGTCAGGAAGTTATTGTCATTGGTCAATCATCAGTCATGTCCAACTCTTCCTGGACCCATTTGTGGTTTTCTTTGCAGAGACACTCGAGTGGTTTGCCATTTCCTTCTTCAGCTCATTTTACAGATGAGGAAACTGAGGTAAACAGGGTTAAGTGACTTGCCCAGAGTCACACAGCTAATAAGTGTCTGAGGCCAGATTTGAACTCAGGAAGGTAAGTCTTCCAGATTCTAGTCCCAACACTCTATCCACTGTACCACCTAGCTGCCCAGAGTCAGGAAGACCTGAGTTCAAATCCCTGCCTCAAACACTACCTACATGATCCTGAGCAAGTCACTTAACTTTTCTCAGCCTCAGTTTCTTCATCTGTAAAATGAGAATAATTGTAACACCTACCTCTATGAGTTTTTGTGAGGAACAAATTAAATAGCATATGTAAAGTGCTTTGCAAACTTTAAAGGCTATGTTAAGTGTTAGGTATTGTTATTATTTCTAATCCTTAGCCAATCTTCATTGCCACTATCCCTTTCTCTGTTCCTAATCCTAAGCCCCCACGCATTGCAAGAGGAAATCAGTAAAGTGTTATAACAGAAACTACTTCAGATTTGGCTAGCTAGTTGGGTTCTTACCACTGTAAGGCAGTCCTTCTGTTCATCTCTGATTGACTCCCTAGCACAACCCCTAGAGTAGCTGTGTGAAGCTTTCTTTTCTCTCCTCAAACCCACAATTGCACTTCTCTCCCACTTTCTCAAAACAGAAGGTGTCACTTCCTACTTTACTGAGATGAAGCCATCCATTGTGCACTCCTTTATCTCCTCTCTTCCACACCTCTAAAACTCTCAGTTTTCTCACCCGTCTTCTTCCCTCTAATCTCAGAAAGCAATTAGCCCTCTCTTTGCCATAACTAACCCCTCTACATGTGCCCTTTATACTTTCTTCCGTCCCTTCTAAGAACTGGTTCCATCACTCTTTCTTGTCACTCATCTTCAGTCCTTTCTCTATTGTCTCTTCCCACCCAGTCCTTCACCTCCCAATAAGCTATTTATGCTCCCATTCACTCCTCTGTGGGTTAAATGGTCCATTTACTTATTGTCCATCATCCATGCCATGTGACCATCACATACAGAATCTTTCCCTCTGATAGGCTGCCTCCAATATATTTGCTCCTGCTGCCATTTTTTGAAGCATGCATTCCCACGGAGAGTTTGCATTCTTTCCAAAGAGCTTGGGCTCTCTCTATATTGTTGTAGGCCAGTATCCTGATGAATAGAGCATCACAGGCAGTTCTTTGGGGTTGAGTGTTCTCACCTTGACTTTGGCAGGCACCTTCTCCCCTCTGTTCTCTACTAATTCTTTCCACTACCCTTTTTTTGGAAATATTTTAATTGCCAATCCAAAATGCTAGCAGAGGTCCTTTGAAATCTTACTTCATCCCTATACCAAGATAATGTCAAAATGGGTATATGATTTAGACATAAAGGGTGATACCCTTTAGGAGAGCAAGGAATAGTTTACCTGTCAGATCTATGGAGAAGGGAAGAATTTGTGACCAAACAAGAGATAGAGAACATCATGAAATGCAAAATGGATAATTTTGATTACATTAAATTAAAGAGTTTTTGCACAAACAAAACCAATGCAACCAAGATTAGAAGGAAAGCAGAAAGCTGGGAAACAATATTTACAGTCAGCGTTTCTGATAAAGGCCACATTTCTCACATATATAGAGAGAACAGAGTCAAATTTATAAGAATACAAGTCATTCCCCATTGATAAATTGTCAGAGGATACAAATAGCCAGTTTTCAGATGAAGAAATTAAAGCTATCTATAATCATATGAAAAAATGCTCTAAATCACTATTGATTAGAGAAATGCAAATTAACTCACATCTATCATATTGGCTAATATGACAGAAAAGGAAAATGATAAATGTTGGAGAAGATGTGGAGAAATTGGAACACTAATGCATCGTTGGTGAAGTTGTGAACTGATCCAGCCATTCTGGAGAACTATTTGAAACTATGCCCAAAGAGCTCTAAAACTTTGTGTACCCCTTAATCCAGCAATACCACTGTTAGGTCTGTATCCCAAAGAGATCATCAAAAAAAGAAAAGGAGCCACATGTACAAAAATATTTGTAGCAGTTCTTTACGTGGTGGCAAAGAATTGGAAATTGAGGAGATGCCCATCAATTGGAGAATGGCTGAACAAGTTGTGGTATATGAATGTAATGCTATTATGCTATAAGAAATGCTGAGCAGTCAGATTTCAGAAAAACCTGGAAAGACTTATATGAACTGATGCTGAGTGAAGTGAGCAGAACCAGGAGGACATTGTACACAGTAATAGTAACATTGTGCCACGATCAGCTATGATAGACTTAGCTAGACCAGCAATATAATAATCCAAAACACTTGTGATGGAAAACGCTATCCACATCCAGAGAAAGAACTATGGAGTCTGAATGCAGATGGAAGCACACTACTTTCACTTTTTTGTTGTTTTTTGTTTTTTCTTTCTCAGTGGTTTTCCCTTTTGTTCTGATTCTTCTTTCACAACATGACTAATATGGAAATATGTTTCACATGATTGTACATGTATAACCTGTATCAGATTGCTTGCTGTCTTGGGGAGGGAGGAGGGAAGAGAGGGAAGGAGGGAGAAAAATTTGAAACTTAAAATCTTACAAAAATGAATGTTGAAACTATCTTTACACGTGACTGGGGGGGGAAATAAAGTACTATTAAGTGCAAAAAAAAGAAGGAAAAAATCTTACTCCATTTAAACCCAGTAGTATCCTGAAGCCCTCTAGAAGCAATAGAAAAGCTATAGGTTGCTTCTATGCCTTATTTAGCAAAATCGGTAGCTTTCTATATACGTATCAAACAGTCATAAATTACTGGCTAAGAGAAGAAAAACATTTCTAGTTCTTTGGCGCCCTCTACCTGTGCCAAATAGATGACATAGAGAAACCCCAAATAAATACATGGCATGATTATTGTGATGTTGGTGATCATTGTAATTATTACATAATCATTTGGTTATTATTATTACTACTAATTATGATAGGTCACATTTAGATGATGCGCTTTCCTCACAACAACCCAGTGAGGTGGATGTGGCAAATATTATTCACAAGGTACTGTAAGAGTGGTTGATGTGAAATATTTATTGAGCATCCACAGTGCCCTAGATTCTGTATAAAACGTGCAAAATGATGATTGACTTCTTGATCTAAGACAGTAAGTTACATAGAGAAGCAGTGTGGAATAATAGAAGGACAAAACTGGGAGTCACAATGCCTGCCACTCACTTGGTTGGCTAAATCATTTCTCCTCACTGAGCCTGTTTCCTCCTCTGTACAATGAAGGGATTAGACTAGATAATCTCTGAGGTTCCTCCCAGTTCTAACAGTCTACAATTCTGTATTTATTGAGCACCTACTATGGGAATAGTGCTGTGGGGGAAACCATTATAGAAAATAGAAAAGGGATCGGACATCATCATCATGATCACAATAATAAAAATAGCTAGCATTTATATAGTCCTTTAAAGTTTGTTTAAAAAAAAATCACATTTTATCCTCACAACAGCCCTAGGAGGGTAGGTGCTAGAATTATCTCCATTTTACAGATGAGGAAACTGAGGCAGATATAAGTTAAGTTACTTGCCCAGGGTCTTGCAGCTGATATCTGAGACTGAATTTGAACTCAGGTCTCCCCAATTCTAGGTCCACAACTGTGCCAGCTAGAGAACTTTATGGGGCATTAAAGGGGGGAGGGTATCCAAGACCAATGTGGGTAAGTGATGAGAGGCAGATTTGAAGAATGTTCTAATGCTAAGGTCTGGCCAGCAAATAAAATGGGCTACTAAATGAAGTTGTGAGTTCTTAATCCCTGGTCATGTCCAAAGATTGGGTGGCTACTGGTTAGGAATGACTACAGAACATCCTCTGTGCCAAACTGATACAATATGCTCTGGATGACCTCTGATGTCCCTCCTAGCTCTAAAATTCCATAATTCTGTGGGGCCACATCTTCAGTGAGATGAGTCTGCCATGCAGCCTGCATATGGTCGCCCTGCTGTTCCAGAAGAAGACCGATGCAGCAAAATGTTTAGCATGGGCTTTTCTTTGTAAGTTTCCACTTGTCCAGGAAAGTTTGAAAGAGGTAGATGGGCTCTTTAGGAGAGCTCATCAGAGCCCAGTGAATCTTTGGGGGCTTGGTCCGAGTCCCAAAAACCTGTGCCACTGAGCCAGCCTAGAAATGAATCATGAAATGGGCAAGTTCCCAGACCACTCCCCAGCCCCTGTGCTTACTATCTCCTCCCCTACTCCTTTTTTTTTTAACTCTTGCTTGGTTTATTGTAATAGTTCCTGACTGGATTTGCTAATTCTTTTTTAGTAGTATTTTTTTTCCAATTACATGTAAAGATAGTTTTCAACATTCATTTTTTATAAAATTTCAAGTTCCAAATTTTTTCTTCCTCTCTCCCATCCCCCTCCCCAAGATGGCACACAATCTAATATAGGTCATACATGTGCAATCATGTAAATGTATTTCCACATTAGTCATGCTGTGAAAGAAGAATCAGAGCAAAAGGGAAAAACCACCAAAAAAAAAAGTGAAAGTAACATGCTTCAATCTGCTTTTAGACTCCATAGTTCTTTCTCTGGATGTGGATAGCATTTTCCATCACAAGTCTTTGGGAATTGTCATGGATCATTGTATTGCTGAGAAAAGTTAAGTCTATCATAGTTGATCATCACACAATGTTACTGTTACTATGTACAATGGTCTCCTGGTTCTGCTCACTTCACTCAGCATCAGTTCATGTAAGTCTTTACAGATTTTTCTGAAATCTGACTGCTCAGCATTTCTTATAGCATAATAGCATTACATTCATATACCACAACTTGTTCAGCCATTCTCCAATTGATGGGCATCTCCTCAATTTCCAATTCTTTGCCACCACTTAAAGAACTGCTATAAATATTTTTGAATGTGTGGGTCCTTTTCTTTTTTCAATGATCTGTTTGGATATAGACCTAGAAGTGGTATTGCTAGATCAAGGGATATGCACAGTTTTAGGGCCCTTTGGGAATAGTTTGAAATTGCTCAACAGAATGGTTGGATCAGTTCACAACTCCACCAACAACTCCACCAAGTGTTGCAATTTCCCCACATCTTCTCCAACATTTATCATTTTCCTTTTCTGTCATATTAGCCAATCTGATAGATGTGAGGTGATACCTCAAAGTTGTTTTAATTTGCATTTCTCTAATCAATAGTGATTTAGAGCATTTTTTATATGATCATAGATAGCTTTAATTTCTTCATCTGAAAACTACCTGTTCGTATCCTCTGACAATTTATCAATTGGGGAATGACTTGTCTTCTTGTAAATTTGACTCAGTTCTCTAATCAGTTGAGAAATGTGGCCTTTATCAGAAACGCTGGCTGTAAATATTGTTTCCCAGCTTTCTGCTTTCCTTCTAATCTTGGTTGCATTGGTTTTGTTTGTGCAAAATCTCTTTAATGTAATGTAATCAAAATTATCCATTTTGCATTTCATGATGTTCTCTATCTCTTATTTGGTCATAAATTCTTCCTTTCTCCATAGATCTGACAGGTAAACTATTCCTTGCTCTCCTAAAGGGTATCACCCTTTATGTCTAAATCATGTATCCATTTGATCTTATCTTGGTATATGGTATGAGATGTCAGTCTATGCCTAGTTTCTGCCATACTATTTCACAGTTCTGCCAGAATTTTTTGCCAAATAATGAATTCTCCCAGAAGCTGGAGTCTTTGGGTTTATCAAACACTAGATTACTACAGTCATTTACTACTGTGTCTTGTGTACCTAATCTGTTCCACTGATCCACCATTCTATTTCTTAGCCAGTCCCAAATAGTTTTGATGATTGCTGCTTTGTAATATAGTTTTACATCTGATATGGCCAGGCCACCTTTCTTTGTATTTTTTTTTCATTAATTTACTTAATATTCTTGACTTTCTGCTCTTCCAAATGAATTTTGTTATTATTATTTCTAACTCTACAAAACAATTTTTGGTAGTTTGATTGGTATGGCACTGAATTAGGTAGAATTGTCATTTTTATTATATTAGCTCAGCCTACTCATGAGCAATTGATATCTTTCCAATTTTTCCAATTCTGACTTTATTTGTGTGAAGTGTTTTGCAATTGTGTTTACATAGTTTCTGGGTTTGCCTTGGCAAGTAGATGCCCAAATGTTTTATATTGTCTACAGTTATTTTAAATGGAATTTCTCTTTCTATCTCTTGCTACTGGGATTTGTTGGTAATATATAGAAATACTGATGATTTATGTGGATTTATTTTGTATCCTGCAACTTTGCTGAAGTTAATCATTTCAAGCAGTTTTTTTAGCTGATTCTCTAAGATTCTCTAGGTATACCATCATATCATCTGGAAAGAGTGATAGTTCCGTTTCCTCATTTCTTCTTCTAATTTCTTTTTCTTCTATTATTGCTAAAGCTAATATTTCTAGTACAATATTGAACAATAGTGTGATAACGGGCATCCTTATTTCACCCCTGATCTCATTGGGAAGGCTTCTAGTTTATCCCGATTACAGATATTGCTTGCTGATAGCTTTAGATACATACTACTTAACATTTTTAAGGAAAGCTCCACTTATTCTTGTACTCTCTAATGTTTTTAATGAGAATGGGTGCTGTTTTTTGTCAAAAACTTTTTCCATATCTATTGAGATAATAATATAATTTCTGTTGATTTTGTTATTGATATGGTCAATTATGCTAATAGTTTTCCTAATATTGAACCAGCCCTGCATTCCTGATATAAATCCTACCTGGTCATAGAGTATTATCCTAATGATAAATTGCTGCAATCTCTTTGCTAATATTTTATTTCAAATTTTTGAATCAATATTCATTAGGGAAATTGGTCTGTAATTTTCTTTCTCTGTTTTGACTCTTCCTGATTTAGGTATCAGCTCAATATTTGTGTCATAAAATGAATTTGGTAGGACACCTTCTTTGCCTACTTTTCTAAATAGTTTATGTAGTATCGGAAATAATTGTTATTTAAATGTTTGGCAGAATTCATTTGTAAATCCATCTTGCCCTGGAAGTTTTTTTTTCTTAGGGAGTTCATTGATGGCTTGTTCAATTTCTTTTTCTAAAATGGAATTATTTATGTATGTTATTTCTTCTTCTGTTAATCTGGGCAATTTATATTTTTGTAAATATTCATCCATTTCACTTAGATTTATTGGCATACAATTAGGCAAAATAGCTCCTAATTATTGCTTTAATTTCCTCTTCATTGGTGGTGAATTCACCCTTTTCATTTTTGATGCTAGTAATTTGGTTTTCTTCTTTTTTTTTAATCAACTTAACCAAATTTTTATCTATTTTATTGGGTTTTTTTCATGAAACTGGTTCTTAGTTTTACTTATTAGTTCAATATTTTTCTTATGTTCAATTTTATTAATCTCTCCTGTGATTTTCAGAATTTCTAATTTGGTGCTTAATTGGGGATTTTTAATTTGTTCTTTTTCTAGCTTTTTAATTCAATGCCTAATTCATTGATCTACTTTTTCACTATTTTGTTCATGTAAGTATTTAGAGGTATGAAATTTCCTCTAAGTACTGCTTTGGCTGAATCCCATAAATTTTGGTATGTTATCTCGTTATTATCATTCTCTTTGATGAAATTATTGATTGTTTCTATGATTTGATGTTTGACCCACTCATTCTTTAGGATTAGATTGTTTAGTTTCCAATTAATTTTTATTCTATCTTTCCATGGCTCTTTTTTACGTGTAATTTTTATTGCATCATGATCTGAAAAGGATGCATTTAATATTTATGCCTTTCTGCATCTGAATGTGAGGTTTTTCATGCCCTAATACATGGCATCTACACAAAAACTGACCATAAATTTTTTGGTATTTGAATTGTTTTTTTTTTTCCCAGCTGCTTGCAGTATTTTCTCCTTGACCTGATAGTTCTGGCTACAATATTCCCTGGAATTTTCATCTTGGGTTCTCTTTCAGGATGTGATTGGTGGATTCTTTCAATG
Source organism: Phascolarctos cinereus (assembly GCF_003287225.1). Taxonomy (NCBI): domain Eukaryota; kingdom Metazoa; phylum Chordata; class Mammalia; order Diprotodontia; family Phascolarctidae; genus Phascolarctos; species Phascolarctos cinereus. Next base: position 229,217,098 of record NW_027555847.1, on the reverse strand, counting down.
ACTATTTTACCCTTTGGTTCTAGGATATCAGGGCAGTTTTCCTTGATAATTTCTCAAAAGATGCTGTCCAGGCTCTTTTTTAATCCTGGCTTTCAGGAAGTCCCATAATTCTTAAATTATCTCTCCTAAATGTGTTGCAACAGGTCAGTTGCTTTTTCAGCAAGGTATTTTACATTTTCTTCTATTTTTTTCATTCTTTTGTTTTTGTTTGACTGATTCTGGATGTCTTGTAGAGTCATTGGCTTCTACTTGCCCATTCTAATTTTTAAGGAATTATTTTCTTCAGTTACCTTTTGTACCTCCTTTTCCATTTGGCCAGTTCTGCTTTTTTGTTTTGCTTTGTTTTGTTGGCGAGGAAATTGGGGTTAAGTGACTTGCCTAGGGTCACATGGCCAGTAAGTGTCAAGTGTCTGAGGCTGGATTTGAACTCAGGTCCTTCTGACTCCAGGGCTAGTGCTCTATCCCACTGTACCACCTAGCTGCCCCCCAATTGTACTTTTAAAAGAGTTGTTTTCTTCAGTCAGTTTTTGTGCTTTCTTTTCCAAGCTGTTGACTCTTTTTTTCATAATTCTCTTGCATAACTCTCATTTCTTTTCCCAACTTTTCTTCCACCTCTCTTACTTGATTTTTAAAATCCTTTTTGAACTCTTCCAAAAAGACTTTTTGAAGTTGAAACCAATTCATATTCCCCTCTGAGGCTTTTCATGTAGCCATTTTGACATTGTTGTCCTCTTCTGAGTTTGTGTTTGGCTCTTCTCTGTCACCATAGTAGCCTTCTATGGTCAGCCTTGTTACTTTGGCAATAAGAACAACAAAGCAGGGCAGCTAGGTGGCGCAGTGGATACAGCACTGGCTGAAGTCAGGAGGACCTAAGTTCAAATCCGGCCTTAGACAAAACACTTGACACATACTAGCTATGTAACCCTAGGCAAGTCACTTAACCCCAATTGCCTAAAAAAAAAAAAAAAGAACAACAAAGCAATGACTTTTGTTTTTAATGATATGCAGGATCTCATGGGGCGCTGTCATTAATTATTAGCAAGATTTCATTATTTACACATCACTCGGTGTGGATGTCATTTTCCTTTAAATGTATGACTATTCTGCCTTGTTGAAAATTACATAAAATAGTGATAAGAACATATGCCACTTGGGATATTTTTTAAGCACAAATACTATGGTGAAGTTTAACAAATATAAGGAAAAGGAGGAAAATATAAAAAGCCAACATAGCTATCATTAAACTATCATTCTTACCATTAGAGCAGCTAACATTACCATAACACTGACTGTTACCATAATAGTAGAGTTTGCAATGCCAGTTCAGTAAGTATTAATAAAGTAACAGTTGTGTTAAATACCATCCTCAGTGCTTCAAAGCCACCTGATTTATCAAACTGACTTTTTAGAAGATTTAATCCCAACCCTAAAGAAAGATATAATGCGTCTTGGGGAGGGTGGTGGGGAGGAAGGGGGAGAAAAATTTTCAACTCAAAAGCATATGGAAGTGATTGTTGATAAATCAAAATATTAATAAACTAAAAAAAAAAGACCTGATCTCCAAGATATATAGAGAAATGGTTCAGATATATAGAAACAACAGTCATTTCCCAATAGATAAATGGTCAAAGGATATGAACATGTAGCTCTTTAAGGAGAACTCTAAGCTATCAATCATGTGAAAAAAATGTCTCAAATCGCTAATAATGAGACAAATGCAAATAAAAACAATTCTGAGGTTCTTTTTCTTTCATACCCACCAGAAAGACAAAGATGGAGAAAAAAAAGGAAAATAACAATTGTTGGAGGGACAGTAAAAGACCAGGCATTGTCAGTAGACATGTGAATTGGTCCAGCCATTCTGGAAAATAATTTGGAACTATACCCAAAAAGTCACTAAGTTGCATATACCTTCTGACCTAGTGATAGCACTACTGGGCCTTTGCCCCAAAGAGATCAAAGATAAAGAGGAAAGAAGCATATGTACAAAAATAATGAGATGCAATTTTTGTTGCAGCAAAGAACTAGAAATAAATAGGTAATCATTAATTGGAAAATGACAGAACAAATTATCAATATGAATGGAATGGAATATTATTGTGTCATTAGAAATTATGAAAGGGATTCAGAGAAACCTAAAAAGACTTATATAAATGAGGAAGACTAAAATAAGCAAAGTCAATAGATATAGTGACTACAACATTGTGCAAAAAAAAAAAAAAACCAACAACTTTGAAAGACATAAAAATCTATTGCAATGACCAATCCCAAATCCAGAAGATTGATGATGAAGCAAGCGTCTCACCTTTTGGTGGAAAGATGATGGGCTGCTGGTGCCAAATAAGACATACATTTTTCAGAAATAGTGAATAAATGCAAAATAAATTTGTTTTGCTTTAAAAAAAAATGAAAAGTATCCTCCAGGCAATCAAAGGAGGAAACTTTGCCATGAACCACAAGTTCTCTTAACCCTCAGGTTAATGCCTCCTCATTTCCCTTTTTGACCAAACTCCAGTGTAATTACCTAGCAAATTATTCCTAAACCTCTCAATCTCAAGTCCTCACTTCCTGCTTAATCCTTTCTGCCCCCCCCAAAAAAAATTGTCTGTATGTATCAAACCACTTAACACTAACAGAATCCTTACCCACCAATCATAGCTACAGTGTTGACCTGGAGCAGAACCCCTGATCTTGACAATGGGGCTAGATAAGCAGTATGCTAACGGATGGAGCTAGAATCAGAAAAATAAGTTTCACTGCTGCATGTGTCAAAACTCTGATTCTAATTTCCTTAATTTTAACTGTGACTTACTTATTTAAAAAAATCTAAGACCCCTTCCATCTCCTGTTTGAGACAAAATCCTTTGACCATTTATACTGGGAAATGGCTCTTATTCTTATATATTTGAATCATTTCCCTACATATCTTGAAAATTAGATCTTTATAAAAGAAATTTATTGCACAGATTTTTTGATGGTGATTTTTTTAAACTAACCCCAAAACCCAAGACTAAGCTCCTTAAAGTGCACCAGAGCTCTGGCAGTTCATAGACACCCATAAATAACTTCTTGAACTGTCTAGGACATTGCAAAATTCCTTCCACTGAGCTATGAAGAAAAGAGAGAGAATCTAAGAGTAGATAGCTAGTGGTGTAACTAAATTAGATTACATCCTTCTTTAGGGTAAGGATTAAATCTTCTAAAAGAGTCTGTTTGATAACTGACCTGGAGTTAGAAAGACTGGAGTTCAAATTTGTCCTTACACACTTACTAGCTCTTTGACCCTAGACAAGTCACTTAACCTCTCTCAGCCTCAATTTCCTCATCTGTAGAATGGGGATAATAATAGCATCTACTTCCCAAAGTTGTTGTAAGGATAAAGTAAGATAATACTTGTAAAATGTTTTGCAAACCTTAAAGTGTTCTATAAATGTTAGCTATTATGATTATTTGACTTATTTTGTAAACAATGGCCAGATTTTATTTTCTGATTTAAAGTATCTTCAGATTCTGAAGCAACATGGTAAAATGGACAGGGCACTTTTAAACTTAAAAAGAAAAGAAACCTGGATTCAAACCCCACACATACACTTAAGGACTCTGTGACTCCAGAAACATTGTTTAACCTCTCTGTGCCTCAGTTTCTTCATTTGTAAAATGAACAGGCTGGACTCAGTGCCTCTGAGATCTCTTCTAACTCTAATTCTATGATCCTCTATTTACTTAGCAATCGTTTTCAGAAGGAAGAGAGATGGAGTTTGGGAGATTACAGGATTCTGGAAAACTGAGTAGAATTTTGTAATTTTACTCATCTCATCTGGCTACCCCTCCCATTGAATACACTTAAGCATTTAAAATTGCCTATCTATTGAAGATCCCTAAAGGGTAATGCTATGTTTTTGAACAAGCATGTCTTCTTTTCTCATCCATCAGATCACACTGTACAGGCAGACCTGGAGTTGTTTTATATTCTTCTCTGCAGAAGAATGCAGCACAAAGGCTCTAAGCCTTTGGCCCACACACCCCTAAGGGGCCCCTGGAGTTTTTGCAAGGGATCCATCTCATTAAATGACTCATAATCATAAACAAACATCTTCTGTGGGCTGAATGAATTATATGTCTTACACATACATGTATTATTATTTTTCAAAAGTATATGGATTCTGCAGTGAATCCATTCATTTTAAGGTTTTACTGAATTCATAGTAGCTTTTTGTCATCATGTATTATCTCAACCCCTGGGGGGGCAGTGAAATTTGTTGACAATAGAAAGAGTTCCTCAAACGCAGAAAGATTTTAGGAGCCACTGGTCTTGAGCACAACAAAAGAAGTTGGCGGTGAACCATGTATTTATTGTAGGTGGTGGTTAAATCCAGAGCTGTCCCAGTGTGTAAGGAGAAAATAGAGCTAGTCCAGAGAGAGAGGCAAGCAGGACCATGAGGGAACATGAAACTGCTTAAAACAGAGATCAGCTAAGAGACTTAGGGCGAGCAAGAGAAGTCACCCAATCATGGAACTGGACCTGGACCCTCTCGTTCATAAACTTGGATGGGGAAAAAAATGCATCTTTATTTCAGTGGCATTGATTTCCTTTGTAATCCTATATATTTTATTTTTAAACAATTATTTAGGGGCAGCTAAGTGGCACAGTGGTCAGGGCACTGGCCCTGTAGTCAGGAGGACCTGAGTTCAAATCCGGTCTCAGACCAGACGCTTGACACAGACACTTACTAGCTGTGTGACCCTGGGCAAGTCACTTAACCTCAATTGCCTTGCCTTAAAAAAATAAAAAAATATATTATTTAAAAGCATTATTCTGAGGAAAACTTCCACAGTCTTTACCAGACTGCCCAAGGGATCGATGACACAAAAAAGGAAAGGGAGTGGAAGGGAATAAGTATTTATATAGCACCTACTATATGTATATCAAGAATTTTTTTTAAACAGCTATTGTTCCATTTGAGCCTCACAACAATGCTACAGGGTAGGTGGTGGTATTATCTCCATTTTACAGTTGAAGAAACAGGCAGAGGTTAAGTGACTTGCCCAGGATCACACGGCTAGTTCTGAGGCAGGATTTGAACTCAGCTCTTCCTGAATCCAGGTTCAGTGCTCTATGAATTACAGGTCTTAGCTGGCTGCTAAAGGTTAAGAACTCCAGATCTAATCCAACCACTTTATCTGAAACTGAGAAGTCAGGTGTTTCCCTAAGGTCACACAGATAGTATGTGTCAGAGCCAGGCCAGGAATCCAGTTCATCTGGCTCCAGACCTAGGTATTCTCTCCGCTGTATCAAGCTGCCTCCACGTCTCCAAGTATTTGAAGGACTGTAATACAAAAGCGAAATTAAGGGGCAGCTCAGTGTCCCAGTGGACACAGGGCCAGCCCTGGAGTCAGGAGGACTGGAGTTCAAATCTCTCCTCACACACTTACTAGCTGTGTGACCCTGGGCAAGTCACTTAACTCCAATTGCCCAAAAAAAAAAAAAAGAAGAAGAAGAGGAAGAAGAAGCAATTAAACAGATTGTGTTTGATCCCAGAGGAACAGAACTGGAACCAGTGGGTGGAAGTTAGTGACATGATTTAACAGAAAGAGTAGTACACTTGGAATTGGAAGACCTGGATTTGAATCTCGGTTCTTCTACATGACTGTGGTCAACTCCTCTTTCTCTAGGGCTCAGTTTCCTCATCCATCAAATGGATCATCCCAACCTGGATCATCCCAAAGGGCCCCACCTCTAAATCTGTGATCCTAAGTGACAGAGAGGGCAGCACAGTGCCTGGAGTTAGGAAGACTGATTTTCCTGAGGTCAAATCTGACCTCAGACACTGACTAGCTGTGTGACCTTGGACAAGTCACTTAACCTTGTTAGCTTTGGTTTCCTCATTTGTAAAATTAGCTGGAGAAGGAAATGGCAAACCACTCCGGTATCTTTGCCAAGAAAGCCCAAAATGAAGTCATATACAATCAAAACAATTGAACAAAATTATAGAGAGGCCAATTTCAGGTCGGTGTTAGAAAGACCTTCCTAACAATTACGGCTATCCAACAATGGAATAGGCTGCCTTTGGAAAAAGGTGAGTTCCCCATCACTATAGGTTTTCAAGCAGAGGTTTGTTAGGGAAATGCCTCTACTGTTGTAGACAAACTTCATTCATCAGGCAGGCGAGGAAGGGAGGATGCTGAACTAGGCAAGTTCTAATCATAGTGTTCTATAATTCAATTAAATTAATATAATCATAATTGACCCTTTGGGAATTCACTACCAGCAACCAGTGCAGTGTAAATCAGAGTTCAGTGAATAAGCTTTTCTTCCTGTTTATTGCTGCCTTGAACTAGATAACACAGCCTTACGATGCCCCTCATTTGTTTCCAAAACTCTCCAGACTTAAAAATCTCAAGGTCTGGGTGTGTAACAGATTCAAACAAAATAAAGAGAAAGAACCAGCTCGCTGTGATTTTGATTTCACATTTCCCTGTCCTTTGCCAAGGATGCTCAGATTCATGGAATGCCTAGCTCTCTTCAAGTGCTTCTTCTGCAAGAAGCCTTCCCTGATTCTTCCAGTCATTCCCTCCCCAAACTCTGATGAAATTACTTCATATAGGGGCAGCCAGGTGGCACAGTGGATACAGCTCCAGCCCTAGAGTCAGGAGGACCTGAGTTCAAATGTGACCTCAAACTCTTGACACCTACTAGCTGTGTGACCCTGGGCAAGTTTTTTGCCTAGCCAAAAAAAAAATTACTTTATATTTATTTTACATATGAAGTATATTTTGCATTTACTTATTTGTGATATGTTGTTTCACTCCCATTAGAATATAAGTTCCTTGAGAGCAGGAACTGTTTTCTTCTTCCTTTCTTTTTCTTTTTTTCTTTCTTCTTTCTGTTCTCAGTACCTTGTACAGTGCCTTGCCCGCACTACAGGCTAACTAAATGTTTGTTGAATTAAATTAAATTGAATGCTACCATTGTTCTCTAAGAACCAAATTTGCATTCTAGAAGTGAGAGATAGATACCTTCATGTTCTTTTCTCTGCCAGGACCAAGGGTGGGTGTCCAGGTAGGTGGTGGGTACAGCCCTGAGGACTTTCGAGTCCTCCAGTGGCTGCTGATACACAGAAGTCCCTAGGGGTATAGTCGGGTGTTGTCTTCTTCAGTGCAAGGTCCATCCCTCTTCCTTGGTTTCTCTTTCACCTTATTTGAGATCTCACCTTAGGTAAATTTCCTCACTCTGCCACTCTAACCCTAAATGCAAGAGATAAAATTCATTGACATTGTTTTGGTATTGTCCTTACATCAGTTAGCTGAAGACATTCTGCTGAGCAACCGCAAGTACCTTTGTCTTGATTTTCAGAGCTCACAATTTAGTGGGAACCAGAACCAGGATGTGAGCTTGGGCTTTGGAGTCAACAGGAGTAGGTAGGATCTAAATTAGGGCCATCCACTACAGCAATCGTATTGAGGGCCCTGTGAATTACAAGAACTTAAAAATAAAAAGGAGACCTGATTGATTTCTCCTAACCATTTTAACTCCTTCATCTGATGGCAAAACCCTCTCCAAATGAATGATTATGGTGTAATTCTGGATTCACATTCAAGAGCAGGAAAGGAAGTCCACATGTAAGGCTCTTTTGTCCCAAGGAGACTTATTTTTTAATAGTATTTTATTTTTTCCCAATTCCATGTAAAAATAATTTTTAAAATTCATTTTTTTAATTTTTGAGTTCCAAATTCTCTCCCTCTCTCCCTTCCCCCCACCTTGAGATAGTGAACACTTTGATATGTTATATATGTGCAATCATTCAAAACATATTTCCATATTAGTCATGTTGTGAAAGAAAACACAGACCAAAATAAATAAATAAATAAAGTGAAAAATAGTATGCTTCAATCTTCATTCAGATTCCATCAGTTCTTTGTCTGGAAGTAGATAGCATTTTTTCATCATTAGTCCTCTGGAATTGTCTTAGAGCATTATATTGCTAAAAATAGCTAAGTCATTGACAATTCTTCATCACACAAGATTGCTGTTACTATGTACAATGTTCTCCTGGTTCTGCTCACTTCACTTTGCATCAGTTCGTGTAAGTCTTTCCAGGTTTTTCTGAAATCATCCTGCTTATTTCTTACAGCACAATAATATCCATTATAATCACACAACTTGTTCAGTCATTCCCCAATTGATGGACATCCCCTCATTTTCTACTTCTTTGCCACCATAAAAAAAAAAGCTACTATAAATATTTGTGTGCAAATAGGTCCTTTTCCCTCTTTTTTTTTATCTCTTTGGGCTACAGACCTAGCAGTGGTATTGTTGGGTCAAAGTATGCACAGTTTTATCACCTCTTGGGCATAGTTCCAAATTGCTCTCCAGAATGGTTGGATCAGTTCACCACTCTACTAACAGTATATTAGTTTCCCAATTTTCCCACATCCCCTCCAAAATTTTTTGTTTTCCTTTTCTGTCATATTAGCCAATCTGATAGGTGTGAAGTGGTATCTCAGAGTTGTTTTCATTTGCATTTCTCTAATCAATAATGATTTAGAGAATTTTTTCCACATGACTATAGATAGCTTTGATTTCTTCATCTGAAAACTGCCTGTTCATATCCTTTGACCATTTATCATTTGGGGAATGATTTGTATTCTTATAAATTTGACTCAGTTCTCTGCATATTTGGGATATGAGGCCTTTATCACAGCCAATTGCTGTAAGAAAAATTTCCCAGTTTTCTGCTTTCCTTCTAATCTTGGTTGCATTGGTTTTGTTTGTATAAAAACTTTTTAATTTAATACAATCAAAATTATCATTTTATATCTCATAATGCCTTCTATCTCTTGTTTGGTTATAAATTCTTCCTTTATTGTAGATCTGACAGGTAAACTATCCCATGTTCCCCTTTATTACCCTTTATGTCTAAATCCTGTACCCATTTTGACCTTATCTTGGTATACAGTGTGAGAAGTTGGTCTATACCTAGCCTCTGTCCAAAGAGATTTATTACTCTCTTCAGCCAGTTAGAGAAAAGATGGGGAAAGGAGGCTACAGGTCTTCAATCTGCAGCTAGATTAGGGTAATGGGAGAATGTGGAGTAACCTTCAAAGCTAGCTTCCCATTTCCCTTTCATACAGGATAAGTCTGACCTTTGATTCATCTTTGAGATCTTCCCTCTTTTTGAGGGGTTTCAAGATGATAATTTGTGGGGAGCAAGATGTTATATTCCATCTCTGCTTCTATAAGTAGACTTTGAAATCTTGAGCACAGTGACTGCTTGAAGTAAGTGAAGGAAATAAGCATTTGTGTAGTATCTACTATGTGCCAGGCCCTGTGCTAAGCACTTCACAAATATTATCTCATTTGATCCTCTCTAAGGTAGGTGCTATTATGATACCTATTTTATAGTTGAGGAAACTGAAGCAGACAGAGGTTAAGTGATATCAAGGGCTACGCAGCTAGTAAGTGTCTGAGACTGGATTAGAACTCAGGTCTTCCTGACTCTGGGCCGGACACTTTATCCACTATTGGTGTGTTACCTGATTTATTCAAGATTCACTGACAAGGAGGCTATGAAGGGTCTTCTCTATGATAACAGTGCTATGAGGCCATTTGAGGCCCAAGTAGATGCTTATCTATGAAGTTATTATTGGGAAAAGATGGGGAAACCTTCCTGGCTCACTTTGAGGGTAAAAGCAAAAGAAAATAAGATGCTATTAACACTTACAGGGCACTAGGCAATTGATAGGACCATGATTCTTCCCAAGAAGCTCAGGAGGAATGCCAGGAGATGACCTTGGGATGGTGTCTCAGTAAGTTCAAAGGCCTTCCTGCCTTGGCATTCCTCATACGATACTAACTCAGATTCAACCAGAAGAATAAGAAATTTCCAATACGCGAAGACAAAATCCTAACAAAAGGAGAAAAACCTTAATTATAGTTAGGTATAAATATGTATATGCATGTATATATTCTATAGCAAGCAATATAGATTCACTTACATTCTCCAATGGGAAGATGACTCTTGCAATTACAAAATTATCATAATAATAGCTAACATTTATGTAGCACTTATGTGGAGGCACTTTACAATTATTATCTCATTTGATCCTTACAACAACCCTGAGAGGTAGGTGCTATTGTTATCCCCATTTTACAAATAAGGAAACTGAGATTAAATGAGTCGCCCAGAGTCACACAACTAGCAATCATCTGAGGTCGGATTTGAACTCAGGTCTTCCTGTCTACAGGCCAAGCTCTCTAACTACTACACTACCTAGCTGCCCATATCCTCATACATATAAGAGAAAGGGTCATAGATACCACAAACCAGTTGCTTAACAGAACCTATAACATATCTGGATCTTCCTTGCTACCAACATGACCTCGAGTCAGTCTCTTCCTCTCTTTTTCTTTTAAAGTTTCTTTCTCTCTAAGATGAGGGGGTTGAAGCAGATGAACCTTGGGGTCCCTTCCAGCTGTACAGCCTGTGACAAATAATAACTCACATTTACATAGCTCTTTAAGATTTACAAAAGAAGCTTTCGTCACCATAACCCTGTAAAGGCAAGTAGTAATATTATTCTCATTTTATAGACAAACAAATCGAAACACAAAGCTGGTAAGCATTGGGGCTATGACTGAAACTCGGTTCTGACTCCAAAACCAGTGTTCTCTCATTATACAGTGCTACCTCACCCATGACTATACTCATGGGCCTCCTTCCCTCATGTCCCATGGACTGGAAGAATAGCTGTCTTTTCCTGACCTTCCCACCATCCTCTTTGTTAGTTTATTCTCACCAGACCTATCGACAACAAGAAACACTGATTGACCAGTGGACAGCACAGCTAGGTGATGCAGTGGATAGAGCACCAGCCCTGGAGTCAGGAGGACCTGAGTTCAAATCTGGCCTCAGCCACATAACACTCACTAGCTGTGTGACTCTGGGCAAATCACTTAACCCCACCAAAAAAAGAAACACTGATTAATCATTTAACTATGCTGGGGATGAGGATATAAGACCGAGTCCCTCCCCTTACATATATAGGATGTCCCTGAATGCTTTAATAGCTTAAAACTGCCCTAAGATTTTGGGGATACCCTATAGAGAGAGAAAGAGCTTATGATCTAGTTGGGGGAAAAAGTTTAGGTCAATCATTTGACAGATTTTCAAGTGATATGTAAATATCAGCTATCATCATTATTATCATTATTCATTCATCTTTATGTTCAATGGAGTCGAGATAGAAATAGTCTTGGGACAAGTGACCATCATAATGATTTGGCTTGCTTTGTTTTTCGTCTAATTTTCAGCAGCCTGTTTATTGCACAAGTAAATAAAATCATTGTGTTTTTGTAATTGAATGAAAGTGTTGAAATGCAAGCTCATCTTCTACAGGTGCCCTTCTTGTTGTCGTCCTCATTCAGCCGCTTTTAGTCCCATCTGACTCTTCCTGACCCCATTTGGGCTTTTCTTGGCAAAGATACCGGAGTGGTTTGTCATTTCCTCCTCAAGCTCATTTTACACATAAGGAAACTGAGGCAATCAGGGTTAAATGATTTGCCCAAGGTCACAGAGATAGTAAGTGTCTGAGGCCAGATTTGAACTCAGGAAGATGAATCATCCCACTGTACCACCTACCTGTCTGAAAAGCACGTTATTATTGTTGCTGCTGCTACTATTATTAATATTTGTCCAGACTTGATTTCATTGATATAGAGCTTCTATATCAATCTACCTCAAATAGAAACAGGAGCCACTAACAGATACATAAGGATCCCTTAGAAAACCACATATTAACATTACCTATGTTTTGCCATATTTTTGTTTATTTTGTTCAATATTTCCCAGGTACATTCTAGTCTGGTTCCAGAGGCACTAGGGAGTGTTGTGGGCCATACCTGACCTGCTGATCCTGTGTCTGACTCCTCTGGTGTGGAGCATTCCCAATGAGGAAACTCCCTCTCCCAATGCAGATTGTCAGTGACAGCATTCCCTACCTAAACTAGTCAATGAGGCTTTGGGTCTCAGTTTCCTCATCTTCAAAATGGGGGATTTGGTCTAACTAACCTCAGTACAGCTCTAGAGCTGTAATCTTTTGAACTGTCCAAGAGCACCGAGCAGTTAAATGTCTTGCCCAGGGTCACACAGGCAGTATGTGTCAGAGGCAACTGGAACCCAGATATCACAGTAACACAGACTTCGTCAATCAGTCAACAAACATTTATCAAACACTTGCTATGTGCCAAGTGCTATGCTAAGTACTCAAGATGCCAATAAGAAACAAAAACAGTCCCTGACCTCAAGGAGCTCACATTCTAACTGAGGAGGAAAAGGGAAGAGGGAGAAAATGCAAACTAAAACCATATATACAGACATATAGGGTGTCCCAAAAGTCCTCGTGCAGTTTAAAACTTAAAGTTTTGAACTGTTCAAAGACTTTTGGGACACCTTATGTACAGGATAAATGGAAAGCAGTCTCTGAGGGAATGCACTAACAGCGGAAGGAGGTGGGGGCAAAAAAGGCCTCTTAGGATTTCAGAAAAACCTGGAAAGACTTACATGAATTGATGCTGCATGAAGTGAGCAGAATCAGGAGAACATTGTACACAGTAACAGTCACGTTATACGATGACTAACATTGATAGACTTAACCCTTCTCAGCAATGCAAGGATCTAAGACATCTCCAAAGGCCTCATGATGGAAAATGCTACCCATATCCAAAGAAAGAACTATGGAGTCTGAATGCAGATCAAAGTATAACTGTTTTTCTCTCTTTTTTTCTTTCTCATGATTTTCCCCTTTTGTTCTGATTCTTCTTTCACAACATGACTAGTGTGGAAATGTTTCATGTGATTGTATGTGTATAACCTATATCAGATTACATGCTGTCTTGGGGAGGGAGGAGAGAGGGAGAAAAGTTTGGAACTCTAAACTTTGCAAAAATGAATGTTGAAAACTATATTTACATGTAATTGGGAAAAAATAAAATATTATTAAGTAGAGGGGGAAAGGCCTCTTGCAGAAGGTAAAATTTGAACTGAGTCTTGATGGAAAATCCAGAGAAGCCAGGAGGGAGAGGTGAGGAGGGGGAGAGAGAGCATTCCAGGCATGGGTTTCAGTGAGCAATAAGGCAGAGTCAGAGGGTGGAGGCTCGGGGAAGCAGATAGAGCACAGGCCCTGGCGTCAGGAGGACATGAGTTCAAATCCAGCCTCAGACATTTGACACTACCTATGTGGCCCTAGGCTAGTCACTTAACCCCAATTCCCTCACAAAAAAAAAGGTGGAGGGTCAAAATAGACAAAAGTAAAAAGGTCACTCTTGTTGAAATGTATGTAGAAGGGAGCCAACTGTAAGAAGACTGGAAAGGTAGAAAGGAGCCAAGTTGTGAAGGGCTTTAAATGCCAAACAGGGGATTTTCTATTTGATCCAAGAGACAATAGGGAGCCACTAGGGTCTATAGAGGTGGAAGGCCCCTTAGTCTTCTAGTCCAACTCCATGTTGTTGTTGTTGTTCAGTCATGTCTGACTCTTCATCATCCCATAGACACCAGTAGTGTCCGTGGGGTTTTCTTGGCAAAGGTACTGGAATGGTTTGACATTTCCTTCTCTAGTGGATTAAGGCAAATAGAGATTAAGTGACTTGCTCAGGGTCACACAGATAGTAAATGTCTGAGGTCACATTTGAACTCAGGTCTTTGTGACTCTAGGCCCTGTAACTCTGTATCCACTGAGCCACTTAGCCACCCTTCATTTTATAGTTGAGGAAAATGAAGCCCAGAAAAGTTAAGTGACTTGCCCAGGGTCACACAGTCATCCTAAGTCTGAGGCAACTTGGACCCAGGTCTTCCTAACCCTAAGGCTCTCAATCACCTACTTTACTGTGACTCTCATTTTGTCATTTTTGGAATCAATTATTTTCCTTGTCATGAAGATGGTTACAAAGATAAGATATGCAAAGTGCTGAATGGGTTATCCCCAGCATAAGTGCTTGAGTAGTTCAGAGACATGATTCATCTTTAATTCTTCAGGATGAAGCAGGTCTTTCTCCCCACGTCACACACCTGTTAATCACACTGGGGTCCTTGACTGAAGTTGACTCTACAAAGCCCTGGCTTCATCGGGCTGTACCAGAAAATGCTGGTGAAGCTTACTGAGGCTCACCTACCCACCAGGGCTTGTGGCGGAAGAGCTGGTCTCACAGTAGGGCCACAGTCAAGCACTCACTAGACAAGAATTCTGACAGAATTGTTCTGCCCGTTGGCCTAGATGCTGATGGAATTAGTTCTCTTCCTCCTTAGGTCAACCTTGCACAAGAAAAAGATAAAAATTTTAAACAAAAAATTCACCCTTTTTTCCCACGAATGAATGAATGAACTCTTCCTGGACAAAGATTGCCTCTTTTTCTGTGTTACATCCTCAGTACTAGGCACATAATAGATGCTCAGAGGAATGAATGATTAATCAATCAATTGTGCTTACAAGATGTTTGTCTAGGTGTCAAAGCAAGAGGAGATTCCCCATCATGTTCAAGCCGTGTCTTAAGAAGGCAAATATTCTCCAAGTGGCAAATATTCAGGCTTAAACATGATCTTCCTACTCTTGAGAACTCCTCTATTCAGTATTAGGAATGAAAGGGGGTCTGGGGGAATGATAGAGCTCACTGGGATGGGGGAAGGGAGCAGGCACTATGAAGAAAAGGACAAGGACCCTGTCTGGACATTCCGGACCTCCCCCCAAGTAAGCTTGGTATCCCCAGTGCCTACCAGTACAGTACCCTGCACATAGGAGACACTTAATAAAGCTTACCAAATTGAACTGGGATGAAATGAGAAATACTGGGAACTAAATAATTCAGTGGTATCCTTTGGTGTCCTCTGAGTCTGTGAGCGTGGCAGGAACACCTAAATGATCCTAGAGAACTTCCCTGTCTTCTCCACCCACCCTCCCCATCCCCCCATCCCTCCTATTTCCTATTCATCCCACCCCACTTAGTTCCTATTCTGGATGAGGCCTGCTTCTCCACACCACCTGTATCGCCTCGCTTTCCCAGGGCCCAGGATACCTGGCTGAGAGATGAAGAAATCGAAGGGGTACAAGGTTCCGGGTTCCCTTACCTTAACCGCAGGAACCCTGAGTCATCCCAAGAAACTCCCAGGGAACATAACACTTAAGCCAAATAAGGAAATGTCCTGCAGCTAGGTGACGCAGTGGATAGAACAATGGCCCTAGAGTCAGGAGGACCTGAGTTCAAATCTGGCCTCAGACATTTATAAGCTACCTGTGTGACCCTGGGCAAGTCACTTAATCCCCATTGCCTCCAAAGTAAAACAAATCCATAATCATGTATATTAGAGCTCCAGCCTTGGAGTCAGGAGGACCTGAGTTCAAATCCAGCCCTCAGACCCTTGACATTTACAAGCTGTGTGACCCTGGGCAAGTCACTTAATCCCAATTGCTTGACCAAAAAAAAAAAAAGAAGAAAAAAAGAAAAGAAAACGTCTTTTGTTTTCCATGTTTACATTTACTTCCCTCCCACCACCACTTTAAACTGTGGTATAGGGGAAAGAACACTGGACTGGGGGGAGTCAAGAGACCTGGCTTCTAATCCTGGTTCTACCACAAGCCCTTTGTATAAAACCGGGTCTCTGGGCCTGAATATTCCTCATTTATAAAATGGGCTGATTGAAAAAGAGACCAACATGGCTCAATTTCCAAAGATCATCATCAAGTTGATGAATATTTTGGCCATGGCAGTTGCCAGAGAGTTAGTTACAGATAAGTTGTAATCTCCATTGCTGGGAGGAAGGGAATTGGGGGGGGGGGGGTAGCTAGGTGGCACAGTGGGTAGAGCACCAGACCTGGAGTCAGAAAGACTCATCTTCCTGAGCTCAAACCTGGCCTCAGACACTTACTAGCTGTTTGACCCTGGGCAAGTCACTTTACTCTCTCACTTCCTCGTCTGTAAAATGATCTGGAGAAGGAAATGCCAAACTGCTCCAGTATCTCTGCCAAGAAAACCAAGAAAATTACAAAACCTTGAAATCCCAAGTTCTGGGTGTGGCTCTGTGCCATTAGCTAACTGTGTGACCTTGAGTAAATGATTTCTCCTTGCTGGGCCTCGTGTCCTCCTCTTTAAGACAGAGTCAGACGAGATGATCTCTAAAGATCTTTTCCAACTCCGATAGGCTTTGAATCAATCATTCTATGAATAAACACTTTTGTGTTGGCTCTGCAATTTTTGTTTGCCCTGTCAATAAGCAAGTGTGCAAGAATTTTATAAGTCTGTGAATTGCCGCCTTGCCCGGTATTTTTTACAGGATGACGGTTCTGAGCAAGGCACAGGATCTCGGTTAAGCAAATAAACTCGAGACGTGCTTATCAAACCTTCAGGATGACACAGAGCTGGAAAGGAAAACTAATAAAGTGGGTGACAGACGCAGCATCTGAAAAATTTTTTGACAGGGAGACAATGAGCCAAAACTAACAAGCTGAAATTTAATAGGGATAAATGGAAATTTCTGCACATAAAGTTCAAAAAATTAACTGGGTAAACACAAGATAAGGAAGATATGGCTTGAAACAGCCATTCGTGTGAAAGAACCTGTGGATTTCAGTGGACAGGAAGGACAACAGTGTAACGTGGTGACTAAAATTGCTCTTGTAATTTTGGGCTGTGTTAAGAGAGGTACGATGTCCAGAAATAAGGACGCAATAGTCCCACTGTACAATGCCCTGGTCAAACCACATGTTAAATTCTAGGTACAACATCTTATAGCTCAGTCATTTCAATCTTGGCTGTCTTCATGAGCCCACTTGGGGTTTTCTTGGCAAAGGTACCCGAGGGGTTTGCCATTTCCTTCTCCAGCTCTTTTTATAGATGAGGAAAGTGAGGCAGAGTGAAATGACTTGCCCAGGGTCACACAGCCAGTATCTGAGGCCAAATTGGATCTCAAGAAGATGAGTCTTTCTGATTCCCAACCCAATGCTCTGTCCACTGCACCACCTAGCTGTCACATCTTAGTAAAACACTAACAAGTTGGCAAAGTATCTAGAGAAAGATAAACAAGGTGGCGAGGGGACTAGAGAGGCTGCCATCAGGGGATCATCTCGAGGAACTGGAAATGCTTACCCAGAAGAGAAGACTTAGGGGGGAAACAATGACTGTCTTCAAGTATTTGAAAACGCGGAAGAGGAATTTTATTTGTTCTCCTTTCCCCCAGAGGCTAGAACTAGGAGGAAGCTAGATAGAATCAGATTTAGGCTTAATATAAGGGATTCACAATAGTTAGCAAAGCTAGGTAGTTCAGTGATGGTGTGCCAGACTTGGAGTCAGGAAGACCTGAGTTCAGATCTTGCCTCAGACATTTGCTAGCTGTGTAATCCTGGGCAAGTCAACTAAACCTTTTTCAATGCCAATTCTGGTCTGTAAAATAGGAGTAGTGATAAAACCTACTTCACACAGTTGTTTGTGAAGATCAAGTGAGATAATGTATATAAAAGTAAATCTTAAAGCATCATATGTTGTTGTGTCTGACTCTTCGTGACCCCATTTGGGGTTTTCTTGACAAAGATACTGGAGTGGTTTGCCATTTCCTTCTCCAGCTCATTTTACAGATGAGGAAACCAAGGCAAACAGGGTTAAATTACTTATCCAAGGTCACACAGCTAGTGTCTGAAGCCAGATTTGAACTTAGGTCCTCCTGACTCCCCTGTATGATGCTTTTTGGAGCAGCTAGGTGGTACAGGGGATAGAGCAGCAGCCCTGGATTCAGGAGGACCTGAGTTGAAATCTGGCCTCAGACCAAACACTTGACACTTACTAGCTGTGTGACCCTGGGCAAGTCACTTAACCCCAATTGCCAAAAAAAAAAATGGAAAAAAAAAGAATCATATAAATGCTAGCTGTTATTATTATTAAATCAAATGGGCTGCCTCAGGAGGTATTAAGCTCCCTGTTACTGAAGGTGTTCAAACAGGAACAGGATGACTGCCCATTGAGGAAGGTTTAGAAAGGTTCTGTACAATATGTGAAAATCCAAGCCAATTTTAGCTGTGTGAAATATTAGATGTAGTCAGGAAGACCTGGGTTCAGTTGAGGTTTCTCACACATGCCAACCATGTGACCACCTCTCAGTACCCCCAGGAGAACTGCACTTTTTTTGTACATTTTTTCTACATTGTACATTTTTTTCTTTTGTCTAAACCTGAGATTTTATGAATATAAAGAGCTGCCAGAAAAAATTCTCTCTACCAGGTGAGATTGGCTGCCCAGTCATAATTTATGGTCTTAGTAAGGTGCCTACAGAATCAAGGGGTTAAGTGACTTGCTCAGGGTCACACTCTCAGTGTTTGTCAAGGGCAAGACTTGATTCCAAGGCTAGCTCTCTCTCTCTCTGTCACTCCATGGTGCCCTTCATCTTGTGCATAATAGGCACTTAATAAATGCTCATTAATTCTTGTTCACTGAATTATTGAATACAGAGGACAATAAGGGTATTCAGTTATCATTATTGTTTGTGTTTTTTTTCTCGGTAGCCGGATCCTGCTGGCAGAGATATTTCCATCCGTCCAATTCTGGAGCACTGTGAAAACAGCCACATGACTATTTGGCTCGGCATTGTCTATGCCTACAAAGGTCTCCTCATGGTAGGTTTTTCTTGTATTGTTCAGTGTTGCTATCAATTACATATATACCCTTATGTTAGCTAAATGCATGTTCCTTGCTATAAAGCAGGAGTGGGGAGTTGAAGACTGAAGAGCAAATATACAATATGACTTAATTTAGATAATTAGTCAAATAAAATAGCTGATCTTCTTTTAAAATTAGGACTATCAAAGTATTTTTAGATTAACATGAAACATTTTTTTAAAAGTTCACTTCAGTTCAATACTATACACAGGTAAGAGGAGCGGGGAAGGTATGAAAGGAGAGAGAGAGAGAGAGAGAGAGAGAGAGAGAGAGAGAGAGAGAGAGAGAGGAGGGAGAGAGAGAGAGAGAGAGAGGCAGAGAAGAAAGGAACTAGAAATGAAGGAGACAAGCAAAGAGAAAGTTATCCATATAGACAAAGAAAGAGAGAAAAAGGAGATAGAGAGAGAGACCAACAGAGAGAGAGAGAAGAAAAAGAGAGAGGAGACAGAAAGGAGAGAGAGAGGAGGCAGACGAAGAAAGGGAGATGAGAGAGAGGGGAGAGGGAAAGAAGAAAGAGAGAAGAGAAAGCAAGAAAGAGACAGAGGAGAAAAAAATAGAGAGGTGAAAGAAAAAAGAGGAGAATGAGAAAGAGAGAAAGGAGAGAGAAGAGAGGTAGAGAAGAAAGGAACTAGAAATGAAGGAGACAAGCAAAGAGAAAGTTATCCATATAGACAAAGAAAGAGAGAAAAAGGAGATAGAGGGAGAGACCAACAGAGAGAGAGAGAGAGAAGAAAAAGAGAGAGGAGAGGGAAAGGAGAGAGAGAGGAGGCAGATGAAGAAAGGGAGATGAGAGAGAGGGAAGAGGGAAAGAAGAAAGAGAGAAGAGAAAGCAAGAAAGAGACAGAGGAGAGAAAAATAGAGAGGTGAAAGAAAGAGAAGAATGAGAAAGAGAGAAAGGAGAGAGAAGAGAGGGAGAGGAAGAAAGAGAGGAGACAGAGAGGGGAGAGGGAAATGAGAGAGGAGAGAAAAAGGAAAGAGAAAGAGGTGAAAGAAAAAGAGAAGAGAAGGAGAGAGAGACAGACAGAGATAGAGGCAGAGACAGAGAGACAGAGACAGAAACAGAGAGAAGAGAGAGAGGCTCAGTAGGTTTTAGAGTCAACGTCAGCCACATTCTATGTCAGAAGTGTCACCAATTACTGTGTAGCCCGTTGAAACGTCAGCTAGCTAATTAACCGCTGTTAACAGCTCATTAGCTGCATTGATCCTTAAACTATTGAGGTCCAACAGCCAGTGGCACCTCCAGAGCAGCTCATCAGAGCATAGAGACTATATTGGCATCGGTGGCCATTAACAGCACTCAAGAGCCACCTAACATCAAGCCAAGGACTTTGGTTTGTTGGGGTTTTTTTGGTTAGGCAATGGGGTTAAGTGACTTGCCCAGGGTCACACACTTAGTAAGTGTTATGTGTCTGAGGCCAGATTTGAACTCAGGTCCTCCTGACTTCAGGGCCAGTGCTCTATCCACTGTGCCACCTAGCTGCCCCTGGCCATGCCCATGCCCCCAAGTTCACATGGAGGAGATGCAAGCACTCCCTAATAACTGCCATAATAACAGAGCTTATTTTTCGATGAAGAAGCAAATTTTGTGGTTTTCATGGTCCAAGTTCCCCATGGTCTATGTTCCTCATTCCCCTTATTCCCTGTTTCCCAAGCTCCTAGTCCTGTAGAAAGACCCCCCAAATATCAGCCCCTGGATGGCCTATGGATGGACTTCATCCCCCTTCCACGGCTTGTTGGTAAGGCCCCCCGACTGATCCTACTTTTGTTTCTGGAAGAAAGGAACAGTTAGTCGTTCTTTAAATTAACCTACATAGGGGGCAGCTAGGTGGTGCAGTGGATAGAGCACCAGCCCTGAAGTTAGGAGGACCTGAGTTCAAATCCAGCCTCAGACCAAATACTTGACACTTACTAGCTGTGTGACCCTGGGCAAGTGACTTAACCCCAATTGCCTAAAAACAAATAAAATAAATTAACCTACATTTTTACAAGGCTTCATATTTGGCAAAGTTTACAACCTTAAAACCCTTTGAAGCTAAAGAACTCTAAAGGTTTTTAAAGCTTACAAGCACCCTGTGAGGCAGGTAGACTCAGCTAATATTGATCACCCTTTGACCAAAGTTTTGGCTTAATCCCTGTGGCCTGTTGTAATTGCTCAGAGTGCTGCAGATTCTGATGCCTTAGAATGCCATAAATACCATCACCCGTTCACTCCTACAGAGACAGAAGAGGTCGGGAGGAGGGAGCTTCCACTGCTGTCCTGAGCAGTAGCTTCTCCGGCTGCCAATGAATAGGATGCCCATCCAGTCAGAGGCTCCAAGCCTGGAAGGAAGCAATAACTGGAGGACAAGAATCAGTGGGTTAAACAATAGCTGAGCCAGAGGCTTCTACCTTCATACTAGCCATTGAGACACTCTCTTGCCCACCCCTCCCCCCAAAAAAAACCTTTTTTTACAGGTAACTGGTGAGTTGAATAGCTTTCTGGCCTTTCGGGACTTTCCCTCCTACCAGGCCAGTAGGCTTCCTAAAATCCAAAGCTAGGGTTAGACCACCTCCTGGACCATGCCCCTCCTGACTGCAGGCAACATCTTGCTGGCCAGCTTGAAAAATTCACCAGGAAATTACCAAACCATTCATGGACCTGGGGAGACAGATGATACTTACCTCTCCTGCCACTCTGGGAGGAGCTACTAGCAATAAAGGTGACATTCTAAGCCTGGCACCACTGCCCAGAAGGAACATCTTTTTCTCAGACCAAAAGTTGTCACCAACAGATTCAGAGAGAGCTAGTCTATGTCCGATTCAATTTCTGTGTCCTATATACCTGGGTTAAAAGAACAGCAAGGCAAACATTATCATTTAAAACCCTAAATTTGGAGCCCCGGAGGAGGAGACCCTCTCTACTGCTATTTCTGAGACAAAAAATCTTGGCAGCCACACTGCTTCAACTGAGATCATAACAATGTTACAGTGAAACAAGGAGCTAGATGGTGCGGGGGTTAGAGCACTAGATAGGGAGTCAGGAAGACCTGAGTTTGAATCCTACCTCAAATATTTACTAGCTAGCTAACCAGGAACAAATAACTAAGTTTTTCTGAGCCTCAGTTTCCTCATATGCAAAACGAGGGGGTTGGACTTCATAGCAATTTAAATGACCAATGACAAGGTTTGCTACCCACTTCCTTACAGAAAAGTGATGGACTCAAGATGCAAAATAAGACATATAAACATTTTCAGATATGGCCACCATGGGAATTTGTTTTCTTGACTATGCATATTTATTTGTTTTTTTTAATTGGGTGTGAGTGGGAAGGAGAAAGAGGATAAGGATAAAGTAATCAAAAAGATACCTGCTGAGCCTTGGCAGGTAGGAGATAAGGCACAGACAGCCACAAAACCTGTAAAATCTGACCATACCACCAAGAAACAAGAGGGAAACTCCATCAGGCCCTTCTGGATTCCAAAAGAAATAAGCCTGTTGCTATTCTGAATGGCGAACAGCTTTGAGTTCAAGTCATAGCAATTGGGGAAATCCACATGTGGGGAAGAAGATAGAGACAGATGTATTCGCAGAACTAAGCTGAGCCTATTACCAGGGTAAAGTGGGGAAAGAAGGGTTGAGGAGAGAGGGAAGAATGAGTTGGGGATTTATACACAAGGGTTGAGATAGGCAGGTAAATAGGTATTGTTCAGAATCCAAAGCTGGGAGATTCTACCAAAGTTTAAGAAAACAAAATGTGGCATAGAGTTGATATTTTGTCTGAACTCAAAAGCTTAGATCTTTCTGTTCTGGTAGCTTAAATGCCCCCACCCAAACTTTGAGGACCCTTCATCCCCAAGGGTCCAGTGACAAACCCCCACCACCATGACCACATTCTGCAGACTCAGACCTATGTCCCCATATTTCCATTTTTCTCATTTCCAATTCCCTATGTTCCAATTTTCCTTCAGTCTTGGCCCTAACCTCATTGAAACGATCCCTAAATATGAGCCCTGGACTGAATTATTGACTTAGAATCTACATACCCATTTCACAGCATTTTTACTAATGATCCTGGACTGATCCTCTCTTTATCTCTGTCACACCCTATAGACCACTATTTACACTAAGCTGATCTTCTTAGCATCCCTCTGGGAGTGACTATGGTTCCCTTTAGCCAAGATTCACTTTTAGTCCTTGTGAAGCTTGGTAATGATTCAGGAATGTCTGTGTACTCTGATGTACTCTGCTACTCCATCTCTGTTGTAAAATCTGATGAAATGCAGGAAACTGGCCTCATGATGGATAAATCCACCCTAATTGTGCTGTTTCCTTCAAACAGCACTTTCTAAGCTGCTTACAACTACAAGCTAAAAGAGGCTTATGATTTTACCAAAGCATTTCAGGAGTAACTTTATACATAAAGGAGATTTTTTTTAAAGTTTCTTAAACAACCAGTCACTAAATTGTAATGAAGCTATCTAGACAAATTATAAAGGTGAACCTCATCATAGGTGGCTGGCCATTTGAGGAAAGCAACTGAAAAAACAGGGAATTTCTAATAATTGGGTGCTGAAGGATCAACCACCCACCCCCACCCCACCCCCTGCCCTGGAGGCGTTTGCTAAGCAAGGGTCGGCTTTGAGAAAAGCTTCACTCTTCACTTTTTCCTTTGTATTTCTTAGAGAATGAAGCAAATAGGGGAGGAGATTTAGCTCTCCTCTCCTTCCCTATAAGGAATGGTGTCTTATAGTAGAAGCAATAGCAGTGTCCAGTGAAGCTGGGGGCCAGCTTCACCAGGGAATTGAATGATGACATTAAGAAGAGTTGAGAATACAAGTCCTGAAGCCACATCCTTCTTGGGAGATGGCAGGCCCCAGAGCCAAGAGTCCTACTGGACCCCCTCTCGGGTTACATTTCTTTCCAAATGAGCATAGCAGCAGTTAGGCCCAGATTTCAGCTGAGCCCAAAAATAAGCATCAGAGCCATAAACCCCCCCCAAGAGAGGCCAGCAAAGTGACTCCTTCAGCAGAGAGGCCGCATCTAGGGATGTCAGAGGTATAAGCTGCCTTGACCATATGTATTCTCTGCAGGTGTTCCTTTCCACTTGGGAACTCTGTGAGCTTCTGATCTTTCTCTCACTGATGCGTACATTTGTGGAAGAGTGCACCCCATGTTTCATGGGGTGATGTTTTGTTACTATTTTTCTTACCATACCATTTCAGTAAATGGTTCTACTTTGAGCTAATTGTGTCTTCTGGCTAACTGTCAAAAGGTAAACACATCAGTCAGGGATTTGAACTAGAACTTTAAGAGTATAGATCTACAAATTACCTTGAATCTAGAATAGTCTCACAGGGAACCCGGCCTGTGAGTGCATGGTGGGGGAGGGGAGTAACCCAAAGAAGCACTATAAATATGTGTATGTATAATATATATAATGCATATGTATGCAACAGAAATTAGCTTTATTTATTAATAATTCAAGGTGAACATTGACTAATGTTGATAAACTTACCCTTCCCAGCAATACAAGGATCTAAGACATCTCCAAAGGCCTCATGATGGAAAATGCTATCCACATCCAAAGAAAGAACTATGTAATTTGAATGCAGATCGAAGCATACTATTTGCTATTTTTTCTATTCTGTTGAGTTTTGTTTCCTCTTTCTGATGATTCCTCCTATTGGTTTTAATTTTTACTTACAACATCACTAATGTGAAAATATGTTTAATAGGAATGTAAATATAAAGCCTATATCAGATTGTGCACCATAGTGGGGAGGGTGGTGGGGAAGAAGGGGTAGGAAAAAATTTTAAACTCAAAAGCATATAGAAGTGATTGTTGATAAATCAAAATAAATTAATAAAAAAGTAATAAGGGGCAGCTAGGTGGCGCAGTGGATACAGCACCGGCCCTGAAGTCAGGAGGACCTGAGTTCAAATCCAGCCTCAGATCCAACACTTGAAACTTACTAGCTGTGTGACCTTGGGCAGGTCACTTAACCCCAATTGCCTAAAAGCCAAAAAATTAAAAATTAAAAAAAAAATAAAAAAGTAATAATAATTCAAGGTGAATGAATGTAACCAGTCCACACACATTAAGACCCATGAGATACAAGGACATCTGCATGTGTTGTAACTGACAGAGCATTAACATTTTAAAACATTTTCATGAAAATATTTGATTATATGCCAAGGCTTTAAACTCCACTAAAAGTTCTAAAATTCTAAATTCCACTAAAAATACATTTTAAAGATGTAAACATAATTGACTATGATTTAATTTGCACTCTGGAAAACCTGTTCAGATTCCCAAATGAAAAAAACTTTATGAAAGAATTTGAAATCAAAACCATTATCAAACCTTTTCCAAAGCAAGTCAGCACCTCATCTGCAACTTCTAGGAATAGAGAATTGCCTAGACCACCAAGAGGTTAAGGGACTTTCCCAGGGCCCCACAGCCAGCCTATGTCAAAACTGGCTCTATATCCATTTCATCACACTTTTTTTAAAAAAACCCTAACTAAATTGTTTCCATTTCATTTCATTTCTTAGGTAACATAATAGGCTATATTTGAGGTTTTTCTTTGAAAATTGACCTTTAACAACATCTCTAAGCAATTAATACCATAAAGCCTGGACTTCTTACAGCCCCCATCCCTCATCTATACCCAAGATATTGATATTAGAGGCAGGGAGTATAGTGGGATCAGCAGTGTTCTGGGAATCAAAAGACCTGAGTTGACATCTCCACTTACCCATTTAACTAGCTGTGTAGGTGACTCATTGAGTGCCAGGCCTGGAATGAGGAAGACCCGAATTCAAATCTGGTCCCAGACACTTACTAGCTATGTGGCCCTGGGCAAGTCTCTTAACCCTGTTTGCCTCAGTTTCCTTATGTGTAAAATGAACTGGAGAAGAAAATGGCAAATCATCCTAGTATCTTTGCCAAGAAAACCCAAAAAGAGATCACAAAGAGTTGAACACAACTGAAAATAACTGGACAATCATAGCTGTGTGATCTTGGTAAAGTAATGTCACTTCTCTAGCTCTCAACTTCCTAATCTGTAAAATAGGAGTAACGCATGATTTACCTCAGAGAGGTGTTGTAACATACTACTTTATAAACCTTTATTTATTTATTTAATAATAGAATAGAATATGTAATAATATAATATAATAATAATATAAATTAAACATTTATTTAAATGAGTGACTCATGTAAAACTGATCTCCTGCTTCCCTTCCTCCCTCCATCCATTTTGTTCAAGAATATTGTTTAAGGGCTGTAGTGGGTAAGAGGGATTAAATTTGTTCTGTTTGGCCCCAGAAGACAGAGCTAGAGGCAGTGGGTTGAAGTCACCCAACAAATAAATAAATAAATGCATGAATGAATGAATGAATGCATAAATAGATAAATGAATAAATGAATAAGCAAACAAATTAATAGTTAAATAGCTAAATAAATAAATGGATGCATTAGTTCATGAATAGATAAATGGACAAATAAATAAATAAAATGGATGAATAAATAAGTAAATAAATGAATAAATAAATATATAATTGAAGATTAGGCTTAATGTCAGGAACAACTTCCAATAATTTGAGCTGTCCAAAAATGGAATGGGCTGCCTCCAGAAATAATAGATCCTCCTTCATTGTTGGTCTTCAAGTAGAGCCTGGAAGTCACATGTTGTAACTGGGATTCTTTTTCATGTATGGATTAGACTAGATAGCCATTGAGGTCCCTTCCAACTCTGAAATTCTGTGATTCTGTGCTCCAACAGGAATCATTTATACTCCATTCTCAGGTTTAAACTCATCAGAAAGAACACCAGGACATAGTGCAGGATAGACTTGCCAAACTGGATTTATCTCAAAGGTCATTCGATGTGTTAACATTCACAAGACTGTATCGGGGTATAACTTCCAGAACATCCTCAGTTTTCCTCCCCTTCCATCCCTCAGTTGTACACAGTAGATAGGAAAGCTACTGAGCAAACACACACACACACACACGCACACTAGCTCAGCAATAATAGCAATAATAATCTTCCCTTTCTATTTCCTGTTTCAGCTGTTTGGTTGCTTCCTAGCTTGGGAGACTCGCAATGTGAGCATTCCAGCGTTGAACGACAGCAAATACATTGGAATGAGTGTGTACAATGTGGGGATCATGTGTATCATTGGGGCAGCAGTCTCATTCCTCACCAGAGACCAGCCCAATGTGCAATTCTGTATTGTAGCATTGGTGATAATATTCTGCAGCACCATCACACTCTGCCTCGTGTTTGTGCCAAAGGTAGGTTGTTTCTTTTGGCCGGAACTTTGCTCCCTTGTCTTTGACTGAAGTGTATGTCAACAACTTATATCCCTGTTGCAGCTTGGTTTTCCAGAATTGTAAGTCACCTTCCTGAATTGAATAGATGTCTGTATTTAAGGGGGCTTTAAAAAATAACAGAAAATAAAATATACTAAAATGAAAGAAAATTTCAATGAAATATATAAGCAAATGGATGCCTCCATTTCTGGGAGGTGATGTGAGAGGGATCTTTTTCTAACTCAATAAATTTGTTTGTGAGGAGAAAGAAGAGGACAAAAAAAAAGGTTTCTGGGTGGTTTTTGAAAGAGCTATCCTCTTGTTAGCAGAACAAATATGTTCCAGAGTACTGTAAATTTAATTTAAGTAAATTTTATTTGCTCATTGACTTCCATTATAAAAAATTACAGTTATATTCTACTAGGGGGACAAAAGATTTCTCTGTAAATGCAGTGACATCACACTTACAGATGTAGAAAGTTTTTACAAACCACAGATTTAATGGGAAATGCTAACTTTCTGGTAAAAATGAACTGAGGGCTAGAAACCAATATGCTGGCTCAAAAGCCTATTTATTATTTGCTGAATTTTCAGTGTGAGCATTTACACCTCAGACTTAGTTTTTGTTGTTGTTAATTGTCTAGACTTAAGAAAGTGATAGAGAAAATAGTAATAACACAAATCAAATTTTAAGTGTGCCTAGCTTTTCAGAGAGTTAGTTGCTAAACATTTACCAGCACATCCCTAGCTGGAAAAGACCTTAAGACTTTCTAACCTAATCCCTTTGTTTTATAGATAAGAAAACTGAGGTCCATACAAACAGAGTGCTCAAGGTCATATAAATAAATATCTTCTGTCCCATGTAGTTTCATTTATGATTTCTTGAAATGGAGCTTTGGAAAAGCAGGCTTTGGTAAGGTCCATTGGAATTCAAATGGTGCTACTTGACTATGCCAAAGCACTCGGTCTCTCACTGATTGGCCAATAATAGGTCCCAGACCATGCCTTACTTGGTCATTGTTTGGGTTTTGAGGGCTCAGGGTGAATGTAAACAGCAATTGTTTCTGTTTTGTCCAGAAACTCTAAAGGTCTTTCCCTCCCTGATTGATTTTTTTTTTTTGCCTCATTTCTTGCCTAGCCTTAAATGACTGAATGGGTGTTGCCTCAGACAAAATGAGACCTGGAAAAGACCTTAACTTAAAAAGACCAAGGTTTCCCATTGCATCAGGGGCCATCTCCAGTCATCTTGATTTTTCATTCTGCCACTGGATTCCAATGACTTTGAGGAGACAGTAGGGCTGATGACTCTGCACAGCCCTGCCTCCCTTGCAAGTCAAGACATCACCCTCCTGATGTCATTGGTCCTCTTGGAGAATGAAGGATGAACAACAATCAAGGTCACATAGGTTGTGATGGTGGTTATTGTTGAGTAGTTTCATGTCCTACTCAAAACTGACAGTCAAACCCAAGCCCATTCAGAACCCAAACCCCAACCATCTGATTGCCTCCCCCTGTCTACCTCAGATAGTGCTCCTACTGTAGGGCTAGCCCTAAAACAGAAGTTATCTAACTGCTTCAACTCGTCTCTTCTAAATTTACATCTACACTTCTAAATATATATATCTATGATAATTCTTTTTTTCGCCAATCTTCTAAGCAACTTAAAATGTTAGATTTAAAGATTATTAGCGGGGCGGCTAGGTGGCGCAGTGGATAGAGCACTGGCCCTGGAGTCAGGAGGACCTGAATTCAAATCCAGCCTCAGACACATAACACTTACTAGCTGTGTGACTCTGGGCAAGTCACTTAACCCCAATTGCCTTGCAAAAATATATATAAATGTATTATGTTATGTATTATGTTATATTTTATGTTATGTTATATAATATAATATAATTGATATGATATAATATAATTGATATAATACATATAATATAATAGATATAATATAATATAATATAACAGCCCAGAAGGTCCTTAGAACATAGAATGTCAAAGCTAAAAGACATCTTAGAAATCATTTATTTCACAAAGAGGGAGACTGAGACCCAGGGAAAAGTGACTTTGCCTAACATCACTCAGAAAGTTAGTGACAGAGCCAGAACTAAAACCTAGGTCGGTTGGGGCATCAAGGTGGTACAGTGGATACAGCACTGGATCTGGTTTAATCCATCCTCAGACATTTAATAGATGTGTGACCCTGGGCAAGTCACTTAATCTTTGCCTGCCTCAGTATCCTTGACTGTAAAATGGGAATAATAATAATTGCCTGCTTCCTAGGGTTGTTATTTTCATTACCTCAAATGGCTTAATATTTGTAAAATGCTTAGCACAGTGCCCAATATATAGTAGATACTCTACAAATGCTTGCTTTATTCTTTCCTGATCTACGTTCCAGCCTTAATTCCACTCTACCATGCTGGCCTCTCCATCTCGTAAGGCCATATAAACACTATTCAAGATGCATCATCTTCAGACCAAAACTTACATTAAATAACATAATCCCCGATTTTTTTTCAGTTAGGAGCTTAAAGAAAGCAGACATTTAGAGTTATTTCTCCACTACTGAATTACTAAGCTATCTACACTCTCTTGCCTTTCTCAGTTCTTTCCAAATATACCTACCTTGCATCGCTTATCTAGTTTACTATTGTTTAGCTGGCTGGTTGAAAAGAGGCAACAACATGTAAGCCAAGGGCAGCCTAACCAAATCCAATTTAGCAATTTAAGCTCAACCCAATGTTGGGGTGTGTAATCACACCCAACTAATGTTCGGCAATATTCAGCAAATTGGTAGATTATGTCTTTGTTACATTATATTTCCAACTGAAGGCTTTGTTGATTTAAGTGATGGCTGCTGTCCTCATTAGAATATCAAAATGGTGTTTCTTATGCTGGGCAAAACACTAATTATTATCAGACATTAGCCAGTTGCTAAAGTTTAGCCATAATACATACAGTGGGTGTGCCAGGCACTCCAGCTGGCAGCAGCAGCTGGGACAAGACAAGTAAATGAAATCTGGTGACCATTCATTCTTTCAAGAGAAAAGCATTTTCTTGGGCCATGCGTGGGACAGAAAGTTGTATAAATTGGAAGAAATTTCAAGAAGCCTGGCATGAGGAAACAATCACAGCAAACGGTGTCGAGGAATCAAGAAAGATGAGAGCTAAGAGAACGACACTGGATTGGTGATTAGGAAGGCAGTGGTGACCTTCAAAAGAACGGTTCCAGTCTAGTGGTAGCCAAGAAGGTAGCTTACAAGGGTTGAGTCATGAGTGGGCAGGGAGGCAGAACAGAGGCAGAAAATGTAGACTATGTTTGCTAGATCTTTGCCAGTAAGAGGAAGATAAGGCAGTAACTTCGGGGCATTATAGGGTCAAAGAAAGGTTTTTATTTTGTATATTTTGCACATAGTAGCTGTATCCGAGCTATTTTTCAAACAGCATGATTTTTTTTTTGGCTAGGCAATGGGGTTAAATGACTTGCCCAGGGTCACACAGCTAGTAAGTGGTTTGGGTTTTTTTTAGTGTTCTCCTGGATCCAGGGCCAGTGGTCTACCCACTGCACCACCTAGCTGCCCCATCGAACAGCATGATATTAATTAGGGGAAACTTGACCATATTTGTAGACAAAGGAAAGTGGGGGGGGGGGAATACTAACTGAGAATTCTAGAAAAGAAGGTGATAATAGAACAAAGGCATAGAGAAGGTAGGATTGGATGAAATGTGAGAATTTCTTCCAGATATTTATTCTTTTATTATTTTTATTATTATTATTAATTTATTAAAATTCTGTTAAGCTCATTTCTGTCAATTGAGTGATTTGTTGTTGTTCAGTTGTTTTTAGTTGTATCCAATTCTTTGTGACTCTATTTGAGGTTTTCTTGGCAAAGATACTGGAGTGATTTGCCATTTCCTTCTCCAGCTCATTTTACAGATGAGGAAACTGAGGCAAACAGAGTGAAGTGACTTGCCCAGGGTCACACAGCTAGGAAATGTCTGAGCCTAAATTAGAACTCAGGAAGATGAGTGTCCCTGACTCCAGGTCCAGCATTCTACCCACTGGGCCACCTAGCTGCCCTCTGAATATAATGGTCCACTTTCATTTTACAGATGGGAAAACAGGTATCATGGAGAGAAGCAATTTGCCCACAGTCACACTGATAGAATGTTATCAGGCCAGCAACTTCACTCCTTTGAAGTCCAGCACTGATTCTGTTACATCCAATTGCCTGTAGCTAGCCTAGCACATGCATTGATGTTTATGTCAGTTCTGTTTCTCCACGTTTGTCCCGTCTCCCACCTGAGGCAGAGAACTTCTCAAGGGCAGCGACTGCCTTCTTTATCTAACAGGATCTCATTCTGTGTGATGTAGGGAGGGAACTCGGCCTTTCTTTTCTGCGGGGTCCGGCTGCCACGGTGTTCTTCATGCAAGGGGCCATCAATCAATGTTATTGACTGAGAGCTTCATTCTTATGAATGATGGTTAAAGTCACAGCATTTCATCTAACCTCAAAAATCCCTTGACGGGAGTTCTGTTTTCCCATTTGGTCTCAGATAGGTCACTCTGATAAAGGCCACTACAGTTTGGGCTGTGGGAGCATGAGAACACCTTCTCAGGTTGCAGAGAAAAAACTGATCATCCCTCTATTCCCGCCCCTCCCTCACAATGTATACCCCCAGCCTCAGACACCTACTAGATGTGTAAACTACTGTAAAATGGGGATAATAATAGTACCTACCTCCCAGGGTTGTTGTAAGGATCCAATGAAATGATAATTATAAAGTGCTTAGTATAGTGCCTGGCACACAGTAGGCACTTAATAAATGCTTGTTTCCTTTCCCTCATTGCTCCCTTCAGAACTCCAGAAAGCTATTTCCATTCTCGACCTTTGAATCCCACCTCTGGCCCTGTGTGATGATACGTTAGGCATTTTACTTATCTGGCTTTGGTTTCCTCAACTGTAAAATGTTTTGCCTTTGTTCAGTCATTTTCAGTCGTGTCCAACTCTTCATGACCCCATTTGGGATTTTCTTGGCAAAGATACTGGAATGGTTTGCCATTTCCTTCTCCAGCCCATTTGATAGATAAGGAACTGAAGCAAACCGGGTAAAGTGACTTGCCCAGGGTCACACATCTAATAAATGCCTAAGGCCAGATTTGAACTCCGGAAGATGAGTCTTCCTGACTCCAGGTCCAGCACTATCCACTGCACC
This sequence comes from Phascolarctos cinereus, assembly GCF_003287225.1. Lineage (NCBI taxonomy): Eukaryota > Metazoa > Chordata > Mammalia > Diprotodontia > Phascolarctidae > Phascolarctos > Phascolarctos cinereus. The sequence continues at coordinate 229,184,890 of NW_027555847.1, read as the reverse complement.
ACCTAGCTGCCCTCCTTAAAATAATGGAGTTCATAAAATTATAGACCTAGAACTGGAAGGAATCTTGAAGCCCATCTAGTCTAGCCCTTAGCGCAATACCTGGCACATAGTAGATGCTTAATAAATATTGATTGATTGATTGATTATAAATGAAGAAACAGAAACCCAAAAAGATTGGACAAGGTGGTCTCCAGCTGTTGTTTTTAGGGAGACCTAAAGCCCCTTCAGACTCTAAATAAATTATCCTGTGATCTTCACCACTGTGGACACCAAGTATTTATTTAAAATAATATAATACAATTAACACAATACAATATAACCTAATAGTAACAACTCATGCTTCTATAGTGTTCTTGAGATTTATTAAAAAAAAAAATTTTGTTCATAGAAACCCTTCCCCACCCCCGTGGTCAGTAGTACAAATATTATCCCCACCTATATCAGCAAGAAAACTGCAGCTGAAAGAGATGAGGTCATTTGTCCATAGTCACACAATTCATAACTACCAGAGCTAGGATTGAAACTCAGATCATCTTATTCTATTTTGCCTCTCAAAACATAGATAAAGTCAGTTCAACAATTCAATATGCATTTATTTGCAATAGATTTTTAATAATGTCTTTTGTTTTTACATTGCCCAGATTTCCCCTCATATCCCTTACAAAACCCCTCCTTGAGAACCAGCTTTTATAACAAAATGTTTTTTTAAAAAGAAAAAGGAAGTAGAGGGAGAAAAAAAATCAGCAAACTTGATCAACACATGGAAAAAATATGTTGTCATACACAGTGGTCCATGCTTATGGACCCCATCATCTGCAAAGGAGTGGGGAGGGAAATCTTCTTATCACTGTCCTTTGGGGCCAAGCTTGTTCTTGATACTTTCTGCTTCAATTGTTTTGTCATCTTTCTTCTCCCTGTGTCTATTTTTGTAGTCATTGTGTAAATTGTTCTCCTGGTTCTGCTCACTTCCCTTTGCATCAGTTCATATAAGTCTTCCCGTGCCTCTCTCCATTCATCATCAGCATGCATTTATTAAGCATGTTGTGAGAGGTTCCCAGCTTGGGTTCCCTGAGAGTACAGGGAGAATCTTACCTACCATCATGTCATTAAGACTGGGAGTCAAAAACTGAGTAGCCAGACTGAAAAGAAATTTTATGAGTGTGCTAAGGAAGACCAGCTGGGCTAGTTGTAAGGTCAGGTTCTTAAGGCATAGATTGGGTTTTTGTAGCTTTTTTAGGCTTACTTAGAGGGTACAGGATTCTTCTGGCAGCATAGAAGTGAGGGAAATGTTGAAGCCAACAGGAGCTGGCTAAAGGTCAGGTTTGTTCCCATGGGAAAACATATTTCTCAGTGGTTAGTCTTATCAGAATATCCTATGTTGGGTGTTAATCTCTAAGATGATGGAGGCCACCATCAGGTTCAATCCGTTGTTGCTAGTAAGGAGAAAAATAATATATAGCCTGAAGGTCTTCATTTACGGAACCCATCACTCTGTTTCTTTGGCCTCTGAGGTTACCTTTTCTGGGGATCAGATTTTTCCCCAAAACTCACAGCCCTTGTGTTCTTCCACCTCCTCCACAAATGCCTACTATGTTCAATGGACTATGCTAGGTTATTGAGGATAATAGATGCTAGTCAACAGTCAGGCACACACCAGGAGAGAGGATTATCTACAGCTAATCATATTAGTGCAGATAGGTAGTGCAGTGAATAGAGCACTGGGCCTGGAGTCAGAAAGATCTGAGTTCAAATACAGCCTCAGAAACTTACTAGCTGTGTGACCCTGGGTAGATCATTTAACTCCTATTTGCCTAAGTTCCTCATCTGTAAAATGAGCTGGAGAAGGAAATGGCAAGCCATTCCAGTATTATCGCCAAGAAAAACCCATGGACAAAGTACACAGGGTCACAAAGAGTTGGACATGGCTCAATGACTAAATGACAATCATATTAGTAAAGCTTTAGGTGTCCCTAAAAAAAAGAATCTGCTATTTATCATTATCATATATTGATTCCAAAACTGCAGGGCAGACGTCCTGACTAGAATATTTTGTTTTCTGAGACCAAAACTTGGTCTCCTTAGTGATCCCAGTTTCATACCAAAAAAAATATCCACATACATCCTGAAAAACATAAGTTCATCCTTTCTGAACTGACACAAATCTACTCACCTTTCTCTAAATGCTAGTAAGCCATTTTATTGGGGATCCCTGTTACACCCCCCACCCCCTCAGCTTCTCAGCATTAGCAGGAGGCAACTGTGAGGTCCTAGAATGAGAAGACCTAGGTAGGAGACGAGTGACTAAGATTCTTAGTCTGAATGCAGAGCAAAGCATTCTGTTTTCACTTTATTTTTCTTTGGGGTTTTTTTTTTGGTCTGTTTTCTTTTGCAACATGGCTAATATGAAAATATATTTTGCATGACTTCACATGTGTAATCCATGTCAAATTGTTTACCTTGTCAAGGAAGGGAAGGGGAAGGAGAGAACTTGTAACTCAAATTTTTTAAAAATGCATGTTAAAATTTTTATATTAAAAAAAGTGAACTGATCATCAGTAAACATATAAGTATGTTAAAAAAAATACATTAGCTCTTAGATCTGTCAGTCAGTCAACAAGCATTTATTAAGCCTATCCAAGGCCATCTGCAGTCGTCCTGATCTGTATCTGGCCACTGGACCCAGATGGTTCTGGAGGAGTGAGGCTGGTGACTTTGCACAGCCCTCCCTCACTTAAATCCAATTCACTGGCAAGTCATGGCGTCACCTTCCTGAGGTCATGGTCTTCTTTGAGAAGGAAGGACAAACAACAACAACAATCTCTTAAGCCCATGCACTTGGTACATTGCTAAGTTCTGAGGTTGCTATGACAGAACAAAAAACCAGTCCCTGCCTTCAAGTAACTAGGTAGTTACAGCATAGATAGAAGGTAGCATGAAAGGAGAGACATTAGCAGATAAGAGGACCAGGAAAAGTCTCTTGCAGAAGGTGGGATTTGAGCCAATCCTGAAGAAAGCCAGGGAAACTAAGGCAGAAGGTGACCAGACCAGCGTACACAGCCAGTGTAAAAGCTCAGACAAAGAAGATGAGCATTGTGTTCTAGAAACTGCAAGAGGGCCCTGTACAGCAGCAGAGGGCGTGGAAGGGAATATGATATAAGAAGGGTGGAATGAAAAGAGCTTGAAATGCCAACCAGAGGACTTTATATCTGATCCTGGAGACAGAACAGGGTGCCACTGGAGCTCGTTGAGCAGCGCATGACATGGTCAAACGAAAGCTTTGAAAAAATGGCTCTGTACTTGAATCAAATCATTTAGCCTCAGTTTCTTCAGCTGTATAATGGTCAAGTAAAGTGCTATAGAAATGTCAGCTCTTTTTATTTCCAACATACAGAAACCTATATGCCCTCTCATGTAAATAGCAGCCCCCAATTGGCCCATCTACTTGTCTCTGTCTATCACAAATAAAAATGTTTGCACAATTGTGGGAGTAAAGCAAAATGCACGTCATGTGTCCTAAATGTGGGTTTGGGCAACGTGGTCACTGTAAACATGGTTTTTTTGGTGTGTGTCTCATCCCCCGCAACACTTAGCCCTAGACAGGGCTGTGTGTCCAGTATGCTCTCACTAAACGATAGCTGACGTTTCTATAGCCCTGTAAGGTTTACCAAGCATTTTACATATGTTATTTCATTGGATGTTCACGACAACCCTGGGTGGGAGGTGCTTTCATTACCCCCACTTAACAGATGAGGAAACTGAGACTGAGAGAGATTGAGTGACTAGCCCAAGGTAACACAGCTAATAACTCTTTGGGCAGGATTTTAACTCAGATCCTCCTGACTCCAAATGCAGTGCTTTTACCACCTAATTCCTTCATGCTTAGAGATCTGTGAAGTGAATAAATTAGTTAGTTTACTAATCTGTAGGCCTGTGGAATCTTCACAGTAGAATATAATCTCCTTGAGGGCAAAGACTATCTCATCTTTGTCCATAGCCTCATTTAGTGTCTGGTACTTAATAAACAATTAATAAACGCTTATTAAATTGAATGAACAAATGAGCCATTTCTTCAACTGCATTTTTGTTGGGAGGCAGAGTTGAGGAAAGGTAGATAAAGATGTCAGGAAGAATAAAATGACTGACTGGGGTTTTTTTTCATTATCTCATCAGAGACAACATTCAGTGGCTGTTTAAGTGACAGCCAGGCTGTTTGAAACTTCCATGCCTGAAATGTTGCTTTTTCCCCCTTTCCTCATCATTATTTTTATTCTTACCATGGTCATTCATTTCAAAGTAATTGTGCATAATGATGACAAAAGATTTGGTGTGAGGTTTTATTTAAAATGGGAGAAAAATGAGAATTCATCTCAAAATAATTGGTCAGAGTTTAAACAAATTAAAATTGATCCCATGACATGATCTTGAAATTGGGTGTCTAACTATGAAATATGTATGCCCAACATCTACAGTGACAGGATTCTTAATAACTTTATTAAAGAGCTTTTCTCTCTGACTGCCTTGTTTATCATCATCTGGCATTCCCCTGGTACAGTCCTGTGCAAAAGCAGTTAGGAACCATAACACTGAAGGCAGCAGGATGTACTAGAAAGAGCCATAAGCCTAGAGAAATAAGAGACCTGAGTTTGAGTCAGACATGAGCTCTGTGACCATACATACATTGCTCAGTGTTTCTGAGCCCCAGTTTCCTCATCTGTAAAATAGAGAAAATAATAGTACCTAATTCCCAGGGTTGTTGTGAGGATAAAATGAGATAATATTCAAAAAGCACTTTGCAAACATTAAAGCACTATGTAAATGCTAGTAGTAGTAGTAGTAGTAGTAGTAGTAGTAGTAGTAGTAGTAGTAGTAGTAATTTACCTCTGCTGACTCCCATCTTTGGAGCTACTAAGCCACTTTTTTGTCTTTCTCTGCCTGTCTCTTGATTCAATTCCACAAGCATACATATAAAAACAATTAATATTTTTTTTTAATTTTAAGTTCCAAATTCTCTCCCTCCCCTCATTAAGAAGGCAAGCAATTTGATATAGGTTATCCATTCCACAAGCATTTATTAAGTACCTTGTAGAAGACCAACACTATGCAAAAATGAAACAGTCTTTGCCCTCAGTGAGCTTATGTTCTACTAGAGGGAAGAAACACCTCCACATAGCTGCCAAAGTGATTTTTTCTAAAGCCTAAGTCTGACCATGTCACTTCTACCCAATAAATCCCAGTGATTCCCTATCCCCTTTTGGATCAAATTTTTTCAAACTTATTTTTAATTGAACATCCATCTGTATCGTTACTGAGTCATTTCAGTCATGCCTAACTCTTCGTGACCCCATTGGAGGTTTTCTTGGCAAAGATACTGCAGTGGTTTTTCATTTCCTTCTCCAGCTCATTTTACAGATGGAGGAAACTGAAGCAAGCAAAGTTAAGTGACTTGCCCAAGATCACACAGCTAATAAGTTCCTAAGGCCAGATTTAAACTCAGGAAGATAAGTCTTCCTGACTCCAAGCCCAGCACTCTGTCCCCAGTGCCACCTAGCTGCCCTCTAAGCATAGAGGACTGTTTTTAAAGACTCACATCAATAAAGACTTTCTTTTACATACTGTGAATGTAAGGCAAGATTTACGTGATAGTTGCCTGTGTGAGCATCATGTGGCTAAATTAGCTAACATCAGTAGGGATAAGCCAAGAGGATTGATTCCCCAGACTTGGGAGAGTAAGAAGAGCTGAGGATGATCTAATAAAGAGGACACCAGAATGGCAGAATAGGGTTATGTGGGGGGAGGGGAAAGAACTGTTTTGGAGAGGGGAAGTTGTCCAGAAAGTGGTGACAGATGATTTAGATATCTGTGCCTTATTAGAAGGCTAAGGATCATTCCTAGGCTACGTAGAAGGATTAGGAGGGCTGACGTAAATATGAAATGTTTGTATTCTGCAAATTAGGAACCAATTCTTTACTGTATAAAAATTTTTAAAAATTAAATTATTTATCATTAGAATTCTTTTTAATAATGCATTCCATAGTCCACTTAAAATGTGAAAGTTTATTGAAAACTTTTGAAATGTTCATCTGCTTATATAAATCATGATATATCATTTAAAGTTGCTATCCTTATTTTCCAAATATTAAACAAAAGACTAGCCTTTTTAATAACCTGTTTTCAAACATTGTTGACTCTTTTTTTAGTGTATTCCTTACTACATATGATAGTTCTGTATTTGATTGAATAGCATTTTATTTGGCAGTGTTTATTCACTAAATATAAATTCGCTATTCATCCACTAAATTTATTTTAGATTTTACTGTAAAAAAAAAAGTAGAGAGAAGAAACATAAATGTAGATGAGTAAATACAAAATAAACGCACATTTGGAGAGAGCTATAACATCTGAGGGAATACCCAGACTACAAGTGTCCTCTAAGCATCTGTCCTAGACCCTCTTCTCTTTCTTGGGGGTCTCATCAACTCCCACAGGTTCTATTATCATCTCTCCACTCAACTCCTTCCTGAGCTCTATACCTGGATGAACCGAAGGCTTCTCAAACTCCCCCAAACTGTTTGGCTTCCTTTAAGGCTCATCTTAAATGCCCCTCCACGTGAAGCCTTTCTTATCCCCCTCCTCAGTTGTTAATGCTCTCTCCCTCCTCAAAACATCTGGTACTTTTCAATCAACAAGCATTTATAAATGTGCCAGAACATTAGACTGTGAACTCCTTGAAGGCAAGGACTGTATTTTGCCTTTCTTTGTATCCCCCCCAACACTTAGCACAGTCCCTGGCACAAAATAGGCACTTAATAAATGCTAGTTGACTTGACACCCTGCTGGGCTGTGGGGATTAAAAGATAGAAACAAAATAGTCCCTGCCCTCAAGGGGCTTACATTCTATTAGAATTTATTTAGTTCTCTGTGTACATGCCATATCTCTAAGAAGAATGTGAGTTCCTTGAGATAGTGAACTGTTATTCTTTTTCATATTCCCAGATTTTAGCACAGCACCCTGTACATAGTAGGCGCTTAATAACTGCTCATTGAGTTGTTGGAATGAAAATGTTGCTAGCTTTATGGAAAGAGGATGTTTTAAGAAGGATATATAAGAGCTAATGTATGGGAAATGTCTATGTATGGCCCTTGAGGAAATGTAAGGAAATACATAGGCTCAGCCCGTACAATGGAATCCTCCTGGACAAACTCCACTCTACTGACCTCCAGCCTGGTCACTTTCTACCTCCCAGGGCACTTGACACTCAGTACCTCCCTAAACAGCCATCATTGGGTATTGTTTATGTCCCTTCCATGAGGATACATAAACTCCTGTATTTTCTCCTCCACCTATTAGACAGTGAACTTCTCGGACAGGGATGTCTTCTCCTTCCACTCTTACTCTCTACCAAGCACAGTGATTCAACGACAAATTGTTACTGGCTAATTAATAAATGGATCTTTCAGAATTGAGAAGGATTTGCTATGTTTAACTGAAAACTGCTGAAAGCTTTCTGAAAAATGCAGCGAACAAAGTTCAGAGGGTTTAAAGTAGTATATTTGTTAAAAATGGCAATCTTCTCTACTTGGATAGTTAATAACGACAATAACAACAAAAATGATATCATTGTTAAACACATTACACTTTGGAGGTCACCAGATACTTCATGTTGGATGCATGGGATGGATAGGATTGCCCCCATTTTAGAGATGAGATAACTGAGGCCCAAAAAAATTTAAGTTGTGCAGTTTCAGGGTCACCCAACTACATGACAGAGTCAGAACTCAAACCCAGATTTTCTGATTCTAAATCTAGCACTCTTTCCATTATGCTAAGACTGTCCAAGTGATCCCCAACTTCTTAGTTACCTTTACTAATGAAACTTCCGTGGAAATGATCGTGAAAGATTGAGGAGTAAAGTGGGGAGCAGCCAAACAACGTTCCTGAGGTCTCTTTTCAGCTCTGTTACCCACCTTTCAGCTCATCACACTGAGGACCAACCCAGATGCAGCAACACAGAACAGACGGTTCCAGTTCACTCAAAATCAAAAGAAAGAAGATTCTAAAACATCCACTTCGGTCACCAGCGTGAACCAGGCCAGCACATCTCGACTAGAAGGGCTACAATCTGAAAATCATCGCCTGAGAATGAAAATCACAGAGGTATCACTTCTAGCATCTAACAGTGCAGTAGGGGCAGGGGGAGCTTTAGACCTAACCCTAACCCTTCTGGAGTCTAGCATTGCAGAGGGGACCTGCAAAATGCGTATCAGGCCCAATTTACCCTTTTGGGTTCTAGAATCTTAAAACTGGAAGGGAGGTCATCCATCCAATCTCCGTCTAGTAAAATACTCCCCTCTCCAGTATCCTTGACAAGAGGGGAGAAATGTGTCACCAAGCCTCTGCTAGAACACTCCCAGTGTCTCACTTCTTTTCCTCCGTAAGGCCACCATTGCATTTCAGGATATCTCATAGTACCAGGGAAAGTCTGGCTCTCTATCAGGACAGGGAATCACTACTCCATCGTCATCATGCCATGAGTAAGATCAGGAATGCCTTCCATTTCCTTCTTCCCAAAGACCATAGATAGTAGGTTTTCCTCCTGGGTGTTTAAGCTTTAGGGCATCTTTAGATTTAAGCTTTAGAAAGTATCTTAGAGAACATCCATCTAGTCCAATGGTGTCAAACCCAAATAGAAACAGGGGGCACTAATTTGTACATAAGGATCCCTGTGGACCACCTATTGGCTTAGTTTTAAAATGTAATAAATAAATTTATCATGTTTTTATTTGTTAAACATTTCCCAATTACATTTAATCTGGGCCGCCTGTTTGATAGCTCTTATCTAATCCAACCCTTTCATTTTATAGAGGAGGATTTGTCCGATGTCACATAACTGATGAATGGGATTCAAACCCAGGTCTCCCAACTGTAGATCAAGGCCTTCTTGAAGGCAAACAACCCTATAGAGACCCATGTTACTTCTAGACAAGTACCTGAGTAGTTTACTTGACCATATACAGTAGAGGATCTTGTTCAACCATGAGTCGCCCTGTCTGTTGACTTGGATATGATACTCTTATTTTCCAGCTGGACAAAGATTTAGAAGAAGTCACTATGCAGCTACAAGACACACCAGAGAAGACAACATACATTAAGCAAAACCACTATCAGGAGCTCAATGACATCCTCAATATAAGGAACTTCACAGAGAGCACTGGTAAGGCGGGAGCTGTCCATTCAGCACATGGTAGAATAAGCATGTTGCCATTCTTTCCCAGGCCCATCTCTGACCTTCCAAGCTCTACCTAGACAAAACTGCACCTTGGGACAAGACAGGATAAGAAACTCTGTGGAAATGTAAAGGACAATCCAGTGGGGAGGTGGACAAAATGGAGTAGAGGATAGTCCTACTGTAGGTGCCCTTCTGCAGGGAGTGGGTGACCTGCCCAAAGCCACTGAAAGGCTGTGAGCCCAGGCTTGAGGAACAATAGTGGTCATCACGGGCAGTAAGCCTGGAAGTATATCTTTCCTCTCCCTTGGAAGCTCATGTCCCATATCAGTACCTAGGACAAAGCCCCATGGACACCATGCTAGTTTAGTTCTGAGCTCTCTCTTTCAGGGCCATTTACTCATCAACAAAGGCTATAGCTTTAGACAGGTAAGATGTAGGCAAAACCCTTAAGACTTATGGTTGTACTTTCTAAAGATACATTTCATTTTCATCTCTGTCTAAGCTAAACACTTTATTTTTTTCTCTCTGGAGTAGCAAGATTAACAGTTCATAATAGATCTTTTTTTTAATTATCTCTATATATTTTTTAAATCTTGACATTAATATGGACTATATTATTTCTAGCTTATAATTCTTAAATTCACTAGACTCCATTTTCCCTTGAATCTTGGAGGTCAGGAAAGAAAGAGGAGACAGTGGTATTTGGTTCCATGCCCCAAGGTATAGTATTTGGAGACCCCCACTTCTTCACCCCAAACCTGGGGTGAAACATTAAGCATGAGTGTTCAATGGGCAAGGCCACTGAGAAAGCAGAGGCAGGAGGCAGATCTGTGTGTGTGTGTCTGTCTGTCTGTCTGTCTGTCTCTCTTTCACACACACACACACACACACACACACACATACACTGAGAATTTGCCGCTGACAAAAAAGTATTTGCAAAACCAGGAAGAATGCTATATTGGTCAGAGTAAAAGGTAAGCCTAAATACAGGCTGAACTTTTACAATGAGAGCTTTCTGACAGGAAGACATGATTTATATGTACACTAAAAACAACTCTCGTTATCAACTGTACAGGTTTTATAGAGGATAGGACCTGAATTTGTGATTTTATTGGTCTAGGGAACTCCCAGGTAAGGAAGTTCATTCTAACAATGCAGTTTGGCACCTTCTCTGGGCAAGTCACTTAATCTTTGTGTGCCTCAGTTTCCTCATCTGTAAAATGGGGATAATAAGAGCACCTACCTCCCAAGATTGTAGTGAGGATCAAATGAGATAATGTATGTGAAGTGCTTGGGGCAGCTAGGTGGTGTAATGGATGGAGCACTGGTCCTGGAGTCAGGAAGGCCTGAGTTCAGATCTGGACTCAGACATTTATTAGCTGTGTGACCTTAGACAAGTCACTTAATCCCGTTTTCCTCAATTTCTTCAGCTGTAAAATGAGCTGGAGAAAGAAATGGCAAACCACTCCAGTATCTTTGCCAAGAAAACCCCAAATGGGATCACAACATGTCAGACACAACTAACAATAATAAATGTAAAGCATTTTGCAAACCTTAAACGGCTATATAAATGCTAGTGATTGATGATGATGATGATGATGATGATGATGATGATGATGATGATGCTCTATAACTTATAGTCTTAAAAGCTTGCCTATTGACACTTCCTAGCTGTGTGACCCTGGACAAGTCACTTAACCTCATTGCCTAGCCAAAAGAAAAAAAAAGCTTGCCTAGATTCCCAAAAGGTTAAGTGACTTGCCCAGGGTCACATAGCCATCTTGTGTTAGAGGCTAGACCAGAACCCAGGTCTTTCTAATACCAAGGCTGACCAGCCGTAAGGCAGACTGGGGAAAATAAGCCTATCTTTCAACTAACATGGCACACTGGTGACTATTTCATTGTAAAGATGCATGCACCTGGTTTTAAAGATTGCATTTTGAGTACAAAAAAAAAGTTGAACAACATGTCGTTTGGTTTTTTTTACTCAGATGGTGAAAAAGCTATTTTAAAAAATCACCTCGATCAAAATACCCAGTTACAGTGGAACACAACGGAGCCCTCACGATCAAGCCAAGATCCTAGAGAAGATATCAACTCCCCAGAACAGTGAGTAACATTCAGTTAAAACCTAGAGATTCCAAAGGCACAGCCAGGTCTCTGTACTGGAAGACTTCCAGGCATGATGGGAATGAGTGGCAGCCCCTGATTACAAAGGGACTGTCAGGACAGGACTAACATACATTCTGTTCCCAGTTTATTTTCCATTTGTCATATCCTTTGAGATACATGCACAGAATCTAACACATAGTAGATCCTTAATGAATGCTTATTTACTGACTGACTCCAAACCTGATTCTCCATTTTTCCTCTCTGTGTTCTCTTCCTCATGGTGAAAGAGTTGGAATGAATTTTGTTTGTTTGTTTTAGGCAGTTGGGGTTAAGTGACTTGCCCAGGGTCACACAGCTAGTAAGTGTCAAGTGTTTGATCTGAGCCAGATTTGAACCCAGGTCCTCTTGACTTCTGGGCCAGTGCTCTATCCACTGTGCTACCTAGCTGCCCCGAAGAGAGGTTCTTTGATCTGGGCTTGTGATCTCATTGGTATAGGGAGCTCCCTCTGTAGTTGCAGATTTACAGCTATTCTGCCATTTACAATCTCAGAAAGTTGACTAGGGCACTAAGAGGTTAAGGGATTTGCCCCACTATGTGTCAAAGGCAAAATCTGAACTTAAGTCTTCCTAACACTGCCTCTTTTAGAATAATTATATGTAAATGCATATCTTGGAATATAATGAGAGAGAGTGAATGACATAGTGCATAGAACCAGTTGGAAACCCTGGGGTCAAGTCCAGCCCTTTACACATACTAGCTGTGTGACCCTGGGCAAGTCACTGAAACTCTCAGTGTGTCCAAGCAACTTTCTAAAAGTACAAGGTGAAGAGTAATCTGCACTGATAGAAAGAGTTTACTGACTGAGAGATCCCTGTTGTTGTTTCATTGTTTCAGTCATGTCTCACTCTTTGTGACCCTTTTATGGGGTTTTCTTGGCAAAGATACTGGAGGGGTTTGCCATTTCCTCCTCCAGCTCATTTTACAGATAAGGAAACTGAGGCAAACAGGGTGAAGTGACCTGCCCGGGGTCACACAGCTAGTAAGTGTCTGAGGCTAGATTTGAACTCAGGAAGAGGAATCTTCCTGACTTCAGGCCCAGCATTCTCTACACTATGGCACCACCTAGCGGCCTGAGAGATCCATACACCGGTGAAATTACAATGTTAAATAAATGATAGATACATAGACAGACAGACAGACAGACAGACAGACAGACAGACAGACAGACAGACAGACAGACAGACAGATAGATAGATAGATAGATAGATAGATAGATAGATAGATAGATAGATAGATAGATAAGTAGAAGCAGGCAGCATGGTGTGGTACAAAGAGAGCCACCCTAGGGGCAGCTAGGTGGCTCAGTGGATAGATCACTGGCCCTGGATTCAGGAGGACCTGAGTTCAAGTCTGGCCTCAGACACTTGACACTAGCTGTGTGACCCTGGGCAAGTCACTTAACCCCATTGCATAGCCAAAAAAAAAAAGAGCCACTCTGAGACTCAGGTATAA